>NC_090440.1:1148479744-1149080596 GCF_031143425.1 Pleurodeles waltl
ACCCCGATTCAGACCATCTATAGACCATTCTATTATATTCTGTAAGACAGAACTCCGTGCTATTTGCTCTAGTCTTTGCAGGAGGAGGTCATGTGAGTATTGCACTACTGTCTGGGAGGGTCCGTTTCCAGCAGTGACGGATGACTCCCAGTTCGATATTGCCTTTCTGCAGTCCAGGAGGACCTTGTGGAGGTCCCGAAGGCTCAGCTTTGTCCTCCCCTCATTGCTGCTGCTCTGAACCCTGGAATAAAGCCTCTGAGCAAACCATTGGAGCTGAGCTGCCACGTAGAATGTCTCTATGCAAGCCCCCCAGCCCTATGGTAGGAGTTAAGGAAGAAATACTGTAATATATAGCTGCCTATAAAAACTTGGGTGGGTCAATTTTTTGGATGGTCAAATATTTGTTGCATATTACCTTTTAACACAATATTTTGACATACAGCCATTTGTAATGATCCCAGTCCTATTAAAGAGCTATGCTGCTCATCTAGTTCAGAGTCTGCCAGCACACAATGCGGGATAAAATGGCTTTAGGGTTCTACTCAAATCACTGAATCTGGTAAAATATGTAGTCTAAAATCGTACTAAAAAATGCAATTCTAGGTTTTATCATCAGCTGAGGCCCACCAAAACCATTCTCCCTCTATGGAGTTGCCATGTATATTTTAACTGCATACTATCAGTAGTTTTACAGTAGTTGCCTCCTTGTTTGGATGCATTCATGTAGGACGAGTTTGTGTTTTTAAGAACATGTTTTTAGTGAGCAATATTCCCTTTGTTGCTCTGAACATTTTAAGTATGGCAAAGTTATACTAGCTAATCAGAATACCAGAAAGCATTCCTAAATACCCCTTAATTGCTGATGATTTGCCCGCTTAGTGCTGAACTCTACTGTGGTATTTGGAATACTTTGCTCTTATATCTCCATATTTTATTTTCCACATAAGGTATCCATGCCAAATGTGTGCCCTTTTTTCAAAATCATGGGGATACTAAAGCTACCCATGGTTTCCGGTTTCTCTTGGAAGGGATCGAGAGCACAGCTAAAGTAGAGCTAAATTATATTTTTATTGGGAAAAATAGGAACAAAGTGCTCCAACCTACAAGTGTTTTGGCTTTATTCCTATAAATGGCATCAACAAAAGGTTTGCTGTGATAGAATCACCATCTTCCCAGCTTTCAGGAACAAGCAGCAGAGATGTTTCAAAAACACAGTTTTTTACCACAGTTTTGGCACTTTTCTGAGATGTAGCTAATTTTCCTAGTTTTGTGTTTTTACCTATTTACAAATTGTGATGAAGACACATGTGAAAATTAGACCAAATTCTGAATTCAGTTTGGGGTCATTTGCGTAGCTCCCTTAGGGACTTTACAAAAGAAAATAACTTTTGAAATAAACAAAAATATTGAAAATCAGTAGGGAAAAAACAGCCATTTGTGACATTGTTTTCATCTGTAACTTCTTTGGCAGAATGTCAGTTTTGCAGAAGCAATATTTTGTAGCATTTGCTAGATCTATTTGGTCCTTGAGATATATAGGGATTGTTGTGTTCTCCAACAGCTTAAGGTACCCAGAGCCAACAACTGCACTGCATCTTACATTGGAATTTAATTGTGAACTGACTATAGAGAAATTCATATGTTCAAATATAACAAGTGAAAAAGGGTAAGAAGGAAACCAATGCATTTCTGAAATCTACATAACATACTAGAGCCCCTAGCACCACCTTTGCATAATGTTTTGACACTAAGGCGGTGCTTAAGTGGCATTTTCCTCAGACCATATTTACAAAGCAGTCCAATGTATGCATTGCGCCACTTTGTAAACCCTTGTGCCACATTATTTCTGTGGCATGCATAATGTATGCAAGGGGGGCGTTCCCCTGTTAGGGGGGGCCAAAAAATGGCACAAGGAAAAGAGATTTCCTTGTGTCATTTTTTTCGTCACTTTCAATGCCTGCTCAGAGCAGGCATTAAAAGGGGCTTCCATTATTCACAATGGGCCCCTATGCACTCTGCAGTAGTAGTGCCAAAATGTTGGCGCTACTCCTGCAGAGTACATCAAAGCGCAAAAAACAAAATGACTCTATTGCCCCCTAACCTGTGCTGTGGTGCGCTGTATTTTAAATAAGGTGCACATATGGTAGTAGTAGGCGGGCGCTAAGGGGTGCAAGGAAAGTGACGCTGCACTAGGTGCAGCACCACTTTTGTTAAATCTGCCCCTTAGTTTCGGAGCAGGGGTTATTTGGACATCTTTGAATTTGTGGGAAATAAGAGTAGCCATGATTCAGATGGCACTTTTGTAAATGTTTTCTCTCTTGCACACCGGCTTACAATTGGAAGACACAAGTGCAGAGAAATCGAACTAGTAATAACAAATGTTGTACTATTTTATGTTTTCAGACACTTCCAGATAAAATCTATTCCATGCTTTTTGTTTTAACAAGGTGGGTAACTAGGAATTTTGGGCCCTAGTCGAGCTGCTCCCAAGAAAAAACTACCATATCCAGAACATTTCTAAACTTTCTAAAAACTATTAACCCTGGGAAGTGCAGGGAGGTTTGACATGGATGGTTTTAATGAGGTTTTCTTGCACAGAATCTCTTGCAAAGTACCTTGCACACCAGTTCAATGTTTTACACTCAAACCAGCCCTTTTTGCAACTTGGCTAGCTGTGGATTTTGGGTCCTAGCTCAGCCACCATACATGGAAACCTAACAAACCCACATATTTCTGAAAACTAGACACCCAAGGAGTCCAGGGTGGCATGACTTGCATGGCTTTTGCCATGTTTTTTACCAGTGACCCTTGCACACTTCAAACTTTGACTAGAAACAGAGATTTTTCACATATGTCTGTGAGGAAAAGTTCTGTAATCCACGGGGAGCCACAAAAATGGTACCCCACTTGTGTGGATGGGCTTATCAGCCACAATAGGAGCTGGCCCAAAATGCAAAATGGACACATTTTTCCACCGAAAATTGAGTATTTTATGCAAATTGGGTAGCTATTGGTTTTGGGCACTAGATTAGCCAGTACCGAGGAGAAACTTACTGAACATGCACATTGCTGAAAACTAGACACCTGAGTGAATCCATGGAGGTGTGACTTGCGTGGATGTCTCCAGGTTTGTTTTACCTCAGAAGTTTTTGAAAACTTCAAACTTTGTTTAAAAACACACATTGTCCCCACATTTCTGTGAGGACAACTTATGAAATATCTGGGAAACCATGCATTTCCTACTACTCAGCATTCCCCCAAGTCTACCAATACTAATGGTATCTCTTGTGTGGGTAAGCTTAGTACCTGCAACAGGGAAAAGGCCTACAATGCAACATGGACACATCACATTTTTCCCCTGAAAACTGGCCATTTTTTAATCCAATTTGAGTAGATATGGATTTTGTGCTCTACTCAGTTGGCCCTTAGGTAAACCTAATAACCCTTCATATTTCTGCAAACTAGACACCCATACAAACTCTCATTTTCCTCACAGTTCTGTGACCGAAAGTCGTGGGATCTGCTGAGGGCCAAAAATGTACAACCATCCAACGTTTCCACACATCTCCTGATAAATGTGTGATTTTATGCAAAGGTTAAGGTTTGCAGAGCATTGTGAGTAATAAAACACTGTCGGATCTGCACAAGCTGTACCACCCCTGAATCCCCTGGATGACTAGTTTTAAAAAATCCTTTTGGTAGACTTCCATGGGCGACAGCCGCACCTGGTCCAAATACTGGAGCTACCCCTACCGCTATCTCCATGTTGTGTTTTAAGGTCTATTGTGTTGCAGTTTCTTGGTTCACCCACTCAAGCTGGGTGCCGTAGTTATCAGGAGACTTGGAGGTATGTTGGGTGGTAGGACATCTATGAGGTTTGCAAGGACGTCTGGGTAAGAAAATGTTGTGAGGTCCATGTAAGCCACCCCACCCTGGACTTCCCTGGTTGTCTATTTTTCAGAAATGTACGGATTTGGTGGCAGCCTGTCACAGGCTCAAAATCCAGAGGGTTCACACACAGCCAAAAAAAAACTTAGTTTTGAATGGGAACAAAATATTGTTAATGATGCATTTTGAGCCCTATCCTATTGTGGCCACTAGGCCCACGCACAACAATTGGGTTCTACTTTTATCTGGTGACATGGAGCTTTGGTGTCATTGCTGATCTGTGTGTTGCCATGAATTCCAGAAATTTCAATCACAAAATGTAACTAAGTTTGTGATCTTAGCCATATATGCAAACTTTGAAGTTTGCAGGGCACTGTGGTAAAGTAAGTGGGATCAACTCAAGTTACACCACTCTAAACACCCCCATGTGCTCAGTTCTCAAAATGTTAGGGTTTGTTGCTTTTTGTTCGAAGTGAACTCTCCGCCTACACGGGTTGGTTTCAGCATCTACAGAAGTAGTAATTTTAAATATGTGATACTAATATTAGCATCACAATATTGAACCCAAGTAATTACTGAAGGAGAGCCGTAACTCCACATCAAGTCACAAACAACTTTACAACCCATTTGCATGCATTTCATGCACCGTATACAAAGACTTTCGTACTTCCAGCCAATCCCACACAGCAGTTTTGCTCACATCAACATACCACTGCAATTCAAGGGTCCATCAGACTCTTACACCACAGGGCAAAATCACCAATCAAACTACCTCTCACCCAATCATCAACTAACGTGCATACAAACACACCACAAACAAAACTCTATAAATATCTGGCTATATATGTTGGTGCCTCAACAAACTTCACAACATCACAAATGAAAAGAAACATGGACTAAATTTGTACTGCCTGCAAGCATCTGTTTCCCCCAACATTCTGAGTGACAGCAAACATGTGCCAAGTGAACCTCTACTAACAGCTCCCATGAGAACCACATGTGGCTCAGCAAGAATTGTCTTTCAGGCGCTTCTAGCACTCCTTCCTGTTAGTGGATGTGAGTTGGGGGTGTAAAAGGATGCTTTGGGGCCTAAATTCCTCAATCTGAGTGACCTTAACTACCCTTAACACTAAGGTAAACATACTGGGAAGTGTGTCCTAAGTTCCCAAAAAAACATGCAATCAGTACTCTATGATAACTTGGAGTAAGTCCTGTCCACTGTTGTGTAGTGCAGTGACTGTAATACACTTGTCATAAGGCAAACAGAATATCTATCATATTGTGATGAAGGATGAATCTGGCAAGGAGGCCACAAATATGACCCATAGAGTAGTGTTCAGTGTCGCGTTCTGTGCAATGTGATATGTATCTCTGAAGTGCACTATCACCCTGGAGAGTGTCCTGCTGCAGATGCAGGAGCAGTCTAGGTTGGGCCATGGACTTGCTGAGTTAAAGAGCCAAGTCTTCAGCTTCTTGTGGGATTCAAGAATTTCAGATCGGCAATGATATGTAGAGGAAAGTTGTTCCAGACCTATGGAGCAATGTAGGAGAAGGTATGAAACGCTGGGTTTGGTACTACATGTGCTTGGGGTGTGCGTGAATAGGACACTGGCTGAGCAGAGGTGTCTGGAACGTTTCTGAAATCTGTGGTGGTTGTTGAGGTATGCTGGACCAGGGTTGTGTGAGGCTTTTAATGTGTGTATGATGAGTTTGAAGAGAGCATGCATGTGAATGGGGAGCCAGTGGAACTCTTTGAGCTGTAGTGTGCTGTGTGTGGATGGTGGGAGGTTGAGGGTGAGTCTGCCTGCTGTGTTTTGTATGGTTTGGAGTCATCTAGTTAGTTCAGTGAGGGAGTCATTGAGTATCAATGGGAGTGTGATACTAATGGCGTTCAGTTCTTTTGGTGAAAATGAAGTGACTGTATGTATTTTTAATACCATGACTATCTGCCTATATTGTCACATAGGTTCTCATTATTCTAACAAGACTACTGGATTTTGAGTGGCAGAATCGCCTGCAGTGTGGGAGACTGAGTCTGACCCACTACAGGTGACACCTGTCGATCCAATCAAAGCTTTTCTCCGGCTAACTAGCAGTGCCTCATCTCCACCACAGGACAGGATGATTGGGCAACCAAGTGCATGACATAATTGATTTCTCGGGGAAACTGTAGTCAGAGGCAGTATAGGTTTCAACAATGCTTTAATAAAGGGACTGCATCTTAGATAGCAAAGCATGGACTGCAATAACCAGGACGATACAGCATGACAAGATAAAAATTGTGACAAGGAGAGTAAAGCATAGAAATAATGCTACCATATTGTCACTAGAGTCAATAGACTAATTCCTACCTAAGCTATAATAGAGCACAGCGTGTTAAGCTCTAATTCTGCCCTCCAGGTTCCCCTGGGAAGACATCATCCCCCACACCTGAGCAAAGGCCTGAAGTCTGCATAAGCAGCTGTAGAGAAGCATTCAGCAATCAGTATACGGTTGTGGTTCTCTGGCTGGAATCTCCCTCTAATGTGTAAGGGTCAGGGAAGTGTTTTTATAATAAAAAAGCTGATGTTCTGAGAAAATGTGTGTTTTCTATGAATGTCAGAGACAAAACTCTACACCATGTTCAATGGCAACCTATCTTACTGCAGCCTTGGAAGAAGCACAGAGTGAGCAAAAATGTCTTGTTTGAGAACAGAGTGGTGGCCTAGGCAAAAAACAGCTAGATAGAGAGAAATAAAACAAGACCGTAAAAGTAGCTATTGTAATAATAATAAAGCGAAGCCAAATAAAATATATCTAGGTTAAAGTGCACAGCGGCAGGCCTAGTATGCTAAAATAACTTGCATGGAGCTATAACTAAAATGGCTACACAACACCCTCCCCTTGTTGGTTGAAGGTGGTTCAAAGCCTAAGTATATATAAAAGCTACTAAAACTCAACCTAAGATATATATGTAAAAAATGTCAATAATGACAAGTTAAAAGGACACATGAGCATGTGAAAGGCTAATTTTAAAATGTTATCATGTGGCATAAAAAGGACCGAATTTCAAGAGTCAGATTATTTTTAGTATTTCCAATTGATTCCGGGACAATGGAGGACAGGAAATCTTCCACTTTGGCAGGTGTTAAAGTTGGAAAGGCATTGCCAAGAATGACCACGGAGCAGTTGTGTTCCATAGCCTGAGCCTCAGCCAAGGCAGCAGCATTCATTGGTGTGCCCAAAAATGAGTTAAGAGCCACATCCTCCAGGAAGGGCAACTCATAAGTAGCTTCCCAAAGCAAACACACCCTCAACACGCATGACTGGTAATGAGCCCTCAGGGAGAACATCAGCAGATCAGCATCCATTGAAAGCAAGCGCTGAGTAGAAAGACAAACTTCCAGTGCATGTCGAAAGAGCACCAGAGGCACCGAAACACGATCTGCACACAGGGCAATACTGGTCTGAATGACAGGGACCAGTCACACTCCAATTGCTCCAGGCGTTCACGACACAGCTGCGCTGATGGGAGCGCTTTCATTCCTCCTTGTTCCGGCGGGACAGCCATTGTGTATAAACAATAACAACAGCAAAACGCCAACTATTATAGCCAAAGTTATTGGAAATCCCCCGAAAATACTAGAGAATATTGAGTGGATTGCTAATGGTATTAAACCGAATATGGAGGAGAAGGTGTGAACGAAACTAGAACCAACAGCCTTAAAGAAATTTGCGATTTAAGTATTACTGGACGCATTAAATATTCTATTACCAAAGTGTCTCGGAAAGTTGGTACTTAAAAGGGACTGTATCTCTGCTGATGACCTTGCCACCTGAAGTGCGTAAGTCTCGCGTGCAGATGTGAGAGACATATGTTTTTGAAACAATAAAACCTTGAATCTGTTCAACTTGTCAAAATTCACATTAGAAGTAGCACTATGAGGCCAAATGTCTGCTACCTCTTTTATTTTAGTGGGAGGAAAAATTACGTTCCCGCAGCATATAACAATCTTAGAGACCGAAACAACATAAACTATTCCGGCTCGCATCCCACAACAGTCTTCACCATTGAGGAGAACGTAGCTGCCATTTGAAAGCACATGAAACGTAGGTCTAATCAAGGGGACTGGAACTCCCTTCAGATAACAAGCCAAGTTCGCTGCCGACACGTTACACGCCCCATGCAAGGGCAGCTGTTTACAAACCATTGAATGGCTGATAGAAGTCTTGCATTTACTACCATTAAGAAAGACTTCTTTCATGCCACTGAGACATTTGTATGAGAAGGGTAGCTCCCACACCTCATGAATGTAACTATCTCCCAGCCTTTCATTTCTGCGTAACGGAATGTATTTTAAACAGGCAGTGAATTGAAGTGTGGAAATAGGCAGATTAATGACCCAGTGTATTAACCACTCAGCAGATGGTATTTCAGCCACAGTAAAAGGCAACTTTTCTAAGATTTCAATGATTAGCATGACAAAAGTTACTTCTTTCTTAGCTATTAGTTGTTGTTGCCGCGTTAAATTGAAAGTAGAAAATATTTCCCTCGCACTGACATGTTGGCAGGGGATGCAACCCGCCTTCCGTGTTTAAAGTGTCTAACCCAACTGTATAATGGACCTTAGTTGACTCTGCACATGGTGTAATGAAGACATATCTGTTTGTATAATGTCTATTGCAGAAGAGACAATGTTATTTAGGGTGTATATCCGGTCGGACAGGGTGTTAATCACATTATCCACAACAGCTGTAAATTTTCCTGGTCTGTTTGCCTTAACCGGGTAGCAGCTTCTTGTTGGGAAAGCTTCCAGATTTCATTATATACTTCATATAGGAAGTGCTTTCTGTGTTGTTTTCTGGGTCATAACAGGAAGTCCTGTAAGTCAGTGTTATTAGACAGGAGACTGAGGTGTTCTCTAAACGCACCTAGTGAGGAACTCTTCAACCATTGCTGGCATAGTTTCCCTACAATGTATGTTGTTACTATACCCGCATTTCCGGACAATATATAGCGAGGGTCCGACTACTAGTTCTAAAACCCCAAGAGGAATTTATAAAACGTTTATGACACCCATTGGTATCTATTGGCCACAATAACCACCCGCCAGGACGTGGCTGTGAAACATTAAATGTGCCATTCTGGACCCATTCATCGAGCTGATCTTCGGTTGCATTTAGATATTTTTACCATTTATCAGGCATGCTCTAAATAAAGCTTTCTTCCTCCATATTTGCAAATGCTTAGTTCCCCACACACTTTTTAAGTCAATCAACTTTAGCCAATATTCATAGCCTTCTATAGTCAACCGGGAAACTAAGGAATCCGAATAAATACATTTCGTATTTGTTGATAACATGCGTACATTTTGTGTTGGTGGCAATTTAAAATAATATGACTCAGTATTTTTAACACCATGCCCAGAAAAATATGTAAACTTTTCAGAATAAGTTTTGGAACTCCCTTGTGATGGAGTCGGACAATGTTCCCATTGCGTATAATTAAAAACAGTCTTTGAGGTACTCGCTTTGTGGATGAAATGGTGCCTATAATAATTATAGCAAAACATAACACCGTAACTCTCTTTAGATTGGTATACATCTTTGTGTTCAAAAACAGTGTAATACTGCAATTCAGTAATCATAGAATCAACAGTTTTCACATCCCAATCATCAAAAACAACTCCGGGTATTATTATATAGTTCATTGAAAGTTTAAACACATATGGTATTTGAAAGACCTCTGTAGGGCCATATAAATTAAATGTTACTTTATCCCATACAATCCCACCAGCAATTGGTATAGCAGAAATGTTCACAAAAGACATGTCTCTGCGGACTTCTTCCGGGTCTCCCCCTGCCCCCCACCCGCCCCTTTGTGACGGACGTCACATTGTTGTTTTCCTCATCGGAGCAGGAAGCGGCCATACGCCCGCTTCCTGCTCCAATGGGGAAAACGGCCCCAAACAGCCTTCCCGACGATCGGGAAGGCCTCATATGAAAGGAGAGACTCTCCCCTTTCATACAAGGCCTTCTTGAACACATTTCCTGGCCCAAATGCCACTAGACACCAGGGATTTCACTTGGGGGGGGTCGGCCCACTTCGGAAAACGGTAGGCCGCCACCCCCCTGGCCATATTTTTTATTTGAAGGTTGCAAAGGGCCACCCCTAGGGGCAAATTTCTTTTTTAAAGGCGACCCCCTGTGGGGGCAATACATTTTTTAGAAGTTGTAGGGTTTCCCTGGGGACCATTTTGGCCCCCAAGGAAACCGTACAACTACCAAAACAAATATAGATCTATATGTACATATATATAGATCTATATATATATATGTCAATCCATGTAGATAGATATATCTATCTACATGGATATATCTATAGATAGATCTTAATATACGTATAGATTTATCTATAGATATATCCATGTAGATAGATATAGCTAAATAGAGATCTATATATGTAATATATATCATATGTATATATATATTTGCCACCAGTTGTTTTGCAGTTGCAGCTTGCGTCTTCAAAGCAATGCACATACTTCAACTGACGCATTTCAACTGTAACTTTTAGGGAGCAATAAAAAAGTCAAGTAAGTCTTGGGATTATGTTTTTGCTACAAAAGGATCATACTTTTGTCTAGTGGCAGTTTTAGTGCCATAAAGAAGCGCATAAGGTTTATATGCCTACTCCAAAGAGCAAATCTGTATTTTATGTAATTAGAGTAGAGTACATTAGTAAAGTCAGCCACTACCTGCGCTATAATACAAATTAAATGTATGTGCGGGGTGGGTGGTGGCTATGGAGAGATGAAGAGCACTTTTGCTGGGTGGTAATGAGAGAATCCGAAGAGGAGGACATGGGAGTGGGAGCACCAATAATGATTGTTGGACTGGGCGCAGGAGGTGCTAAAGACTGTGATGAATGGTATGTGACAAGGTGTTTGAGTGTCTTGAAAGAATGTGCTGATTGAGGGAAGAAGCAAAGGTAAGGTGGCCTCTACTGTTGCATGTATCACACACACCAGCAATTTTGTGACTGTCTATGTAGGCTAGTGTTTTAGAGCAGTAGTTGAGCCAATAGCAGAGATGGTATCTTGATGGATGACTGCTGCTGACGCCGTCACTGGGGTTATAGAGGACAGTTCTGACATAGGATCAGAGACTGAGACAGCAGATACTGAGACAGCATCTGAGGGATAGGACAATGGCCCAGACTCTGGGAGTGATTTTGCAGTTGGAGGAGACCCATTGGATAATTCCTTCCAGTAAATTGTGAGGGAGGTGAAGAGGGCAGTCCTGTTGTTCATTCCCAAGCAGTCTGTGCAACGGGCATTAGTGGAATAGCCCAACCCAGAGAGCAGGTGAAATGTTGAATAAAAACTCTATTTTTCTTGCATTTCTGTCACACAAACTACAGGAATATGCTGCGATCCACAAAATTCCTACCACCCAGTGATTACTCACCTGTCCTGATAAAAACACTACTCCACTTGAGTGCCTATACCTAGTGCCTGCGTAAGGAACGGATCACCCCAGCGTCAACAGTTGCCTTATGTAAGTACCAACATTGACCGTTGTGTGATCTATTCCTGTCGCGGGCACTAGGCCTACCCACACAAGTGAGGTACCATTTTTATCGGGAGACTTGGGGGAATGCTGGGTGGAAGGAAATTTGTGGCTCCTCTCAGATTCCATAACTTTATATCACCGAAATGTGAGGAAAAGTGTTTTTCCCCCAAATATTTAGGTTAGCAAAGGATTCTGGGTAACAGAACCTGATCAGAACCCCACAAGTCACCCCATCTTGGATTCCCCTAGGTGTTTAGTTTTCAAAACTGTGCAGTTTTGCTAGGTTTCCCTAGGTGCCGGCTGAGCTAGAGGCCAAAATCCACAGCTAGGCACTTTGCAAAAAACAGCTCTGTTTTCTTTGTGAAAATGTGATGTGTCCACGTTGTGTTTTGGGGCATTCCCTGTCGCGGGTGCTAGGCCTATCCCCACATGTGAGGTATCATTTCTATCGGGAGACTTGGGGGAACACTGGGTGGAAGGAAATGTGTGTCTCCTCACAGATTCCAGAACTTTCTGTCACCGAAATGTGAGGAAAAAGTGTTTTTTTGGCCACAATTTGAGGTTTGCAAAGGATTCTGGGTAACAGAACCTGACCAGAGCCCCACAAGTCACCCCATCTTGGATTCCCCTAGGTGTCTAGTTTTCAAAACTGTGCAGGTTTGCTAGGGTTCCCTAGGTGCCGGCTGAGATAAAGGACAAAATCCACAGCTAGGCACTTTGCAAAAAACAGTTCTGTTTTCTTTGTGAAAATGTGATGTGTCCACATTGTGTTTTGGGGCATTTCCTGTCGTGGGCACTAGGCCTACCCACAGAAGTGAGGTATCATTTTTATCGGGAGACTTGAGGGAACACTGGGTGGAAGGAAATTTGTGGCTCCTCTCAGATTCCAGAACTTTCTGTCACCAAAATGTGAGGAAAAAGTGTTTTTGGGCCACATTTTGAGGTTTGCAAAGGATTCTGGGTACCAGAACCTGATCACAAGTCAGTCCAACCTGGATTCCCCTAGGTGTCTAGTTTTCAAAAAATGCACAGGTTTGGTAGGTTTCCCTAGGTGCCGGCTGAGCTAGAGGCCAAATCTACAGTTAGGTACTTTGCAAAAAACACGTCAGATTTCAATGTAAAAATGTGATGTGTCCATGTTGCCTTTCCTGTCGCAAGCATTAGGCCTACCCATGCAAGTGAGGTACCATTTTTATTGGGAGACTTGGGGGAACACTGAATAGCACAACAAGTGTTATTGCCTCTTGTCTTTCTCTACATTTTTTCCTTCCAAATGTGAGAAAAAGTGTGTAAAAAAGACATCTATTTGAGAAATGGCCTGTAATTCACATGCTAGTATGGGCACCCCGGAATTCAGAGATGGGCAAATAACCACTGCTTCTCAATACCTTATCTTATGCCCATTTTGGAAATACAAAGGTTTTCTTGATACCTATTTTTCACTCTTTATATTTCAGCAAATGAATTGCTGTATACCCGATATAGAATGAAAACCCATTGCAAGGTGCAGCTCATTTATTGGCTCTGCATACCTAGGGATCTTGATGAACCTACAATCCCTATATATCCCTGCAACCAGAAGAGTCCAGCACACGTAACAGTATATTGCTTTAAAGAATCTGACATTGCAGGAAAAAGTTACAGAGTAAAACATGGAGAAAAATTGCTGTTTTTGTAGCTCAATTTCAATATTTTTTTAATTCAGCTCTTATTTTCTGTAGGAAAACCTTGTAGGATCTACACAAATGTCCCCTTGCTGAATTCAGGATTTTGTCTACTTTTCAGAAATACTTAGCCTTCCGGGATCCAGTGTTGGTTTCAGACCCATTCCTGTCACTAACTGGAAGGAGGATGAAAGCACAAAAATTGTAAAAATGAAGTATGTCCCAGTAAAATGCCAAAATTGTGTTGAAAAATGTGGTTTTCTGATTCAAATCTGCCTGTTCCTGAAAGTTGGGAAGATGGTGATTTTAGCACCGCAAACCGTTTGTTGGTGCCATTTTCAGGGGAAAAAACCACAAGCCTTCTTCGGCAGCCCTTTTTTCCCATTTAAAAAAAAAATAATGAAATTTTAGGTGTATTTTGGCTAATTTCTTGGTCTCCTCCAGGGGAACCCAGAAACTCTGGGTACCTTTAGCATCCCTAGGATGTTAGTAAAAAAAGACGTACATTTTGCATGGTTTGTTTTTGTGGACAAAAAGTTATGAAGGCCTAAGCGCAAACTACCCCAAATAGCCAAAAAAGGGCTCAGCACTGGGGGGGGAAAAGGCCCAGCAGCTAAGAGGTTAAGCCAAGTTATCATATTACGTGTTTTTGAAGGTTCAGGTGTCGAAGAGGCAAATGAGTCCGAAATGTCGTTGTTGATGTCGGCAAAGCATCCAGAAGCAGTTTGTGCAAAAACTGGAGTCGTGTTAGTAGGTGGTGTTGGTGTTTCCCACGGTGGCACGGAATAAATGGTACCATCCATCTGTGTTGAAGTTGTGTCAAATCGATCAGTTATTTCTGTATTATTTGGTGTCAGTGGAGCTAATGCAAGATCATTTTCAACCTCACCAAGCTCCGGGAGGTGTAAGTGTTGCTGCTTACAACTTGTAGAGGAAATTCTTGACCAGTAGTGAGAGGGATTTGGGAACTACTGGTTGTTCCTTTTGGTCAGCTGTGCAGGGTCGGCCACATGGTGTAGTTTGACATTGTCGATGGAGACAAAGCGGTTTTCTTTGGCACCTGCCAAAGGAGGTAGAATGACAGTTCTGGTATCATGTATTCCCAAGACTAGGACTGGTGCACAATATGAAGGCCCAAATTCCTTTTTCACAGCAACTATTTCACATACTAGATCCCCAACTTTAGGAATCCAGCCTGTAGGCGTTATAGGTACATCCTTAATTCCTGTGGAGGCAGCACTGGCAGAAGCGTTGTCATCACGGAACTGTTGCAAATCCTGTACAACAATAACATGTTCATTTATGTCAAAGGGTTTTTCTGCCGCCTCCATGCCAGGACCATCAATCTCTGGAACATACATTTGAGTACCCAACAGGCACACATATGAAGTAAGACCCCCTCAGGGACCTTCTAGGCAGATTGTTACGGGCTCTCTGGACTCCATACAGGTGGTTAAGCCAACTACGACCCGTACCTAAGACTCTGCCTGTTACGTATTGCTTTAAATCACGGTTTAATCGCTCCACGACTCTATTTCCCTTGGGATGAAATGGAGACGAGTACTGGAGTTGGACCCACAACGAAGCCATGGCATCCCTGAATGCCCTTGAGGTGAAAGCAGGGCCCTGGTCCGAGTGGGAAGCCACAACTGCATATGTACTGATAAAGACTCGCAAATCTTTAATAACAGTCTGAGCGTCAGCCGAGCGCTGTGGCCACACCCACAGAAATCTTGAGCAGGAGTCAACAGCGACTAAGATGTATTTGTATACACTGTCCGATGTTAGGGGACCGCAATGGTCCAAGTACACACATTGAAAGGGTTTGTTGGAGATTAGGAGGGCTGTCTTCAGTGGACGTTTAGCAGTGGAATCTTTAATTTGTTGGCAGATGTCACAACAAAGGACATACTGCTTGGCCTCTTTATATAGGCCTGGCCACCAATAACGGGCTTGTAACAATGATATTGTAGCTGCCACACCAGCATGGGCAGATGCTACCCCTATTGCGCTGCTTTAATCAACTCTTGTCTTACATCTTTGATGGGAATATCTTGAACCCCTACGCCTAGTATCTTAACCTCAGCGTTTAGGCAGCCTCCCGTTCCGTAGGAATATTTAGCAGGAAATGCTTTTGGAAAGGGCATTCCATCAGCCGTAGCTTTCACGCAAACCCATATGTCTTTGTCCGGTTTCGCACTTAAGCGGGTTACTGTAGCAACAGTGGCCTAGCAACTGCTGTCTTTGCAGTTTCATCAGCCAGTGTATTCCCATCTACGTATGTGGATCAGTGTATTCCAATGCGCTGGTGTCCAAGTGTATGTACAACATGGACATTTGGTAGTGTTTCCTTCAGATCCACTACTTTCCCCTACAGTAATCTGTGTTTAATGGTGTTACCTTTAGAGTCTCTGAACCCATTCTGGCCCCAGTAATGCAGGTATTCATTGAAGGACTGGACACAATAGTACGAATCACAAACAATCAGTGTTAGCTGTGCTGGATCTGTATGTTCCAGTGCCATCACCAGAGCCTTTAGCTCTGCTAGCTGTGCTGTGCAATCCCCTAGGGTTTGCATGTATGTATGTTGGGCACAAAATTTATTGTCCTTCATGTAGCCACTTACGACTGCGCAAGCAGCGGAGTATTGATGCTTTGTGCCAATTGCAGGTTGTGCAGAGCCATCGGTGTATGTAACTCTTTGATACTGATCAATAGGCAGTGTGTTTGCAGGAACTGGGTATTCTAGTTCATATTGCAAAAATTCTTGAGTTTGTAATTTTGGGTAAAAAATGTAGTCTACATCAGTGGCTGTCAAAGATGTGGCCCATTGTATCCAACGTAGATGTAATGCTTTAGCGTTTGGAATGCTGGCTTTTGTATCAGCCTCAAGGGCTGGGATGGGAGAAATGACGATAATGGTTTGCCATGGGTTAGAGGTCTTTCTTTAATGACAGTCATCTGAACAGCAGTGAAAAGTTTCTCAGTGGTAGCAAAGCGCTGTTCTGCTGCTGAGTACAAATGTGATTTGTATGCAATTGGGACGGTCTCACCCTTAATAAATGTTACATAGGTGAAACTAATGGCACCAGCAATTACTCTGATGACCAAGTGTGTTTTGTTGTCCCTTGTGTGTAGATGTTGCGCTGCAAGCATATCTGTCTGCAGGTCTCTGAGAATGCGTGTGTGTTCGACTGTCCAAAATTTACTTGAAAAGTCAGGATGTTTTATGTCATATAAAGGTTTTATGCGTGTTGCATAATCTGGAATGTCAGTTCTGCCAAAATTTAGGAAACCCAATAGAGACTGGAGTTTTTTAATCGTGTTTGGAGGTTGTAATTTTGCTCATTTTTCTAAGAATTGTGGCGCTAGGCTATTTCCTTCAGTCGATAGCTCATATCCAAGAAACAGGATGCTGAGGGAGGCTTTTTTTTTTTTTAAGTTGAATTTGTAGCCAAATTCAGTAAATCCCACAACAATGCGAGGTACCTGTCTTAAATGTTGTAGCAATTCATCATCCGTGAGATAGATGTCATCTACATAGGACAATTCCTCAGGGTCAATGTTGTGTAAAATTGCATTCACACAAGCTGCAAACAGTCGTGGGCTGTTCTTGTACCCATGGGGTAAACTACAGATTTTTTGTCTGAGAGCCTATTGCGCTGAAACTTGTTAAGTCTCTACTCTCAGGTGCTATATTCTGGCAGAAGAAACCATTGGAAATATTCATTGTTGTTTTGTATTTTTTGCGGACTATGTTGTTCATCAGGGCTGTGCTCTGTGAGTTTTGTATCACATATGTGTGTGTATGACTATTTAAATGTCTGTAGTCTAAGACTATTCGATTTGAATGGTTTGGTTTGCTACTGGGAATAAAGGATTACTCATTGGGGAGATGCAGGGTTCAATTACGACCTGTTACTCCAGTTGTGTGAGAATTTCCCTCACAGGTGCTTCTGCATCATGTTTTATTGGATATTGAGGTTGAGGTTGGGGTTTATTTTTAATAGGAATTACATGGTAGGGGGATTCTTTATCCCAGCCTACGTGGTTGCGATATAACGCGGGTGCCTGCACCAATGCCCAATCGATGGCGTAGAATTCAGTGAGTTCCTCTGGAACAAGGGGTGAGAAAGAACGTTCAATAACATCTTCCTCATATAGGCAGGTACGGACAAATTTAGGTGGCCAATCTTGTTTGGCCAACAAAATATCATATATATTTACCACGCAATCATAAAAGATTGCAATTATTGTGCGTTCAATGTCTCCTTCTAATTGCAGCATTACTTTATACACCCTATCAGGCGTGGAGACACGCATGTCCGCAGTTTCTACTTGTAGAAAGTCATCAGTTGCTTTCACCTCCTGATGCTTTAGAAGACTCCGGCAAACTATTGGGACCTCTGGTGCGCCGCCTAGCAGCGCTAGTGCCCACTTCCTGTTCTTCAAAAGGACCCTCTTCTTGAGCGGCATGTCGAACTGCAACTGCTGCCACCTTTTTCTTTTTACATTGTGTTTTTTGTTGGGGAGGATTCTGTCAAAGCCCAGCTCACCTGAGTTCTTGTTCAGTTCTGATGGAGGTTGAAGACAATCCGACCCCACCCTGAAACTGCTTGTTCCAGCACACTAGTTTTTAAAACAGTGCACTAAGAACAGAAGCTCAAGGGAAGGGGGGAAGTGGATAAAATGAAAAAGAGAGACAACACCGTTCTTGCGTTTCCACTGTTGAAGTGCTGCACAAATCTGCGGCCCTTTCTGACTTCTGTAGAAACTGGTGCCTAATGAAACATAAACAAAGAACAGATAAGTGCAACCTATTCCTAAATGGGTTCCTGACTATCCCTTTATTTATTATAAATTCTCTTCTAAAAGTACCTCTTGGATCCTGGTCTCTAGTTTCCAGGTTTGGAATGTGTTACTGCTCTGGGATGTGTTTTCTATTACTGTAAAGCTTCTAAAACATTAAACAAATACCGTTATCAGAATTACCAATATCAAACATTCATCATAATATAACTAAAGCCTAAATTCCCAATAGCAGACTCACTTTTCCCATATTTCCAGAATCTTTTATAAAACAAATACTGTACTTTTACCTCAAAATACAGCATTTAATTTGTGCAAGTCCTTGATTTACTGTTTGCCTTGCTGTTAATGGTTTCCACTGTTCGATTCTTAAAAGTTCCATGAGAAAAAACAATGTTTGCTTCACAAAGTTCTGCAAAATATTCTTGTAACAAAGAGTTTGAATCACAATGTTCGTGGAAGGTATTTCGTTTCAAATTGTCTATACACGAATCCAGAAATTGTTGTCAAAGTTCTTTCAGGTAATAAAAGGTTTTGCACTTACTTGTTGCTGGCAAGAGATACTGATCAGTCTAACCTTGTCTTCTTTCTCTTTTGCAGGTTACTCATAGGAGAGAGGCTGAAGCAAGGAGGAACCGGAAACCGGAAGAAGGAAGAGCCAGAAGCTGCGCCCATTGAAGTCAATGAAAGTCTGTAAAGAGCAGGAGTGCCAGCGCCGAGGGATCTGTTCTCAGGTAAGCGGGAGGCAGACGAGCACAAGCACTGGGTGAGGCTCGGGGGATGCCTTTTATAGACAGGGCTGGGTGTGGTTTGAAGGGCTGGGTGTGGTCCTCACATGCTGCACATGTTCTTGGAAGGTGTGCAGAGCTGGGTGTGGTTTGAAGAGCTGGGTGTGGTCCTCACATGCTGCACATGTTCTTGAAAGGTGTGCAGAGTTTCAGTTATTATGCAAATGAGTTGGATTAACACATGGCCTAGGGAGGAGTATTTTAAAGAAGCCTTGGTAAAAGCAAGGCCCAATGTGTAAACAAAACAGCACATTAAACAACATACACAGAAGCCTAGGGGGGGGGGGGGGAAGGTGAGATAACAAGACAGGCTTTCAATAGTAAGTTTAAAAGGGAGCTATTACAGAACCCACTAGTGCAGTGAGAGGGGACATGCTCTTTGCTGTGTACAAACCCTAACAGTTGCCTCCCTCAAAGGCCCTCCTACAGGACGGGGTTTTCCTGGATTTTTTAAATAAAACCGTCTAATCAGCTGTGGGGCATGTACATATGATGCTGGTTCCCATGAATTCTCAGATTCATCATATCCTTTCCATTCTACTAAATAAAACAGACGTCCACTAATTCTTTTTGAGTCTTTTATGCTTTTCACTTCATATTCCAGATTTCCCTTAATTGGTATGGGTGGAGGTGGTGGTTCAGGTCGGGTTTTTGAGTTGTACGGCTTAAGCAAGGACACATGGAATGTAGTATGTACTGGATATTCTTTTGGTAAATCTAATTTTACTGTTACCGGGTTTACTATGGCAGTTATACTAAAGGGTCCAATGAAACGTGGTTGCAGCTTTCGGGATCCCTCTATGTTTAGGTTCTTTGTGGAGAGCCATACCTTGTCACCAATTTTATACATTGGGGCCTCAGACCTGTGTTTGTCTGCTTGTCTTTTCATGCTTTCCTTGTACTTTAATAAATGTTTCCTGGCTTTGTCTTGTATGTCACCTAACCTCGTTAGTCTATCCGTTACTGTAGGCAACAGGGAATCTTCTAACAAAATGGGTATAGCTCTTGGATGATACCCCTGCAAGAAATAGAATGGTGAGCAAAGTAGAGCTGAATGCTCAATATTATTATAAACAAACTCTGCTACAGGGAGAGCTTCCAACCATTCACTAGAATAATCAGCCAATAAACAACGTAGCGTTTGAAGTAAGGTTTGGTTCAGTCGTTCAGTCTGTCCATCTGTCTCTGGGTGGAAAGCAGTGGATAAGGGCACATCTATTTTCAGTTTTTCACATAATTTTTTCCAAAATCTGGAGTTGAACTGGCTCCCTCGGTCTGACACCACTTTGCTTGGCAAACCATGTAAACGCACAATTTCCCTTATAAAAATATCGGCAAATTCTGCCGCCGTGGGTAATTTCCGTAATGGTACAAAATGTGCCATTTTAGATAAAAAATCCACTATAACCAACACTGTTGTGAAGGATTTTACAGGTGGTAAACCTACAATAAAGTCTACGCTCACAGTGTGCCAAGGTTGTTTGGGTGTTGGCATTGGTATTAACAAGCCGTCAGGAGCCTTATGAGAAGATTTATGTCTTGCACAAATTGGACAGGTAGTGACAAATTGCTTAATGTCCTTTCTTATAGTGTCCCACCAAAAGTGTTTTTGCACATTTTCCAGGGTTTTTACCCAACCAGGATGACCTGCCAACGGTGGGGCGTGATGCCAAATTATCACCTGTGTTTGTAATTCAGAGGTGGGCACTAACAGCATGTTGTCGTGATACAATAAACCTCGTTGTATTGTGTTATGGGAATCCTTTAACCAATCCTGAGGTGCTATTTGCATGTGTGCATTATATAGATCTGTGATGAAATCCTTCTGTTGTACTGGTGCCAACAACTTTTGGGGAGGAATAATGGGTTCTCCTATTTTATCTTGTTTCATGTCTGAGGTATGTCCGTATCTAGATAACACATCAAATTGAATTTGTTGTGCACCTGGTCTATAGGTTATAACAAAGTCAAATGTGCTAAAAAAAATTAACCAGCGCATCTGACGTGGTGTTAGTGCTTTAAGTGATCAAAAAAACTGTAGGTTCTTATGGTCAGAAAAGATTGTAACTGGGTACTTGGCTCCCATAAAATGGTGCCTCCATTCTGAAAAGGCTACTTTGATAGCTAGTAGTTCCCTTTCAGCCACAGTGTAATTTTGTTCAGCTGGCAATAACTTTTTGGAATAGAAGGCTATAGGATGTAACTGGCCATCTACCGCATCTCGTTGAGAGAGAACTCCTCCTAAAGCTACTTGTGAAGCATCCGCTTCAACAAAAAAGGGCAAGTCAGGATCAGGATGTTTCAGAATTGGGGCGGAAGTGAACTTTTGTTTTAGGAGTTGAAAGGCGTGTGCCGCCTCATCAGTCCAAAGAAATCGTTGCCCTTTCCGCAACAAGGTAGTTATTGGGGCCGCAATGTCTGCAAAATGTGCAATAAACCTCCTATAAAAATTGGCGAAACCCAGAAATTTCTGAATATCTTTTACAGAGGATGGTTCTGGCCAATCAGCAATAGCACTGATTTTCTTTACATCCATAGTTATTCCTTGAGGTGACAGGCAGTATCCTAAAAAGTCCACCTTGTTGACATTAAAAGTACACTTTTCTAACTTAGCAAAAAGATGATTTTCTTTTAACTTTGATAATACTGCACAAACATGTTGGGTATGTTCTTCTGAGTTCTTAGAGTAAATGAGGATGTCGTCTATGTATACTATGACACAAACGTCCAGGAATTTGTGTAGGACCTCATTTATAAAGAACTGAAAGGCCGCAGGGGCATTACATAACCCAAAGGGCATTACTGTGTACTCAAATAAACCAACCTTTGTCTTGAAAGCTGTCTTCCACTCATCCTCCTCTTTTACTCGGACCAGGTGGTAAGCTCCCCGCAGATCTAGTTTAGTGTATACAGTAGAATGTCTTAATTGATCCAACAACACAGGTATTAGAGGAAGAGGATATTTATTCTTTATTGTAGCCTTATTTAGTCCTCTATAATCGATACACACGCGCAGGGATTTATCCGGCTTCGGGATAAAAAAGAGTGGAGATGACACCGGAGATGTGGAATGACGGATGAACCCAGACTGTAGTAGGTCATCTAGGTAGGTTCTTAAGTATTTGGTTTCTTCGTCAGTCAAAGCATATACTCTGTTATTAGGTAAAGGGGCCCCTGGGATAAGATCTATACGGCAGTCATAAGACCGATGTGGGGGCAGCACACTAGCCTTTACTGGATCAAAGACGTCTTTAAAGCCAGAATATTCAGGAGGGAGACTTGGTTCATCTTGTGTAACACTAGCACAGTGTAATACTGTGCTCTGTTCTGTACCTGCTTTTTGATAGCAATTGGTTCTACAGAAAGAGGAATCCAAAGTAACAGTTCTATTCACCCAATCAATTTTTGGGTTATGAGTTGTTAACCAGGGTACCCCGAGAATCAAACCAAAATTAGGAGTATCTATCAGATCAAAGCTAATCACCTCTGTGTGCCCGTTCTGACAGACCATAACAAGTGGACTTGTTTGTTTTGTGATTAATCCAGAGGTCAATTCTGACCCATCCACTGCACATACTGCTTCTGGACAAGGCTTTAGGCACATAGGAAGTCCTAAGATTTCAGCTAACTTATTATCCACAAAATTTCCTGTCGCGCCTGAGTCCAGTAGGACAGGGAGAGAATGCCTCACTTGGGTAGTAACAATTAAAACAACCTGAATTATGAAATGTCTAGGTATGTGCGGTACCCTGAAGGCTGCAGCATTAGAGGTTTGATTAAGATGTTTTCTCGAACAAGTAACCTCTCCCCTTGTCGAGCTTAATCGTTTCCCGATTCAGTTGAGGAGGTGGAGGAAACAGCACCCTTTTGTGGAGTTTTAGGCTTTACTGGACATTCTCTGGCAAAGTGACCTGCCCTGCCACAATATAAACATAATTGAAATTTTCTCCTTCTTTCTTTTTCCTCTGATGTGAGTGGACCTCTGAGTGTCCCTATTTGCATAGGCTCTGGTTCAGGGAGTTTATTATCTGTGTCTTTCTTCTCGTGTCTAATAAAAGTTAACCGTGACTCCAGTTTGTATTTATCTCCCTTTCTTTCTCCTAGTCTATGTTCCAATTTCACAACTAAATCTACAAAGTCCGAATAGTCTTTTGGCAAATCAACGATATGAGCCAGTGCGTCTTTTAACTCGTCTCTCAAACCTTTATAAAAAAGGGAGACACGCTTTTCTTCTGGCCACTGTGTCTCGGTGAGTAAACGATTAAAACTAGTGAGATAGGTCAATAAATCCTTGTTACCTTGTTTAAGATTTAAAAGCTCATTATCACTTGCCTGCATGAAAGTGTGTTTTGCAAAAAGACTGGTCATGGTACGTTTAAATTGATTCCAATTATGGAGGATGGGATCATCTCTATCCACGAAAGGAATTGACTAATTGGCTGCTGTGCCACCCAAATAAGACAAGACGAATGCCACTTTCGTATCATCAGTAGGGAACTGTTGTGGCTTACAAATGAAGTGTAATTGACATTGATTGATAAAAACATGGAATTTGTTACTATCTCCATGAAAATGTTCAGGTGCTGCTAAGGGCACAACATTAGGAACATTAACAGTAACCTCAACTGGGGAAGGCAAAGTTGTATGTTTTGATGGCGCCCCTGTCTCTGAGGAGGTTTTAAACAAAGGCGTAGAAGCTGTGTTCCACTGAGATCCCCTAAATTTATACCTGCTTAAATCCTGTTTTAAAGAGGTATTCTCCATCTTTAATCTCTCTATTTCCTCTTGCATATGTTGCAAGATGCCAGACACTGATTCATTATGAGCCAAGTCCTCATTTAGGGCCTGCGCCATATCCGTGACGTCAATGCCCTCTATTTCTTCCCCGGTATTCATCGTCCACCAGAACTGAAATTTTTTAAGGCTTGTGCTTCTGTCAAAGCCCAGCTCACCTGAGTTCTTGTTCAGTTCTGATGGAGGTTGAAGACAATCCGACCCCACCGTGAAACTGCTTGTTCCAGCACACTAGTTTTTAAAACAGTGCACTAAGAACAGAAGCTCAAGGGAAGGGGGCAAGTGGATAAAATAAAAAAGAGAGACAACACCGTTCTTGCGTTTCCACTGTTGAAGTGCTGCACAAATCTGCGGCCCTTTCTGACTTCTGTAGAAACTGGTGCCTAATGAAACATAAACAAAGAACAGATAAGTGCAACCTATTCCTAAATGGGTTCCTGACTATCCCTTTATTTATTATAAATTCTCTTCTAAAAGTACCTCTTGGATCCTGGTCTCTAGTTTCCAGGTTTGGAATGTGTTACTGCTCTGGGATGTGTTTTCTATTACTGTAAAGCTTCTAAAACATTAAACAAATACCGTTATCAGAATTACCAATATCAAACATTCATCATAATATAACTAAAGCCTAAATTCCCAATAGCAGACTCACTTTTCCCATATTTCCAGAATCTTTTATAAAATAAATACTGTACTTTTACATCAAAATACAGCATGTAATTTGTGCAAGTCCTTGATTTACTGTTTGCCTTGCTGTTAATGGTTTCCATTGTTCGATTCTTAAAAGTTCCATGAGAAAAAACAATGTTTGCTTCACAAAGTTCTGCAAAATATTCTTGTAACAAAGAGTTTGAATCACAATGTTCGTGGAAGGTATTTCGTTTCAAATTGTCTATACACGAATCCAGAAATTGTTGTCAAAGTTCTTTCAGGTAATAAAAGGTTTTGCACTTACTTGTTGCTGGCAAGAGATACTGATCAGTCTAACCTTGTCTTCTTTCTCTTTTGCAGGTTACTCATAGGAGAGAGGCTGAAGCAAAGAGGAACCGGAAACCGGAAGAAGGAAGAGCCAGAAGCTGCGCCCATTGAAGTCAATGAAAGTCTGTAAAGAGCAGGAGTGCCAGTGCCGAGGGATCTGTTCTCAGGTAAGCGGGAGGTAGACGAGCACAAGCACTGGGTGAGGCTCGGGGGATGCCTTTTATAGACAGGGCTGGGTGTGGTTTGAAGGGCTGGGTGTGGTCCTCACATGCTGCACATGTTCTTGGAAGGTGTGCAGAGCTGGGTGTGGTTTGAAGAGCTGGGTGTGGTCCTCACATGCTGCACATGTTCTTGAAAGGTGTGCAGAGTTTCAGTTATTATGCAAATGAGTTGGATTAACACATGGCATAGGGAGGAGTATTTTAAAGAAGCCTTGGTAAAAGCAAGGCCCAATGTGTAAACAAAACAGCACATTAAACAACATACACAGAAGCCTAGGGGGGGGGGAAGGTGAGATAACAAGAAAGGCTTTCAATAGTAAGTTTAAAAGGGAGCTATTACAGAACCCACTAGTGCAGTGAGAGGGGACATGCTCTTTGCTGTGTACAAACCCTAACAGATTCTCTTCCTTTTTAACAGAAACCTCTGATGAGCGTTGTGATTCCTGTCTCGGTTTCACGTATTCTGTTCTTCGCTCTGACCGCCCACCTCTCTCACTGTGTTTTTCCGATGAGCCCTGAAAGGAACAAGATTGTCGTGTATCAGTTTATTGATATCTGCCAGGCGATTTGATATTTTCTCTATTTCGGAGATTATGGCCCTCATAACAACCCTGGCAGTAAATGCCGCTTACCGCCGTGCAGAAGACCGCCAACATACCACTGCGGCCGTGGAATTCCGCCACAGGTATTACAACCCACAGCTCGGAATCCGCCATAATACAGACACCCACACAAGTCCGCCACACCAAAGGTCAGTGATAAAACTGGCGATAACAAAACCTCCACCGTCACGCCAACAGGAATACGTCCACACTATCACGACCCACAAATCAACACGGCAGTCTTTCAACCGCGGTAATCCATTGGCGGTACACACCTCTGCGCGCAAAATACACACACATATACAAAACACAACCACATTGGACAATTTGAAATACACACACCTGATACACATACACACACCACACCCACACACCCAATCCAATATAGAGCACACACCCACATCACCCACAAACCCTTACTACCAGAAATTTGAAAGCAGGCCACAGAGAGACACTACCTAAAACAACACCAGCATCCACAGACACACAACACTATCACTTACACAACATCCACGCACCTCAAACAACACACACCAACACATCCTCTCACACATCACAACAGACACCACCTGTTGGAAAATGGGTTATTGGTAAGGGCAGGTAGGTACCTACACCTAGCAACAAGCCACCAACCTCCACCTAGGTACAGTTAGGTCTCAGTAAATTAATCCCAGCTCAACCCTTGGTAGCTTGGCAACGAGCGTCAAGGCTTAACTTAGGAGACAGTGTGTAAAGCATTCAAATATCACAAAACAGTAATTAAATAAAACACAGGAAACAGTTTAAAAATCCAAAACCAATTTATAAACATAGTTTATATTTTTATCTTTAAAATGACACAAAAACGATTAGAATCGGTTCAGGGGAACCGGAGATATGAATTTTTAAAGTATTATTATTTTTCTAGCGCTTAGAAACAAAAAGCGCCAATCGGGTCATCTGGTTGCACCAGGACCGGGACAAAGTCAAAGTTTCAGGCCGACCGCGATGGAGCCCTGCTCGGCTACAAGTCGCGGGAGGCCTTGGTTGAAAAGTTACCTTCTGACTTAGTCTTTATTTTGAAGTTTTTTCTTCGCCGGGACGAACCTGCCAGTTGAATCCGACCTCCTGGAGCCCTTGTCCGGATACGCGATGTGGGTTTCCTCAGTGGTGATTTCTACCTTCGGACTTAGTCGTTTTTTCGAGATGAAAATCCTTCGACCGGGGTAAACCTGGATCTTGATCCGACGTCCGTGGAGCCCTTCTCGGATACGATGGCTGGGAGGTCCCGGTCAACTTTTTACGTTCGGACTGAGGGGGTGATTCTGATTCTGGCGGGCGGCGGAGGCCGCCCGCCAGAATTCCGCCCCCATTATACCGCTCCGCGGTCAGAAGACCGCGGAGGGTATTATGAGTTTTTCCCTGGGCTGGCGGGCGGTCTCCAAAAGACCGCCCGCCAGCCCAGGGAAAAACTCCCTTCCCACGAGGATGCCGGCTCGTAATCGAGCCGGCGGAGTGGGAAGGTGCAGGTGCAGTGCAAGGCAGACACTGAAATACTTTGCGGGGGCCTCTTACGGGGGCCCCTGCCGTGCCCATGCCATTGGCCCCGCGACCCCCCCTACCGCCATCCTGTTCATGGCGGCTTTCCCGGTAGGGGGGGTCAGAATCCTCATGGCGGCGGAGCGCGCTCCGCCGCCATGAAGGATTCCCCCGAGCAGCGGTAAGTCGGCGGGAGCCCGCCGACTTGCCGCTTCTGACCGCGGCTGAACCGCCGCGGTCAGAATGCTCGTGGGAGCACCGCCAGCCTGTTGGCGGTGCTCCCGTGGTCGGTGGCCCTGGCGGCCACCGGCCGCCAGGGTCAGAATGACCCCCTTAGTCTCTTTTTCGGATGTTTTTCTTTACCGGGACGAACCACGAAGTCAGGCCGGGTCACGGTTGAGGCAAGCCGGCTAGAATTTCCGCGGCGGGTCGGTCCCTCTCTGGAGCTTTTTTACAAAATTTGTCAAATCTTCTCCAAACTTCTGGGGCTTCACCCAGATGTTCTTTTGGGGTCCGCAGCTCACCCCAAGGGTCCAGAAGTTCTGTGATGGTCCTTGGGGGGTGCGGACTTTAACTCCCAGAATGCACCTGGCGCAAACTCCTTTTTGGCCACTGGTCAGTGGTCAACTGGTCTCTTTTTTAGGAGTTGGTGCAGGGGACTCTGGATAGCAATTTTTCACCTGTAGCAAACAGGGAGTCCCTCCTTGAACCAGTTGAAGCCAGGCAAAGTCCTTCTTGTGGTGAAGCCCAAGTGTGCAGCTGGTGCAGTCCTTCTGAGTGCAGGGTCCAGGTGCAGGCCAGGGGTCCAGCAGGGCAGACCTTCTTCTCCTTAAGTTCCTTCTTCTTGAAAGTTGGCGGGGATCTGAGGTGTGGGGGCAGGTCTGCCAGTTTTATTCTTGCTCCTGGGTGAAAAGCAGGGGGGCCCTGGTTCTCCAATCAGGTACAGGGTCGTCCCCCTGTGATGACCACTTCCTGGGAAGTGTGGCAAAAATCCATCCCAAAAGGCAACAGTCTCTAAAAATCCAACATGGCTGAATCTGATTTTTGGAGGTTACATCTGGCTGAGCCCACCCACTGGTGTGGCTAAAAATCATAAACACACCCCTCTCCTGCCATCTCCTAATCTAATCAAGGGGGCACCTAGCTGTCTGGGGTTGCAGGATGTGGGGGTGTTGCTGGGTGCTCCAGATGTCCTTCTCTGCCTTTGAAGACCAGTTTGGCAGCCCTCCCCCTTCCTGCCTCACCATCTGCTGAGGGGAGATCCTCTCCCCCAAGCACATTCCTTTGTGTGAAGCCAGGCCACTTCACACCTCATCAAAGTAGCCTGGCAGAAGCTGCTGCAGGCTGGCCAATCAGAGCACAGCAGCAAAAACAATGCAGAGCTGAAATTGGCAACTTTTTAGGTAAAGTCTAAACTTTTTACCTGAACAAGTTATATTAAATCCCACAACTGGAAGTTGTGGGATTTATTACAACAATTAATTTGATACCAAATTCTTGGTATGTAACATTTAAGGAGACTTTAAAATTTAAAATAAAGTCTGCCCATTCTAGCCTATGAAGGCCATTTACTTCAATGAGGGAAAAAATAATTTGGCTGTTTTTACCTCACCAGGGCTTATAAATCTATTTTTATAAAGTCCCTGCTTATAGTTACATGGCACCCAGCCCTAGGGGCACATAGGGCACACCTTAGGGGTGACTTATATGTAAAAATAAGGTAGTTTAAGACTTTGGAAGTACCTTTAATTCCAAAGTCGAATTTGCATATAACTTTAATTTAAAAGCAGCTAGCAAGGCAGGCTTGCTTTTAAAATGACACTGGGCACCTCAGCAGTGCACCTAGGTGTGCACCACCTATGCTGTGGTCCCTAAACCTACATGCCCTACCATATACTAGGGACTTATAGGTAGGTTAACTTAGCCAATTATAATTAGCCTAATTTGCATATCCATTTTACACAGAGCACAGGCCCTGGGACTGGTTAGCAGTACCCAGGGCACAGCCAAGAGTCAGTAACCACCAGTACCTATCCAAAAAGAGTGGGGGTGATCAGGCAAAAAAAGGAGGACTTTCCTACACCACCTCACACATCACCCACACCACATCATGGCACCTCAACGACACCCCAGGTTCTCTGAGGAGGAGCTCAGGGTCATTGTGGAGGAAATCGTCCGGGTAGAGCCACAGCTATTCGGATCACAAGTGCAGCCGACTTCCATTGCAAGGACGATGGAGCTATGGCACAGAATTGTCGACAGGGTAAACACAGTGGGACAGCATCCAAGAACACAGGATGACATCAGGAAGAGGTGGAACAACCTATGGGGGAAGGTGCGTTCCGTGGTCTCCAGACACCAGATTGCTGTACAGAGGACTAGCTGTGGACCCTCTCCTCCTCCCCCACAACTAACAACATGGGAGGAGTACGTCTTTGCAATACTGCATCCTGAGGGCCTCGCAGGAGTTGCAGGAGCACTGCAGTCTGGTAAGGCAAATCTTTACTACTTTATCACCCACCCTACCTGCATTCCATCACATACCCCAACCTTACCCTCACACCCATCACCCCAACAACTCACAGATACCCCACTAACACAACCCACACATCCCAAAAACAAGCCCTGCATGTAACACTAATGCATTGGCACCCATCACCAAAGCATGTCCACTACAGATACCCACACAGACCCCAAACCAACTATCACACAAGGACCAAGCCAAGAATGCAAGCACTGGAGTACAGGGCCACTCGCCCATTGCACACGATGGCACACACAGATGCAATAATCATGCTTTTACACCCCTACAGGACACCTACCCAACGTCACCGGACAGGAGGTGCCACACATATGCAGTCCCCCCACAGAAGAGACCCACAGTGATGACAGCAGCTCTGCACAACTGGATCAAGATGACCAGCCCAGCCCATCAGGGAAATCGGGACAGTCGGTTCCCCTGACACAGTCACAAGCCACCACAGACTCTCCCCCCTCAGGAAACACCAGCACAGCACCCACCCAGCGGGCCCATCCCTCTGTCCCCAGGACACGTCAATCTGCAGTGTTTCCACCACTTCTGGGAACTCAGGCAACCCCACCAACACAGGACGATCAGGGACCTGGGGGAAGTAGAAGTGGGAACACGGTTAGGGGACAGAGGCACAGGATAACAGGGAAGCTGGGAGGACTGCTGTGCGACAGGGGGAGGATGGGCCCAGGAAACCCACTCTCCACGAGGCAGTCGCCAACATCATGGGTGTTTACCATCATTCCCAGGAGACGATGGCAACGGTACTGGCCAAGTTTCAGGAGACCCAGCGGCTGCAGGAGGAACACTACCTTGGGATCAGGGAGGACTTGAAGTCCATTAACAACACCCTGGTCACCATTGCAGGGGTGCTACAAGACCTTGTCAACACCAGGAGGGACACAGTGGCACAACAAGGGGCCCCTGACCCTAGCCTGGACGATGAACAGCCCTCCACCTCCACCGGCGCTAGTGGACAGGAGGCACCGCCACAGGAAAACAACACCAGCACCCCACCCCCTGCAGATGGAGAACCACCCCGCAAACGGTCCCTGAGATCCAGGAACAAGACAAAGAACATTGCCAAGACCCCCGCCAGGAAGTGAGACCCCCCTGAATGTCACCCTTCTGTCCCACTTTGTCACCCTGTCCATCCTTAATCTGCCATTGCACCACTTCCTATGCCCCTTTTGACAATGCACCTGTGAAACAAATAGACTGAACTCTGCCATGGACATTCCTCAACCATCCCCCCAGCCCATTTTACAACCCCCTCCACTTATTTGCACAGAAATAAACACACTTCAATCACAAAACAATCTGGAGTCAGTCTGTGCTTTCACAAACGTGTAATTGCAATAACCATGGAATATAGCAATGTTAATTTACTTTTGCACATACCGATGTAACACAGCTATAGGCCTGGAGGAAATATAGCAGAGGGCACAAAGTGGGACCCACATCTGTGAAATGGAAAGGCAAAGTGACAAGTCAGGGTCCATATACTGAGTGAAAATGACAGACTTATGCTAGCTCCTGAAATTGTATGAGATGTGGGAGGCAGTGACATCTTCTTACCTGTGTCTCACTGGAAGTATTGCATGATTATGTTGTTTCAGTTGTCGATATCCTCTTCTTCTGCCTCCTCTTCTTCACTGTCCACAGGCTCCACAGCTGCCACAAGACCACCAGCTGGCTCATCCTCCTGCAGAAAAGGTACCTGCCGTCGCAAAGCCAGGTTGTGCAGCGTACAGCAGGCCACGATTATCTGGCACACCTTCTTTGGTGAGTAGTAGAGGGAACCACCTGTCATATGGAGGCACCGGAATCTGGCCTTCAGGAGGCCGAAGGTGCGTTTAATCACCCTCCTAGTTCGCCCATGTGCCTCATTGTAGCGTTCCTCTGCCCTTGTCCTGGGATTCCTCACTGGGGTCAGTAGCCATGACAGGTTTGGGTAACCAGAGTCACATGCAAATATCGAGGGACAAGTGTTAGACACACACTAACCCGTAGGGACAACCCCATACCCAGACACCTATTCACAATGTATTGGGTCCTTGGCCTCACCTATTAGCCACACCCGGTGCCTCTGGAGTTGCCCCATCACATAAGGGATGCTGCTATTCCTCAAAATGTAAGCGTCATGCACTGAGCCTGGAAACTTGGCATTCAAATGGGAGATGTACTTGTCTGCCAAACACACCATCTGCACATTCATCGAATGGTAGCTTTTTCTATTTCTGTACAACTGTTCACTCCTGCAGGGGGATACTAATGCCACATGTGTCCCATCAATGCAACCAATGATGTTGGGGATATGTCCCAGGGCATAGAAGTCACCTTTCACTGTAGGCAAATCCTCCACCTGAGGGAACACGATGTAGCTGCGCATGTGTTTCAGCAGGGCAGACAACACTCTGGACAACACGTTAGAGAACATTGGCTGGGACATCCCTGATGCAATGGCCACTGTTTGAAAGGAACCGCTTGCCAGGAAATGGAGTACTGACAGGACCTGCACTAGAGGGGGTATCCCTGTGGGATGGCGGATAGCTGACATCAGGGCCCGTATTTATACTTTTTTTGCGCCGCATTTGTGTTGTTTTTTGACGCAAAAACGGCGCAAACTTGCAAAATGCCATTGTATTTTGTAGGTTTGCGCCGTTTTTCGCCAAAAAGCGGCGCAAATGCGGCGCTAAAAAAAGTATAAATACGGGCCCAGGTCTGGCTTCAACTGGGCACACAGTTCTTGGATTGTTGCACAATCCAGTCTGTATGTGACTATTATGTGTCACTCTTCCATTGTCGACAGGTCCACCAGCGGTCTGTACACCGGAGGATGCCGCCATCACATCACCTGCCCCAGCAGACATGCCCTATGGAGGAGAACAGCGAGCAGAGAGTCAGCCAACACTGAGGTATCACAAAATGTCATTTGCACAAATTTATTAATCCGCATTGTGCCTGTAACTGTGTGTATTCCAGGCCTACATAGAAGTGATGCAGTTATTATTAATGCCATGTGGCCCCCTGAAATGGCGGCTGTGTGACCTGTAAGGTTGGACAAGGGGATATGAGGTAACTGCGCTGGCGTTGTACACCATCGCGGTGGGCGTTTGAAGAGCGCGGCGCAATTTTGCATTGGTTAACATTGGGCCCTATGGGTCCGAGAAGCACATCACGATGTACGCCGGCAGTAACGGTACTTACCCCCGCGGACGTGACCGCCATTTTCTGTCTGTTCACTCACTTGATACCTGACCTTCAACAGGAGAGGACCTACACTGCAAGTGCTGCTGTGACCTGTGTCTGGAAGCGACGATGGCTCCTGTGTCTGGGGAAAGGGCCCCTGCCTTCACTTCAGAGGAGTTGGAGAAACTAGTGGATGGGGTCTTCCCCCAGTACACGCAACTGTACGGTCCTCCAGACAAGCAGGTGAGTACACTGTGAGCATGCTGCATGGGCAATGCCTGTTTTGAGTGGTGTGGATGGAAGATACATGGGGGGGCTGAGGCCTGCATGTGCGGATGGTGAGTGTATGTGCGTCAGGGCAAGGGTGGGAATGGGGGGCAATGAGTATGATGGTCCGGACGGGTAAGTAATTTCCTTTCCCCCTGTACCATTCCTCTAGGTCAGCGCCCACCAGTAGAAGGGTATTTGGCGTGCCATCGCCAAGGACGTCCAGACCCTGGGGGTCCACCACAGACGGAACACCCACTGCCGGAAAAGATGGGAGGACCTGCGCTGCTGGAGCAAGAAGACGGCAGAGGCCCAGCTGGGGATGGCCTCCCAATGTGGGAGGGGTGCCCGCACACCATGACCCTCCTGATGTTCCAGATCCTGGCGGTGGCCTATCCAGAGTTGGATGGGCGCTTGAGGGCATCACAGCAGCCACAAGGGGGTGAGTACACTCTCATTCAGCTGACTTTGTGCGCATTACGAGGTGTCTGGGTGGGGGAGGTGGCCAGTGACTTTCCCTAGGCCAGGGCGATCTTGGTAGGCAAGGTCCCTTGTGAGGCAGGCTATGTGGCAGCCCAACCCCACTAGTGATTAGAGCCATCTACACCTAGTCAGGCTCCTCTGACTTCCAGGTGTGCAGCAATTGGGCTTAGGCCTCGTACCCCATGGGCATGTGATTAATCTAGGAACTATAAGTGCATGGCATAGTGCAGAGGGCTGCTCACTTTCTGTTGTGTCCGCCAACAGCAGTGGTGTTGCATGCACTGAACATGTTTTTCTTCTGTATTTCCCCCCCCTTTCTGTGGTCTCCCTGTTCTTGTGTGCAATAGCATCATCAGGCGGAGGAGCATTGGCACCGGAGCAGGAGGGAGCTGCATCCCACTTGGCCCTGGAGGGTGAAGCAAGGGAGTCTGAAGGCACCAGTGGGACAGAGGGTGAGGGGAGCTCCACGGCGGGGACAGGAGCAGAGACCAGCGACAGCGACTCCTCCTCTGATGGGAGCTCCCTTGCGGTGGTGGCCCACTCTGTGCCCACCGCATCAACAGGTACAGCTGCCACCCCCCTACCAGCACCGCCCTCCCAGCAGCCCCTCAGCATGTGTCCTGTGCCCTCTAACCCAGGATGGTGGGCATCTCCTTCGCCCCAGGCACCTCAGGCCCTGCCCCAGTCAGCCCTGCTGCCCTCAGTGAGGAGGCTATTGACCTCCTGAGATCCCTAACTGTTGGGCAGTCAAACATTCTGAATGCCATCCATGGTGTTGAGAGGCATTTGAAACAAGCAAATGCATACCTGGAGGGCATTCATTCTGGCCAGGCAGCCCAACAGACAGCATTTCAGGCTCTGGCCTCAGCATTGATGGCAGTCATTGTCCCTGTGTCCAGCCTCCCCCTCCAACTTCCTCCACCCAGACCCAATCCCCTGTACCTCAGCCTATCCCAAACACACCATCAGATCAGCAAGCACACACATCAACACACAAGAGTGGCACAGGCAAACATAAGCACCACACATCCCACAGGCACTCACACAAGCACCATACCCATGCACACATACCAACATCCACTTCCTCCACTGTGTGCCCCTCCTCCACGTCTCCCTCCTCCCTCCCTGTCTCATCTCCATTCACACCTGCTTGCACTACATCCTCAGCCACTACCTCCATCATCAGCACGCCCATCACCACACACCGCTCACGTGCACTCACCACCCCCACTACCATTCACACATCCCCAGTGTCCTCTACCAGTGTGTCTGTGAGCCCTCCTCCCAAAGTACACAAACGCAGGCACACACCCACCCAACAGCCATGCACCTCACAACAGCCTCCAGCCCATGCACCTTCACCCAAATTCAGCAGACGTACACCTCCTACAACCACTACCTCTTCCTCCACTCTCAAACCCCCTCCACCTACCCCTCCCAGTGTGTCAAAGAAACTCTTCCTGGCTAACACTGACCTCTTCCCTACACTTCCCCCCCATCCTTCCCCTAGGCCCAGGCTTTCCAGGCCCCAGCCCAGCACCTCAGCCACAAAATCCCCAGCCACAGTGGTGCCAGGAACTGCGGGGTCATGGAGTGCGCCACCCATCAGGGCTGCCAGAGTGCCACGTAGTGAGGGCAAGGACATTCCGCCACCTGCCAAGGTGAAAAAGGTGCCCACATCCCAGAGGGAGAAGCCTAAAGTACCAGCCACCAAGGGCTCAGCAAAAACCAAAGGGGATGGTGGTGAGAGAGCTTAGCTTATGTAATCAATATTAACATGAAATGCTTATGAACTAATGTATAATAATGCTGCATAGAAAATGTATTAATGTGTTTTGCTAAAACGTGCGTTTGAAATGTGCCCACAGGGAGTGGCCATCAATGTATACGGGGACTAATAAAACTGATTAATGATTATGAAATGTTCAATAAAATGTGATTTTGCACTAATACTGAAAAGGTATGTGTTAGACTTTTGCTAATAAATCAAAAAACTTTTCCTGGCAAACCTTGACCTCTTCCCTTCACCTCCCCCCGTCCTTCCCCTAGGGCCAGGCTTTCCAGTTCCCAGCACCTCAGCCACCACTTCCCCAGGCACAGTGGTGCCAGCAACTGCGGGGTCATGGAGTGTGCCAACCATCAGGACTGCCAGTGTGCCACGTGGCAAGGACATTCCGCCACCTGCCAAGGTGAAAAAGGTGCCCACATCCCAGAGGGAGAAGCTGAAAACACCAGCCACCAAGAGGTCAGCGAAAACGAAAGGGGATAGTGAAAAGACAACTGCCCCACCATCAAAGGTGGGGAAGGGCCAAAAACTGAAGGGCAGGTCAGGTGAGGGCATGGTGGCACAGACTAAGGCACCAGTGTCACACCTTCTGTCCACGCCAACCTGTATGGTGGCGAACACCGCCACCTGCACTGCCACCTGCACCGCCTCCGGCACGTCTATAGCCGCTGCGACAGTCCCCACCCTCTTCCCCGGTGGGCTGCCGTCTGAGGCTGCAGGAGACATCCTGCTTTCTCCCTCAGCAGCTGCTGACACATGGCCCGCCACCACAGATCCCGCCGCCAGCACCGCCGCCACAGACCCCGCCGCCAGCACCGCCACCACAGACCCCGCAGCCAGCACCGCCGCCACAGACCCCGCAGCCAGCACCGCCACGACAGACACCGCCACAAGCACTGCCGTGACAGACACAGCCGCAAGCACCACCACGACAGACACCACCGCAAGCACCGCCAGGGGCCCCGGTACGTCCTCGGACATTGGAACCACCGCTGACATGCCTACCATCCCCAGTGGTCAGTCGTCTGAGTCTGGTGGTGAGTTCCAGGACCGCGGGCAGCTTCCATGAAGCATTACTGTCATCACTGCTGTCACCTGCAGGTGGAATGCGAAGCCGTAGCAGTGTGGGGCATGTCGCTGCCTCCATGGCATATCATGCTACCTGTACCTCGGCAATCTCGTGGCACACACACCCAGGTGAGGGAATTGTACCAGCCACACTGCACATGGAGCACTCTGGGCACCAGGACCCCTCCAGAACCAGTGGAGATTGACATCCACTACCTTAGTCCTTGGCAGGATGAAGCACTCTGCGCACAAAGCCCCCTCCAGAACCAGTGGAGAGATACATCCACTACCTCAGTCCTTGGCAGGATGAAGCACTCTGGGCACAAAGCCCCCTCCAGAACCAGTGGAGATTGACATCCACTACCTCAGTCCTTGGCAGGATGAAGCACTTTGGGCACAAAGCCCGCTCCAGAACCAGTGGAGAGATACATCCACTACCTCAGTCTTTGGCAGGATGAAGCACTCTGGGCACAGAGCCCCCTCCAGAACCAGTGGAGAGATACATCCACTATCTCAGTCCTTGGCCGGATGAAGCACTCTGGGCACAGAGCCCCCTCCAGAACCAGTGGAGAGATACATCCACTACCTCAGTCCTTGGCAGGATGAAGCACTCTGGGCACAAAGCCCCCGCCAGAACCAGTGGAGAAAGGCATCCACTTGAGAAACTGTGGCTTTGCACTCCCCAGGATAAAGCAGTGGGCAAACCACCCACTGGAGAGACTTGAGAGACTGTGGCTTTGCACTCCCCAGGATAAAGCAGTGGGCAACCCACCCACCCACTTGAGAGACTTGAGAGACTGTGGCTTTGCACTCCTCAGGATAAAGCAGTGGGCTAACCACCCACTGGAGAGACTTTAGAGACCGTGGCTTTGCACTCCCCAGGATAAAGCAATGGGCAACCCACCCACTTGAGAGACTGGAGAGACTTGAGAGGCTTTGCACTCCGCAGGATAAAGTAGTGGGCAACCCACCCACTTGAAAGACTTGAGAGACTGTGGCTTTGCACTCCCCATGATAAAGCAGTGGGCAAACCACCCACTGGAGAGACTTGAGAGACTCTGGCTTTGCACTCCCAAAGATAATGCAGTGGGCAACCCACCCACTTGAGAGACTTGAGAGACTGTGGCTTTGCACTCCCCAGGATAAAGCAGTGAGCAATCAACAACTGGAGAGACTTGAGAGACTGTGTCTTTGCACACCCCAGGATACATCAATGGGCATGGAGCCCCCTCATGCAGCAGTGGCATCGTGCGTTCATCTGGCTGAGGTGCCCGCCCTCCCCCTGAGGTGCCTGTTTCATTTCGATCTGATGCCCGAGCAGTGTTCTCTCCGTTTCCAGTCAGGTATCATGTGTGGGCTTCCCCATGCATTTTGGGCTCAGTGGTCCACGGACAATGATTGGTGCACTATCTGGACTTGTGTAGTTGGTGTACATAATTGCATTTACTGGATTTTGAACTTTGATAATGAGATTTCACATGATTACATTCCTTCAAATCAATTCCTTTTGTCCTTGCGTTCTTCCAGGGGGTGGATGTGTACTGTTGCCGCATGTATTTGTGTGTATGGTGTTGTGGGTGGGGGTGTTGCGTATTGCGTGTGTGTGTGTGTCACTCTCTTTTCCCTCCCCCTCCCCTGTGTTGTAGGTGCAGTACTCACCGTGGTCATCGCCGCCGTCGTTGGTGCTCCTGATAGAAGAGAAGGAAGACCATCATCGGCAGTATCTGCAATTCAGGCTCCATGGCGTCCGGGTTCCTCGTGGGGTGTGGAGGGGTGAGTGTTTTCCCTTCTGTATACTGTTTCCGCCGTGTTTTTGTTTGCATTGGTTCCAACCCGGAAAAGGTGGCGGAAAGGCATCTTGTGATAGGGTGGGCGGTACATTGTCTTCCGCCTGTCTGTTTGGCGGTTACCGCTGCGCTGTTTGTTTCTACCGCCGTGGCGGTCGGAGTGTTAAAGTGGCTGTCTATGTTGGCGGTTTCCGCCACGGTCATAATCCCTTTTTTTTTTCCACGGCCTGTTTGCGGTATGACTGCCGCTTTAACACCGACCGCCAGGGTTGTAATGAGGGCCTATATCTATTCTGTGGGGTCTCCGTATGCGGAGATTCTCCCCTTACTTTTTTAGGAGTTAGTTGTTTTTTATCCCAGCATTTCTTGTTACCCTCAGGAGCTTGCTGAAAAAATCTTTATTAGATTTGCCCTGAAATTGTGGTTTAGTTGGTCTGGCCCCTAGACTATCTCAACCAATACTAGACTAGGGGGGTTATTCTAACTTTGGAGGAGTGTTAATCCGTCCCAAAAGTGACGGTAAAATGACGGATATACCACCAGCCGTATTACGAGTTCCATAGGATATAATGGACTCGTAATACGGCTGGTGGTAAATCCGTCACTTTTCCGTCACTTTTGGGACGGATTAACACCTCCTCCAAAGTTAGAATAACCCCCTAGGTCTCTGCAATAATCTTTGGCAGCTTGCGTTCTTGATCCTGTTGAGGAACATCCCAGAGCTGCATGCGCACTGCTATTGCAACCACTTCCCCTTTAAGGTTACTTAAAATAATTGAGGAAACTGTGGCAAAGTTGCCCATTAATTGCATCCCCAAGTCTAGGGCCGGGGAAGCCCTGTATTCATCTTGAATATAGTTTCAACACTTCTGGTAAGTTGAGAAGTGTTGGTTTACCGTGTGCGGTAGTATAGAGCACGGCAAATACCGTGCCCCAGGTATTACAGTTATCTACTGTGGGGACCATCCCAAATGGCAAGCACATCGTTAGAATTCTATGTTTATCCTGAGGTCCCATATGGGGAAATACTGCTTCCAGTGCATTTATTTTTTTAGCTACCCAAAACTGAATTTCTTCTCGTTTGGCGGGTAGCTTACCCATGATCAAATGTACAGTCGCAGGATTAATGCCTGGCGTTACTGCATATGGTTGCGCTGGAGCAGCACTGTTTGCATTACAAATTGTACTAGACGTCTGTATATTGCCATCAGCTCAGTATATAAGAGACGGACTTCAGCTACTGCTAAGTTTGCTACTGCAGGGTGAGGTGTATAAGTGACCAATAAAGGCCAGGTAGGACCATCATTACTTAGAGGACCTACCCTAACTGGTAAAATCATGTGGGGTAGGGCGCCATCAAGCCAATTATTATGCTCTGTATTGTCCAGGTACTTTTGCAAGTGTATAGTGATGAAATGTGTTTGTGTTCCCATCAACTGCTGGAAATGTGACCCAAGAATAAAAAAGTTCTGTTCTATAAGCTGCATGTGTGTCCACCACAATTGTGCCTGGACCCCCCTGGGCCGTTAGGCCATTTGCCATTAAATGTGCAGTCAGAGGTTGTCTTATAATGACTGCAATTGCTACCTGCTGCGGATTCGCCATATTAGATGGTAGTTTTTTTCAGAGATAAGTACACCAAATGGGGATTTTCCTTTTACGGTTCAAGCTTGAACAACCTCCAGCATCAGATAGGTGTTCCCTATTTAGCTGAGGAGGAAATCTTCAATACCATGGACATCTCCGTATATAGTACTGAGGTGTCTTTGTATATTGTGAGACAGAGTTACTCAGGAGTTAGAGCCTGACCACACGTTGGGCGCCATGTCACGTAGGCTCTCATTATTCTAATGAGACTACTGTATTTTGAGTGGCAGACTCGCTTGCGGTGTGGGAGACTGAGTCTGACCCACTACAGGTGACACCTGACGCTCGATCCGGGTTTTGCTCCAGCTTACTAGCAGTGCTTCATCTCTGCCCAAGGGTGGGATGATTGGGCATCCGAGCGCATGATATAATTGATTTCTCAGGGAAACCGTGGTCACTCAGGTCTCATCCATTTCTATCAGTTACATTAGTCTCACATACACAATGACAAACAGAGGCAGTATAGATTTCAACAATGCTTTAATAAAGCAACTGCATTCTAGATAGCAAAACATGGACTGCAATAACCAGGACGATACAGCACAACAAGATTAAAATTGTGACAAGGAGAGTAAAGCATAGAAATAACGTTACCATATTGTCACTAAAGTCAACAGACTAATTCCTACCTAAGCTATAATAGAGCACAGCGTGTTAAGCTCTAATTCTGGCCTTCAGGTTCCCCTGGGAAGAAATCATCACCTATACCTGAGCAAAGGGCTGAAGTCTGCATAAGCAGCTGAAGCGAAGCATTCAGCAATCAGCATACGGTTGTGGTTCTCTGGCTGGAATCTCCCTCTAACGTGAAGGGACAGGGAAGTGTTTTTATAATAAAACAGATGATGTTCTGAGAAAATGTCCCTATGTAAGGATGTGTGTTTTCTATGAATGTCAGAGACAATTCTCTACACCAGGTTCACTGGCAACCTATCTTACTGCAGCCTTGGAAGAAGCACAGAGTGAGCAAGAATATCTTGTTTGAGAACAGAGTGGTGGCCTAGGCAAAAACAGCTAGATAGAGAGAAATAAAACAAGACCGTAAAAGTGACTATTGTAATAATAATAAAGCGAAGCCGAATAAAATATATCTAGGTTAAAGTGAACAGCGGCAGGCCTAATATGCTAAAAAAAATTGCATGGAGCTATAACTAAAATGGCTACACAACAATACGTTATCCCTATGGAAGATACCTAGCTGAAGGTTTTCTTACCTATTCACGCCTGTGTCTCCTAAGTCCTGACTATTCCCACATACTTACGAGACCTATACCAATGACTTCTGTAGAAGCCACCTGAGTCTCAAGAAGACATGTCCTTCATGTGCCTTTTACGCACTCTCTATGCTTACTATAACCACTTCCAGGTTGTGGTGACAAGTTAGGGAGTGTGCAAGGATTTATTGCACCCCACTACTTGCATCTGAGTGAGCTAATATCTACCATTGAAACTAAGATAAACATGCTAGGGAAGACTATCCCAAGTTCCCTAAAGAATATTTAAAAAAATACTAAAGATTTATCTTTTGCCACACTGGATACTCCGTGATAATGTTTCCTATCTTCCAACCTCCATTATGGGCAGTGCAGTCATTTTTATGCACTTATCTTATAGCAACAGAATGTCTACCACGTCTTGACGACAGATAAAGGTGTCTAGCAGGCCATAAAAAAATCCAAGATTTTTTCAACTAGAATCAACAATTTGAAAGGCTGCTTACCTCGTAAATTAGTGGCCCATGAAAGCAATGTATACAATGCCAGCCCCATCTAAGTCTATTTCCTAATACTTCACTTTTGTATGGTATAAAGTAAAGCAAATTAGAACATAGGTCTGGATAAGATTGGCACTGGAAACAGTAACATAAAGCCTCCTGCCTTTTTCCTTGTTTAGAGCAGAATCTGCAATGTCTGTGATGACATGGCTGAGTCTTTCTTTTTTGTTGCAGCAATAAAGTCTGCACAGTGCTGACCCTGCACCTTTGTCACATCATCTTCAGAAGATGAATTACAGGCTACTGCTTGTGCATCACTAAGACGTTCAATGACAGTCAAATGAATGTCAAGAAAAGACATTGGTCTTCTGAGTAGTCTGACAAGAAAAACATATGCATTGTATGGTGCCAACCTGATCAGGTGAGTAAGCAGTTTCTTATACAATGTGAGACTTTTATGACTCCCTTTATATAACTGAAGTACCTGGTCATTATTTTCCATGTACTTGTTCTAATCAAATATACAGGTAAGTTTGTGAACATTTGCCAACTGGCCCCAAACTGTGACGTGAGAAGTACTCTCATCATAGATTGCAGTGAGCAAGTACACATACTGCCTAACAGAGAATTTGACTGCAAGCAGTTTGTTTGAACACAAAGCAGTGCTCTGGGATCTTTTTTTACAAGCAAACTACTGTAGAAATTCTTAAAGCCATCATCAACCTGTACCATATGTCACAGTGCCAGCTTTGTACAGCTTGCTGAACAGCTCTTCTCCTGTAGCAAAATTGTCCACAAAAAGGTTCTAACCTTTATGAAAGACTGGTTGGACAAGCTACCATATACTCTGCTGTGATTCCTAGCTTGAAGGGCAACCTACTGGATCTAGAGCAGACTCCCTCCCTGTATACATTCTCAGGCTATAAAATAACCAACAGAGTTCTCAAATAGCATCTAAATCTTGGTGCCATAATGAGCTGTTTAGCTCTGTCTGTACTGCCTGAACAGAAGCTGCAATGTTGTACGTTCCATGAGAAGCCAACTTTTGAACTAACCTGTCATGGTCTGCACAGTCCGAAGCCAATGCAGTAGATTTGACATGGACATACAGCATATGCTGCAATAGCACAAAACTTTGTCTGCTCATGCCTGGTCCAAAGCTGTGTGTTACTCAAAACATATGAGCAGAGAGGTAGACTATATGCTTGAATTGTCGCTACCCTCATGTGAGCATAATGCCCAGAATGTTCTTCAACTTCCCAATTGAAGTGGGAGTCAGTTATCTGGGATGGTCTACCCTGCTACCGTCTCTATGGTTCACAGATTGTGCTTGCAACGGGACATGACCATGTTCCTCAGAATAACTGGAAGACGAGTCATCAAATGTACTTCCACTGACTAAAACATTGCTTACAGATCTCGCTACATTTTCCTCTCTCTCAGCATCTGATCCTGCTCATAGCTATCGTCCATTACACAAGTTAGGGCCTGGGCAGCACTCATTCACCGAGACACCATCTCTGTTGTCTGAAACTGGTCGAAAACCTTCCTTCTGAAACACTATGGTGGTCATTCTGACCTCGGCGGTAAAAGGCGCCTACCGCCGGTCAGAAATCCTCCATAATCCCGCCGCGGTCGCGGAAACCCGCCACGGTCATTCTGACCCGCAGCAGGCAAACCTCCGAAAATCCGACAGCCACAACAGACCGCCAGACCAGCGGTCGGCGGAAAAGTGCAGGTGACAAAACCTCCACCGTCACGCCAACAGAAATACGCCCATGCCATTACGACCCACGAATCCACGCGGCGGTCTTTCAAACGCGGTATTCCATTGGCGGGACACACCTCCGCGGTCAGAATACACACAAACGAACAAAACTCAGCCACATTGGCCGATTTGAATTCCACACACCTGATACACATACACACACCACTCCCACACACACAATACAATATAAAACACACACCCACATCACCCACAAACCCCTACGACCAAAAATTCTGAAAGAAGGCCAGAGCGAGACACCACCATCCACAAACTAGCAGCCACAGCCACTCAACACCATCACCCACACAATATCCACACACAAAACAACACACACCACCACACTCAACACACTTAACTACACATACTCCACCCCACACATCATACACACCACCCCATGGCACCCCAAGACACCCCCACTTCTCAGACGAAGAACTCAGGGTCATGGCGGAGGAAATCGTTCGGGTAGAGCCCCAGCTGTTCGGCACACAGATCCAATACACCAGCATTGCCCGGAGGACGGAGCTATGGCAGAGGATTGTCGACAGGGTCAACGCTGTGGGACAGCACCCCAGAAATCGGGAAGACATCAGGAAGCGATGGAACGACCTACGGGGGAAGGTGCGTTCCATGGTATCCAGGCACAACATCGCCGTGCAGAAGACTGGCGGAGGACCCCCACCTCAACCCCCACAATTTACAACATGGGAGGAGGAAGTCTTGAACATCCTGCATCCTGACGGCCTCGCAGGAGTCGGCGGAGGAATGGATACTGGTAAGTTGAAGCTTCACTACTGCTTCCCCCCCACCTGCATGCCAAATCATACCCCAACCCTCACCCCCATCCTCGAACCCCACCCTCACCCCCACCCCCATCCTCACCCCCACCCTCACCCCCACCACCATCCTCACCCCCACCACCATCCTCACCCCCACCCCCAGCACACCTATTCCCTGCCAATGTCTCACCATCACAACCCACACATCCAAAAACCTAGGCCTGCATGCGTCCACTAAGCATGGACACCCATCACCAAAGCATGCCCAATGCATATACACATCCCCCCCCAAGCCACCCTCACCAAAGCCCCCACACACGAATGCCAGCACTTGGGGACACGGGAACCCACAGATACACCCATATGCCACACATTGAAACTATAACCATACCTCTATACCCCTGCAGGACCCGACCGTCAACACACCGCCGCGGAGGGCCCAGAATTCTCCACACCCCCCACCCAAGAGGCCGTCAGCGATGACAGCAGCTCTGTCGACCTGGACACCGATGACCAGCCCGGACCATCGGGGACCTCTGGACAGTCGGTTCCCCTCACACAGGCCCAGGCCACTACAGACCCAAACCCCTCTGGGAACACCAGCACAGCTCCCACCCAGCGGGCCCATGCCTCTGTCTCCAGGGCGCATCAATCTGCGGTGTGTCTACCACTACAGGACACCCAGGATAACCCACCACCCCAACAACAACAGGGACCTGGGGGCAGTGGTAGTGGGCACACCGGCCAGGGGGCAGAGGCCCAGGGAAACAGGGCAACTCGGAGGGCAGCTGTGCGACAGGGGGGGGACGGGCCCAGGGAACCCACTCTCCACGAGGCCCTCACCACCATCATGGAAGCATACAACCGCTCCCAGGAGACGATGGCGACGGTACTGGCCCGGTTCCAGGAGATCCAGGTACTGCAGGAGGAACACTATCGGGGGTACAGGGAGGACATCAGAGCCCTCACCTCCACCCTGGTTACCATGGTCGGGCTGCTGCAGGACCTCATCAACACCAGGACGGACACTCAACAACACCAAAGGGCCCCTGCCACTAGCCTGGACCAAGAACAGCCAACCACCTCCGCCGGCGCTAGTGGACAGGAGGCCCCCGCACAGCAGCAGCCCACCAGACCCCCACCTCCTGCAGGAGAAGAACCACCCCGCAAGAGGGCCCTGAGATCTCGCAAGAAGACAGAGTAGGATGTCAAGACCCCGCCAGCAAAGGATACCACCTGATGTCATCCCACTGTCCCACATTGTCACCCTGTCCATCCTTGAACTGCCCATGCTCCATCTCTCCACAGGCCTCTGGACAATGCACCTGTGTGACTGTTACTCTGGACTCTGCCATGGACATTCCTTCACCATAGCCCCCACCCACTTGAAACCACCCATCCCATTTTGAGCACTAAAATAAACACCTATTTTGCACAAAACTATCTGGAGTCTGGCAGTGATTTCAAAATATTGTAATTGACATGACAGTGCAAATATGTCCTTGTACATAGTGAAGTCAACAAACAGCTGCCACAAAGCTGTAGTCCATGGGGAAACGAAGCACAGGACTCGTAGTGGGGACCCCGATCTGAAATAGGGAGGGAAAAGCCACAACTCAGTCATCATGCACTGGGGCAAATAGACAGGCAGCAGAGATGCAGGAGAGTAGTTCAGATTTACTAAATTATCTTTGAATTGTTACCTGTGTCCTATTGGAAGTACTGTTCAATGATTCTGTCCCTGTTGTCTGTTTCAGCCCCGTCGTCTTCCTCCTCGTCACTCTCCACAGGTTCCACCGCTGCCACAACACCACCGTCTCGACCATGCTCCTGCAGGAAAGGCACCTGGCGGCGCAAAGCCAGGTTGTGAAGCATGCAGCAGGCCACGATGATGTGACACACCTTCTTAGGTGAGTACATTAGGGATCCACCTGTCATATGCAGGCACCTAAACCTGGCCTTTAGGAGGCCAAAGGTGCGTTCGATCACCCTCCTAGTACGCCCATGGGCCTCATTGTACCGTTCCTCTGCCCTGGTCCGGGGATTCCTTACTGGGGTCAGTAGCCACGACAGGTTGGGGTACCCAGAGTCCCCCAATAGCCATACACGGTGTCTCTCTAGCTGTTCCATCACGTAAGGGATGCTGCTATTCCTCAGGATGTAGGCGTCATGCACTGACCCTGGGAATTTGGCATTTACATGCGAGATGTACTGGTCAGCCAAACACACCACCTGGATGTTCATGGAATGGTAACTTTTTCTGTTCCTGTACACCTGCTCCCTGTCTCTTGGGGGAACCAAAGCCACATGGGTCCCATCAATGGCACCAATGACGTTGGGAATATGTCCAAGGGCATAGAAATCACCCTTCACTGCAGCCAATTCGCCCACCTCAGGGAAAATGATGTAGCTCCTCACGTATTTCATCAGGGCAGACAACACTCTGGATAACACCTTCGAAAACATGGGCTGAGACATCGCAGAAGCAATTCCCACTGTTGTCTGAAATGACCCACTTGCCAAGAAATGGAGTACTGACAGGACCTGCACCAGAGGGGGAATCCCTGTGGGTTGGCGGATGGGGGACATCAGGTCGGGCTCCAGCTGGGCACACAGTTCATGTATAGTGGCACGGTTAAGACGGTAGGTCAGGATAATGTGGCGTTCTTCCATTGTCGACAGGTCCACCAGCGGTCGGTACACGGGAGGATTCATCCGTCTCCTCGCCAAACCCAGCGGACGGTGCCTAGGAAGGACAACATGGAGCACACAGTCAAGCAACCCACAGGTACGTACTCACAGCTAGCACAGTAAACGATTCTCTATGCAGTGAATGGCGTGTCTGAGTGGCTATGCAAGGCCTAGGCCTGTGTGACGCAGTTGAAATTGAGCCATGTGGACCCTCGAAATGGCGGCTGCCTGACCTGTGAAGTGTGACAATGGGATGTGAGGTCAATGCGCTGGCGTGGCACACCGCGGCGGGCGGCGGGCGAAGACCGCGGCGCGAAGCCGCATTGGTTAACATTGAAGCCTATGGGTTTCAGGAGCCAATGGCGAAGGGCGCCGGCGGTGGCGGTACGCACCGCCGCGGTACGCACCGCCGCGGACGTGACCGCCATTTTCTATCTACTTATCCACTTGCGACTTGAACTTTCACAGGAGAGGACCTATACTGCAAGTGTTGCTGTGACCTCGGTCTGGAAGGGACAATGGCTGCTGCGCCTGGGGAAAGGGCCCCTGCCTTCACTGGAGAGGAGTTGGAGAAACTTGTGGATGGGGTCCTCCCCCAGTATGCACTACTCTACGGTCCTCCAGACCAACAAGTGAGTTTAATTCAATCTGGATTTGGGGCCACTGGCTGGCTTGGGGGCCTGGCGGGGGGCCTGGTGGGGATGGGGGGCATGTTGGGGCTGGCGGGAGGCCTGGCGGGGGGCCTGGCGGGGATGGGGGGCATGTTGGGGCTGGCGGGAGGCCTGGCGGGGGGCCTGGCGGGGATGGGGGGCATGTTGGGGCTGGCGGGGGGCCTGGCGGGGATGGGGGGCATGTTGGGGCTGGCGGGAGGCCTGGCGGGGGGCCTGGCGGGGATGGGGGGCATGTTGGGGCTGGCGGGGGGCCTGGTGGGGATGGGGGGCATGTTGGGGCTGGCGGGAGGCCTGGCCTGAACGTGGTATTTCTCCCTCCCTGTACGTGTCACATAGGTCCGCGCCCATGAGAAGATCGGGATTTGGCGTGCCATCGCCAAGGAAGTCCGGACCCTGGGGGTCCACCATCGACGGGGCACCCACTGCCGCAAGAGGTGGGAGGACATGCGCCGCGGGACCAAGAAGACCGCTGAGTCTCTGCTGGGGATGGCCTCCCAACGTAGGCGGGGTGCCTGCCGTCAACTGACCCCCCTGATGTTCCGGATCCTGGCGGTGGCCTACCCTGATTTGGATGGGCGCGTGAGGGCAGCACAGCAGACACAAGGGGGTGAGTCCAAGCATTATCCACTCTGTTGTCGCGCAGTGGAGGTGTCTGGGTGGGGGAGGAGGGCTGTGGGTCCCCCTAGGCCAGGGCGATATCTGTAGGCTGGGCACCCCCGTAAGCCCCTGTGTCCCCAGCCAACACCCTCAGTAGTGTGTCAGTACAGCCATCCCTGGTCCGTGTCATCCATGGGTGCAGTTGTCAACTCTAGGAGTGTAGGGCATGTTCCACGGAATGCGTAGCGGACCCCAAGTGCGCAACTTAGTGCAGGGGGCATCTGTGTCTGTCATGTCCGCTAACTGTACCGGAGATCCATGTACTCAATATCCCTTTATTTCTCTCTCCCCCCCCCTTTTTGTTTGTCTTTCTGTGCTTGTGTGCATCAGCATCATCAGGCGGAGGAGAAGTGGCATCGGGGCAGGAGGGAGCTGCATCTCACATGGCCCAGGAGGGCCATGCCACAGAGTCTGACTGGACCAGTGAGACGGAGGGCGAGGGGAGCTCCACAACGGGGACGACTGGACCCTGCAGCGACACGGACACGTCCTCGGAAGGGAGCTCCCTTGCGGGGGTGGCACCATCCGTGCCCCCCGCCATTACAGGTACAGCCGCCACCCAGCGCACCATCACCGCCCTCCCAGCAGCCCCTCAGCGTTCGCCCCGTGCCCGCTCTGCCAGGAAGCCGGGCATCTCCTTCGCCCCAGGCACCTCAGGCCCTGCCCCTGTTACCCCCGCTGCCCTCAGTGAGGAGGTCATTGACCTCCTCCGAACGCTCATTGTTGGGCAGACTACCCTTTTGAATGCCATCCAGGGGGTGGAGAGGGAGGTTCATCGCAGCAATGCGTACCTGGAGGGCATTCATTCGGGTCAGGCTGCCCATCAGCGATCGTTCCAGGCTCTGGCCTCAGCACTGACGGCAGCCATTGTCCCTGTCTCCTGCCTCCCTCTACTAACTCCCTCCTCCCAGTCTCCTGTTCCTCTGCCTGTCCCACCCACACCATCAGACCAGCCTGCACACACCTCAACACCCAAGAGAAGCTCATCCAAACATAAGCACCACAGATCACGCAGACATTCACACACGCAACATTCCGATGCAGACATGCCAACAGTCACTACCACCTCTGTGACCCCCACCTCTTCGTCTCCCTCCTCCCTCCCTGTGACGTCTACACTCACACCTCCATTCACCTCACCATCAGCCAGTGTTTCCATCACGAGCACACCCTCCAGTCCAGTCCGCACACGTGCAGTCACCACCCCCACTGCCATTTACACGTCCCCTGTGTCCTCTCCCACTGTGTCTGTCACCCCCTCTTCCACACCACACAAACGCAGCCACCCACCCACCCAACAGCCATCCACCTCACGACAGCCTATCCCTCCTGCACCTGCACCCAAAGACAGCAAACGTGACTCACCTACAACCACATCCTCTCCCTCCACTCCCATTCCCACTGTACCTACCACTCTCCATTGTCCCAAGAAACTCTTCCTCGCCACTGCTAACTTCTTTCCTGACCCTGAGCCCCCCCCTCCTTCTCGTCGGGGTAAGAAGAGCACCTCAGCCACCACCAGCCCTGCAGCCCCCTTGACAAGGGTGCAGGGGTATTGGAGCCCACCAGCCTGCATGTCTGGATCTTCGCCCAGCAGCAAGGGGACAGCCAGCCCACCCCCTGGGAAGAGGAGCAGAAGGCGGAAGGGGCGCCGCAGGAGCCCGGCTTCTACATCCCCCCCGGACACCACCCAGACACAGTCACCAGCCACAGCTCCAAAGGGAGGAAAGGGCCACAGACTCCCGACTAAGGAGGGCAAGGGCAGCAAGTCGGAGAGGTCAGGCTGCAGGCCTGCTGCCCAGGAGGAGCCCACCACCCCCATAGCCGCTGGCCAGGGAGGACCCAGCCCAGCTGGCCAGGAGGGCCCCACCACCCACAGCCCAGGTGGGCATTGAAGGAGCACCATCCCCGCTGCCCAGGAGGGCACCACCAGGCAATGAGCAGTTGGCCATAGACCGGCCGCCGTCTCAAGAACCGCTGAACTGGGCCCCGCCGTCTCCAGCACCGCTGAACTGGGCCCCGCCGTCTCAAGAACCGCTGAACTGGGCCCCGCCGTCTCAAGAACCGCTGAACTGGGCCCCGCCGTCTCAAGCACCGCTGAACTGGGCCCCGCCGTCTCAAGCACCGCTGAACTGGGCCCCGCCGTCTCAAGCACCGCTGAACTGGGCCCCGCCGTCTCAAGAACCGCTGAACTGGGCCCCGCCGTCTCAAGAACCGCTGAACTGGGCCCCGCCGTCTCAAGCACCGCTGAACTGGGCCCCGCCGTCTCAAGAACCGCTGAACTGGGCCCCGCCGTCTCAAGAACCGCTGAACTGGGCCCCGCCGTCTCAAGAACCGCTGAACTGGGCCCCGCCGTCTCAAGCACCGCTGAACTGGGCCCCGCCGTCTCAAGAACCGCTGAACTGGGCCCGCCGTCTCAAGCACCGCTGACCTGGGCCCCGCCGTCTCAAGCACCGCTGAACTGGGCCCCGCCGTCTCAAGCACCGCTGAACTGGGCCCCGCCGTCTCAAGCACCGCTGAACTGGGCCCCGCCGTCTCAAGCACCGCTGAACTGGGCCCCGCCGTCTCAAGAACCGCTGAACTGGGCCCCGCCGTCTCAAGAACCGCTGAACTGGTCCCCGCCGTCTCAAGAACCGCTGAACTGGGCCCCGCCGTCTCAAGAACCGCTGAACTGGGCCCCGCCGTCTCAAGCACCGCTGAACTGGGCCCCGCCGTCTCAAGCACCGCTGAACTGGGCCCCGCCGTCTCAAGAACCGCTGAACTGGGCCCCGCTGTCTCAAGAACCGCTGAACTGGGCCCTTCAAGGCAAGACCCGCTGAACTGGGCCCTTCAAGGCAAGAACCGCTGAACTGGGCCCTTCAAGGCAAGACCCGCTGAACTGGGCCCTTCAAGGCAAGAAGCGCTGAACTGGGCCCTTCAAGGCAAGAAGCGCTGAACTGGGCCCTTCAAGGCAAGAAGCGCTGAACTGGGCCCTTCCAGGCAAGAACCGCTGGCCCTTTGGCAGACGTGGCAGGGCAGGATCTGTCTCGGGCAGGGCTGCAGGATGTCCTCTGGCCAACATGCCTCCTCCAGTGGCAGTGGAGTCTGTTATGGACTGTTTGGACTGTGGCTTTGCTCTCCCCAGGATGGCCCAGTGGGCAGGCCACCCACTGTATGGACTGTATGGACTGTGGCTTTGCTCTCCCCAGGATGGCCCAGTGGGCAGGCCACCCACTGTATGGACTGTGGCTTTGCACTCCCCAGGATGGCCCAGTGGGCAGGCCACCCACTGTATGGACTGTATGGACTGTGGCTTTGCACTCCCCAGGATGGCCCAGTGGGCAGGCCACCCACTGTATGGACTGTATGGACTGTGGCTTTGCACTCCCCAGGATGGCCCAGTGGGCAGGCCACCCACTGTATGGACTGTGGCTTTGCTCTCCCCAGGATGGCCCAGTGGGCAGGCCACCCACTGTATGGACTGTATGGACTGTGGCTTTGCACTCCCCAGGATGGCCCAGTGGGCAGGCCACCCACTGTATGGACTGTATGGACTGTGGCTTTGCTCTCCCCAGGATGGGCCAGTGGTCATGGAGTCCCCTCGTGGATCTGGCGTCGTGTACTCAAGTGGCTGAGGTGCCCCCCCTTCCCTTCCCCCTGAGGTGCCTGTCCTATTTTCTTTCTGATACCCCTGCAGTGTTCTCTCCGTGGAGTTCTTGTCGTGGGACTGGGCCTTGCCCCTTTGCACAGGACCCCTGTGGTCCACGGACAGTGGTTGGACTACATTTAGTAGCTGTATATATTTTGTACATAGTTTATTTATTTATTGGGATTACTGGTGTCCATATTTCAATATATCTGCCCGTTTATGATCTCTTCTTTTGGTCTTTGCATTATTTCGGAGGGGGGGGTTTGTGGGTTGTGACAGTGATCTGTGGGAATGCATTGATGTGTGTGTTGTAGTGGGTGTGGGTGGGTGGGTGTGTGCCGGTAATCTTTTCCCTCCCCTGTGTCGTAGGTGCAGTACTCACCGATGTCTTCCGCGCCGCCGGGCGTGCTCCTGGTACAGGAGCAGGTATAGGAGTGCGGGGATGACCTGCAACTCGGGTTCCATACTGCCGGAATCTCGCGTGGAGTGCGTAGAGGTGAGCGTTTTCCCGTTCGTAGTCTGTTTCCGCCGTGTTTTTATCGGCGGTGCTCCCGCCCCGGAAAAGGTGGCGGATTGGTGGGTCGTGATAGGGTGGGCGGTACATTGTCTGCCGCCTGGCTGTTGGCGGGGACCGCCGCGCTGTTTGTTTGTTCCGCCGTGGCGGGCGGAGTGTTAATGCGGCGGGCTGTGTTGGCGGTTCCCGCCAGGGTTAGAATTGCATATTTTGGACCGCCGGCCTGTTGGCGGCTTGCCCGCCGCATTATCACCGACCGCCAGGGTCAGAATGAGGGCCTATGTCCTACCTAGAAGGTAGACCTGGATATATACAAAACAGTGGGTGGGTGTGTGCCTGTGATATATTTAAATGATAAAGCATAAAGACACTTATGTCTTGATGCTGAAATCCATAGAACTCCTACAAAGAATTTCTCCAAGATGCTAAAAAAAGCAAAAAAGAATAAAGTATTACTTCAACTTGCAATATACGCAATAACACAGTATAATTTAAGAACCAATGGATGAGCCCACTCCAGCCACTGTCCATTTAGTATGGCAGTGACATGAAGCAGATACAACTTTAGGTGGGAGACAGCTCAAAGCAAGCCATATTGGAGTCATACAGGGATAGAAAGTGCGCCCAGGCACTGCAGGAAAAGTGCCCCCCCCTTTACCATATCGGATAGCTAAACAACCATTTTCAAAGCCAATAGGTCTGATGTCTACTGCCAATATTTTCCCTTTCTCAGTGCGCTTTAGTTTAGTCATGGCCTTTGCAAAACTTTATTGTTGGATAACATGACAGTATGAAATAAAATTGCCTGAAAGGAAAAAACGGGCTTAGGTTGAAGTATTAGCCCTGTAAACTTAAGACCCCTACTTTTTATGTGGAGTGGTCCTTGAGAAAAGGGACAGCACCTTTGCTCACAGTGAAATAGTCAACGCTAAAGTTGACTGACCCATTGCTTCATGCAGTAGTGGGTGGAAGAAAAATGTGAATGAAACAACACACCAATGGAAGAAGAGGATGATGCATATCGCATAAGTACATCATAGGCCACATTTACAAACAAGTGGTGCAACATGGATGTATGATGGAACAACGCATGTGTATATCACGCATGCCTTTACAACGCAGTCTCGACAACGACTGCGTCTTTACCACGCATGCACTTACAACAAAAATTGTTGTAAATCATGTTTTGTAAAGGAACATGCGCGGTAAATTCTCCCCCGCCCTGCACCCTACTCCTGACACCATACTCCACCCGCCAAGCCCTTAAAACTGATCCCTTCCACCCCCTGCCCTGAGCCCTACCCCCCACCCTACCCTGTGCTAAAACCTACCCCACCCTGTCCTAAAAACTCCCCGACCCCCCATTCCCACCCTAAACCCTAAAAGCTACCCTCCCCTGTCCTAAAACATACCTGCCCTGTCCTAAAAACTACCCGCCCCACTGCCCTAAACCATAAAACCTACCTGTCCTAAAAACTGCCCCTCCCTGTCCTAAAACCTAGCCCAATCCCCCACCCTGAAACCTAAAACCTACCCCGCCCTGTCATAAAAACTATCCTGACCCCTACACTGAACCCTAAAAACTACCCTGCCCTGTACTAAAATACTACCCCACCCTGTCCTAAAAACTACCCCGGGCTCCCGCCCTAAAACCTACCCTGCTCTGTCCCAAAAACTACCCCCAACCGGAACTCTAAACCATAAAACCTACCCTGCCGTGAAAACTATCCTGTCCTGTCATAAAAACTACCCCGACCGGCCCTAAACGTTAAAACCTACCCTGTCCTAAAAATTACCTCACCCTGTCATAAAAAATACCCCGACCCCCGCCCCCAACTTGAAACCTTAAACCTATCCCGCTCTGTCTTAAAAACTACCCTGACCCCTCCTTCGCCCTAAACCCTAAAAGCTACCATGCGCTGTTCTAAAACCTACCTCGCCCTGTCCTAAAAACTGCCCCGAATCCCTACCCTAAAACCTACTCTGCCCTGCTCTAAAAACTACCCTGCTCGTTCTAAAACAGAAAAACTACCTTGCCATTTTCTAAAACCTACCCCACTCGATCCTAAAAACTACCCCAACCCCCTGCCCTAAACCCTAAAACCTACCCTGCCCTGTCCGAAACCTACCCTGACCCCGCCCACCCTAAACCCTAAAAGCTACCCTGTTCTGTCATAAAACCTACCTCGCCCTGTTCTAAAAACTACCCCAACCCCCACCCTAAACCATAAAACCTACCCTGTCCTAAAAACTACCTCTCCCTGTCCTAAAAACTACCCGACCCCCCACTCTGAAACCTAAAACCTTCCTTGTCCTGTCCTAAAAATTACCCTGATTCCCCATCCTAAAAGCAACCCTGCCCTGTCCTAAATCCTATCCCACCCTGTACTAAAAAATACACGATCTCCTGCCCTCAACCCTCAAAGCCACCCTGCCCTGTCCTAAAAACTACCCGACTCCCCACCTCCACCCTGAACCCCAAAACCTACCCTGCTCTGTCCTAAAAACTATCCCTCCTTGTCCTAAAAACTACCCCACCACTGCCCTAAACTCTAAAACCTACCCTGTCCTGTCCTACAAGCTACCCCGCTCTAAACCCTAAAAGCTACCCTGCCCTGTCCTAAAACCTACCCCACCCTGTCCTAAAAACTACCCCGCCCTGAACCCTAAAAGCTATCACCCTCTATCATAAAAACTACCCCACCCTGTCCTAAAAACTACCCCGATCCCCATCTCTAAACCCTAAAACCTACCATGCCCTTTCCTAAAAACGACCCAGACCCCTGCCCTAAACCCTAAAACTTACCCTGTCCTAACACCTAACCCACCCTGTTCTAAAAACTACCCCGATACCCCGCCTTCACCCTAAACCCTAAAAGCTACCCTGCCCTGTCCTAAAACCTACTCCGCTCTGTCTAAAAACTACCTTGACCCGCCTGCCCTAAACCCCAAAACCTACCCTGTCCTAAAACGTACACCTCCCTGTCCTAAAAACTACCCCACCGTAAACTCTAAAAGCTATCCTGCCCTGTCCTAAAACCTACCCCGCCCTGCCCTAAAAACTACCCGACCCCCGCCCTAAACCCTAAAACGTACCCTGCCCTAAAAACTAACCCACCCTATCCTAAAATCTACCCTGACCCCCCTACCTTCGCCCTAAAAGCTACCCTGCCATGTCCTAAAACCTACCACTCCCTCACCTAAAAACTACCCCGACCCTGCCCTAGACCCTACCCTGTCCTAAAACCTACCTTGCCCTTACCTAAAAACTACCCTAACCCGCCCTAAAACCTACCCTGCCCTGTTCTAAAAACTGCCCTGTCCTAAAAACTACCCCACCCTAAACCCTAAAAGCTACCCTGTCCTTTCATAAAAAACTATCCTGTCCCCCCACCCAGCCCTACTTCAAGGGTATCTTGTAATAGGAGGAGACTTTCATGTTATTCCAAATACTCTGTGGGATTCATCACGGAAGAACAATGCACAAAACAAACCAAAATCTTTGCAACTCCTTGCAAAACTGATACAGGAGTTAGCTCTAGTAGATGTGTGGCGTGCCGATCACCTTTATGTTAAAGAGTACACGTGGTATTCTAGAAGGTATAATACAGCATCAAGAATTGATCATATTCTAGTTTCATTTACATTAAAATGATATCGAACAGGAATTCTTGCAAATTCCTTCTCAGACCACTCTGTTCCCTGGATTGATCTTGATGATTTCAATGATTCGGGAGATCAACCTCGTCGTTCGCAATGGCGTCTGGATAGATCTCTTTTGGCAGAGAAAGACTGGGTAGCCAATCTTAAAGGGTTAGTAACTGACTTTTTGAGGGTAAATAAGGGATGCACCCATATTTTTCACACCTGGGGGGCCACCAAAGCCTTTGTACGAGGAGAGGCTATCTCCTTTAAAGCATATCTAGGTAAAATAGCTTGTGAAAAAAGCACTTTGCTCCAAAAGGAGCTAGAACAGGCACTAAAAAGAAAGCAATTATTGTCTAGTCCAGAGGCGGTACAAGGGCTGGCAAGGGCCCAGGCTAACTTAAGAGATTTTTTTCTGTCAAAGGAAATTCTAAATAGACATACTAGTTATCAACGTCAATATGAAGAAAGTGAACATGCTGGCAGATTTCTTGCCTGGTCTATTAAAAAGCGTGCCAGTACTAGTTTAATAAAAACTATTTTCGATGAAGAGCAGGGCAGAATGGTTACACACACTAAAGAGATAGAGGACGTGTTTCTTTCACATTACTGTAAGTTATATACAGAAAAATTACAAGCAAATAACTCTCAAATCAAACAATATTTAGATACAGTAATTTTACCAAAGCTCGACGCGATGGCACAGAATCTATTATCATCCCCTATTACCTTTCAAGAAGTTATTAAAGCAATAAGGAATGCTCCCAATGGTAAAGCCCCAGGTGAAGACAGCCTTCCGGCAGAAATTTTATAAAATTCTGCTAGATCAAATTGCTGATATATTACTAGATTTATTTAATACAATATTAGAAGGAGCGGAGGTTCCCTCCGAATTTTTAAGAGCTATAGTGGTCAGCTTTATTAAAAAAGATAAACCACCGGAATATCCTGGTTCATATTGACCAATTAGTTTGCTAAATCAGGATTATAAACTTTTTACTAAAATACTGGCAGCTTGTGTAGCTCAGGTGGCACACGTATTGGTACATGAGGACCAGTGCGGATTTCTGCCGGGTAGGTTACTATCCACTAATACCAATGTTCTAGTCCATAAATTATCTATCGCATAGTTCCCTTACGGCGGTGATTATGATGCTCGATGCCAAAAAGGCATTTGATTTACTTCGATGGCGAGTGCTTGCAAAGTTTGCCTTCCCCGGGAAGTTCATTCAGATAATACAGACTTTGTATACTGGGTCTCAAGCCAAGATTTCAGTTAATGCTCAAACAGTGGGGTCAGTACAAATAACACAAAGCACGCAACAGGGCTCCTCTCTCTCCAGTTTTATTCGCACTCTTTATTGAGCCTTTAGCTGCAGTGATCCGAAAAGATGCAAACATTCAACCCCCTCTACCTCTAGCTGTAAAGCTATTTGAGAAGATATTATCTTACATCTTCGTGGGGATCAACACAATATCTATAGAACGTTGGCAAAGCTTAGGGCATTTTCAGAGCTAGGAAGGTATAGAATCAACCAATCTAAATCTGAGGCTTTGCTATATAATGTAGAATCATCGGACCTGCTGCAAGGTATCTTTTCTGTATCCTCAGCTGCCCACCCCATTAGATATCTGGGAATATACGTATCCCCGAGTTCAGCAGATTTGTTCCAGCTGAACCACATGAATGTTCTCAAATTAATTCAAGGATTATTTCTTAAGTGGCAGGAGACTACCATGACCATTATAGGGAGGACAGCATTGGTTAAAATGTTGATCCTTCCTTTACTAATATTTGTTTTCTCAAGCATAATTTTGCGAGTTCCCAAAAAGTTTTTTTATTAGCTGGACGCATTAATCAGGCAATTCATCTGGAATCTCAAGAAGCCCCGACTCTGGTTGGCTATCTTTGGCAGTGGAAGACGGGGGATTAGCTCTCCCCAATATGATGGTTTATTATGAAGCAGCAGTATTGGATTGGGCGTTAAGAGCAGCGCAAAAGCCAATATTCAACTTCTTCTACAATCAGATGATGCTAGAAACCAATGTTCAACTTTCACGTTTTTTAAAATTCCCTTGCTTACCAAAAAGGGTTAGGTATAAATTACCGGCTATGATTCAGTCAACCATATCACAGATAAAGTGCAAGTACCAAACTGATAAGTCATACTCGTTCCTACGAGTAAGGCATATTTGGCTTTTAGGAGTGGAATTAACTCAAGGCAATATACAGCAATGGGAAGCGCTGGGCTTCATGACTTTAGAGGATTTTTATCTAGCAGATCGCTTTAAAACATGGGCACAGTGTGTAATGGGTGCAAGTGATATTCCAGCAAATCTAAAATTTTCAAATTGCCAAATTTTGCACTCCTTACATTCAGCGCAACAACCATTGAATAGGGCTAATAAAGCTATTGCTCAGGCCTTCTATGATAATCAATTAGGTATTGGTAAATGGTATAAACTACTTCAGGATGCAAAGTCAACTAATGTAATTTCCCAGCTTTTGAAGCAAATAGCCAACATGACAGGATGTAAGATAGAGATACAGCATTGGAGAAAACACATCGAGGTGTCGTATAAAGCACTTAGAGGGGCCAACTTCAGAAGGATTACCCTGTTCTCTAAGTGGTTGTTGTATTATACCCCCGCTATGATAAGAGAAATGTATCCAGAGATGTCAGGCTCCTGTCCACGTTGTCAAAAATTCCAGGGGGATTGGATACATATGTGCTTTTCTTTTATATTTTTGCCAAAATATTGAGAGCTGATTTTTCAGAGGTTGAGTTCCTGGATAGGCCATGTGATTGCCCCAAGCCCATTGGTGGCTCTCTGGGGCATTACGCAGGATACAAACGTGTCTGTTCCATGCAGACAAATGATAATCGTGGGTACTCTAATAGCCTTATCACTTATTCTTCAGGCATGGAAATCACCAGTCCCCCCGACATACACACAATGGGAGGCAAAAATGGAGTCCATCGGGGTTAAAAAAAAATTATATGCCCAGCGGATAGGAGCCATGCAAAGATTTAAAGGGATATGGGCTAAAATGAATAACTTGCTGATAAATCAAGCAGAGGGGAGGGGAAGTTGAAGGTACAAATTGAAGAGGTTTCAAATTCAAAAATGTCTGTTACAAGCAAATAAGTCTAGCATCAATGTAAAAGGCAATGTGATGAGTTGGATGAATGTATGTAATGCAAGTTTAACCTGCTGAATAACAAAAAATATATATATTTATGGATTTTCATCTTCAAACATGGATGGATGCTCATTAATGCCCATGCACCACCCATGGAATGCCTCACTGAAGCAAAGTGACACAATGCAGTGCATGCACCGGGTTGCTTTTTTTTTTTTTTTTTCACAAAGCAAAACAAGTGGCTGTGTTGGTGTGCATGACAATAGTCATGCAAACCTGATGCAAAATCTTTGTGAATTTGGGCCTAAATTTATTTTAGTAAAATCAAAAGATCATGGCTAACACCACACATAAAAACCAGCCCGCATTTCATCACTGGGACTGTTTCCAAACTGAAAATACATGCTGTATAGGTGTTTTGCATGGTATGGAAGACTGAATGCATATGTGCTTGCAAGTGTCCTTTCCTGCACAAAAAGAATCATCCCCGCAATTCCGGCACCCTTGCACCATGACACAAGAGTGCCTGTAGTGGTGCATGGCAGCAATTTGTGCACTAGCGCAGGAGACAATGACAGGAATGCGCTGTGTCTTGTAGATACAATGCATTTCTGCCCTTTTGTTTTCACACAGGGCAGCATTGCCTTGCGCCACAACTTTGTAAATGAGACCCTTAGGCCCATATTTATACTTTTTTCGCGCCTCATTTGCGTAGTTTTTTTACACAAATACGGCGCAAACTTGCAAAATACCATTGTATTTTGTAGGTTTGCGCCGTTTTGCGTCAAAAAGCGGCGCAAATGCAGCGCTAAAAAAAGTATAAATACGGGCCTTAGTGTACTAAGTGAAAGTAAAAGGAGCTCAGTTCAGTTAACCTGCAAACAAGATAAATTAACTTTGATGGGCGCTTTGAGTTAGATTTTTACTCTACAATGTAGTGTATATTTTTTCTGTCACTCAACAATGCAAGACCTCAATAGTTATTAACCAACGGGGTCGTAAGTTACTTGTTTTTGCCACGGGCTCTTTTACTACATTCCCAGTCAACCAGCTGTAAGAACCAGATGTAAGCACCACCCACCTCCTTGGCTTATAGTGCTTCGCTGAAGCACACAAGGATTGGGCAGAAGTACACACTTCCTAATTCTCAGTTTATACTAGATGAATGAGGGCAGACAAGCAAAAGAAATAATCATATGGGAAAGAAAAGATTAATCTCCTGCTTGGTTATTAGACACTTTAAGCTGTTTGAGAGACCTCGTGTTACCAAATGCAGCAGTACAGAGAAAGTGTCTTTGGAGCATCTCACTTCATCCATTAGCTTTCATGGGTTTTTCTGGTTTTCGATTGCTTAACCAGGGCCATGGCATTTCGGGAAGTGGTACACTGTCCCATTTGTGTGCTATTAATGATGGTGCTCTATAGGGTGGTGTTTTTAAGTCAGAGTTATATATATTTTTGATATATTTACTTTATGGGCATTATGACATTTTAGTTCCTCATGTATTGCTTTTTTGTTCAAAAGTATGTCATATTTGTCTTTTGGCAGGCTACTGATATCCACTAATAACCCTTGTAAGATCATTTCATCAAACATGTTGTGAAAATATGTTTGGGTTTAGAGCTTTCTTATTAAAGACATACAATACCGGCGAAAGAAATCCATGAGGGGTAACACTATGCAGATTGATCTGCTAACAGATCGCCATCAATATGAGAAGATTTTGTGTGGAATCATGTTTCAGTTCCGGTCTTTTTGGAGAATAAATGTTTATCAAGTTCAGAACCATAGTTAAAAATGTGGGTGTTATCATCATCAAATTTGAGATAGTACTAAAGACCTTTGATGGGAGATTTGTCTTAGTCTTAAATTTACAATTACTCTACAAACCTGAGAAATTAACAATTCAAACAGGCATAGCACACTCTTATTCCAGCAGGGGGTAATGAAGTACTGTAGAGGAATGAAGTCCCAACTTAAGTCTTCTGTATAATGTAAGCTTTTTATTTACCCTGCCGAATTAGGCCTTTCCCCAGGAGTGGAAAATTTGAGGAATTATAAGAGGGTCTTTTCGGACAACTCTTCTGATGCTCATTAAAGCTGTGGTGTTTCATGACGGAGCATCAACATAAGTCAGAAAGGGCCAGTCCCTGTTAAATCAAGGATTTGGACACGCTCCCAATCTTAGGATCGGTCATCGTCCAAATGAAAATCCATAAGTAATTACAAGAAAAGGAAAAAACATAAAACGTAAAAAAACACAGCTCTCTTTTTATCTCTCTCCTCCTACTTCTCGAAGTTGTGCGACATACCAGATACCACAAGGATGCGAATTCGGTCTCCAACCACGGAACCAGTTCTGACCTTCATCCTGATTCGGCCTGACTATCTGGGTCCTAGTGCCACACCGCAACAAATTGAGGAATTCAGGCAGCTGATGGACCACATTTTCGTTACCCCTCTGGTTTCCTCGTTGGCCCCAAGGATCCTTGGTGGCCTACAGTTGTGTTACACAGAAAGTGCCACTCGACGCCGATTCCTTATTAGGCACTGTTTTGTATGCCACAGCCCGAGCATTGATGCTGGCACCATCAATGCCAGAGTGCAAGCCAACAGTCTTTTCAGACTCTAAGGCGAACCCTGAGAGACTTTTACCTTCATTGCACCAACCTCATATTTACCACCATTCACACTACGACATAATGAATTCGTAGATGATGAAAGTACTAACCATGTTTCCAACAACAAAACATTTTTTTATGTATTTACAAGATGCTAGTGGCTTAGATACATCCCCTGATGCTGGCCTCCCCTCTCAGCTTTCTAATGGCACTGCTGAAGGGTTTGCCCTCTTTGCCATTGTAATAGGGAGAGCAACTGAGACCTTGGTTAGGATTCAACCTTGCTGACCACCGAGGGCAGTACAAATGTACTGACAAAAATGCTTCACCCCAGACAGGCCAACCAGGGGCCCCTGCTACCATTCAATAAGGCCCTCATCAACACACAATTGGGCACCTGGGTAAAACTAGGATCTTGCCTTCCAGTCAATAGACAAATTCCAGGACATCACAGACCTGTTGCAGGGGGGGACACGCCCTTCTCACTGCAACAACCATTGACAGAAAGCTTGGTGGTGCAGGTCTTCACTAGTTGTCTGAACCCAAATGCATTTCCGACTACCCCACCAGATTGCGAGTTGAAAAGCATGAAGGCATTCGCCATACAAATTATATCTTCTGCCATCCCTGCCCTCTAGTCCGTCGATACAAGAAATCTCCCGGGGAGATATACCCACGTGCTATAGGACATGATGGTGGGAATCTTGCCCACGGTCCCAGATGATGTATGCCCCAAACTCCAACCCCAATCGCCAATGCCTCATCAAGGATGGCCAAGTATGGCCAAGGATGGCCAAGCTACTGGATACTACCACCTTCCTAGGTTGAGCAGTCTTGACCAGAGGGGTGTTAAAGCGCCATGCTTGGATCTGTTTCACTGGATTCCGAAGTGATGTCCAACTCTTCAGAGACAAGGCAGACTTGGCCCTTGAATGTTTCAAGGACAGTAAAGTGACTGCACGTTCTCTTTCTCTGGGCTTGCTTTACCTACTTTGCAGTTCCCCCAACAGTTTTGCCCCTTTCGAGGTTTTGGGAAGGGATATCAATAGGTGCAGTTCAAGGTAAAGGCAGGGGAGTAGGCACCAGCTTCCAGGCCCCTAGGGGCAACAATCTACCAAAAAAAGAATACCCCCCAACTCTGTAGCAGCCCCAAAACCCATTTAGGTCACCTTTACAGCACATGAATGCCCAGTAGTAGGTTGCATCACCTTTCACCTTTTTGGATGGAGGAGCATCAATTCAGATCAATGGGTGCTTCAAATATAGAACATTGTTACAGATTACTGTTCCAGTCACATCCCCAGCACCATTTGCCATACCCCTAGAAGGCGCCAATCACTCCTGGGTAAAGGAGCTATTGAGAGGGTGCCAGCATCATAGATTCGGACTGGCTGTGATTCCTGTTATTTTCTGGTGCCGAAAAAGGATGGGGGCCTTCGACTTATCTTAAATCTTTACCTTCTGAACTTCTTCCTTCAGAAGGACAAGTAAAACATGCTCACCCTGGCTCAAGTTGTGTCTGCCCTGGATCCAGGAGACGGAATGGTAGCATTGGCTTTCAGTATGCCTCTTTCCACATGTCCATCATGCATTTCCACAGGTGTTACCTGCAGTTTCAGGTAGGCCAGGAGCACTTTCAATTTGTTGTGGTTTTCTTTGTCCTTATAGGTGCACCAAGGGGATGGTGGTGATTGCGGTTTATCTGTGAAGGTTTTGAATTCCAGTCTCCCATACCTCGACTACTTGTTGCTGAAGGTGGACTTGTCTCAAACAGTCATAGGTCACTTTCAGATGACAACAGGCCTGTAGACCTCATTGTACTTTTCCATCAACATGCCAAAGTCACACATTACTCCTTTACACACCTGAGTCCTTCTCAGTGAGAGTTCTCTTCAAGGATTCTGGGTCTTCGGGCATCTTGCTAAAAGGCCACCCTAGGTTGCACATATAGGCGCTGCAGTGGGATCTGAAGTCTCAGTGGGCTCTGCACAAAGGGAGCATTAAAGATCCTATCAAGGTTTTGGAGGAGACTGTAAAAGTTCTGCAGTGGTGGCTGCTCTACCACAATTAGATCAGCAGCAGATCCCACTCCCTATTCCAGTCAGAATTAACAGTTGTTATGGATGCATTGTTTTTTATTTTTTTATTTTTTTATTATTGTCGCATAAATATATATATCAGACATACAACAAGTAGCAGCTGGAATGACATGCATCACCAACATAGACAGAGGAATTTCAAAAAGTACATCACAAAAGATAGGGCAATGAACAATGACATTAGTAGGAAGAAGCTTCATACAGGAGCATAGTGTAGGGAATTTGTACTCTAGCTGTTATGTAAGGTGAGGTGTCAGTATTATATAGAGGAGTTATGTTCAATGGTGCATAGATAATCACAATAGAGTTGCAATATTTCAAATGGTCGAGATGTTGGGAGTTACAGAGTGTCAAAGTCCTCGCTTACTTTATCACAATATGTCATACTTTTAAGCAGTTCAAGGGGGTGGGATCCTAGCTGCCACCCCAGTGCAATGCAATCTTGCGCTTGGCCAGCAAAAAGACTATGGAAGCGAGATGTTGTGTCAGTCGTGGGAGGTCCCTAGTATATCCCAGAAGAGCAATTAGGGGGTCAGGGGTTTGCTATAAAATGGCTTATATGACTGTGACTAATATGTCAGATATATGCTTGAACGCCAAGATCCAGTATCCAGAAATCTCAGGCAGGACCAGAAAGAATGGGCAAATTCTGCACCAGGAGAACGGCATTTGGGACAATGATCCACCCGGTCTGGATCGAATTTAGCTATTTCAGAAGGTAAAAGATAGCAGCCATGGAGAAATTTAAAATGAATCAATTTATGTCAATAGTTTATTGAGATGCGCTGCGTCTGACCACAGCAGTAAGTCCACATCTTGTCAGTGAGGAGGCTACTCAGGTCCCCTGCCCATATTTCTCAGACTCCGATGGTTGTGTCTGGTTTTAGGGCAAGGCTTGTTTTATACAGTCTGGAGGTCAGATGGTCATCTCTCGTGTCTGTCACTACAAGTGTCAGGAGAGGAAAGTCATCAGGAGCGAGTGGGTAACTGGGAAGAAGGGATCATAGAGTATTATGTAACCTCCAAAAGACAACGAGATCCACAGGGAGACTGAATGTGGATGTTGGCCAGTCACCAGTTGCAGGACATGGAGGCTGGAAATAAGTCTCCCAATGTATACATGTTATGGCGGCGAAGCATGCGGCGCACCAGTGTTTCCGGGGTGAGGGGGGGCCATGAATTGTTGTGCAGGAGTAGAGGAGCTGAGTAGAGCACTCCACCATCCAACAGACGGTGCAACCTGCGCTACGCCCAACAGTTATGGATATGGTGTGCATATCCTGAGGGTTCAAGGGGATGCCTTTCCGTAAACGTTGTGTATGAAGGAGCTCTCCCAGTTGGTCATACTCCGGCCTCAGATATGGGACACACACATCTGGGTGATATCACCAATGTGTATATTGACACTGAACGGCAAGGTAATAGAGGTAGAAATCGGGGACTCCAAACCCACCACGGTCAGGAGGGTGAGTTAGGGTGTCCCAGTGGAGTAAAGGTTGCCCACACCAAACACAAAAGATGGTTGCGCAGGGTGCTAAAAAACATCGTTGTCAATGGTATTAGGATGTTCAAAAGTAAGTGTAAAACCAAGGTAGAATTACCATCTTAATGATGGCCACCCGGCCAGCCATGGACAATGGGAGCTTTATCCATGGGGTCACTTGGGCATCTAGGTCTGCCAACGCTGGGTCATAGTTAAGTTGCAAAATTAGATTTTTATCTCTGTGCAGCGGGATACCCAGGTATTTCATGTCATCCATGAGTTATGGATGCATTGTTGCTTGGTTGTGGAGGTCATCTGGGATAGATTGAGATAAGAAGGCTGTGGTCTCTGACAGAGAACATTCTGGACATCAACTGGTTGGAGGTATGGATGATTAGCTTGGCACAAAAGGTGTTCATCCCAACCTTCAAGGTGGGTTGGGTACAGGTGCTCAAGGACATGATTGCCCTATGGTACTGAAACAAACAGGGTGGTGTGAGGTCCTGGGTCATGTGCAAGCAGGCTCTATGGTGGCCATTACGAGTATGGCGGTTGCATGCCTGCTACGCCGTCGGTGGTGGTCCGACCGCCAATGGACTGGCGGTGCAGACCGCTGTAATATGACTGTGGCAGTGAACAGACCAGCACACACCCAGTACACCGCCTGTACCACCAGTGCGGGCCAACGATGGCGGATGCCATGTACAGTGCCGTGGAAAAGACTTTACCGGCAACCGTATTAGGGATCAGCACACCGCCACAATTTCCAGGGCAGTTCAATCTCCACTCAAAGCATGGAGGAAAGGAACCGTATAAATTGAAACACTCACCATAGGGACACAGAAGAGGCCGCCGATGACATGGAGAATGAACTGGAACCTCCAGGACATACAGTGCAGAGGAAGATAACAACGGTGAGTATGCCGCCTACCATGCAAGGGAGGGAAGGGGACAATTACACACCCACACACATCCACCCCGACACCGACTGCCATGCAAACACACCCACAGCAACACCCCTACCCATAGACACACACACAAACACACACACACATGCGTACTCATAATACAATCACACACAACCAGAACATAAACCATGCCCCACCCACATGACACACACACACCAAACAACACCATCCATAAACATGTCATGACACACATACCCAGCCACAAACTGATCACAAACCCACGGCTGACACAGACACCAGGCAGAAGACAGCATACCTGACACATATATACGGCACACAAACAGAAGTGCCAACCACACATACACTGGTACCATATCATGATGCCATCTTCCATGCCACTCACTCCACCCACACTATGCATAACAACTGAGCACACATCACAAACAAATACCCACACACCTACCATCCACAACAGCTTCAGAAACTATCACCACTCAAACAGCATTGCACTGACATATAGAGACAAGGGCAAAATTGTAAAATAGATGTGATTCACTCACACAAGCACAGTACCCATGCACAGATGGGGAAAACAATGCATATACCTATGCACATGAGGCAGCCACAGTGAAACGCAGGACAACTTGATCAAAGTGCGCCAACTGTGCATGTTGGCCAAATATATTATATTTCAGTTGGCAATCATGAACTATTTTCAAATGGGCCCATTGGGAAGTTCAGGGGTTCATGAACATGCGGCCAAACAGTCACAACAAGGCCCCAACTTGATTCCTGACACAACCATGGTCTCCACAGGGCAGGGGCGTCAATGGGGCAGGCACCTCAGGGAGGAGGGGTTGGTGGTGGGGACTCAGGTTATGAAGGGGGGTGCTTGGGCTCTGGCTTTGGTGGGGTTGGGGGTGGTTTGGGCTTTGGTGGTGGTGGCTTTGGAGGGGGGGCTTGGCCTTAGTACCTGATGGAGAACGGTGGGTGGTAGCAGGATCAGGGCTCTTGCCAGTTGTCTTTTTGGAGGGGGAAGGTACATGGGAACTGGAAGGAAGGCCCAGGGAGGAACATGAGGCGGAGGTACTGGGTTTGGGGAGGCCACAGGAATGCGCAGGGATAAGAAGGGGTGAGCAAGGATGTTCAAAAAGGTCAATGTGGGAATGGAAAAGTTTCTTAGGAGCACGGGGAGGCACTGAGGAAATAGGGGTGGGAGTAGAGGTAGAGGGAGTGGTCGTAGGACATGTAGGTGTGCTAGACGTGGATGCAGGTGGGTGCTCAGTCTGCTTGTGTGTGGTGGATGAATGTGGGGTGCCTGAATGAGTGCGTTTACGTGTGTTGGGAGGAGGTGGGTGAAAAAGGGTGGCAGAGGACAAACAGGCCATGTGAATGTAAGTTGTGGTGGTGTCTGCATATCTGGTGTGTGTGCTGCAGGTGTCTGTAATGGTTGTTGTGGCGAGTGCGGGTGTGGTGTCTGGGGTGCATGTCTGGGTGACAGCTGTTGTTGTGACAGTGTCAATGGGGGCAGGATCTGGGAGTGAGGATGCAGTGCTTGTGGGTATGGGTGGTGAGGTCACTGTAAGGGAGGAGGAGTGGGGAAGACAGTGGCGGACATGGCTGTTGTGTTTCCATATGTATGTTGAGTGTGTACATGGCTGAGGTGTGACTTGTGGTGCCTGTGTATGTGCTTGTGTGGTGTGTGTGTTGTTCTGTGTGCATGCTGTTTGACTTGTGTGCTTGGGATGGGTGAGGCTAGAGGGGTGCTGGATGGGGCACAGGTGGCTGGAGGGGGGATGGAGGTACCAGGGACACTGGCTGCTGTCAATGAGGAGGCCAGAGCCTGGAACGATCTCTGGAGGCCGGACAATGCACCGTGAATGCCTTCCAGGTAGGCATTGCTTTGCTGCATCTGGGATGCCAGCCCCTGGATGGCTTTCACAATGGTTGTCTGTCCCACAGAGATGGTCCTCAGGAGGTCAATAGCCTCCTCATTGAGGGCAGCAAGGCTGACTGGGGCGGGGGCTAAGGTGCCGGTGACGAAGGAGACACCCACTCTCCTGGATGAGTGGGCACGTGCAATTTCGTGGGGAGCTACTGGGGGGGCAGTGCTGGTACGGAGGTTGGGAATGAAGATGTTGTTGTGGTGGTCCCAGAAGGGTACGCCAACACCAGGGAGCTGCCATCGGAGGAGGAATCCAAGCCTGATGTTGCAGTGGTGGTAGGCTCCCCCGTGGTGCTCCCCTCACCCTCTAACCCACTGGTTCCCTTTGCGTCGCTGGAGTGTGCCTACTGGGTCCCGTGGGTTGCAGCATCACCATTCGTCGGTGCATCTGCTCCTTTGACTGATGATGCTAATGCACACAAGGACACAAGAAAACAGAGAGGGAGGGTGGAGACAAAGAAAGGCATGCAGGCTGTGAGCAACTCAACTTTGATGCAGGTAGGTACACATGCAGTACACTTTATTCCCAGAGCTCACGTTACCATGCCTTCGCTTCTACCCGAATGTACCACTGATAGGGAGTACACCTGTCTCTCTGGAGTGCACTACTATGTCAGTGGTGCCCTACAGATTCTATGCACATGTCCTGCAACTCCAACTGAGGTAACCATTTAATGCTCAGTTGTCATGAGTATCAATCCGTCGCTTAGCAAGACAACCGGAACACTATCTGACTGACTGTATTATACAATTTCCACCTTACCTGGGTACTCATGCCCCCTACACAACAAGGTAATGTAACCTGGCCAAGAAGCTGAACACATGCATACCTGACACATATGAGTTACTGTAACAGCAACCTTTCCCCACATTGCATACCATCTACTCAATACAGTTGGCATGCAGGACTGTGTGAAAACGAAACCCCTTGTGGCTGCTGTGATGCCGTCAAGCACCCATCCAAGGCTGGGTAGGCCACCGCCAGTATGTGGGCCATTAGGGGAGTCAGGGTCCGACATGCACCCCTCCCTCGTTGGGAGGCTATCCCCAGCTGGGCCTCTGTGGTGTTCTGGGCCCAGCATCTCGGCCCTCCCACTGTTTCCTATAGTGGGTGCTCTATCAGCTACAGACCCCCAGGGTCCTCACGTCCTTGGCGATAGCTTGCCATAACCCCTTCTTCTGATGGACGCTGATCTACATGGGAGAAATTTGGATACACATCGATGTAGACTGACCACACGCGTGCTAACATAGATTACAATTGCACTGACAATTGGCAACAATACATTCAATCATCTTCCTACAGGTACACATTGATGGCCTACTCCACTACTCCTACACGCTTGGTAATCCTACATTCACACATACCTGCACCTAAGCAATTGCACTCACTGCTAGGACACTGTACATCCACTCACCTGCTCCTTTCGTCACCCATACAACTTTGCATACAGGGGTAGGACCCAGTCCACAAGTCTTGTAAGCTCCTCCTGAGTGAATGCTGGGGCCCTCTCCCATGTAGCACGTGCCATCTTCGTGACCACATGCAGGACACAGCAGCACCCACAGTGGAGTAGTGATCGTGGTGAGTGCAGTCAAGTGGCTAAGGGAAATCCAAATTGCAGTGAAGACCGCGGCGGTACGCATCGTCACTGCCGGCAGCGATCGTGATTGGCCCCTGTCCCCTATAGACACCAATGTTAACCAATGGGGAATTGCATGGCGGTACAGACCGCCTAACGCATTGACAATTTATGGCAGCGGAGTCATGTCGCTTCCATCTGTCCTCAGAGTGTAGGACAAGTGTAAAATGTAAGAGTGCACATACATGCCATATGTGATGTGTGGCATCAGTCATCTGCATTTGCAGGTTGCATGGCACCTTGCACACACATCGATTGTCATAGTGTTAGCTGCATGCAACCCTTTCATGATGTGAAGACTATGCCTGTGAAGTTGTGTGCGCGTTGACATCATCCATAATGTGTTGGTGTGGTGAAATATGTGTGTTGTCTCTCCCTAGGTACCAACCCCTGCAAAGACTTAGGAATGCACTGGTGTATCAGCCTCTAGTTGACCTTGCAACCATGGAGGAACGGCACATCATACTGACCTACCGTCTGGACCGGATGACCATACGTGAACTGTGTGCCCAATTGGAGCCGGATCTACTGCCAGGGCTACTTAATTCCTATGCTATACCACCTACTGTGTAGGTACTGTCTGTGCTACATTTCTTGGCCAGTGGGTCATTTCAGGCGACAGACACCTTGGCAGCAGGTGTGCCACAGCCTGTGTTCAGTAACATCTTAAGGGATGTCCTGACTGCTGTGCTGAAACACCTCCACACCTACATCAAATTTCCCCAATCTGCTGACTTGCACACTGTGAAATCAGATTTCTATTCCATTGCACGGATTCCACATGTGACTGGGGCCATAGATGGCACCCATATTCCCTTGATCCCTCCCCAGAGTAAATTAACAAGTGTACAGGAATAGAAAAAGTTATCACTCCATTAATGTACAGGGCCTGCATGCGGGTGGCGATCTCACGCAGTACTCCCGTCATGTCCTGCAGCAACCCTTTGATGTAGGCCATGGTAGCATTGTGGGCCTGCCATTGCTCCATGGCCTCCTGATGGCATTCACTCTGAAGCCTCTGAATCTCCTGCAAAGTGGGCAGAATCTGGATTATCCTGTCCAGGGTTTGCTGATATGCTGACAGGATTTGAGAAATGGACTCCTGGCCAGTTGATACCCTTGTTTGGCTCCCCCCATTGTCCCACAGATGGCCTCCCACTGGGCCAGGCCCACTGTGCCTGTGACCTTTTTACAGTCACCCCACTCCCACTTGCACCATGACCTTCATCATCTTCCCTGGTGACAGGTGGTGACTCCGGTCTATGGAGAGGTGGGGACACAGTGGCTGAGCCAGGGACACTGATTTAGGGGCATTGGGCCACATTTGTTGGTGGTAGCTGTGTAGTGGGGGTATATCTGGTGGGCTGGGTGGGGCTTCTGGAGGGTGACTGACCAGTGGTTCCCGAGTGGCCAGGCTGCTCGTCCAGATCCAGACATCCCGCTGTATTGTCATCACTGGGGCCTTCTTCTGCTGTGGGGCTGACACTTCCTGGCACCTCGTGGTGGCTGCCATAGGCAGTGTCACCTGTGGAGTGAAACAAATCATGTTGATTGTTGTCCTGCAGAGTGTTTGACAGTGCTTTAGCTGGGTGGCAGTAGTGTTCAACAGCTTCAGGGGATATGGCAGTGACAGTCAGTTAGTTGTCCATGGTGGACATTGCACATGTGCATTGCTTACACACATTCTCAGTGGCATGTGTTTCCTTCTATTTCTGTCCTCTGTCCTGTCATTGCCATTTCCCTGCCAACATCTGCCACCTGTTGATTGAGCTTACATCCCCATACATCTGCATGCAGGACTCCCATTGGGATGGGCGCAACACATGGAATTAGTGGAATGAGTGATGAATTGTGGGACTTGATGTGTTTCAAGCATTACAGGCAGGGACTGGTGGTTGTGTGCAGATTGTTTGGGTAGGTGTTAGTGGGGTGCGTGGGCATGCAGGGGATGGGTGTGGGTGGTTGATGGGGTGGGATGGATATAGGATAGGGTGTCTTGGGTTCAGTACAGGGGGAGAAGGTGACATGCCTTTCAGGCGCAGGTGGTGGTAGGGGTGTGTGTTTGAGCTACCAGAGTCCAGTCCTCCAGTGAGTCCAGTGAGGCCCTCATGATTGTCATGACCTTCTCCTCCCACTCGAACAACCTGAGGGGAGTTGGTGGGGGATCACCGCCATTCCTCTGGATGGCAATCTGGTGTTGTGATGCCATTGCAAGGACTTCCCCCACATGCCGTTCCACCTCTTTCTGATGTCGTGCCCTGTGCGTGGATGGCTTCCCACTGCATTCACTCTGTTGATGATCCTCTGCCATAGCTCCATCTTCCTGGCTATGGATGTCTGCTGGACTTGTGCACCGAACAGCTGTGGCTCCACCCGGATTATTTCATCCACCATGGTCTGCAACTCCTTGTCAGTGAAACGGAGGTTCTTAGGGGGGTGCCATAGTGGGCTGTGAGGGGAGTTGTGTGCTGTGATGTGGTGGTGTTGCTTGAGGTTGTGCAGTGTGAGAGTGAGTTGGTGGCAGGTTTGGTGATTATTGCTGCAGGTGTGGGATGCATGGTTGTGTGTTTGGAAGTTATGTGTGGCGTGGGGTGTGCAAAGATTTGACTTGAGTTCGTGGTGTCCCTTTCCAGTTGGTGGGGAGTTGTGTGGCAGCAAGTAGGAATAGCTCGGGATTGTGTTTTTTGTTGGGGGGAGTTTATAGTTGGGTGTGTGGCTGTGTGAAGTGTGCGCATGTGTCTCTGGTGTGGGATTTTCAAATTGTCCAATGTGGGGTGTTGTTGTTGGTGAGTCCATTTCGTGACTGCGGTGGTCCGTACCGCCAATTGCATACCACCGTTGCACGACCGCTGTGCTGATTTCTGAATTGTATTTGGGAGGGTGTTTTTGTTTTTGCCATGGTGGTGGGGGATTCTGTGCAGCCTGTTTCCCGCTGTTGCTCGGCCTGGGGGGTGTCAGATGCCTGGCTCTTGTAGGAAAGTACCATCTTTCTTGGCATGTTATCCCCATTTTCTGCCTGATTGTCAGTGCGTTTTGAGTGTGTCACTGGGATCCTGCTAATCAGGACCCCAGTGCTTATGATTTGTGGCCTACATGTCAGTATGTTTTATTGTTTTGTCAGTATGCTTGACTGTGTCACTGGAGTCCTGCTAATCAGAACTCCAGTGCTTATGCTTTCTCTGTTTCCAAATTTGTCACTATAGTCTAGTGACTACTTATTTCACTCCAGATTGGCATACTGGACCCCCCCTTATAAGTCCCTAGTATATGGTATTTAAGTACCCCAGGGTATTGGGGTTTCAGGAGATCCTTAGGGCTGCTGCATTTCTTTTGCCACCCATAAGGAGTTCATACAAAACACTTATTCAAGACTGCCATTACAGCCTAAGTGAAATAGTGTAAGCACTATTTCACAGCCATTTTCACTGCACCAGGTCACTTATAAGTCACCTATATATCTAACCTTCAGACCCTGAAGGCTAGGTGCATAGTACCTGTGTGTGAGGGCACCCCTGCACTAGCAGAGGTGCCCCCACGTCATCCAGGCCCATTTCCCCGGACTTCGTGAATGTGGGGACGCCATTATAAGTGTGCACTACAAATAGGTCAATACATATGAGTAGCTTCACAACGGTAACCCCGAATATGGCCATGTCTAGGAACTGGAAATCGCACCCCCAATCCAGTTCTGGTATTGGGGGGCCATTTCCATGCACCATGGGGGCTCCACCATGGTCCCCGAGTACTGCCAAACCAGCTATCTGAGGTTTCCACTGCAGCCCCAGCTGCTGCCACCTCACAGACAGGCTTCTGTCCCCCCTGAGGCTTGAGTAGCTCAATCCCAGGAAGGCAGAACATTGCATTTCCTTTAGGAGAGGGATGTTACACCCTCTCCCTTTGGAAATAGGTGTTACAGGCATGAGAGGGGTATCCTACCAAAGCCTCTGGAAATGCTTTGAAGGCCTCAGATGGTGCCCTCCTTGCATAATCCAGTCTACGCCAGTTCAGGGACCCCCAGTCCCTGCTCTGGAATGAAACTGGACAAAGGAAAGGGGAGTGACTTATCCCCTGTCCATCACCACCCCAGGGGTAGTGCCCAGAGCTCCTGAAGAGTGTCCCTGGGTTCTGCCATCTTGTTTTCAGGATGGTCAGGGAACTCTGGGAGCATCTGAGTGGCAAGTGCCAGCAGGTGATGTCAGAGACCCCTCCTGATAGGTGCTTACCTTTTTAGGTGACCAATCCCCCTCTCAGGGCTATTTAGGGTCTCGCCTCTAGGTGTTTCCTCAGATTCGGTTTTGCAAGACTCCACCAGGAATCCTCTGCAACCTCTGATTCACCTTCTACCATCGGATCAACCACAGAACTGCTCCAGGAACTCTACAACTGCAACAAAGTATCAAAGAAGGCTAGTGCGACTCTGTAACTTCAGTTCCTGTCAGAAACTGCAACAGTCTCCAGATAATGGACGCTCCGAGGACAACCTGTCTTCATCCTGCACCAGAAGGACCGAAGGAATCTCCTGTGGAGTGAATGAGTCACTACCCTGCTTCAGCAGGCACCTCTGCAGTGACAACTGGTACCCTGGGTTCCCTCTCCTGATGATGAGCATGGATCCTGGACCACAGGTGGTGGACTGAAGTGACCCTGACTGTCCAAAGGTCCAACTGTCCAAATTTGGTGGAGGTAAGAGCTTGCCTCCCAGAGCCAGACAATATCCCTGTGCACTGTATTTTCTTACAGCTCCAAGGGCTTCTGTGCGCCTCTCCAAGGAATCCTTCATGCACAGTGTAGCTCAGGTCCCCAGCACTCTATCCTGTGGCACTCAGCTCCCTGAGTAGTTCTCTGGTGTTGTGGGATCCCTTTGTGTACTGCTGCAACGACTGCAATGTGCAACTCCTTTGTCCCCATGTCCTGGGTCTCCTGTGGGTGCTGCCTGGTCTTCTGAGGGCTCTGAAGTGCTAAGAGCCCCCTCTGTCTCGTCAGTCCGAGTTGAGACCCCCAGGTCCCTCCTGACTCCAGGTAGCTCCTTTTCCCACCAAACACCTCTTTTGCGTGAGACAAGGCTTGTTGGCGGAATCCAACTATGAAAACTAGCCTGCATTCATCTACTCGACGTGGGACATCTCTTACACCAAGCAGGAACCCGCAGCTGTCTTCCTTGGTGCATCTCTGATTTCTTCGTCCAACCGGAGGACCCACTTTTGCACCTACATCCGGGTTGGTAGGGGCTCCTATTCTGCCTGGACTCTTCATCTGTTCTTGGATTTGGCCTCCTCTCTCCACAGGTCTTCAGGTCTGGGAATCCATTGTTGGTGTCTTGCAGTCTTGCTTGGTTTTTGCATAATTCTTAATCATGACTTCTAGTGTGTTCTGAGGAAACTTGCTGTACTTTACTCCTGTTTTCCTGGGCTCTGGGCTTGGGTACTTCACTTGCCTTTGGTGTTTTTTTACACTCCCAGCACTCCTCTACACACTACTCTTGACTAGGTGGGAAACCAACATTCACATTCCACTATTTTAGTATATGGTGTCCCCCCAAGCCCATTGTAACCTATGGTGATTTTCACTATTTGCTGTGCTTTATGACTGTTTACTTACCTGATTTTGGGTACTAGTGCATATTTTATGTATAATACTTACCGCCTAAGGGAGTATAGCCTCTAGGATATTTTTGGCTCGTGTTGCTAAAATAAAATACCTTTTTTTTGGTAACACTGAGTATTGTCTTTCGTGTGTGTAAGTACTGTGTGACTACAGTGGTATTGCAAGAGCTTTGCATGTCTCCTAGTTCAGCCTTGGCTGCTCTGCCTACAGCTACCTCTAGACAGCCTGGCTCCTAGACACTGACTACATTTCACTAACATGGGATACCTGGACCTAGTATAAGGTGTAAGTACCTGTGGTACCCACTACAAACCAGGCCAGCCTCCTACAGCTCTTTTCTGGTGGATTTTGCCTTTGGGGTCGTATTACGGCAGTGAGTTTTCTACGTCCGCGTCGGTCTTTTTACTGCAGACTGCACTGCGGTTGGTGATAATTACCGCCAAACTCGTGATGACCTCCTCTGTCTCCGGAAATGGCTGAACACCTGGCAAGATGTTTAAACCACAGGTTTAAACAAGCTGTCAATGTTCCCAAGCAGATTACTAATGGCACAGGGCGTCATCCAGCAATGGGTACAACCCTAGATCAATCTATTTGCAACAGCAGAAATCATACAGTGTCCAAGTTTTTGCACTTTGGTGTTCCAAAATCAGTTTTCTCTCGGAGATGCTTTTTTACTGTATTGGGACTATTGACTCCTATATGCCTTTTAACCCCTACCTCTCATGACCAGAGTACTGAAACAGATCTGGAAACAACTGGCTCATGTCATCCTAGTGCCTCCAAACTGGGCAAGGAGGGTGTGGTACCCAAAACATCTGTCCATGAGCATATGTCCTGTGATTTGGATGTTACTTTGGAATGATCTCCTGTTACGGCAGCAGGGCCAAGTCAAGCCCCCAAGACGGCACAACATTCGCCTCTATGGATAGAATTGAGCAGCAGCAGTCAATGGTTTTCTATCTTGCTCTATTTTCCTCTTGAAGTAGTGGTTGTCAACCTAGTAGCCAGGTGTATCCCCCCTACTACTGTATATGCAGTATTCTGAAAGAAATGTGTGATTTGGTGTTCCTTCCATAATGCTTAGTCTTTAAAGGCAATGTTGTATGACTTTTTTTGTTCTTTCTTTTCCTAGCCCAGTGAGGCCTTGGTGTTGTAACAGGTAACCGTTATCTTTTGGCCTTCTGGACCTTTCTACAGTTGCCCAATCAGTCATCCTTTTTTTAATCGCCTGTTGTGATGAGATTTTTAAAAGGGCTGATCCTCATGTTCCCGCCAACACCTTCTGTGATGCTTCAGTGGGACCTTAATTTGGCCCTCATATTTGAGTCTTTTGCCCTAGGCATAACTTGCTTTCCATGCTTGCAAACCATAAAACAGTGTTCTTCATCACAGTCACCTCTACCCAGCGAGTGAGTAAATTCCAGGTGTTTCCCGTCCATCAGCCTTATACATTGTTTTCCTAGACAAACTGGTCCTTCACACAAAGGCGTACTTCTTCTCAATGGTGGTCACTACCTTCAACAAAGGGCAATCCGTCACCTTCCCATCTTTCTATGTTGTGCCGTACCCCTCCAAGGACGAGAAGTGGCTTCACTGTCTTGATCCTAAGAGGGCCCTCAGCTTCTACAACAGTTCTCCGGAGCCCAAAAGGGGAATGAGGTACAAAAGAGAATCACTTTCCAATAGACTGTTTTATGCATAAAGATAAACTATGGGCTAGCCAGGAAGCCGCCTCCAGGGGGATTGAATGCTCACTCCACCACAGCAAAGGCTGCTTCCACTAAGCTGGTGCATGGTGTGCCAGTCTTGGACATCTACCAGGAGGCTAGGTGTGAATCCCTTCACAAGTTCAAGAAGCACAATTGAATGGATTGCGAGGTCCGGTCTGAGTCATCCACAGACCCACCACCTGAGGAGGTACTGCTTTGGTATCTGTTTGCAACGTAAGGAATCTGTGGGTAGGCATCTTGATGAGAAGAATACTTTACTTCCCTTCTGCTTTCTAGTAGAGGCTATAACTGCAGATTTATCAGTGACCCACCTTCCTCCCCATTTTGTGGAATGGACACAAAGTCTATTAATCAGAGTCTAGCATAAGAGATCATGGATAGAGATCAGAAAGAAGCTTAAATCAGTGCACGGATATAAAGCTCCCGAAATCACATCCACAGCGGGGCAAACCTGATGTGGATTTGCACAATGTCATCTACTGGCACATGAGGGAGTTGCTATGAAAATCTAACAGATCTAGTAAGATGGCTGGGAAAATTCACAAGGTGAGGAATCATAAGGTGAGCAATCTCTGGTTAGGTAGAAACTTTTACCCAAAATAGCGTTTCCAAAGGTCAGTAATTTCTTCATTACTTAAAGAAATGAGAATTTCAGGACCACAGAAATGCTGTCAGGTTTTTCACACCATTTATATTCCTTATCCAAACTGGCATAGTTAATAAAATGGATGTCATTGTTCTGACATTTGACAGTATTGGGGAAATAGGGGTTGTTTCAGGAGTACTTAAATCATAATTTTGTATTCTTGGAAAGAAAAAGGTTAGATAATATGTATGATCAAACATTTTTTTGTTTATTCAGAAACATGGGTCAGCATCTGCTTCTGCCAGTGACTGATGGATATTTACCTTTGGCTTAGAGAGTCTCCGCAGCTCTATGTAATAAACAAACATGAATAAAAATATGGATAGCTATATATTTACAGAGGGGCATTTGGGTCAGCCCTCTTGATCCATTTATTTGTTGGGCTGCCATTCACATTTTGATGCTGCCCACCAAATCAGAAAGCATGGACCAATGGGTCAGTCCATTTTGACAGTTTTTTTTCTTTCAATTCTTCATATCGTTTTTGTTTTTGTAGTCACCATTATGTGTTTAAACTATCAGGGCTATTTAGAAAGATAACTTACAGTGGAGAGTAAATTTATGTGTTGAATTTACTCCTAATCTTTTGAGTAACTTTACTACTTTTGGCTATTCCCAAAATCTGATTGCAATTTTACTCAAAACGTGTAGCTAAAATGTATCCACCCCTCAATTTAGAGTGTGGAGGCAGAGTAATCAAAAATAATCTGCACCCGAAAGAAATCAGATACACCTGACCCCCTTTCCCACACAACTGCTTAAATACTACCCACACCATAGGTTCTGTTTCTTTTCTCTTCAACTGTGGGATCCTGCAGCCAGCACTGCATCACTGAGAAACCACTATACTCTCAGGCCCATATTTATACTTTTGTAGCGCCACATTTGCGTTGTTTTTTGATGCAAAATTGGCGAAAACTTACAAACTACAATTGTATTTTGGAAGTTTGTGTTGCCTTTGCATCAAAAAATGGCGCAAATGCGGTGCTAAAAAAGTATAAATATAGGCCTCAGTGTTTAAAAGGAAGATACAGTTCACTGAGGGGGAGACAACCCTTGTAGTTAAATGTGTGATTACAAACTACAAGCAACTACATGGGCTGCCTCTTTACTCTCCGAGTGGAATCCAGAAGGCAACCGTATGGCAGGAGTTTACTGAGTCATTCAGTGCATTGGGGTAGGAGTTCAAGATCTTTTGGGACATTAAGAAAAAATGGCAAGATGACAGAAGGTAGGTAAAGGAGACATACTCCAGCATTTTGCTGGCTAACGTTCTTGTTGGATAACCTACTAGTGTCCATATCTGACTCACTATACCCCCCCTTGAGAAGCATGTCTGCCACTTCAGGACAACAGTAATGTGTTACCAGGTGAGATCATAAACCCCCTGCCCTCTACTCCTCATGGCCAGCAAGTTACCCAGATCCATGCATGACAAGGTAAGGCAATCCTGGTTTTTATTTAGAATTAGGGGGCTTGCAGTCTGGGGCTTATACTCTGTTTAGTTTACTAACACTACATGTCCCAGAACTCTAAAAAAAAATGGCACCGGACTAGATAATCGTGCATGGACCTTGGAAATTTCACAGTCATTACTCTTGCTATCTCAATAAAACAAACCTACAAGCATTTATATACCTGACCTTTACTCATACCTGCTTTGTTAATCACACATAACATATATATTCCTCCTAAATCCTATATACCTCTACCCCTAAGAATGTATGCATATTGTGGTAATGCTTCTTTTAACTCTCCTTCGGTACTCAGTGCCAGTCCAGCAGGCCAAGACACACGTCATATCTTGCAGTTCAACCACCTACACAGAAAGGTATGTCTCTACTCTAACAAGCAGACTAACATGCTAACAGGAGTTGTTCTGACTTTTTTTGAAATCCAAAATGTCAATATGTGTTTTTCCATGTCTTTTAATTGTACTCAGATTTTACCTTCTTATCTGCCCTGGTATGATATCTCACTCCAAGATGCAAATGAAGCCCAGTGTAAGATGTTGTTTCTTTCAAAGGAGCAACCTGTCACAGAAATCCCGAGCAACCAAATGACATGCAAGAGACAGCTGTCAGAAAATGGAACCGTAACGTGTGCTTCCAAGAAAGGCAGCATGCACATCAGTGGAAGCAGCCCCTTGTATCCCAGACAGCCTACACGTTGACCGAGTACCAGCAGTGTCCATTGCAAAAAAAAGGTGTGCTGTGTGATGAGGTGGTTTAAGTGCTGCATGAGTGCAAATAATGGCACCCCAGCACATTGGGAAAATAGACAAAGGTTTAGAATACCCTTGCCGCCTTTTCGCTTCTCACCAGTGACTGAGGCTTGATGATAAACTCTTCTTTTGATGATCTCAGTACCTGATGCCCTGAATTGGAACGCAGCCTTTATTTTGACATCTACTGTGAAATCAACTCCTTCTACCACTCAGCAGCCTTGTTTAGGGTCACATCCGATAGGAGGCGGTATCAGCCAATGATTACTTTGCTGGACATATCGAAGATTTTGATCTTTGTCGGTAAATCCCTCTCTCGTCAAATAATTCCGGCTCAAAAGAAGGGGCAAAACTACAAAGATGTTCAATGACATAGTGAACTGTAACAACAACGAGGTAACTGGATGGAATAATTGGATTAATCCCAGCCACAGGCAACCGCTCTAGCCCATATTCCAATCCGTTTTAGTAAAGGCAGGAACATTGGTTTGGTGTGTGTTCCCTTCTTATGCTGTCAGCCTGGCTGTGATTGGTCAATTTTGAAATGCGTTTAATCTGGAGATGGTGTTGGAGTTCAGAACAATCACTCATTTCATTACCAGGCGTATTACAAGTGTTGAAATCCTTCTTATATATGTAACACATTTGGTTGTAAGAAACAGTAGCTAACCTGTGGAAAAACACATATCCCCATGTTCAAATATTAAAGTGTTTTATTTTTTGAGTTGCTTCTTTTTAATTTAGACCCAACAATAAAATAAATATCGAAATGTACATTTTGCAACAATATTTAACATAAAAGTATTTAAAAAAATATTTGTACAAGTGTTATACATCCAATTACTTTTCCATATACTTTTCCTTACAGAGTTGTCTGCCCCAACAAATGAGTGATTCTATGGTAAGGTGTAGGGAAAAGTAAATATCGTTACTACATTTGTCAAAAGTTTGTACAGATCTGTTTTGTAAATATCAATACAAATATTTGTATTAAATTATTTTAAATGTAGACTTACCATAAAAGAACTACAGCAATATTGAGTACATTTAAAACATACTTTAAATGTAGGATTTTTTTTTATTGCTCATTTAAATAAACAAAAAAGCAAGACCAAAGAAAAAATAAAATGTTTTATTATGCATTAATAATCATTAAAAGTTATGTCTACAATTATTTAAGGTAATTAACAGTATTAACCACAAATGTTACATTAATTTTAAAACAAAAAACAAACTATATTTTTTAAATTAATTTAAAAATGTGTGCTATTTTTACAGATATTTGTTAACATGAAATTATATTTATTTATCTTTATTTAAATACATGCTGAATTTATTTACTAGTGTTTTGGGACCCTGTTTTAATTGTAGTAACTATGGGCAAGATGTACCACCATTCCTTTTTGCAGGTCTCCAATTGCAAATTGCAAATTTAAATTAGAGACTCACAAAATGAAATTTACAAATGTGTCTCAGACACATTTGCAATTCCCAATAGGGTCGCAAATTACCTACCTCATTAATATGTAAGATTTGATGGCAATAGGCAGATTATTCCAGGCGAGCGTCGCTCCCCTGAAAAAGCACCTGCCACCCCATATCATGTGCTTGAACTTGGAAACCACGGTCATCCTTGCCGAAGTAGAATGGAGGGTCCTGGCTGCAATGTACCAATGGAAGTTTTGTTTGAAAAAAGCTGGACCTAAATTACTAGGTGCTTTCTGAGCAAAACAAAGTGCTTTAAAGACAGTTCACTTTCTTATGGGGAGCCAATGCAACTTCCTAATGTGGCTAGAGACAGAAACATATTTGGGCATATTTAGCAATAGCCGTGCTACAGTATTCTTCAGAATTTCTAGCTTGTTAAATATATGTTGATGGTCCATTAGGCATAATCTATTATAGAAGTCCAGTTTGGCCGTGACTAAAGAGGTCACCACTACATTTTGCACGTGTTCAGGTATGTAAACAAGGATCTTTTTTAAGGTGGATGATGTCACTGCATTGACATGCTCAGTATAGGACAATTTATTATCAATGATGACTCCTAAATTATGGGCCTTTGATACTGGTGCTGGGAGGGAGCCCAACTCCTGAGGCCACCAGGAAGAGGTCCAGAAAGGGTTCTAGGATCCAAAAAGCAGCACCCCAGTCTTACCAGCGTTTAAACTCAGACAGTTATTATTCATCCAGGTATAAAAAGACTACATGCAGTTGCAAAACCAGAATTCCACCCCTGTATTGTTATTGGCCAAAGAGATGCCAATCTGAGTGTCATCTACATAGAATTTAATGGCAATAGAATGAGATCTGATTATGTCAGCAAGAAGACTGATATAAACATTAAAATGGGTGGGACTAAGCAAGGATCCTTGTGGGAACCCACATGGGAGAAAAAACGAAGGTGAAATAAAACCACCCACATTTACCTACTGCTCCCACTCAGTAAGAAAAGAGTTCAGCAGATCCCAGGCTGCACTCCTGATCCCAATCTTTTCCAGGTGCTCCATCGGCAGCCCGTGATTAACCATATCAAAAGCTGCGGACATACAGCAAAATGAGAACAGCTCTCCCAACTTGATCAAGTGACAGTCTAATCTCCTCTGCTGCCTTGATCAGTGTTGTCTCATTGCTATGTCCACAGTGAAAGCTGAACTGTGTGTTGTCCAAGATGTTATTAAAATTGACAAAATCCATCAACTGTTTGTGTTGTATTCAGAGAGCATAGGTTGTATTTAGAGAGTGTCTTGGTAGTTACTTGACAACTAGGAATATAAGTTAGAATGATGAAAAGAGATTGTAAGGTGGACTCAGTTGCTGCTGTGGTCTGCCAGGATTTGGATGCATATATCTTGTCAAGAAAATAAATGAAGAAAGAAAAGTTAGAATGATGAAAAGAGATTGTAAGGTGGACTCAGTTGCTGCTGTGATCTGTCAGGTTGGATGCATATATCTTGTCAAGAAAATAAATGAAGAAAGAAATGCGAAATGAGGAACAGTACTTTCTTTAGTTTGTTGATAATGTTTGCAACAATTTTTACAGGTAAGGGTAGGCGGGATATAGGGTGACAATCATTGGTGTTTTTTGGATCCAGATTATGCTTTTTTATTGAGGCTTTCTTCCAGACTCCTGGAAAGGTTTCAGTCTTAAACATACGTTTGAAGATGTTGTGCAATAGTGGAGCAATAGTCTTAGCAGACAAACTCGCTACTCTACGAGCACAGGGTTCTTTAGGTTTTCCCTTGTATCTGCTAACCTGTCCTCTTCTTTTTTAGTAGGGAGTACATACACACAAACAATTACGGTTATCACCAAGGATAACCAAAAACTATAGAAGGGACAACACTTGCAGAAGACAGACCAATCCAGACCCACATAAGTAGGAACCAAAGACATCAATCTCTCACTCTACAACCTGTTCTCTTTTCCCTGTAGGGCTGACTCAATCCTGAGTACTGATAAGGTTTTGGGACAGGGACAGCCTTGAGGTAGTGTTGGGAGTTAGCTGCTGCTGTGAATCTACCTCTCTCGTAGGACCGCACACCGTAACTGGTCAGTGCTCAGACCTGACAGTCTCCTGTTGTGTTACAATTCTATGTTTAGTGTCATGATTTCGTACATTGCTGTTTTAGAATGCTATTGGAATTACAAAGGCAATAGATACCATCTATATAGCTTGGCAATCCCTTCTCATGGGTGGTGCAGTGCAGCACAATAACAATAAGCCATAAAGTCCAAATGATTTGTCTAAAACGGTGGATTTATTTAGTTAAAAGTATGAAATGTGGCAGAAGTGATGTTTAAATGCCAATTGGACGTTTAGGCATGTTTACCCACAAGCTACAAACATCACAGGCCGCCATATTGGAAAATGGCCTCTAAGATGTTTGTCAGTCTTAACTCCTGTAAGAATTAACTGATTTTACTTCAGCAGTCAATTCTGTACAAAAAGAACAAAAATCCGTAAGAGGCACTACTGCATCTCAAAGTCATGTCAATGCCAATATAAGGAAATTGTTTCCTTGCCAGTGTCTAATTATTTTTACATGAAGAAAGACATCTTAAAGGGACAATGGTTTGTGGCTTAATTACTCCACTGCAGGTCACAGTGCCTGCACAAAAGAGTAGTGGTATGATTGAAGGGAAGGTTATTCTTTTTTTGCTCCTTTATAAGAGCGTTATGTGGTAAGAGTCGTTCTTTTTTGTTATAGTTTTAACAAGACTCAAGGTAAAGATCAGTGGTATTAGTGTGACCTGTTCTGGTATAATTTGTTTGTTAACTGGCAAATCATTGTATGGGACAAAACTATGTAGAAAAGTTTTAAATAAGTGGGATGTGAAAGTGTGTCTAGCCCACAAGCAAGGTCAGCTATGGACTGTACAATGAATTTTGTATCAACTGATACACTAAAAGATCCAACTGATTATGCTAGTCGATACACAGATGCTGGATATGAAACTATAGAGAAATTTCTGAAGGAATTGGTACGCTACATCAATTGAATTAAATAAAGTAAATGAAATCTGCTCTCCTGCAGGTTAAAGCCATTTCAATTCCATTGAAATAGTAGTTTGCGCTGCAGTCAAATAGAAGTGGCCCATGCTCCTGTGTATTAAAGGCAAAAAGTAAGCAAAAGGATCCTTAGGAGTCTAATAATGCACATTGCATCTCTCTATCTATCTATCTATCTATCTATCTATCTATCTATCTATCTATCTATCTATCTATCTATCTATCTATCTATCTATCTCTATATATATTTATATATATATATATATATATAGGTGTGTGCATGTGTGTGTATATATCTCTCCCTAAATATATATATATAAATCCACAACTGGTGGGCCAATACCCACCAAACGGCTGCACCAGTTCCTTCACCGACTCATGAGGACAAGAACGAATCAATATTCAAAAATGAATTTCATCAGCTTTATTCTATAATTTCATCATAGCCTCCTACAAGGAAAGTCAACGCCTTTCAGCAAACGCCTTCTACTGGAGTATGTATATATATATATATATATTCTCACCAAAAATAAATCATCGCACTCTGGGAAGTTCTTCTTTTCAGCTTTTAATTATTTCGTGAACTGTGCTTCCACCACCCAACACGTTTCGACCTAACCAGGTCTTGATCACAGGTAATTTTAATAAAATTTGTATGTCGCCCTTATAGAATATAATATTGGATTTATACCAGGTTCTATACATGGTATTTATCCCCCCTCTTTTTCCCCACTTTCCCCTTTTCTCCTTTATGTTATCAAACGGATGTAGGGGCTAAATCTGTTTCATAAATGATGTTTCCATAAATGATGATCTTTTAAGGAATGAATTTCTCAATTATGGATGTATTTTACATTTTACTAGAAATTATGTGATGCTCATTTATGTGTATATAGATTCCGTTTTTTTGTCCTGTTTTAAGTTACTGAATTGACGATATTTAACTGTTTCTGATTGGCGGTGTAACTCACGTGATCAAGGCTGCTGTGACAGCCGAAATGCAAAGTCTTTTTCTTCCTGAAGTCCTGAGTGTGTGCGATAACTAGCATTTTGTTTTGGATTAATATATATATATATATATATATATATATATATATATATATATATATATATATATATATATATGTGATTAATCACTTGTGATTTAGTTTTTGTACCTGCTTGATGCCCACCAATGTCTTAGCATTATGTCACATGTGCACTCATCTTGAAAGTGTTTCCATTTTTGTGTAACATGTTTTTCCTTTCAAGGCGTTCTCACACTCTTCTGATGAGACGACCCAAGCGCCTGCTGCTTATTATGTGTTCTTGCTTCAATTCACCTGCATTGACCAAAAATATATAAATGTAGCACTGAAATGTATTGATTTTAGGATTACATGCTCCAACCTATTAAAGGGGAAGCTCTGGTCCGTTGATCAGGCAATTGTCCTGTTTATGTTTGGATGCTTGTTGGATATTTTCACATTAAGCACGTTAGGCTTCTATGTGCTAGTCTGAATGTCAGTTTTCTTTTACATCTGCATGCTTAATATCTGGAGCATTATGCCCTGTGAAAAGTCTTTGCGGGATAATTAGCATGAATGCTGGATCAGACTCCACACAAAGACCCCAAGCACCAGAGGTGAGGGAGAGATTTCTCCAGAGGAATCAGGGTGGAGCACCGTTCAACGTTAGACCTGGCGATTTGGCCAAACAATGTAAGCACGTAGAACAAAGTTGAGGTGAAGTCTAACTCTGTTTACTGTATTGTGTCTGCTTGGTCTGCATGTATTATCTAGCATTTTTTGCAAAGTGTACTGAAGATCTCATCTGGGTAAGAGACAAATGTAATCTACACTGGTTGGGTAGGTAGGAAGGAGTCCATAAAGAATAACCTATACACATTCTAAAATATTTTATACACATAAATCAAAATGCAAATAAACATACAAATGAAAAAATCCGTAAAACATATAGGGCCTGATTACAACTTTGGAGGACGGTGTTAATCCGTCCCAAATGTGACGGATATACCACCTACCGTATTACGAGTTCCATAGGATATAATGGACTCGTAATACGGTAGGTGGTATATCCGTCACATTTGGGACAGATTAACTCCGTCCTCCAAAGTTGTAATCAGGCCCATAGTTCTTCTATCATCTCCTCATTTCCAAAACAGTGTGGTTACCGCCAATGCTTTCAATGTAAATCCACAAAAAAAGAGATTGTTGCATTATATACACATCTCTGTATCACCCTTATTTACATACACGTTTGAAGAAAGAGACGAGGAAGCTAGGCAGGAGAGCTAGAGCCCGAGGCAAAGACCATTGAAAGATGAATGTGTGTGAGAAAGAGGCCCTCTGACCAGACACAGGCTTCTTCAGTAGGCCCTCCGGCTGCACAATGGAAGGTCACCTGAATGCAAGTGAACCTTTGGGTGTAAGTGTACAATACCTTTCCTCCCTTCTCTGTGAGATCATTTTTTATTTTGACTGAGGGGAGCCCTTACTTAACTCCCTGTATCATTTCCAGTACCCTCCATGGGATGAGCTGCTGTCACAAGGGCAGCAGACCCTTTTCTTGTTTTCTGTGTTTGTGAATGAAAGAACAGTAGTGGGGGCTTAGAAATCTAGGTATAGCACCCCCATCAAACGAAAGGAACTTTTACCCACACTAAGGCCCATATTTATACTTTTGTAGCGCTGTGTTTGTGCCGCTTTTTGACGCAAAAATGGCGCAAACTCACAAAATACAATTGTATTTTGCAAGTTTGAGCTGTTTTTGCATCAAAAAATGATGCAAATGCGGCGCTAAAAAAGTATAAATATGGGCTTAAGTACCACCAATACAATAAAGCCATGTGCAATTATGTGAAAGAGTGTGTGGGATTCACTAATGACAATGGAAAGAAGCCCTTTTATGAACACACAGCAGAGATACGGGGCTTTCAAAAGAAGTTAAAGGATCCTAGGAACAAAATAGAGGCCGAGCACTGGCCATTCTTTTTATAATGGCATGCGGAGGCCAACAAACGGAAACATGGATCTCAAGTCTGTGGTATGAAACATATCTAGGAGAAGCTTGAAATCCAAATACGTCACATTAGGGACAGAGATAAGGCTTGTGCTCCTACTGCTCCATATCCTCCCTATTTAGTCTCCTAGATCACTGATTCACAAGAGAAATAAAAGGAGAAAAACAATGAGGACACCAGAGAGGAGGATGTATTAAATATTTTACCCATGCCATTTGAACGAGTCAAGGGTTCAGCCACAAACACCTGGAAAAGGAAGAGTGCCAGTGGATCTGCCAGTGGATGGAGCACAAAGAGGTAACATAAAGCAAGCTCTGTGATGGAAGTGACTGATGGTAGGCAGTCAGGCATAAGCATGGGAATAGTCTAGCAAGCTGCCGATTCCACTACCTTTGAGATGTCAAGACCAAGAATGTGTTCAGTCCCAGCTGGCATTGAGATTCCTGTGAGCACAGTCCATTACTTGAGAAAGTCTGTGACGAACAGCCGACCAACTGCATAGGAAAGCTTCCACACCCTCACTGCTGCAATAAAGACACCACCTCACTACCTTTATTCAATTAAAAGACTACCTTGCTTCCAGGGGTAGAATCACCATCCATGGCCTTGGACCCCATCTGATTTAATGCACATCAATAAGTTCCCCAATATTACAGAAAGCTCAACAGTTCATTGAAGAATTGCAAAGTGTGTTAGAAGCATACAGACTTAACTAGGATGATCTGAATCAACTGCTGTGGTTGGTGGCTCCCAGTGAAGTGAGATATTGATTGGCTGAAAAGTCAGCATGGCTAAGAAAGGACCAAGGAAATGATGGGACCCTTATCATGGCAAAGGATGTGTTATTGGATGTTGTTGAAGATGTGTGCCCAGGGAGAACGGACTGGACCAGGATTCCAAAATGCAAACAGAATAAGGGAGAATCACCCACATATTATCTAGACCAGCTTATGGATGTGTTCTAGAGGTACTCTGACCTTGCCCGTCCAATAGTGGCCCAGCAAATTGTAGATGCTGCTATTGTGCAGGGACTGTTGCCAAGTGTGAATAGTCAATGGATGATAATATGTATCAGATGGCAAACTAAGAAGGTAGCCAAATTACCAACCAATTTGCTGCTTCCCAGGAAAGAAAGTAAAAGAATTTTCAATCTACGTGACTGTCTTCGAAATTGCAGAATGTGTTAGAGTGTGAAGATAAGGGAATTGGGAGACACTGCAAGGAGGAACAAAGGAAGGAACCGGGAGGGGATGGGGGAGGAAGTGTGAGAAGTGGCGACAGGAGGGACACCAGAGAAGCACAGGGTATGGGAGAGTCAGGTTTCACCTGGGACATTGGAAAATAGATTGTCCTAGTGGTGTTTCAAATGTACCTAGTCATACTGATCTGCCCAAATTTAACCAAATTATGTTAAATGCTTATTCTGAATTTTCAGACAGCCTGGGAGGTTCTGACTGAGCCCCGAATACTCTAATTCTTATAGATGATGAAGGTACATATGAGAAAACTTCTTATGTTGATTGCTTGATAAATTGTTGTTGCACCACCTGCCTTTTTATACTGGTGCCAGCTGCTCTGCTTTGAAAGCCTTGGGATTTCCTTCATTACCTTTTTAGTGTTTGTTCATGGACTCAGTTGGTATTTCAAACAAGCGTGTTCCCCACCACAATTCTGACCACAGCTCCATCACCTTTAGTCCCATTACTCGTAAGCATCCTGTCTTACCAAGTCCTACTCTACCAGCCAATCTGTTGAGTTTGAATATTCTGTGTAAACGTAACTACACAGTGTTCTTTACACCGTAGAAATGAGGTGTAAGCACTGCTGTACAAAAATACAAATTGTCAACATGTGGAAATAATACTATATTAACATATGACAACCAATTTACTTCTTCAGGTGCTTTCCATGTTGTGGTTCATATGGGCAAATGACGTAGGATTTAGTTCTTTAACCAAGTCTGTGACAATCATGATCAAGCTACAAAATAAACTTTCTTGGATTTCTTAGTACCTCCTTCAGCCCAAAGCTGAGATAAGAATTAATCCCTTTGTTACAGGCCACATAAATCAGGGAGTTTTAGTGATGTTTGTTGGGAGGTGAAATATCTCGATCCTCCCTTTCAACTGAGCAGGGAAGACCAACTACAGATTTGTCCATGATCTTAGGGCGATCAGTAATGTGATTATCCCAGGCTTCCCTGTTCTCATCCTGTGACAATCCTTTCTTGCATCCCTGAAAGCACCCAATGGTTGACATTGTGAATGTCTTTTCCACCCCCCTTCTCCATCCTGATAAATGAAGAGGGTCAGTCCCCTTTCTGTTCTCATTCGGTGGGTCCCAAAGGCTTCCAAAAGGATTTATAAAATTTCAGTACGTCCTTCTCAAGCTTTAAAGAAAGATTTGGTTACTTTGATCTTTCCCAGAAGCTACACCTTGGTGCAAAACATTGATGACTTATCATTGGCATCTGTTACTTTAGATCACTGCATGGTGAATTCTTTCCATCTCCTCACCAAATAGGCTATGGAATAGCATAGGGCACCAAAGGAGAAACTGCAGTTTTGCCTTCTCCCTAGTGTGATATATTGATCATCAAATCTCAACTGGTGCGCACCACCTGTCACCTAAATAAATTGAAACCATCCGTAAATTGCAACATCAGTGACCATCTCTTAGGCACATGTTTTTTGGTATGGCTGAGTACTGTAGATAATGGATCTTAGGATACGCTGCTATGGTAAAGCTGTTGCAAGACAAAGCTGTTGCAAGATCATATCATAAAAATACCTTTGAGCCCTTGCAGTGGTGTAAAGAAATCAGAAATTCATTTGTAAAAATAAAATCTTGGCCCTTGAGATACTGGTACTGGATCATGACAATGAGAAAAAACACACAGACTATTATTCTTTCATCTTGGATTCACTCATGACTGGGCTTCCTCATGTCTTTACTCTGTATCCTCTACTGTACATCTTGTTGAAGCATCTGAAAATATTGTATTGAGTACCACTGTTTGTTGCTGTCACATGCCATCGTTGCTCTTCTTCTCTCCACCAAAGCACAGCATCTTTCTTCTGCCAAATTGTCTAAATTTGAAATATTGTCACTGTCTACTCATATTTCCTTTGATAGCCGTCATTTTGAACCCAGCTCACTTGATATGAGCAAGACTAAGGGCTTGATTTATATCTTGGCGATAAGGATCGCAATGGAGCATCCTTACTGCTAAGGTAATGGTCTACCAGCCAAATTTAAATGCGGGTGGACCATCTGTGTAACCGCGGTGGAGACAACTCCATCTCTGACATGGTTACACCCCTAGAGTGATCTGATAGAAGCTGACCTCTATGTCCGCCCACCTAATTTAGATGGGCGGACAAACAGGTCAGGAAAACCCTGGTGGTGAGTGCAGTGAAAACTGTCTAATGCCCCCTTTGCCATAGGAGATAACTCCCATGCAGAGGGGCAACTTTTTTTTATTTTCGGAGAGAAAATCTTCCATCAACAGATACAAAGGTGACAGCTGTTCCTGCCCATGCTTTAGAAATGACTGCCGGCTTGGCGGTCATTTCTTAATTTGGTGGACAGGAACCTATCAGAGCAACAGAGTTGACTTCATTACTCTGATTGAGAAATCTCTACCAGTATATAAACAAGTCTCTAAAGCCCATATTTATACTTTTTTAGCGCCGCATTTGCGTCATTTGTTTACGCAAAAGCGGCGCAAACTTACAAATACAAGTGTCCCAGGGTCAGTAACCAGAAAAGTGGCATTTTAGCAAACCACAGATGTTGCTATGCATGTTTTACAGGCTGATTGTTTCTCGTACTATCCCTATAAAAATGTTTCTGTTGCAAGAATGAGCCACTGACTCTGAGAAACAGTTCTGGATCAAGCAAACATGTACAAGGGACCCCAAGGGAGTGTGGAGAGATGACTCAGTGTGTGGTCGCACTGAAATGTCTACTCTCCAACTTTGCATCAGTTATATCACGTAGGTGCCCATGTATGAAGTGATTGCATGATCCATCTCCCTGCTACCCACAGCTATGCCCACTTCTTGCAAGTTCCTTTTCTCTGTGTCCCCAAATCATTGCCTTTCTTTGTCACTTGCTAGTCCCTAAATGTTATGAAAAGGGTTAAGCCTCTATCTGCTTCTCACACTTCTCACTGGGAGCCTTTCACCCACCTCTAGACGGACTTTATCCACATGCCTGAGTGTGCTTCATATTCTTATTTGCTACTGTTGGTTTTTAAGTTTTCAGGCCGAGTGGAAGCTTTCCCTGCATGACAGCAGATGCCATTACAGTTATAAATCTCTTACGTGGGGACTTGATTCCACATTTCAGAAAGTGAGTTGCCCTTTGAGTGACTGAGTAATATGCTTCATTTCATTCAAAGTGCAGGAGATTTGCCAAGCTTTAGGGATTGATTTGCACTTCAACTGCACCTATCAGTTAGCTGGCAAAGTTGATAGAAATAATGGTACACTCAAGAATAAGGTAGCAAAGATATGTTCTGAAACACCCTTCCCAGGTGTGTGGTCCATTAGGGCCATACTGAACGAGAAAACTAGGTTGATAATGAGATAGGTAATGGACGGATCAAGCTACCTCACTTGAATGTTCAACCAAAGCCTGCCTCCAACCCAATTCATCAGAGAAAGACCACTTTGCAGCCTTGCTGTCATAGCCTCATCAAGTGTTCTGTATTACCAACAGGGCCATCAAGTTTCGTAGTATGGTGACACAGGTCCATTCCCCCAGTGCAATCATGCTGCTCATCCCTGGTGCCTGCTTTTGAACTTGCTTTAAGCCCAAGGCTGGGGGCCCCTCTTAGCTCACCTTGCTACGCTGCCAATGGGCCAGACCTCCAGCGCTCACCCTCCTATTCTGCACTACCACAGTGCACAGTGCACCCATCACCCTTCCTTGTATTTATTTCTGCCCAAGGTATGAGGCCATTTCCTGTATACTGGATTCCTCTGTGGTACAGGCCTGCTATCTTTGCAATGCCATCAGTCTCTATCTCTTAGTGGGACACACTGCTGCTGTGGAATGGGGAGTTATCAAGCAACCTAACTGTATTGCTCCCGTCCCTCAGCTGAGCTGCCACGCCACTCTCTATAGGAAAGTAACTCATACCTACTGTTGCTTGAGTAATATCCCAAACCAATATTCTTACCTCATGCTGTATCTTTACACACCTGCTCACAATGTTCTTGTGGTTATGCCTTTGATCAGAGTGCTCCACAGCAACAAGAGTTGCCTTGATCTGTTCTAAAGAGGGCACAGATTGCTGAAATGTGCAGACATTTCCCCACAGTATTTGCATAGCCTTGAAGAGTGCTACAGTCCTAAAGGTCAACTTTAAACCTGGTTTACACATTTGCCTTCTCAGAAAGGGAGCAGGTTTGTAAACATTGAGAAACAACTAAGTGGAATGTCTTTGTGGACCAAAGTGAATATGACATTGTTGTGGAGACCATACTTCATGAAGCGACCCCCACTTTGAGCCCCAATCTTTCCAGTGGCATGGTGTCTCACAAGTGTTGATGTCAAAAGAACTACGGACATTTCATCTGGAAAAAAAGCCTTCCCTTGGCTGCCTCAGAAATAGGTTAGGGTCACTGCTACTAGTCACTCTGAAGTTCACCCACTCTGGTGGCAGTGCATTGCTATCTCCAAAATAAACACATTACTTTCGGTTCTGCTCCCTCTCTTTGGTGTAGGACAGGCCATCCAAGAGATGGGACAAAATGTCCAGATACTCGAAGAAGTAGCCAACCCCACTGCCATTTCCTTAGGTTCAGTATCAGAACATTAGATGCTCAGAAGAACATGCTAACCCCACTGCCATTTCCTTAGGTTCAGTATCAGAACATTAGATGCTCAGAAGAACATGCTGTTACAGAAGAGAATGTCTGTAGATTGTGTTGGACTGGTCTATAGGGCAATCAGGCCTGATAGGTTAGTCTGACATCGGTTTGTGGAACAGGAGTTTAACAGTTTTTGGGCTTGTTTTGTTGCCTGCTGAGTTGACCCCAGCTGTGGAATATATCTTCCTTAGCAAAGGAGGGTCTGTGCTGTCATATCACGTTCAGCCTGCTCCTTCTGCGCTGAACAACCAGCGCTTGCTCAGTCCCCTAACCCTCCCTTCTCTCACTATGTTTCCTCTTGCCCCATGATTTCTCTATCTCCTGATGCCCTGTCCTTTCTGCCCCCTAGTGCTCTGTTGGTACCAATCTCCTGTCTCATGCCCAAAGTTAATGCCTTCACCTTTAACTAGGCTATTCCGGAAGGACCAACACCTTCCCAACTCTAACGAGAGTCGGGGGCTCGGCAGCCATCATGGGCATGGTTGTATATAAGCCGTGCCCCTTCTGTTGCAGGCTGCTTGACTTCAGGCGCTCTTAAAGAGAGCATCTACTCCCTAATTAGTAGTCTTGCATTATGGAAAGCAATACTGCCCACAGCCTGAAACTTATCTGTTTCATGCATCTGGTTTTCCTTCTCCGGTTCCTCCACATTGATCTAAAGAAAAGAAAAAGATGATAGCATTGCTCAGGTGTACCGAAAAGTGTATTTCCTTTCATGCACATGCTGCAGAATACTACCTGCAAAGAAAAAGGTGGTGACAAAGTGAACAGAAATAACAATTTATTTAACCCCTGCGCTGCCAGGCCGTTTCCCCCTCTGGTGCTAGGCCTTTTTTTGGCTTTTGGGGCAGTTCGCGCTTAGGCCCTCATAACATTTTGTCCACATAAGCTACCCATGCCATATTTGTGTCCTTTTTTTCCAAAATCCTAGGGATTCTGGAGGTACCCAGAGTTTGTGGGTTTCCTTGGAGAAGACAAAGAAATTAGCCAAAATACAGCAAAATTTTGTTTTTTTTAAAACAGATGTGAAAAAAAGGCTGCAGACGAAACCTTGTGTTTCTTTCCCTGACAATGGCATCAACAATGGGTTTGCGGTGCTAAAATCACCATCTTCCCAGCTTTCAGGAACAGGCAGACTTGAATCAGAAAACCACATTTTTCTACACAATTTTAGCATTTTACTGGGACATACCCCATTTTTACTATTTTATGTGCTTTCAGCCTCCTTCCAGTTAGTGCCAGAAATGGTTGTGAAATCAATGCTGGATCCCTGACAGCTAAACATTTCTACAAAGTATACAAAATTCTGAATTCAGCAAGGGGTCATTTGTGTCGATCCTTCAAGATTTTCCTTCAGAAAGTAACAGCTAAATTTAATAAATGTTGAAACTGAGGTAAAAAAAGAGCCATTTCTGTCCACATTTTCTTCTATAACTTTTTCCAGCTGTGGCAGATGTTTCAAAGCAATATACTGTTACATCTGCTGGACTCTTCTGGTTGCGGGGATATATAGGGCTTGAGGGTTCATCAAGAACCCTAGGTACCCAGAGCCAATAAAGGAGCTGCACCTTGCAATGGGTTTTCATTGTATACCGGGTATACAGCAATTTATTTGGTGAAATATAAAGAGTGAAAAATAGGTATCAAGGAAACTTTTGTATTTCCAAAATGGGCACAAGATAAGGTGTTGAGAAGCAGTGGTTATTTGCACATATCTGAATTCTGGGATCCCCATACTAGCATATGAATTATAGGGCGTTTTTCAAATAGATGTCTTTTTTACACAAATGTCTTACATTTGGGAGGAAAAATTTATAGAAAGACAAGGGTCAATAACACTTGCTCTGCCATTCTGTGTTCCCCCAAGTCTCCTGATAAAAATGGTACCGCACTTCTGTGGGTAGCCCTAGTGCCTGCAACAGGAAACGCAACATGGACACATCACATTTTTACATTGAAATCTGACATGTTTTTTGGAAACTGCCTAGTTGTGCATTTTGGCCTCTAGCTCAGCCGGCACCTAGAGAAACCTAGCAAACCTGTCCATTTTTCTAAACTAGACCCCTAGGGGAATCCAGGATGGATTTTTCCTCACTTTTGATGATATAAAGTTCTGGAATCTGAGAGGAGCCACAAATGTCTTTCCAACTAGCATTCCCCCAAGTCTCCCAATAAAAATGATACTTTACTTGTGGAGTAGGCCTAGTGCCCGCGACAGAAAATGCCCCAAAACACAACGTGGACACATCACATTTTCCCAAAGAAAACTGACCTGTTTTTTGCAAAGTGCCTAGCTGTGGATTTTGGCCTCTTGCTCAGCCAGCACCTAGGGAAAACTAGCAAACCTATACAATTTTGAAAACTAGGCACCTAGGGGAATTCAGAATGGGGTGAATTGTGGGGCTCTCAAAAGGTTCTGGCACGCAGAATCCTTTGCAAACCTCAAAATTTGGCAAAAAAAATGTTTTCCTCACATTTTGGTGAGAGAAAGTTCTGGCATCTGAGAGGAGCCACAAATTTCCTTCCACCCAGCATTCCTCCAAGTCTACCGATAGAAATGGTACCTTACTTGTGTGGGTAGGCCTAGTGCCCGCGACAGGAAACACCCCAAAACGTAACATGGACACATCAAATTTTTGGATTGACAACTGACGTGTTTTTTGGAAAGTGCCTTGCTGTGGATTTTGGTCTGTTGCTCAGCCGGCATCTAGGAAAACCTACCAAACCTGTGCATTTTTGAAAACTAGATACCTAGGGGAACCCAGGATGGGGTAACTTGTGGTGCTCTCACAAGGTTCTGTAACCCAGAATCCTTTGCAAACCTCAAAATTTGTCAAGAAAGCAATTTTTCCTCACATTTCGGTGACATAAATCTGAGAGGAGCCACACATTTCCTTCCACTCATCATTCCCCCAGGTCTCCTGATAAAAATGGTGCCTCACATGTGTGGGTAGGCCTAGTGCCCGTGAAAGGAAATGCTCCAAAACACAACGCGGACACATCAAAATGATCAAATACAAAACTACCTGTTTTTGCGGGGGCACCTGCGTTTTTGGTCCTGGGCTCTGCAGCCGTCTAGGGAAACCTATAAAACCCAGATATTTCTGAAAACTAGACACCTGAGGGAGTCCAGAGAGCTGTGACTTGAGTGGATCCCCCAGTGCTTTCTTACCCAGATTCTTCAGCAAACCTCACATTTAAGCTAAATAAAATCACATGTTTCCCATGTTTCTGTGTGGGATCACCACACTGGCACAAACTTCCTACCACCCAACGTTCCTCTCAGTCTCCTGATAAAAATGATACCTCACTTGTGTAGGTGGGCCAAGTGCCTGGGACAGGGAAGATCCAAAAACATGTTGAAATTGAGGGGGGAAAAAAGAGGGTCCAAAAGTGCAGTTTGAAAAACACGTTTTTAGGCTGACAAGTCGGGCAGAATTTTTATTGGTATAGATGTGACAATGCTGAGTGGTAGGAATTTTGTGGATTTCTGCAGATTACGGAAGGTTCCATTACAAAAATGAGGAAAAATGTGTGATTTTTAAGCAAAGTTGGAGGTTTGCAGGGCATTGTGGGTAAGTAAATGGTGCTGGGTGCAGGTAAAGCACACCACCCAGGACTCACACAGATGTTTAAGTTTTCAGATGTGTCTAGGTCTCATAGGTTTTTCTAGATGGCAATGTCCCAAAGTCCAAAAAGAGTGACCCCTCACCATTCCAAGTGGGCCGATTTTGAGAGTTAAACGAGTTCTCATGGCCCAAATTTAAAACCAAAACCCACAATAATGAAATGTCCCCTTGCTTGCCGTAAGATAAGACCTTTGTCGTGCGGGGGGAGAGCTGGAAGACTGTTACCCCCTTCAGTTGGGGTGGGGGGCATAATCATGCCCATACTGCTTGGTAGTCACCACCCCACAAATTTTTTTTTTTAATTCCCTGGCATCTAGTAGGCTTTCTGCCCCCCGGTTAATGGATCAGGGGTAACTGCCCCATCTGCCCACCAGTGGGCAGAACAACTTTGTCCGCATTTATTTGGGGTGGGGATATGGCCAAAGGACGTGTTCCACCATAGAAATAGGCCCACAGGTCCCCTAACGCCTGCCCTGACCCAGGCGTTAAATAATGGTGCAAGCTTTGCACCATTATTTGACCCCTCCTCCCCCATGCATGATTTTAGCATAGGGGATAAATATGGCGCTAAGGCCATAGAGTCACTTTTTGCACGGGAACGCCTACTTTGCATTTCTTGGCGCAAGGTAGGTTTCCACATCCATAAAATGACTTTAACTCCATAACTTTGGCGCTAGACGCAAATTTGGTGCAAAACATGTATAAATATGCCCCTCAGTGTACTCTCGACATGATTCATCGCTCAACATAATCTGTAAATCTAAAGCTGCAGCAATTTAGGACAATTTGTTTGCTGTATCATACAACAGAGAAATATTTCAAGATGGGGTGTGGGGGCCCTGGCTGTGACAAGTCTAGATGCTCTAAGTGTGGGTTGTTAGCAGCAGATATTGTACATGTTTTTGTCACATGCCATGCCCTTCACGGATTCTGGGATAGGGTCTGCAAACTATCTTCATCTGGTTTGGGTTTTGAAGTTCAGCTCTTCCCTAAAGAGATCCTTACGGGAGTGAAGCGGAAACAGGACTGAGGTCTGAAGCGTTGGCTATCTATAATATTTGTTTCAGCTTGACTCTCTGTCTCCAGATCATGGGTTTCCCCTTCCCCTCCAAAGCCAGCCACATGGTGACCATTCACCCGACAGGTGTATGAGTCTGAAGTGGCATTGGCTAAATCGAGGGCCCTTGTACCGTATAAAATTCATTTGAATATGGGCAGCTTTTAATTGGGCCCCCCTGAACTAGAAATGTTATCTGCAGAATGTTTTATGTCTATTGATATCTGATTCAGCCTTGTCCTTTGTATCCATTTTTGTAAAAAAAAAAATTTACTTTAGGCTTTCTTTGTGCTATTTTACTTTTCATGCTCTGGATCAGAAACCTGCATTTTGCTAATTATTCCTTGTATATTCTTTGATGATAACTGGAGTAGATCCTCTATATTGCGTATCTTTCGGTATTGAACATTTGTGAAGTAAAAAAAAATAATAATAATTTTTTCAAGAATAAAATTCCTAAGTGGGAGCTTGTTTTTGAAAAATAAAAAATGAAGGAGTTGTCTCCAATGATGCAGGGGTCATTTTTCATTTTGTACCGCCCCTCACTTCCAAGATATTCATGGCTCACTTTACTCTAAATAGAAAGGACGGTGAAATGGTTTACCTCCTACTCCCTTAGGATGTCAGAGGAAGGTTTATGCAGATGAAGTACTTTTTTTTTTTGCTGGGGTAAACCTGGTGATCCACCTACCTCTAAAAATGGCAGGTAGTACAACAATTTGGCAGTGAGGGTACTGCTGGAACTCAAAGTTAACTTCTTACTGTCACTGAACCTTGCAAATAATATACTCTCTCCCCTCAGTGGGATCTACACTTCACAGCTAGATGGCAGACACACTCAGATAGGGGACAACACTAAGGCTATCATTATGACATTGGCGGTAAATCCCGTTTACCGCCACGGTGACAGCCGCCAACATACCGCTGCGGTGGCGAATATCCGTTCCCCATATTATGACACACACACACACCAATCCAACAGAATACAGCCACATACACAAATCCGCCAGCCCAAAGGTCAGTGCGGAACCAACACCCATACCGTTACGCCAACAGAACAATGCCCACCACATTATGACCCACGAATCACCACTGCGGACATTCAATGGTGGTAAACCATTGGCGGTACATACCAGTGCGCTCAGAATGGACACCCACATACAAAACAACACTACATTGGCCAATACTAAAAACACACACCTGACACTCATACACACACACCACACCCACCCACCCACAGCACCATAAAACACCCACCCACATTACCTACCACCCTGTACAAACAACAGTGACTGCAAGGAGATTGACACGAATAGCACAGAGACAACCAGACACACACACCACATACACCCACACATTCCTCATGCACCCCACATCACACACCCCACCACAGTACTCAATACACTCTCACCAACACACAGCAAACAACACCTATGTCCCCACAAAGGCACCTTTGTTTCACTGATGAGAAGTTAAGGGTCATGGTGGAGGAAATTGTCAGGGTAGAGCCACAGGTATTTGGAGCACAGGTACAGCAAATATCCTATTGCGGAGAATCGTGGACAGGGTCACTGCGTGGGACAGCACCCAAGAACAAGGGACGACTCCAGCAAGAGGTGGAACGACCTATGGGGGAAGGTACATTCCGTGGCAGCAAGGCACCAGCTCCCCATACAGAGGACTGATGGTGGACCCCCACCTCCTCCCCCACAGCTCACAGCATGGGAGGAGCAAGTATTGGCATTAGTGCATCCTGAGCGACTCGCTGGAGTAGCCGGAGGACTGGACTCTGATGAGTCAACATTTACTACTTATCACCCCCCTACCTGCATGCCATCACACCCCTTCCCTTCGCTCTCATCAATCTACTCCGTCCCACACACTGCACCTCCATATATGACTAACCTTAATGCTTAGCCCTGCATGCTATATCAATGCATGGACAGCCTTCCCAGCCCTGCATGGACACCAGTCACTAAAGCATGCACAGCATAGGGAAACTAGTAATCTCATAATACATCACCATACACAAACAAAGATGGCAGGGCAACAGCAACAATAGAGCGGAAGCCAGGGAGGTACAGTATGCCACAGACATGAAGCATATCACATCACTTACATCCCCATAGGTGCCCCTGCCAATCCCACCGGAGAGGAGGTGCCACGACTATCCAGTCCCCCAACAGAAGATGTCCCCAGTGATGACAGTAACTCTGGACTTCAGGTTCTGGACCTACAACCAGGCCAATCTGGGGCCACTAGACACTAGGTCACCCAAGCCCACTCACAGTCCACCGCAGAGACTCCCCCATCAGTATTCAACACCACAGCACCCACCCAGCATACCCACTCCTCTGTACCCAGGACACGTCAATCAGCTGTGTGTCCACCTGTACAGGGACCCCAGGACACACCTTGCCCAAAAAGGCAATCAGGGACCTGGGGTCAGTGGCAGTGGGCACACCGTTCAGGGGACAGACGCACAGGGCAACAGGGACGCTGGGAGGACCGCTGTGCGCCAAGGGAAGGACAGGCCCAGGGAACCAACTCTCCAAGAGGCACTCACTGAGATCCTGGGAGCTTACCAACATTCCCAGGATACGATGGGCTAGATCCTTGACAACATGCAGGAGACCAGGCAGCTGCAGGATGAACAATATAAAGGGATCAGGGAGGACTTGCAGGCCATCAACACCACCTTGATCTCCATAGCAGGGGTGCTGGCAGCCATGGCCAACATCATGAGGGAAGCAACGGCACACCAGCGGGCCCCTACCACTAGCCAGTACATTGACCAGCCCTCAACTTCTACTGCAGCTAGTGGTCAGGAGGTCCTGCCACAGGAGCCACAGGCTAACAGCACCCCTCCCCCTGCAGAAGGTGAACTACCCCAGAAACGTTCCCTACGACCCAGACAGAAGCCAGAGACACTTACCAAGATGACCGCCAGAAAATTAGACTCACCTGACTGTCCACCTTTTGTCCCACACTGTCACCTTGACCACTTTGAACTGCCTTTGCTCCTCATCCTATGGCCCCTTGGATACTGCACCTGTGCTACAAACATACTGGAACAATACACTGGGCTTTCCTCCATCACCACCCCATTCCATTGCACTTTTCCCTCAATTTCATAGCACTACAATAAACACCCTTGAACACAATTTTTACTAGTATTTTATGTGTTGAAAATGTGCATTATATATGGAAACAGTCACATCTAGTGCAAATGATCTGAACACTGTGAGAGCATAGAAATAATGCCCTGTAGCTGTCTGTACTTATCACATCCGTACACAGTTGTTATTTCACCAACATCTGTAAAATGACAAGCCATAGGTGACAGTAAGTTGAAATGCACTGGAAGTTAATGCCATCATGGCACAGCAACACAGAAATCATCAATAGTCAGAAGAGGGGTCAGTTGTACTGTCTCACCTGTGTATCATTTGAAGTATTGACGTATAACTGATGTTCGGTTGTCCTGATCCTCATCCTCTGCCTCCTCATCCTCACTGTTCTCAAGGTCCACTGCTGCCACAGGGGCATCTCCAGTCTCCTCCAGCAGAAAAGGTACATGCCATCTGAGGGCCGGGTTGTGCACCATGCAGCATGCCACTACTATCTGGCAGACCTTCCCGGGTGAGTAGCACAGGGATCCACCTGCCAAATGGAGGTACCTGATCTACATTTAGCCCCACATAATGATATGGGGATGATACCTGAAGGCATACACCAACATACAGTGGGTGGGAACCATGGCTCACCTATTAGCCACACCCTGTACTTCAGTAGTTGGGCCATCACATTTGGGATGCTGCTATTCCTCAGAACAAAGGCGTCATGCACCGACCCAGGATACTTAGCATTGACGTGGGAGATGTACTGGTCTGCCAGGCACACCATTTGCACATTCAGTGAGTGGAAACTCTTCCAATTCTGGAATACTTGTTCATTCTGGGGGGGGGGGACTAACGCAATATGTGTCCCGTCAATGGCCCGACGATATTGGGTATATGTCCCATTGCATAGAATCCGGCGTTCACAGTGGCCAGAAGTTCCACCTGTGGAAAAGCTATGTAGCTGCACGTGTTTCACCAGGGCAGACAAAACTCTTGCCAGCACGATTGAGAACATTGACATTCCTGCTGCCAAGCCCACTGTCACTTGGAAAGAACCAGTTGCCAGGAAATGGAGCACTGACGGCACTTGCACAAGAGGGGGGATCCCAGTCGGATGACGGATAGCAGATATCAGGTCGGGCTCCAATTGGGCACACAGCTGTGTGATTGTGGCCCTGTCTAGTCTATAGGTGAGTATAATATGCCTGTCATGCAGTGTACCCAAGTCCACAAGGGGTCTTTACACTGGGGTAGGTATCTAAGGGACACAAGAGTGAGTAGGCTGTCACAATTTGAACAATGGAACCCCAACCTCCGTGTACATAGTGGATTTATGTGATGGGACAGTGGGAATGGCGAGGTATGTGCTAATCTAGGCTGTGAGCAGTTAAGGTTAATATGACCGTTGTCCGCCACCATGAAATGGCGACCTCCTGTCCTGTATGTAGGGACAGGTGGAAGTGAGGTAGGCTGATGTTGGGCGTCGTGGCGGAAGGCGGTCGTGCAATTCCTCATTGGATAATTTGGGGCTCTATGGAGTACAGTGGCCAATGGGGATCAGCACCAGCAGTGTACACCGTCATGTGGACGTGACTGCCACTTTCTATCTGATTCATCACTTGTTTCCTCACCTTCAAGAGGAGAACACCTACTCTGCATGTGCTGCTGTGACCTGTGTCTAGAACCTACCATGGCCCGTGTAACTAGGGAAAGGGCCCCTGCCTTCACTTCGGAGGAGTAGGGGCGTTTGGTGGATGGGATCCTACCCCAGTAGGGACTGCTGTTTGGGCCTCCAGACCAACAGGTGTGGTGAGTACACCTTGGGCACGATGCATGTGGGAAAGATGCATGGAGATGTGTGCGCAAGCATCTTGTGATCGAGGGGGTGACTTGTGGTGGTGTACATGGTGTGCGCCCGTTGATGTGTGTGCCAATTGTGATGGAAACGGGATTGGTGGGCTGTATGTGTGACATGCTGGATTGTATGTGTAATGGTGTCCTCCTGTCTGTATGTCTGTATTATCTCTGCAGGTCAGCACCCATCAAAAGAAAGGATTATGGCGTGCCATCGCCAAGGACCTGCGGACCCTGGGGGTCTACGCAGGCGGAGCACTCACTGTCGCAAATAGTGGGAGGACCTGAGACGCTGAGCATGGAATACTGCAGAGGCCCAGATGGGGATGGCCTCCAAACAATGAAGGGGTGCCCATTGGAACCTGACCCCCCTGATGGCCCGTATACTGGCAGTGGCCTACCCAGAGCCACATGAGCGCTTGAGGGCATCACAGCAGCCACAAGGGGGTGAGTACAGTGAGCAATGCTACAATAATTGGCAGGTGGCATGTGATCTGGGTGGTCAGTGTGAGTTAGTGGGTATCCCTAATACCAGGCCAGACATTGCAGCGTGATCCAGCTCAAGGGTAATGGGTGTATGACAAATGCAGGTGACCTAGCTTGTTAGCATTCCATGTCAGTCAGGGCTTTGTGGGTCCTAGGAGGGGTGCAGTTGGCAGTGTGTGGCCCTCATCTTGCCATGGCATCTAGCCAAATCACTGGCAGTGCAATGCATAGTGCTCATGCCTGATTCCTGTGTGTGACGGTGCTGTGTATGCCAACTGTGGTGTTGGTGCAGTAGTTGACCCTTTGTTTTCTTTCTTTCTCTCCCCCCTTTTTTCTTCTGTCATCCTGTCCATGTGTGCATTAGCATCATCTGGTGGAGAAGCAGGGTCACTGGCGACAGATGGAGCTGCATCCCACAGGACTCTGGAGGCAGAGTCTACTGACGCCGAGGGAACCAGTGGGATGGAGGGCGAGAGGAGCACCACGGCGGAGACAGGAGGTGACAACACAGACTCAGATACCTCCTCAAATGGAAGCTCCCTGCTGGTGGCAGACACCTCTATGACCACCGCAGCTTCAGGTACAGCCGTCACCTCCCGTACCAGCCCTGCCCTCCCAGTAGCCCCTCAGTGAGTTGCCCGTGCCCGCTCACCCAGGAGGGTGGGCATCCCCTTCGCCCCAAGCACCTCAGGCCCTGCCCGGTGAGCCCTGCTGTCCTGAGTCAGGAGGCTATTGACCTCCTGAGATCCATCTCTGTAGGGCAATCAACCATTTTGAATGCCATCCAGGGGCTGGTATCCCAGATGTGGCAATGCAATGCACTCTTGCAGGGAATCCACAGTGGATTGGTGGCCAAACAGAGATCGATTCAGGCTCTGGCCTCCTCTCTGATGGCAGCCATTGTCCCTGTTCCTACCGTCCCCCCTCCAACTACCACTTCCCAGCCCCAGTCTTCTCAACCCCAACGCATCCCTTGCACACATGCAGACGAGCATGCACATAAGACAACACACAAGAGTGACACAGCCAAACACAGGCACCACACTTCATACCATAAGCACTCACGAAAACACCAAACATTTGCAGACACAACCACATCCACTGCCTCCACTGTCTTCACCCCCCTCACAGTCACGTCCACACTCATACATGCATGCACTGCATCAACATCCACCACCAGCATCACCACACCAAGCAGCACACACATCTCACTAACAGACACCTTCCTAACATCCATGCACACGTCCCCTGTGTCCTCTCCCACCCTGTCTGTCCCCCCTCCTGAAGGACACAAATGCAAGCACTCACACACCCAACAGCCATCGACCTCACATCAGCGCACTGCCCATGCAACTGCACCCAAGTCCAGCAGACATACACCTCCAACAACCATTCCCTCAACCTCCACTCCCATCCCTCCTCCCTCATCCCACCCCACCATCCCTAGCTTTTCCTTGCCCAACTTGACCTCTTCCCTCCTCCCCCCTGTTCTGCGCATAAGAGCAGGGTCCCATTGACCCAGCCCAGCACCTCAGCCAAACAGTCCACGCGGAGAGTGGTGGCACCACCTAGTCGTGGTGGCAAGTCAGTGAAGGATCCCACTCCACCAGCCAGGAAGGTGAAGGATCCCACACCTCCTGCCATGAAGGGGAAGAAGCCCTCGAATCCTGCCAGGAAGGCTAAGGAGCCCGCATATACTGCAGTGAGGGGGAAGAAGCCCTCAACCCCTGCCAGGAAGGGTAAGGAACGAACGCCTCCTGCCACCAACTGAGGAAGTGCAGCCCTCACCTCCAGCAGAGGCTGCCCAGGAGGCAACTCCACCTGCCAACACGGTGCAGCCCTAACCTCCAGCAGAGGCTGCCCAGGAGGCTCCTCCACCTGCCAACACAGTGGAGCCCTCACCTCCAGCAGAGGCCGTCAGGGTGACACCACCATCGTCACCACAGGTGGTCACGGAGCCCTCACCACCAGCTGGGGAAGTGCAGCCTTCACCTCCAGCAGAGGCTGCTCATGAGGCACCTTCACCTGCTGACATTGTGCAGCCCTCACCTCCAGATGACACAGGGCAGCCATCCCCACCAGCGGAAGCAATATAGGCCACCCTCCAGGGACTGCCGTACAAGGAGCCCCCTCCAGAAGCAGTGGGCATGTTCCCCACCTGAGAGACTGTGACCTTGCACTTCCCAGCACAGAGAAATGGGCATGGAGCCCCCTCCAGAACCAGTGGAAAAGTCACCAACCTGAGAGTCTGTGACCTTGCACTCCCCGGCAAAGAGAAATGTGCATGGAGCCCCCTCCAGAACTAGTGGGAAAATCACCCACTCCAGGGACTGTGGCCTTGCAGTCCCCAGCAAAGAGAAATGGGCACGGAGCCCCCACCAGAACCAGTGGGAAAGTCACCCACTCCAGAGACTGTAGCCTTGCACTCCCCAGCAGTGAGAAATGGGCATGGAGCCCCCTCCAGAACCAGTGGGCTTGTTCCCGTATTCGGCTGAGGTGACCCCCATCCCCATCCCTCTAAGGTGCCTGCCCACTTGCAAACTAATGCCCCTGCAGAGTTCTATCCGGATTAAGTCAAGATTCGAGTTGGGCCTTGGACTGTGCCCTGTGGCCATGTCGGCACTTAGTACTTTGGACTGGGAATTGTCCCTTTGTGTACATTTGTACATATCTGTTTTTCAGACAATTTGTTCATTTGGTAGCTGTTTGTATCAATACATTCTCATTACTGCATTCTTCTTGTCCTTGCATTATTCTGCCATGTATCATGTGCCATTGTTTTTCTTCTGCAGCTGGTTGTGTGTATGGTGTGTGTGTGTGTCATGCGTGTGTATGTCACTCTCATTTTCCACCCTCCCTCCCTTGCGTGCTAGGCGGCTGTACTCACCGTCATCATCTTTGTAGGCATTGGTGTTCGAGGTGGAGCATGACGTAGATGAGCATCTGGAAGACTTGCAGTTCCGGTTCCATGGCGGCGTTGTTCTTCCCTGTGTCTCTGGTGGTGAGTCTTTGCTCTTCTGTGTTCTGCTTCTGCCAGGCTTTTGATGGCGTTGTTACCGCCCCGGAAATCGTGGCAGATTGCAGGGGCAAAATATGGTGGGAAGTACTTTGTCTTCCGCCTGGCTGTTGTTGGCTACCAACATGGCCAGTGGTGTTAACACCCTGGCGGTTGGTGTGGAGCATTGGCTGTCTATGGGAGTTTTCTCCGCCATGGCCATAATTTGACGATAATTACCACCAGCCTGTTGGCAGTATTACCGCCACTTTAGCACTCACTGCCAGGGTCATAATGAGGGCCTAAATGGCAAATGGCCCACTCCCCAATGTTACTATTTTTGCTTGTTGCCTCTGTTATTGAATTAAGCAGTCATACAGAATGGGAAAAAGAGGAGGTGCAATCACAATGATTCACAAACGTTTCATAAAATGTGAAAGAATAAAGGAAGAAGTTATGGGCAGATTTAAGCGTCATTTATTTTATGCTAAGATGGCACTAAAGTGGCATTTTCCCAGCACCAAATTTACAAAGTGGCACAAAGCATGCAGTGCACCACTTTGTAAACCCTTGCACCACATTATGCCTGCACCATGCATAATGTATGCAAGGGGGGCGTTCCCCCGTTAAGGGGGCCAAAGAAATGGTGCAACAAAATCTAATAGATTTCCTTGCCCCATGTTTTTCAGCACTTTTAAAGCTTGCTCAGAGCAGGCTTTAAAAGGGGGTACCATTAATTATAATGTGCCCCTATGTACTCTTCAGAAGTAGCACCAGCATTTTGGAGCTACTCCTGCAGAGTACATCAATGACGTAAAAAAAAAGTAATGCTATTGCCCCCTACCCTGCGCTATGGTGCACTGTATTTTAAATGAGGCGCACACATGGTGGCAGTAGCGGCCCTAAGGGGCACTGAGTGCAGCATCACTTTGCTTAAATCTGCCCCTCAATTCTCTACTTCGTCACTGAAATAAAAATGATGTGCCAGGATCTATTAAGCTCCAAGTCATCTATCATCCACCGGAACACAGTAAACCCTTTATGGAAAAATGCAACCATCACACACGGAATCTAATTTTTTGGAGTAATAGTATTTCCCTGAGAAATTTCTACATTCACTTGGGTGACAATGAGGGTGCACCCACATTACTTCTCTCATCATTCTTAGTAGACAACATTTTCACTCAAACGAGCAATACCCCATCACACAAAAAAGGATTTACCCTGGACCTCCTTGGAGCAACAAGGGAGTATTACACTTACTCCCCAATCCTGATTGACTGCTCTGAGCACTTCCTCATCCCCTTTTTCCTCCACTGGTCAACCAAAAAGACACAGGCAATGGATAAACCAAAAAGACACAGGCAATGGGTTACAGAAATATTCACACTAGCATGCTAGCTTCGGAAGTAGCCCAGGTATTACAACCCCATGCCCCTTGGAACAAGACATCAGCAACATGGCTGTGCATTTTAATAAGAGGTTTTTGACACAGTTGCCCCTAACAGACTTAGGGGGTCATCCCGACCGTGGCGGTCGGCGGTGAAGCTGCGGGAAGACCGCCAACAGGCTGGCGGTCTTTTTTTGTGAATTCTGACCATGGCGGTGACCGCCATGGCCATCCGCCGCTTTACCGTTCCGACCGCCACGGCGGTCACGACCGCCGGGCTGGAGACCTGGGTCTCCAGCCCGGCGGTCGTCACATACCGCCGCGGGTATTCCAACCCGCCTGACCCCGGCCTACCGCCATGGATTTCATGCGGTTTGGGACCGCCATGAAATCCATGGCGGTAGGCACTATCAGTTGCAGAGAATTCCTTCCCTGGCACTGATAGGGGTCACCCCCACCTCCAACCCCCACCACGACTCCCTCCCCTACCCCCCCACCACCCCTGCCACCCCCAAAAGGGTGCAGGACCCCCATCCCCCACCCCGATCCCCAACATATACACACACATACACACTTACACGCACGCATTCATACACGCATACATGCACATACATATCCCCCCGCATTCATACACGCATACATGCACATACACATCCCCCCGCATTCATACACGCATTCACGCACCCTCTCCACATACACACACGCACACCCCCATGCACGCACACAACACACAACACCCCCTTCCCTAACGGACGATCACCTTACCTGTTCCTGGTGGTCCTCCGGGAGGGAAGGGTAGCAAATCTCTCAGAACCTCTGAAGAATTAGGTGGCAAAACCTTCTCACAGAGAATCTGAAACAACTATGAATGGAATTAGTATAAAATCACAACTTTCAGTCTAGATCTACCAACATAAAAAAGAAGACTGAGCAAACAAAAATTGTTTGAAAAAGCTTTTTGTGATTGTGAAAGATCACACACTCCCAAAGCCAATGACAGCAACCACCGAGAAGTGGTAAAGAAGATAGAACCCTTCCTTATTCATCCCTTGATTCCACAGAAATACAATATTGCCCCACAACATGTCTAGACAACACGGATCTCATTTAGAGGAGTCCCCCCAACAGAATTATGGAGATTCCATATACTCACCACAGATTTCACTAAGCCCAATGCCACGTTTCTTAAGTAAATTAGGTCACTCCATGGTGGTGCAATTTATCACTCAATGTTGGTGCAATTTAATTACCACATCTTTAGCCCAAGGTACCACCTCTAACTGCTTAAAAATAGGACAGACCTTGCCTTTGAAAATAACCTCTTGGGTGCCATATAATCAGTCTCAGACCTGACTGCAGTACTGACAATGCTGTCCTTAAAATTATTGAAAGTGCTTTCCAGATCAAATAATAGAGTGATTCCTGTCTCCTAACGCTTTAGCTCTCTCACCTGATTTGGACACAGTGAACAGGGATATTCTCATAACTACTGTTAGGCACAGAATGGGCATCAATGGCAGAGACCTCTGTTGGTTCACTTTTTATTTGAAGAATCAGTCATGATACAGCAAGAAGTGCCCCAATCTAGTTGCTCCCCCACTGTATTTAACTTCTATATGCAACTTCTCAACTTCCACTCTCAGCATTATTTACATCTTCTGTCATTTCAAAGTGGTTGCCACTTAACTGTATTTGAAAATATCATCCCTCAGATATGTGGAATTCTTGGCATAAGTTCCAGAATCTTTTAAAGACTGGTTATCCTACCAAAACTTTATTTATTTATATTGTGGTCTGAGTATTATCTGTCAGCATGGAGTACTTTACAACTGCCATTCTACAATATTTAGATATGTCTGTGTGTCCAGTGGACATATCTAACATTCCAAGGAGCTGCCGTCATAGCAGACTCTGGTTCATTACACCATATAGTGCATGAATGGTATTCTTTCGCTATTTCCTTATCAGTGTCTATTGGTTCTTTCATTGCTATTACTGGTTTGTTGTGTTTGTATACAATGGAAAATCCATAGGTTTTGATGAATTAAATTGTCTTCCCAATTTTAACAATGCTCTATTTATGCTAGCCTAAAAGGTATAATTTCTTCTTGTATTTTCCCAGTGACTAATGAATGTATTTAAGACCTGCTGCTAGCTTTACCTTTCTCCATGTTATATATGCTGTCAATGCTTTTTCTGCCCAACATATACTAGTAATAAATGCACTAGGGTTCCCTGGATGTAACCTTTTATGCATGTATTCTACTTCTGAATATGCTGAAAATTTCCTGTCTCTGAAATTTGAAGTCAGAAGAACTATTTATACAGAGGAACTATCACATTTGTGGTTCTGATACATACTCCATTATCAACTCTGCATGGCTGCAGGGCTTTATAGAAAGAGCTAGAAAAGCAAAGTCCTTGAGAAAAGGTTTGCCTCATGCTTTAAAGGTTATTTCTACAGGGTAGGTAGAGGGTGCATTTTTAGAGCCGAACATGGAGGTTCTAGTCTAGTGAGTCCTAGTTTCCAAAATCGGGCTTCTGGTACTCCAAATCTAGTGGCTCATGAATCTCTTCGGCAACACCTCAGAAGTATGCTTAGGCAGCCACTAAAAAGAGGCCTAAAATGATTGATTATAGGTAGCAATTCACCAGCTTGTTTAACTACGGAGGAAATCCACAAGGCATTTCAAACTTTGGATGAGACATGGTCTAGCCTTGATAAAGAAAATAGTTTTGGAAATGGATCTGAAAATCAGTGATGCTGTGATGAAAGTAGACACAATTGGTTAAGAAAATGATCTACAAAAGAAGCAGGTGGAGGGTGGACTCCATGTTTTACCTGAAGAAAGAGAAGAAAATGATCGAAGAGTGTTTTTGAAGAAATATATTCCAAAGATTGCATTATTGGCTGACTGTTCTCATTTAAACATTTAGAGGACTCATCATTTCAACCTGAAAAGTTTTCCTTGAGCAAATATTCAAGACCGACAGGTGAGGGAGACCACCAAACCTTGAGGGCATTCTGAGGAGGACAGGCCAATGAGTACATTGTTTGCCTGTGGATCTGCTGACTACACAGCATAACACCTTCATGATTTGTTTTCAATTATATATATCAAACATTTAGGGGGTGATTCTCACCCTGGCGGGCGGCGGAGGCCGCCCGCCAGAGTTCCCCCCTCCAAAATACTGCTCCGCGGTCGAAAGACCGCTGAGGGTATTTTGGGTTTTACACAGGGCCGGCGGGCGACCGCCAAAAGGCCGCCCGCCAGCCCAGTGCAAAACACCCTTCCCACGAGGACGCCGGCTCAGAATTGAGCCGGCGGAGTGGGAAGGTGCGACGGGTGCAGTGGCACCCGTTGCGTATTTCAGTGTCTGCAAAGCAGACACTGAAATACAAAGTGGGGCCCTCTTACGGGGGCCCCTGCAGTGCCCATGCCATTGGCATGGGCACTGCAGGGGCCCCCAGGGGCCCCACGATACCCCATGCCGCCATCCTGTTCCTGGCGGGCGAACCGCCAGCAACAGGATGGCGGTATGGGGTGTCAGAATCCTCCATGGCGGCGCAGCGAGCTGCGCCGCCATGGAGGATTCATATGGGCAGCGGAAAACCGTCAGGAGACCGCCAGTTTTCCGCATCTGACCGCGATCAAACCGCCGCGGTCAGAATGCCCTGCGGGGCACCGCCAGCCGGTTGGCGGTGCTCCCGCCAATCCTGGCCCCGGCGGTCCATGACCGCCGGGGTCAGAATGACCCCCTTAGTTCCTACCCACTTAAACCATCCCAGACCTTCTACACTCAGTTTTTAATTGTTTGTGAATTCTGAAAAAGAGTAAAGCTTACACAAAAATGCAAGCTTAGGGGCATGGCCAAGATTGCGGCGTCTGAAGGGGCTCTGCCGCTTGGGCCCGGAAAACAGCATAGAGGCCCCGGACCCACATCTCGACTGCTCCTGAGTGCTTCGGAGCTCTGTTGCGACCGGGGAGCCGAGGAGAGCGGTCCGACGCCGAGACGGAGCCGGCGTAGGGGCTGTTCTGGGCTGGGCCGTTGTAGAGGCCTGAGACACGCAGGCCGTGCTGCCTGGTAGGGACGGGCCTCCGGCCCACTCACGATGGGGAAAGACTCTGACAGGAAAACTAAGCTCCGGCCGCGCAGACGAGAGGTGAGCCGGGTGGTTCAAGAACCAGCAATCGGTGGCACGGACTGGGCAGCGGAGGTAACGGGTCGGGGGCCGAGTCTGGATTGTAAGGCTGCGGCGCACAACACCAGCCCCCTGGCGCTCTGAAATATCAGCGACCCTGGTTGCGGGCCCCTGGAGGTCCAGAAGAGGATAGGTGGGGAAAGTTGAGCACCCCTGCCCCCCTTGATATATTGGCTGTCGGCGGTCACGGTGACCAGGTGAGCAGCGCAGCGGGAGGCGAGGAATCGGCGCGGTCGATCGGCCCTCGATGGTGCGCAGCATTGAAACGCATCGGTGGAGGGTGCCTTCCTACGAAAGCTAGTGTGAGACCCCATCGGGGCTGCGAGAGACGATGGCTTCCACCAAATCAAAGAGATATCAGTCAGTCTGGGAGATGCTGACTAGATCCCATCCATCGCAGAGCAAACACGCTGATGCTTCCGCCCAAACACAAGGGCTTGCAGACAAGGGAGATACGGAGGATGACGGGGCAGCACCAGTTACAAAAGAATTCCTCACATCCTTATTCAAATCTCTGAGGACGGATCTCAGGAGCTACAAAGGGATTTCTCCCAGGAGATGCGAGAGTTGCGTGCTGATCTCACCTCATTAAGGGAAAGAGTGTCTGGTATGGAGGACAATGAGATGTCCAGAGGTGACAAAGTCGAACAACTCCATCATTTGCTTGTGCGAACGACAGGAGCAACTGCAGATAGCGACCGAGGATCTGGAAAATCGTTCCCGTCGCCACAATATACTCATCAGGGGGACTCCTCATGGGGCTGAAGGGGCGACATCAAAGAGTATGCTACAGCTTTGTTTCACTCACTCCTGGGTCCAGAGAGTAAGCAGGAGATCATACTGGACCTGGTCCACAGAGCAGGCCAACCATAGGGAACATGGGCACGCCCTCCCGACATCCTAGCATGTATCCACAATTTCGTGACCAAAGAAGATATTCTCCAAAAGGCGTGGAATCTACCCCAGATCCATTTTAGGGGGCACACCTTGCTGCTCTATCAGGACCTCTCTCTACTTATATTGCAGAGGCATAGAGAATTTAAGCCCATCACAGACTACCTCCGGGCTAGCTCCACACCTTACAGTTGGGGCCACCCCTTCCAATTTATATTCCGCTATGCTGACCAGGCACAACAGGTGAAATCGCCTTGCGAGGCCCCACGGATCCTAAACTTGGAGGAGGCTGAGAATGGGGCAAAGTCCGGGGGGGGGGGTCCCCAGAGAGTCTCCCTGGCTGGAGACGGAAGGGACGGAAACGAAGACCACCGCAACCATCATCCACGGAGAGAGCTCTCAAGAGACAATCTGTTTTGAACAGCATTGCTGCCGGCGTCAGCCCATAGTTGCCGTCTGCTGCCAGATGCCGATGGGGACATCCGTGGGCCGTCCTGAAAGCCTGGAAGTAACGGCCACTGATGTGAAGCCTGGGCAGCGGGCCGCTGGATGTCGCAATCGGACTCTACGAGATAACCCCGAACCTTGTTCGAAACCTCAATTTTTCATGAACTTCCTATTGAGGACTTGTGGTGACTGCTTTGTATTGTGTCCTCATTGAGGCATAGAACGGTGTGACATCATTGATATGATGTCACACTGTTCTGTGTCCTCGGTGCAGCAGTTGCTCCTCTCTGTGCCCCTTTTCGGAGACGTGTCCTCGCTGCCTTTCCGATGCTATTAAACTAAGAAGAAAGAGTACGTGTCTTCGTGAATTCATTCCCCTTCACATCAATGGCGACGAGGGGGAAATCCACGACGTGCTAAATTGGCTTCCAATGCTCTTCATTCTCCTTCAGGCCGGCTGTTCAACACGGACGCTCCTGTGACTTGGTGAAATCTTTTTTTTTTTTCTGAATGAGTTTTGTGAAGTGTTTATTCACTTGGGGGCACAGAGATCATCAGCACTGTGTGCTTCGCACGCACTATCTGAACAAGCTGAGCTGAGCAAGCGTTTCTTTTGTTGTGAAAGCGTTTCTTTTAGGCTTGCTGTCACATCTCGTCTAAAGATAATTTGAGTGGATTTTAGCACAGTTTGCTATTCGTGTGCAGCATTGTTTTTTTTCAAAACGTTAGTACTGTTGCTTGCGCCCGTTTTCTCGTGCACAGAACAAATCAGTCTCCATGGCTGTTGCCATGGTGCTGACACAGCGCGAGAAGACATTGACACTGATGTGGTTCCTCGCGTTTGAGCAAATTTTTTAAATGAGTTATTTTCTCATTTTATTCTTTATCTTATCGTGTTCTGAGGTGACTTCCCAGCGTTTCAGCAGTATCGGAAACATTTAAAACTAAAAACTAACGACGGACATTTACTTATAAAAAAACTAAAGTAAAAACAGAAAATGGACAATTATTGAATGTCTTGTCAATTTGGCCATCTTTGTGTGGGACAGTTGATTAACGCTATAGTATTCTACAAGTACAGCACTTGGCACAACTGTGTACAAATTATTGATTTTTTTGTTTGTACATTCATTTACTGCCCTATTGCACATATATTTTCTCTGTGATTCTTAAGCAAACATGCAGAATGTCATTCCTCCGGCGCCTTTTCTGCAAGATCCAGGAGATCCACCTCTTGAATGGAAGCTTTGGCTACGGTCGTTTAAAGCATATCTGGGTGCCATTGATGGTCATAAGTTCAGACCAGAGAGAAAAAAAGTTTATTATATTATCATTTAGGAATCGAAGGACAGAACATTTTTGATCATCTTTCAGTCTATGAACTCGCAGAAGATGAGGAGCTAGATGAGTTTGAGGTGGCTGTTTCTCAATTGGACAAGTATTTCATTAAAACTAACAACATTGTTGTCCATCGTTATAAATTCTTCACAAGGTCACAAGATTCCAGTGAAAGCATTGACACTTTTATTACTGCATTGAAAGTTCTTGCAGCCAAATGTGAGTTTGAGAACTTTACATCGCAACTCATCCGCGATCAGCTGGTTGCCAGGTGTTCTTCAAAAAGAATTCAGGAAAAGTTGCTGACTTGCAAAGATCCCTCGTTGGATAAGGCTATTGATATTGCTAAAAGCATTGAATGTTCCATGGAGGATGCCAAGCTATTGGAGGCTTCCATGGCTAGTGCAACCATCTCTAGTGCAGTTGTTAGTACGCAAAGTGAAAGCAACATTAAGCGTTTGGAAAGAAAACAGGACAACTCATTTTTAAGAAATAGAATCAATCAGAAACTCATATGCTACAGATGTGGTTCTTCCACGCACGTATCTTCATTCAAGAATTGCCCAGCTGTACAACAACAGTGCAGAATTTGCAACAAATTGGGACATTTTGCAAGAGTGTGCAAGCGCCAAAAAGAACAATATTCGTTGTGTGATTAGTGGTGATACAGAGAATGTAGTGGAAGAACAAATGAATGAATATGTGTTGGTAGTTAAAGATTCTACTAATGGTAACAGAGTTGTTGTTGATCCTGTCATTGATGTAATAATTGATGGGAAGAATGTTAAGTTATTGGCAGACACTGGGGCTCGCATATCCATAGTGGCTCAGGAAAAGTACATGGAAAACTGGAATTCTAAAATTCTTTACCCTCCAGATGTTTCCACTGTTGCATTTGAGGGTAGCAAAATTGTTTTGATGGGTTATTTCTGGGCCTCGATAACCATCTTTGACAGAACACTGCGTGGTAAGATCTATGTAGCAAAAAAAGGGATCAATGTTCTGGGGTTGCTTCATCAGGCTGAATTCAATCTAGCAATCAAACCAGGCCGAGACAAACCTGTGGTTCTAGATGATGAGGGTTTAAGTCCAGTCAATGTTGTTTCTAATTCAGTAGAGTTATGGCAACATAAATTCACCAAATTATTTCAGGAACGACTTGGCAAGATTACTAACTATTCTCACACGATAAAACTCAAACATAATGCTGTTCCAGTCAAGCATAGGCTGAGGAATGTACCTTTAAGTGTGAGATCTGATTTATCCAAGTTGTTAAAGGAAATGTGTGAACAGGGTGTGATAGAAAAGGTTGAGGCGACTTTGTGGTTATCCTCCATAGTCCTGGCTAAGAAAAAATCAGGTGACTTGAGGATGTGTGTGGACCTGAGAAGTTCGAATGAGGCAATTTGGGTGGATAGTTTTCCTCTCCCGAGAATTGATGATCTGATTGCGAAAATTGGCTCCTCTCAGTGGTTCACCAAATTAGATCTAAGGTCAGCTTATCATCAAGTAGATTTAGATGTAGAATCAAGACATCTTACTGCATTTATTACACCTGATGGTACTTATCAGTTTTGTAGGCTACCTTTCGGCTTAGCCTCAGCGGCTGCAGCTTTTCAGCGTCTTATGTCTGATATGTTTGCAGACAATTCTAATGTAGCAGTCTTCCACGACGATATTCTTGTGTTTGCTGATGATGAAGCTGAACATGATAAAGTTTTAGAACAAGTGTTTCACACATTAGAAGACAGAGATGTAACCCTGAGAAAAGACAAGTGTGTCTTCAAGGTCGATGAAATTGAATATCTTGGCCATGTCTTCTCAAGGTGTGGCATCAAGCCCAAACCAAGTCTAGTTAAAAGTATAATAGAAGCACCTCCTCCCAAAACCAAGGATCAGCTACTTTCATTTCTGGGGCTCTGCGAATTTTATGCCAAATTTCTGAAGAATTTTGCAAAAAACACTGAGGGGGTGATTCTGACCTCGGCGGTAAAATGCCCTTACCGCCGGTCAGAAGACCGCCATAACACCGCCGCGGCCGCGGTCAACCGCCACGGTCATTCTGACCCATAACGGCCAAACCTCCAAAAATCCGTCCTCCACTGCAGCCCGCCACATCGGCGGGCAGCGATAAACTGGAGATGACCAAACCTCCACCGTCACGCCAACAGAAATACGCCCATGCCATTACGACCCACGAATCCACACGGCGGTCATTCAAACGCGGTATTCCATTGGCGGTACACACCGCCGCGGTCAGAATACACACACATCACCAAAACACAGCCACATTGGACAATTTGAAAAACACACACCTGATACACATACACACACCACTCCCACACAATCAACCAACTATAAAACACACACCCACATCACCCACAAACCCCTGCGACCCCAAATACTGAGAGAAGGAGAGAGAGACACAGCAGACAATCCAAAGCAAGACACACTGAGGCACACTACACCATCACACACACCACATAGTAGCACAAAGCACCACTCACCAACACACTCCTCATCACATACACCACCCCACACCTCACCCACACCACCCCATGGCACCCCAAAGGCATCCACGCTTTTCGGACCAAGAACTCCGGGTCATGGTGGAGGAAATCCTAAGAGTGGAACCCCAGCTCTTCGGCTCGCAGGTGCAGCACACCAGTATAGCCAGGAAGGCGGAGCTATGGCAGCGGATCGTGGACAGGGTCAACGCGGTGGGACAGCATCCCAGGAATAGGGAGGACATCCGCAAAAGATGGAACGACCTACGGGGGAAGGTCCGGTCGATGGTCTCGAGGCACAACATCGCGGTCCAGAAGACTGGCGGCGGACCCCCACCCACCCCTCCCGAATTTACATCGTGGGAACAAGAGGTCTTGACCATCCTGCATCCTCAGGGCCTCGCAGGAGTAGCCGGAGGAATGGACTCTGGTAAGTCCCATCTCAACTACTATATCCCCCACACCCCACCAGCATGCCAACCCACACCCCCACCCTCACCCCCAACCCCCCAGCACAAATCCTTCCTGACAATGTCTCACCAGCACAACCCACCCATCCCAACACCAACTCCTGCATGCCAACACAAACCATGGGCACCCATCACCTAAGCATGACCACTGCACTAACCCCTCCCCCCCACTAAATACCCTCACAACACCTCCCTCCAGGGAATGCCTGCACTGGGGGACAAGGGCACCCACAACACGCATGCTATTGCACACACAGAAACAATAACCAAACTCTCTTACCCCATGCAGGACCCGAACGACAACACACCAGCCAGGAGGGTCCAGAAGTGTCCATCCCACCACCGGAACAGGCCCACACTGAGGATAGCAGCTCTGTCGACAGTGAACCTGATGACCAGCCCGGACCATCGGGGACCTCTGGGCAGTCGGTTCCCCTCACCCAGACACAGGCCACACCAGACCCGAACCCCTCTGCCGACACCAGCACAGCTCCCACCCAGCGGGCCCATGCCTCTGTCTCTAGGACAGCTCAATCAGCGGTGTGTCTGCCACTACAGGGCACCCAGGCTAACCCGACACCCCAACAACAACAGGGAACTGGGGGCAGTGGGAGCGGGCACACCGGCCAGGGGACAGAGGCCGGGGGAAACCGGGCAGCTCGGAGGGCTGCTGTGCGACAGGGGGGGGAGGAGAGGCCCAGGGAACCCACTCTCCAAGAGGCCCTCACCACCCTCATGGGGGCCTACCACCACTCCCAAGAAACGATGGCGACGGTACTGGCCAGGTTCACTGAGATCCAGGCACAACAGGAGGAACGCTACATGGGCTTCAGGGAGGAGCTGAGAATCATCGGGACCGCAATGGGGACCATCGTCCTGGCCCTCCACAGGATAGAGGACGCGTTGCGGGACCATGGTGCACCACACAGGGCCCCTGTCACTAGGCCGGACCAGGAACAGCCTACCACCTCCGCCGGCGCTAGTGGACAGGAGGTCCCAACACCTCGACAGCCCCCCAGAACCCCACCTCCTGCTGAAGAACAACCACCCCGTAAGAGGAGCCTGAGACCAAAGAAAAAGACAGAGTAGGATGTCAAGACCCCCGCCAGCAGGACATACCCCCTCAAGTCTTCCCACTGTCCCACATTGCCACCCTGTCCAACCATGAACTGCCTATGCTCCATCCTTCCACAGGCAAAAGAACAATGCACCTGTGAGACTGAGAACTGGACTCTGCCATGGATATTCCTCCACCCCCACCCATCACCCTTAGAATCACATGTACCGGTATCTAGCACTGTAAATAAATCACATTTTGCACACAAACCTGTTTTGAGTCATGCTGTATTATTACCAAAGGGATAACATATTACTGTTCAATTTCTGTTCTGTCAATTAGTCATGACAACATACCAATGTCAATACGCTGTATTTCATGGGCGAACCAAGCAGAAGTCAGGTACTGAGTCAGACAGCACTGAGAAGGGAAGGGAAAGGCATAAATTAATAAAAAACATCTGTGGGGAACTACAGAAAGTATAGATGCAGGAGGCTAGAAGCAATTGTGAAATGGCGTGGGTGATTCTTACCTGGGTGTTACTGGAAATACTGTTGTATCACTCTGTCCCTATTGTCTGTGTCGTCCTCAGAGTCTTCCTCCTCTTCACTCTCCACAGGCTCCACGGCTTCTACAACACCACCATCTGGACCATCCTCCTGCAGGAAAGGCACCTGGCGTCGCAAAGCCAGGTTGTGAAGCATACAGCACGCCACGATGATATGGCACACCTTCTTTGGTGAGTACATTAGGGATCCACCAGTCATATGCAGGCACCTAAACCTGGCCTTCAGGAGGCCAAAGGTTCGCTCAATCACCCTCCTTGTACGCCCATGGGCCTCATTGTAGCGTTCCTCTGCCCTTGTCCGGGGATTCCTTACTGGGGTCAGTAGCCACAGCAGGTTGGGGTAACCAGAGTCACCTATTAGCCACACACGTTGTCTCTGTAGCTGCTCCATCACATAGGGGATGCTGCTATTTCGCATCACATACGCGTCATGCACTGACCCTGGGAACTTGGCATTTACATGGGAGATGTACTGGTCAGCCAAACAGACCACCTGGACATTCATCGAATGATAATTCTTTCTGTTTCGGTACACCTGCTCATCGTCTTTTGGGGGTACCAAAGCCACATGGGTCCCATCAATGGCACCAATGATGTTGGGGATATGTCCAAGGGCATAGAAATCACCCTTCACTGTGGGCAAGTCACCCTCCTCGGGGAAAATGATGTAGCTCCGCATGAGTTTCATCAGGGCAGACAACACTCTGCTCAAAATCTTTGAAAACATAGGCTGAGACATTCCAGATGACATGGCCACTGTGGTCTGGAATGACCCACTGGCCAAAAAATGGAGGACTGACAAAACCTGCACCAGAGGGGGAATCCCTGTGGGTTGGCGGATGGGGGACATCAGGGCTGGCTCCAGCTGGGCACACAGTTCATGGATAGTGGCACGGTCAAGTCGGTATCGAAGGATTATATGGCGTTCTTCCATTGTCGACAGGTCCACCAGCGGTCGGTACACGCGAGGATTCCTCCTTCTCATCCCAAGTCCCAGCGGACGGTGCCTAGGAAGGACAACATGGAGCACAGAGTCAGCCAAACCACAGGTACGTACAGACAGCTTGCACAGTTAAAGAATGGCAATGGGTTGAAAGGCGTGTATGTGTGGCAATGCAAGGCCTAGGCCTGTGTGTCGCAGTCAAAATTAAGCCATGTGGGCCCTTGAAATGGCGGCTGCCTGACCTGTGAAGTGGGACAATGGGATGTGAGGTCACTGCGCTGGCGGGGCACACCGTGGCGGTAGGCGGTCGAAGACCGCGGCGCAAAGCCGCATTGGTTAACATTGAAGCCTATGGGTTTCAGGAGCCAATAACGAAGTGCGCCGGCGGTCGCGGTACGCACCGCCGCGGTACGCACCGCCGCGGACGTGACCGCCATTTTCTATCTGCTTAATCACTCGAGACCTGATCATCCACAGGAGAGGACCTATACTGCAAGTGCTGCTGTGACCTCGGTCTGGAAGATACAATGGCTGCTGTGACTGGGGAAAGGGCCCCTGCCTTCACGTCTGAAGAATTGGACAAGCTCGTGGATGGGGTCCTCCCCCAGTATGCGCTACTCTACGGTCCTCCAGACCAACAAGTGAGTACCCCGGGTGCTAATGGAATGGGCTATGCCTGTGTGGATTGGGGTGGATGTAAGTTGGTGGGGTGGGGTGGGGGGCGAATGAGGAGTGCAACGCCCGACAGATGAGAGCATGTGCCATATGGCAAAGTGGGTGGGGGGGGGGCAATTACATCTAACATGCAGGCCATTGATGATTTCCTCCTTTCCACCCTGTACATGTCTAATAGGTCAGCGCCCATCAGAAGATCGATATTTGGCGTGTCATCGCCAAGGAAGTCCGGACCTTGGGGGTCCACAACAGACGGGGCACCCACTGCCGCAAGAGGTGGGAGGACATCCGCCGCGGAACAAGGAAGACCGCAGAAACACTGCTGGGGATGGCCTCCCAACCTAGGAGGGGTGCCAGTCGCACCATGACCCCCCTGATGTCCCGGATCCTGGCGGTGGCCTACCCTGAATTGGATGGGCGCTTTAAGACATCACAGCAGACACAAGGGGGTGAGTATCAGCACATTCTCCTATCTTTCTGCGCAGTGGAGGCGTCTGGGTGGGGGAGGAGGGCTGTGGGTGACATTAGGCCAGGGCGCTTTCTGTAGTGTAGTCCTCTCCCTTAGGCATGGCCCTGTGCCCCCGGCCCCCACCTCTGTAGGGTGACAAGTACAGCCATTGAAGGTCCAGCATCTCCCATGTGCGCGTTTGACGTCTCTTGGCCTGTTGTCTTAGTCAGTAGTACTGAGTAGTGTACCCCGAATGCGCGGCTTAGTGCATTAGGCACCTGTGTCTGTCCTCTCCGCCAACGGTGTTGACATTGCATGCACTCAACCTGGTCTTCTTTTTTCTCCCCCCACCCTTTCTCTTCATCTTCTTGTGCATGTGTGCATTAGCATCATCAGGCGGAGGAGATATGGCATCGGAGCACGAGGGAGCTGCAGGACACAAGGCCCCGGTGGGCCCAGGAACAGACACCGAGGGCACCAGTGATCCGGAGGTCGAGGGGAGCACCACGACGGGGACCGCTGGTGAGAGCAGTGAAAGCGACACGTCCTCGGATGGGAGCTCCCTAGGGGTGGCGGCAACATCCGTGCCCCCCGCCTCTACAGGTACAGCCGCCACCCAGCGCACCAGCCCCGCCCTCCCAGCAGCCCCTCAGTCTTCGCTCCGTGCCGCTTCGCCCAGGAAGGCGCGCGTCTCCTTCGCCCCAGGCACCTCAGCCCCTGCCCCTGTTGCCCCTGCTGCCCTCAGTGCGGAGCTCATTGACCTGGTAAGGACGCTCATTGTTGGGCAGACGACCCTTCTGAATGCCATCCAGGGTGTGCAAAGGGAGGTGCAACAGAGCAATGCGTACCTGGAGGGCATTCATTCGGGTCAGGCTGCCCATCAACGAGCGTTCACTGCTCTGGCCTCAGCACTGACGGCAGCCATTGTCCCTGTTTCCAGCCTCCCTCTTCTGACTGCCTCCAGCCTGTCTCTGTCTCCTGTTCCTCAGCCTATCCCATCCACACCATCAGACCAGCCTGCACACACCTCAACACCCAAGAGCAGCTCATCCAAACACAAGCACCACAGATCCCGCAAACACTCACCCGAGCAACACCCAGATGCAGACAGCCACTGCCACCCCTGTGTCCCCCTCCTCCTCGTCTCCCTCCTCCCTCCCTGTGACGTCTACACTCACACCTGCATGCACCCCAACATCAGCCAGTGCTTCCATCACCACCTCACCCTCCAGTACAGTCCACACTCGTGCAGTCACCACCCCCACTGCCATGTACACGTCCCCTGTGTCCTCTCCCACTGTGTCTGTCACCCCCTCTTCCAAGACACACAAACGCAGGCAGCCACCCACCCAACAGCCATCCACCTCACGACAGCCTACAGCACCAGCACCTTCACCCAATGACAGCACACCTGACTCTCCTACAACCACCTCCTCTACCTCCACTTCCATCTCCACTCCTCCAACCCTTTACCTTGGCCCTAAAAAACTTTTCCTGGCTAACCTTAACCTCTTTCCCCCCGATGACCTCCCCCATCCATCTTCAAAGAGTCCCAAGAGCACCGCAGCCACCACCAGCCCAGCTTCGGGTGTCACTGTTGTGCCTGGGTTCTGGAGCCCACCCTTTGCCAGCAGTGACACATCGAGCTGCAGCAAGGACACGTCCAGCCCCCCCCCCCGGCAAGAGGACCCGCAAAACCAAGGACCGCCGTGCGAGGACCGACAGGGCTGCCCCCAAGGAGCAATGTGCGGCCACTTCACCACCCACACCATCTGGGGGAGGCAAGGGCCCGAGAGCCCCATCAAAGGAGCGGAAGGGCAGCAGGAGCGCAGAGAAGGTGGACCCCACATGCCACATCCCAGCTGGGAAGGAGGACACTAAGGAGGCCAGGAGTCCGTCCCCGAAGGGTCCAGATACGTCACGGTCCGAGGGCGACTGAACAGGGAGTCCAGGCCAGGTCTGGCTCCCTTGACCTGCTGGATGGGCACCGCTGAACAGGGCCCGCGATGCAGAAGAGCACCACTGAACAGGGCCCCGCCGTGGAGATAGGCACCGCTGAACAGGGCCCGCGGTGCAGAAGAGCACCGCTGAACAGGGCCCCGCCGTGGAGATAGGCACCGCTGAACAGGGCCCGCGGTGCAGAAGAGCACCGCTGAACAGGGCCCCGCCGTGGAGATAGGCACCGCTGAACAGGGCCCGCGGTGCAGAAGAGCACCGCTGAACAGGGCCCCGCCGTGGAGATAGGCACCGCTGAACAGGGCCCGCGGTGCAGAAGAGCACCGCTGAACAGGGCCCCGCCGTGGAGATAGGCACCGCTGAACAGGGCCCCGCCGTCTCAAGCACCGCTCCGCTGGGCCCCGCCGTCTCAAGCACCGCTCCGCTGGGCCCTTCCTCTCAAGCACCGCTCCGCTGGGCCCTTCCTCTCAAGCACCGCTCCGCTGGGCCCTTCCTCTCAAGCACCGCTCCGCTGGGCCCCGCCGTCTCAAGCACCGCTCCGCTGGGCCCCGCCGTCTCAAGCACCGCTGAACAGGGCCCCGCCGTCTCAAGCACCGCTCCGCTGGGCCCTTCCTCTCAAGCACCGCTCCGCTGGGCCCTTCCTCTCAAGCACCGCTCCGCTGGGCTCCGCCGTCTCAAGCACCGCTCCGCTGGGCCCTTCCTCTCAAGCACCGCTGAACAGGGCCCCGCCGTCTCAAGCACCGCTCCGCTGGGCCCTTCCTCTCAAGCACCGCTCCGCTGGGCCCTTCCTCTCAAGCACCGCTCCGCTGGGCCCCGCCGTCTCAAGCACCGCTCCGCTGGGCCCCGCCGTCTCAAGCACCGCTGAACAGGGCCCCGCCGTCTCAAGCACCGCTCCGCTGGGCCCCGCCGTCTCAAGCACCGCTCCGCTGGGCCCTTCCTCTCAAGCACCGCTGAACAGGGCCCCGCCGTCTCAAGCACCGCTCCGCTGGGCCCTTCCTCTCAAGCACCGCTGAACAGGGCCCCGCCGTCTCAAGCACCGCTCCGCTGGGCCCCGCCGTCTCAAGCACCGCTCCGCTGGGCCCTTCCTCTCAAGCACCGCTGAACAGGGCCCCGCCGTCTCAAGCACCGCTCCGCTGGGCCCTTCCTCTCAAGCACCGCTCCGCTGGGCCCTTCCTCTCAAGCACCGCTCCGCTGGGCTCCGCCGTCTCAAGCACCGCTCCGCTGGGCCCTTCCTCTCAAGCACCGCTGAACATGGCCCCGCCGTCTCAAGCACCGCTCCGCTGGGCCCTTCCTCTCAAGCACCGCTGAACAGGGCCCCGCCGTCTCAAGCACCGCTCCGCTGGGCCCCGCTGTCTCAAGCACCGCTCCGCTGGGCCCTTCCTCTCAAGCACCGCTGAACAGGGCCTCGCCGTCTCAAGCACCGCTCCGCTGGGCCCTTCCTCTCAAGCACCGCTCCGCTGGGCCCTTCCTCTCAAGCACCGCTCCGCTGGGCCCCGCCGTCTCAAGCACCGCTCCGCTGGGCCCCGCCGTCTCAAGCACCGCTGAACAGGGCCCCGCCGTCTCAAGCACCGCTGAACAGGGCCCCGCCGTCTCAAGCACCGCTCCGCTGGGCCCCGCCGTCTCAAGCACCGCTCCGCTGGGCCCTTCATCTCAAGCACCGCTCCGCTGGGCCCTTCCTCTCAAGCACCGCTGAACAGGGCCCCGCCGTCTCAAGCACCGCTCCGCTGGGCCCCGCCGTCTCAAGCACCGCTCCGCTGGGCCCTTCCTCTCAAGCACCGCTGAACAGGGCCCCGCCGTCTCAAGCACCGCTCCGCTGGGCCCCGCCGTCTCAAGCACCGCTCCGCTGGGCCCTTCCTCTCAAGCACCGCTCCGCTGGGCCCTTCCTCTCAAGCACCGCTCCGCTGGGCCCCGCCGTCTCAAGCACCGCTCCGCTGGGCCCTTCCTCTCAAGCACCGCTCCGCTGGGCCCTTCCTCTCAAGCACCGCTCCGCTGGGCCCCGCCGTCTCAAGCACCGCTGAACAGGGCACCGCCGTCTCAAGCACCGTTGATGGTTCATTGTGACCACCATGCCTCCTCCTTGACCAGTGGAGACTGTCATCCACATGATGGACTGTGGCTTTGCACTCCCCAGGATGGTCCAGTGGGCAATCCACCCACTGCAGAGACTTGAGAGACTGTGGCTTTGCACTCCCCAGGATGGCACAGTGGGCAGCCCACCCACTGTAGAGACATTGAGAGACTGTGGCTTTGCACTCCCCAGGTTGGTCCAGTGGGCAGCCCACCCACTGTAGAGACATTGAGAGACTGTGGCTTTGCACTCCCCAGGTTGGTCCAGTGGGCAGCCCACCCACTGTAGAGACATTGAGAGACTGTGGCTTTGCACTCCCCAGGTTGGTCCAGTGGGCAGCCCACCCACTGTAGAGACATTGAGAGACTGTGGCTTTGCACTCCCCAGGATTGAACAGTGGGCATGGTGGCTCCTCATGGATCTGGCGTCGTGGACTCATGTGGCTGTGGTGCCCCCCCCTTCCCTTCCCCCTGAGGTGCCTGTAGTTTTTACATCTGATGCCCCTGCAGTGTTCTCTCCAAAGGACTCAGGTCTCCTGTGTGGGCTTTGCCCTTGTTTCTCAACGCTTTGGCCCACGGACATGCTGAATTCGTAGGATGTGCAGGACTTGGTACTTCAGTTATACACTGATGTGTATGTCATTTGTTTTGTTGTGGATATCTTTCATGGTTGTACGCTAATTTTCTGGAGCTTTTTGGTACATAAATATTTATTCCAAATATGATTATGTCCTAGCATTTTTCAGGGGTGTTTGGGTGGTGTCACTGTGACTTGGTGCTCTGCATTGGTGAGTACATGATTGGGGGGAGGGGGGGCGCATATGTGTGTGCCCGTAACCTTTCGTCCTCCCCCTCCCGTGTGTCGTAGGTGCAGTACTCACCGTTGTCGTCTGCGCCGGACTTCGTACTCGTGGTAGATGAGAAGGTAGACGAGAGCAGGTATGATGTTCAATTCGGGTTCCATGCTGTCCTCCGTCCTCGTGGAGTGCGTAGAGGTGAGCGTTTTCCCGTTCGTAGTCTGTTTCCGCCGTGTTTTTATCGGCGGTGCTCCCGCCCCGGAAAAGGTGGCGGATTGGTGAGTTATGATAGTGTGGGCGGTACATTGTCTGCCGCCTGCCTGTTGGCGGTGACCGCCGCGCTGTTTGTCTGTACCGCCGCGGCGTCGGAGTGTTAAGTTGGCGGGCTGTGTTGGCGGTTCCCGCCAGGGTCAGAATTCCATTTTTTGGACCGCCAGCCTGTTGGCGGGTTGGCCGCCACTTTAACACCGACCGCCAGGGTTAGAATCACCCCCTGAGTGTTTTAGAACTGTATTAAAGAAACATGTGTTCTTTTGGTCTAATGAATGTAATGACATGTTTGAGCAAATCAAACAACAAATTGTTAGTGTTCCTGCACTTCAACCGTTTTCAGAAAATAAGAACACCATAATTACAGTGGACGCTTGCGAGTATGGGCTTGGTGCTGTCATATCTCAAGTGTCTGATGATGGGAAGGAAAGCACTGTGGGTTTTGCTTCTAGGACGTTAAGGCAGGTGGAACGTAAGTACTCAGTGATCAAAAAAGAGTTATTAGCCTGTGTCTGGAGTATTGAAAAATTCAAACAGTATTTATGGGGTAGACAATTTGTATTGAAGACAGATCACAGACCTCTAGTAGAAATTATTTCTGGTAAAAGGGTGAAACGTTCAACAGCAAGGATCGCAAGGTCATCTGCCAAGCTGTTAGAGTTCACTTTTACAGTAGAATACATACCTGGTGGGAAAAACAGGAGGGCGGATTGTTTATCTAGGCTTCCCATTGATGATAATGATGAACAAGAATGGAAAATGGAAATTGAAGAATGTTTCATTGCCTGTGTGTCTGAAAGCACGGTTCCGTTAGATGAAAGTGAGTGGGTGAAAGCAGTACAGGATGACAGGACTCTTTGTGAAGTGATGCGTTTGGTCAAATCAGGTTGGCCCAAGGAGAGGTGTCTACCACCCGAACTACAATCATATTGGAAAGTATATGATGAGCTGTCTATTGAAGGGGATAAATTGGTCAGAGGCAAAAGGTTGGTTCCACCAGAAAGTGTAAGGAGAAGGCTGATTGCGGCTTCCCATGTGGGTCATTTGGGGTCTACAATCACCAAAAGAAAATTAAGATCCGAATTTTGGTGGCCCAAAATGGATACTGAAATTGAAGACTATGTAAAGAGTTGCACAAGATGTTGTACCAGTGACAAGGTGTTGATCACGGAAGGATCGTCTGAGACTTTCGTTCCTTCTCCTGCAAGGGCCTGGCAAAAACTCGGTCTTGACTTTTTAGGTCCCTATTATATTTTGCCCCCAGACATGAGATACTTTGTTGTTATTATCGATCATTTATCCAGGTGGGTGGAAGTTGAGCCTGTTAGATTTCCCACTACTCATCTAGTAATAGAATGTCTTAAAAAGATATTTGGTCGTGAGGGTTTTCCTGAACAAATTCTAACGGACAATGGTGTTCAATTTGTCTCAGCTGAGATCCTTCAGTTTCTGAAAAAGTGTGGTGTGAAACATATCAGGACACCTCTTTACCATCCACAAAGTAACGGCATGGTCGAACGATTCAATCGAGTGTTGGTAGACTGTATTCAAGCTTCATATAGAAATCATCTGTCCATTGTTCAAGCTATTAAGGATTTGGTTTGGTCTTATCGCACCACACCTCACTCTGCCACGGGGAAAACTCCTTTTGAACTCATGAGAAGGAGAGTGGCATCTACGGAGTTGTGCCCTTTTTGGATGGTAAAGTTATTCCATGCAGGTGGTGATCTTAAGGAATTGTGGCAGGTTGCTGAGTGTAATTCCAATGTCAGTGGGTTAAAAAGGGGAACTGGTGAAGGCATCAAGGGAAGTAAACTAAAGTTTGGTGATTGGGTGAGGGTGAAAAATCCGGTGCTAGTTAAAAAGGGATTTTCTAAGTTTAAGGATGCGCAGCAAATACGTGATGTGCGTAAGAATGCCGTCAGGCTGGCTGATGCAAGCTGGTGGAACAATTCTCGCATAGCTTTGGATCCTGTTGCACAAGATTATTTTGATGTCTCTATCACTGGCAGTGAATTTACAGCAGGCATCAATGGAGAACACAAATGTAGGAAAAGCACCAGAACTTGTCAAACACCAAAGAAGTTTCGAGGTTTTGTTATGTCATAATTTATTTATTTTTGTTGTGTAATTTATCTCTTGCGTTGTCTCATAATTTATGTCATTTGAATTAATAAAAAAAAAAAAAAGGGAAGATAGATGTGGTGACTGCTTTGTATTGTGTCCTCACGGAGGCATAGAACGGTGTGACATAATTGATATGATGTCACACTGTTCTGTGTCCTCGGTGCGGCAGTTTCTCCTCTCTGTGTCCCTTTTCGGAGACGTGTCCTTGCTGCCTTTCCGATGCTATTAAACTAAGAAGAAAGGGTACGTGTCTTCGTGAATTCATTCCCCTTCACATCAGGACTTAATCGTTGTTAGATGTACACCTGTTGTGCCATTCTGTTAGTAACAGTATGCTCCCCCCGCAAGAAACGCCTTCTGGCACATATACCCGTAAACCCCCACATAGACACATCACCTAGGGCTGCCTTCAGGTCCGGAGTACTCACAGTACACGGATACCACAGCTTTAAACCCCGCATCCATACACTTGACACTTAAGTGCCTAAGCCTCAATGTCTGAGGCCTTAACAATCCCTTGAAAAGATTGGCGATTCTCTCCTATCTTGAGCGGTCAGGGAGCCATATATGCCTACTACAAGAAATACATTTGCTGGCCAAAGACACATACTGCATGCGCTCCAAATGGTTCCCTCAACAATACTGGTCTTCAGCTCCCACTAAACACGGAGGTGTGGCAATCTTAGTTTCTAAATCGTTCCCTGGGGAATTCCTTGACAAGATTCAAGAGATAAAGGGCAGATATTTAGCTTACAGAGTGCGATTCATTCCATTTCACAACAGTTAATATTTATGCACCTAATAAACAACAAGAGGCATTCATGATGCAGACTCTCTCTTCGACACTCACCACCCCCGACAGAGCTATACTCATGGGGGGTGACTTCAACCTGGTTATGGACAACGACAACGACCTAGATCACTCAGGGCAACAACACTGGCAGACAGGGGCTCTTACTCCAGCAGGTCTGCAGTGGCTCGCAGACTGCGACTTAGATGATATCTGGCGGAAGGCTCACAGAGCCTTTGAACCTATTTGTTTTACTCGGCTGCCACAAAGACTTATACACGCATAGACTATTTTCCAGCTTCTTCTGCGTTCTGATTCCAGGAGACCACAATAGAGCCCCGTGCTCTGGCGGACCACGCCCCTATAACTTTAACGGCCCGACTCAATCTCAACCGAGCTCCAGGTCCTGGTTGCCGTTTTCGGGATACGATAGTGCAATCACAGAGTGCAGTAGACGCGCTGAGACAGACGATTACAGATTACCTTAGCCGAAATGATGATGGGCATACCCTTCCGATGACACTCTGGGAAGCGATCAAAGTAGTAGTACGTGGAGAGGTGATTTCTCTCTTGACAAGTGAAAACAAGGCCCAGGGAGAACAGAGGATGTCGTTAGAACAGAGGGTTGCTGTACTGGAGCCGCTCCCACTGGTTGCTCTCCCACAAACAAACAGGAGCTCTGAGAGTTTGGAGGGAACTGGAGAAAACCTGTCTCAAATTGAAACGATTAGACTGGGATCCGGTAGAGTATGCTAGAGCACAGCTCAAACATAAATGCTTTATAGGGGGCAATCGCTGCAGGAAGCTACTTACCCACAAACTAAGGGCACAACTCCACGCTAACAACATCAAGATGGTGCGCTCCCCCTCTCAAGGAGAGGCGCGCACTGATATGCAAATTGCGGAAGCATTTTCCGAATTCCACAGAGATTTATACGTGGCAGACACCGCGATCACCTTTGACCTCTCCACATATCTCACTGACTGCACAATCACTCCACTCTTAGAAAAGGATGCAGTTCTCCTTGACAAACCAATCCAAATAGAAGAAGTGATTTCGGCCATTTCCCGTCTTAAGGTCGAGAAGTCGCCAGGTCCAGATGGCTACACTCCCCTTTTCTATGAAACGTTCTGTCCTAAGCTGGCCCCAATACTCACACGACTCTTCAACTCATTCACAGAGACCAAAACTCTCGCTCCCAGCATGCTAGATGCGAATGTCACTGTAATGCACAAGCCCGGAAAGGACATGGAAGAATGTGGCTCTTATCGGCCCATCTCCCTTCTAAACATAGATGGCAAGCTGTTCACTAGCAACTTAGCGCAATGCCTCAACCCTCACATGCACGGGCTTATTAACCAGGATCAGGCGGGTTTTATACCCCACCGACAATGTGGAGACAACACGAAGCAACTTTTACATCTTATAGACAAAACTCACTGATTGCACAAGGAGGCACTCCTCCTTACTATTGATGCGAAGAAGGCGTTTGACAGAGTGCATTGGCCTTATCTCTTCCAGGTGTTAGAGCGTTTCGGGGGTGGTCTGATACTTCTGAACTGGATAAAATGTATTTATCAAGAACACAAAGCTGTGGTTCGAGTCAATGGCACGTTGTTAAGGCCATTTCCGGTTGTCCGCTTTCCCCACTTCTATTTGCTCTCTACATGGAGCCTTTGGCACAGAGACTGCGGGCCAATCCCCTTATAACGGCCATTAAATTTTGGGGTGACTACCACCTTATTAGTCTCTATGCAGATGATGTGATCCTTACTCTGTCGGAACCCATGGTCTCACTCCTGCCGCTCACTGACGCTCTACATACATTTGGTTCCACTTCAGGCTTCAAAGTAAAAGCACAGAAATCGCAAATTCTGTACCTGTCGGTCCTCCCTGAGCACAAGGGTGAACTGTGCTCTAAATTACCTTTCGTCTGGACATCCTCGCATGTCCCATACCTTGTCATTGACCTAGCAATGATGGCCATAAAAACAGCCCACATGAACTATGCTGCTCTGTCTAAGGGTGTAATAAAAGACTTGGAGGTATGGGGAAACATAAACTCTCCTGGTTCGGCCGAATTGCTGCAAAAAAAATGACAATCCAGCTGCGCATATTATATCTATTCCAAACACTCCCCATCACTCCACCACCTAACACCATAGCTGCGCTCCAGACGGCATTAATACAATTTAAATGGGACCGGAAATCTGCACGCATCTCGCGCCACACACTGTACTTTCCTAAGACTGAGGGGGGGCTGGCAGTCCCATGCCTCTTGAAATATTATCAAGCAGCTCAGTTACATTTCATGCTGGAGTGGAGCCATCCGCGCCCTGAGAAACACTGGTGTTTCATGGACCAAGCTGTTGTGGGATCCCATGTATGAAAGGAGCCCTGGCTCCAGCGCAGACACAGAGCGACGGGGTTATACTCTTCCCCTGTCACTAGCAACACCTTCCGGGTCTCGGACGCGGTGGTGACCAGAATCGGTTTGACGACCTTTCCCTCCCCTATGACTCTGATTTGCGCGAATCCCGACTTCACCCCGGCCTGAAATCCGAGGGCTTTCAGCGATGGCATGAAGGGGGATGCAGGAGGGTGGGGAGCCTATTCAACACAGATGGCATTATACCAGTTGAATGCCTAAAAAAAGCATATGGACTCACAGAAGCAGATAGATTGACATATTATCAAGTTAGACACTGGGTGCTCCAGCCCGCGGTCAAGCTCCTAGTAGCGAGAACTCTCACAGCATTCGAGAAGTGGCTACTGACCAAAAAGGACGACAAGCGGCTGATTTCCGAAATCTATAAGCACCTTCAAACAGCCACATCATCTCCCAAAACTAAGGGATAGAAAAGATGGGAGATTGAGTTGGAGAGAGACCTAACAGAGGAGGAATGGGAAGGAATACACTACAGGGCACCTCACACAGCCCACAACATACCAGGGATGGAAACAGCTTATAAGTTAGCAACATATTGGTGTTATACCCCTGCGAGAATACACGCATGGGATCCCATTAAATCTGAGCTTTGTTGGAGGGGGTGTGGAAACAAGGCACACTTATACACCTGCTATGGCACTTTCCTAAGCTGAAATGATACTGGAGTGATATCCTACAAGAAATAGATAGAGTATTTCACACAGAGATTCCCAGATTCCCAACATACACTATTCTGGGCTCGCCCAACCCTCTCACCTTCCCTCTCCGCTCCTTGAGAGGACGGCAGATCGCCCTTGCTCTTAACGCGGTTCACCAGATGGTACTAGCCCTGTGGGGCATGGACAAGATTCTGAGCTACACATCATGGCTCCACAAACTCTGGTTATTTATTATGAGCTGTTTCTGTATATCTCATCACTGCAAAAATGCATGGGATTTCTCACACTGCTTGGTGGACTGGACCTTGTTGTAAATTGGACAGTGTGAGTGTATCTTCTTTGAATCTAGATGTTAAACAGATGTTATTATGGTCCCCCTTAACATACTTTTTATAATGTGCAACTTTCAATAGTATTTGAGGGACTATGCTTTGAGATGTGGAAGTTTTCAAACCTTTAAAAACTCCTGATATTTTTATGTTGTTATTTTGGGTGGTTACAATTAGAGACACATTACACATTAACTGGTGCTCCCTTTTCCCCTTTTATGTTGTATCATGTCATATTATATGCAAAATGTAAAATACTATGTTTATATGTTTATGTGTATAGAAACTTGTTACATAATTATAGAACATGTCTTAATATTTTAAAGTAATCTTATAGTGAGGTACACTAGCTTAATATTTGTAATATTTACATACAAGATGTTGCAACTGAAATATTTAAATGTATTATGCAATTGATTTATACTTCTTACAATCAAGTATCTTATGTATGTAATGTACTATAAAGATAGTTATGTAGGGTAGAACAGAAGTGGTGGTTCAGGCAGACTAGGATCCAGGGAGCATCATTATTTCTCTGTAGACTTCCAGTGTCCCATTTTGTTCTCCCACCAGGTTATGCTGTTTATTTATTTGTAGTGATTACTCGTCTAACTGCAAATGTCAGTTACATGAGAGTTTGTTTAGCAGGGAAAGAGGAAGGCTATTTATGCCTCCAGTATAGAATTTAGACCCTCATTTAACTCTTAGTAATGGGGAACAGCGCCTCATCCCATCAAGCTTTAGACAGCTATCCACCCAATTATAAGTTGGATGAGGGTGGAGATTCCATCATGTGATGGTGACATTGCTGCTTTGCCACCACTGCTATCCATTGGCTACTCAGTCAACATCTTCCATTGGGTAAGGATCACAGTGCAAAATGTATAATCTGGTATGCAGGATGGAAGAGATGTGAAGGAATGGAACTGGGCATAAAGAGGGGGCTTTCTGCATCTAGCCATGGAGAAACTCCACAGATTCTGAAAAAACCAGGATGGCAATGGAATGATGGTCCATGGAGTGCCACTCTAGCAAGTATTTTTAATCTTTGGGATTTACCCAGGGCTTACAGTTTGCATAAGAGTGCAAGTGAAGAACTCTGAGTCACACATGCCTGGAGAAGCATTGGCAAACACAAATATTTCTCATATCTCTATGGCTTGGAAATCCACCTAAGCTGAACACCAGGGTGCTGCTTAAATAGCATCATGGTTCTAGGCTGTTACCATCTGTCCTCCCTGGCATTGATAATATGGCAGCTGTAACACCAGTCTAGGTTCACCTCCTCTGTTGAATTGCCTTTATGCTGCTGCAGTAAATCAAGATTACCACTGTAGGCTGTGGATGAGAAATGGCAGAGGGTTGCATCTGAATGTAAATCAAATGTTCACAGCTATCACTAATATTTTTGCGTAACAGCATACTCTTAGGATAGATCCATCATTATCACTTTCAGGGCTGCTTATCAGCAGGTCGCTGAATTTGCATCTCAATAGATGAATGTGCTCCTGAAGCTGCCTTCTCAGGAGCCCTTCTTGTACTGCTGCCCTCCTAGCCACTTCTAGTTACATTTTCATGCCTCATAAAGGGCTGAATAGAAGAGATTTGCTTGCCTTGTGAGAGGTTTAAATGAGGTAGGGAACCAAAAAGCAGTGGCCACCTACGAAGAAAATGGAGTGCTGCCTGTGCCCAAACAAACACTATTTTGCTGAAAGAGGCCTTCTGGTGAGTAATGTTTTTGTTTTTGGGTGAGTAATGTCACTATAGGTCTTAACACACAAGCAGCCATAATAAAACAAAGGAACATTCTGGAAAGCCTCTAGTTGGTGGTTGTTTGCAATGCAAGACTAGGTCAAGGGAACGTTTCTAATTTCTCTAGACTGGATGGCCTTAATGAAAATTAGAGAATTCAACTGATCAGTTTTGTATACAGGTCAACTATGGATGCCTGTCTACTAGAAAATACCATATGAGTTGTCAAACCAGCTAAAAACAACACTCACACACAGGGATGTAGCTTCAGGGGGGTGTTTGGGGTGTTACACCCTCTGAATAAATGTACTTTGTGATAAATAATTGGGTACAAGTGCTTTTAGTCGGATATGTTGAGGTGTCAGTCGGATCTTACCAGGAATTTTTACACACACACTGACAAAAAGCCACACAAACATCCTCCCTCTCTCTGTTTGAAAAGCCTTCGAAAATGTTGGTGATTAATCCCCTTAAGGCCCTCCTGTGCACTGTGCTTCTTATATAATGTATTTTAACACTATGTTCCAGTGTGTTGTTGGGAAATCTAAAGCCCACCCCCCAATCTTATTGAGCAAGCTACGCCTTTGCTCATGTTTTAGAGCCACTTCGGGAATCAAAACTCAGTTGTATTCCCCAAACTATAGCGGGGGTACGCATAAAAGATTACCCTTGTAGGAACAGGCAAAACCATCATTTTTTTTTTTAAACAGGGAAACAATACCTTTAAACCATTTTTAATAATGAAAACAAAACTCCTTAATGTATTCAAATTGAGGAGTTGCACAATACACATAACATGCTCGCTCCACAAAATAAAAAAGCAGTTGGCAACAAAATGGTTAAAGAGATCTACGATCTAGGAGGCGTGGCTAACATAGCCAACATGGCAGACGGTTTTTGAAAGTGTTCTGCAATCCCTCCCCATTATCCGTTTAAATCACGGGACATATCTGCCATCCACTAACTGGCATTAACCCCTGACCTACTGGACCGGAGGACAACCATGCCATGTGACCTGCTGGTCCCTGAGCGCATGGGGAGACCTGAAGTTGAGTTGTGTGGACTTGCTGTCAACTACACCCTGCTCTGCGCTCAATCGAAATAATGAGCTGGCCCACTCGATGATGTCAGAGCAGTGAGGGACAGCCACTGGGGATTGGAGAAAATGGCTGCTGGTGAGACCTGGACCCACTGCTCCCATATCAGGGCAGCATAGGGTGGGGAACTCCTGAGGCCACTGGAGGATTGTGGACGTGCAGTGTGCATGGAGTTGGTTTCAGACCCAGGCCACACGGACACCACCCTGCCTAGTGAAACCCAAAGCCTGCCACTAGCAGCTGACGTGGGACCCTGCCTAGGCTTACAGTGAGATGCATTATTCAGCGTTGCACATTAATCATACATCAACCTTCTGCCATCCTGTCTGCAGGGGTCCATTACTGCTGCTTATGGACTAGTTGGGGTCACAGATTGCAGTGAACCTGAGAAGCAAAGCAAGCTGGTCAGCACTGGCTCTGCCACATAACGAGCCAGCAGTGGAGCCTCTCACATGCTTCATCTTTTGCAAGTTCCACTTGCCTGGACCTGTGACCTGTGTCCCGCTCTTGCTGTGACCGTGACCTGAGAAGGTCCCCCCTCCCAATGGGGGAGAGTTCTCTTTTATCGTGGGCACAATACTATGGGTCCCCAAGCTGAATAGATACAACTATAGATCTGCTGCTGAGGAACTTATTGCTGTGGGCAACTGAGGGAAAGCGGAAGGTGAGAAATGCTGCCCTGTAATGCGTGACCCCGAGATAATGAACTACCCGCCACTGCCTGTGAGCCGAATGGAAGAGGTGACCAGCGCTAAATAAGCCATCCAAGCAGCACCTAACTGGAAGCTGGACTCCCTCGACCACCTGTGTGAATGCATGCACAAAGCACCCGACCAAATTATCTGGAGGAGTGACTGCTCCAGATACAACACCGTTTATCCCCCTGGCTCGGGTTTGGTCCTGGAACTAGTGGAAAGACAACATTGCACACACTGATGCAGCGCTCACGGCGGTGGTAGCCACTGCCAGCCGGGACACAGAGGCGCATCATGAGCCGGGGGCACCCTTGTAGAGCTGGTGTATACCTGAAACCAACGTTAACGATTTAGCTGTTGAGTTTGAGCCTTCTGGTACTGCTCATGCTGTGGTGCAGTGCATAGCCACTGTTCAACGGGTCGTGGCATGCACAGTCACATACACTTCCTTCCAACCAATCCTGACCCAAGGGTGCCATCATGGGACGACTGTGTTCCACAGAGACCATGCTTCCTCACACCACCACTCTTCACCTAAGACACTCACGGCATCACTAGACACACGAGACCGTGCTGATGGTCCTGCCTCACTGGAAGACAAGTTAGATGGTTTTCTAGCTGCCACCGAACACTCTAGAGACACATTGGAAGCCAAAATAGACACAGTCATGACAGATCTTACTCTACTAAGAGCAGATAGCCGAAAACACGCAGATGAGGTGACAGTAAGAGAGCAGATTGTTGAGATACTACAACCACAGCTCCACAGCTTGGAGTTGTCCCTATGCACTCTGTCAGAACAGGTGCAAACACTGGAGAAATGTGCTGAGGATGTGGAGGGATGATCCCACAAAAATAATATTCATGTGATGGGACTTCCTGAGGGTGCCGAAGGCCGAGAAACAGTGAAATTTGTGGAAACCTGGCTGCGTGAGCTCCTCCCCTCAACAGCTTTATCACAGTTCTTCTTGATTTAGAAGGTGCACCGAGTCCCAGCATGTAGGCCACAACCGGACTCATTCACCACCCAATGGTGATCTGGTTTTGCACTACCGAGATAGGGACTCAGTCTTGAAAGAAGCACAACTCCTCTCTGACGTGAAGGTGGACAACGCTCAAACCATGTTTTTCCCAGACTACACAGTGGCAGTGCAAAAACAGCAAGGGTTATTCCTTGCAGTTAAACGACAGCTGCGAGAACTGGACCTGCAAAATTCACTCCTTTTTCCAGCACGCCTGCGTGTTGTTGCCGCACCACAACACACTTCACCACCCTAGATGAGGCATGGACTTGGCTGGAGGTGTCTGGTCTCCGAACCACAGGCCTGTGACACAGAACTGATTAGAGCACATCTCTAGCCTCAGACAAACACTGTGGGCAATATGGGGCCCGAAGTAAAACCAGGCTTCTCTCTCAAGTGGGTTCTGACCTGGAGCAAATGATTGCAGAACACTGTTGTGCATGGGAAGAAGCTGCCGCCCTCACCGACACTCGACATAACCCCAGCCCGGAGGCTGAGAGGTCTCAATTGCTCTGTTGCCACCTGGCACTCTAGACAAGACTCCCTTCCGCCACCAGACATTACCCCACAAGCAGCAGTTGATATTTGCTGATTCCTCCTTACCTGTGACTTCCTGGTGATACACCTCACTCCGCTGCTGGGAGAACCTAGCAGCTGGCCCAGCTACTTGCAACACAACATTTCATATCAATTGAAATGCACTCACAAAATAAACATGACGTCAATCTGTAGTTACTGCATCTGAGGCTCCCCTCTTATGGTGCGTATGGGCAATTCCTGTCCACACTAAGGCCCATATTTATACTTTTTTAGCGCTGCATTTGTGGCGCTTTTTGACGTAAAAGTGACGCAAACTTACAAAATACAATTGTATTTTGTAGGTTTGTGCTGCTTTTGTGTAAAAAAATGACGCAAATGCAGTGCTAAAAAAGTTTTTATATGGGCCTAAATGTGTGGCTCGGGAACAGCCGACCGGATCCCCACGATGCTTCAACATAGGTGGGGGGGGGGGGGGGGTTCATTGTGACTTAAGCCAGATGTTCCTGAACTAGCGAGCCATCTAGCTACCTCCCCTCCATAGCTGTTCTAATTCTTGGTTTGGGCAGCCGCTAGCTTTTGGGTACTGCCCTTTTGGTATTCACTATGTTCACTGTTGCTTATGTTGTTGTTTACATTATTTCCCACATATTGAATTCCTGTTGGTGATCTGAAGGCGGCTGAGTATAGATCTAACTGCACTAATAACGCAACCACTGGGAGGCAGGCAGTCAGTAACCAATTCAGTATTACTAAAGTACTGACTTGGAATGTGCATGGCCTCCATACTCCCGTCCGGCACTATGCTAGTCACTCCTACCTCCGGCGCCAAACTTTATTATAGGAATCTCACCTCACATTATTAAAGGCTAACAAACTTAAGAAGGGCTGGCACAGACAGATCTACTCCACTAACTACTCCTCCTATGACTGCAGAGCTATGGTGTGGCTTCGCATTGGGATCCCATTTATGGTGGAAGAAGCAATGATGGACCCTGATGGGTGATATGTGGTGGTCACAGGGCGACTGGATGGCAAACATATTCTTATTGGCAGTATATATGCTTCCAATATCGAACAAGCTCCCTTTCTCCAGAAATTAATGGATGTACTATCCCACTGGAGCAGGATCTCTTGGCTCCTGGGAAGGGAGTTCAATAGTGTTTTAGACACAACACTCCACTGCTCATTCCCCGCCTCCCACTTCGGCATCCTCCAATGCACTCTCTTTTGCATGATGACTCCGCAACTGACACCTACTAGATATATGGGGCACTTGCAACATCTCCACCAGGGTCTACTCCTTCTACTCAGCCCCACATAGACTCCATGTATGTATAGATAGGCTGACCTACACTACAGATCTCACCCAGTACATACTATGCACTGACTACCTAGGTCGCACACACTCGGAACATAACCCCCAATACTTACAACTGGAATGGGAAAAAGGTCCTCCTCCTGTCCCTACATAGTGGAAACAGCCTGGAACCTTAGAGGACCCGGCATTCCGTAAGTCAGTTAGCCGGATGATTAGTAACTATTTTGACCACAATGAAGGCTTGGCTAGTGCACCATCCACGGAATGGGACGCATTCCAGACAACCCTCCACGGTCGTTGTTTGGGACTGACTTGGAATATATGCCGTCAACTAGACAGGGAGGTGTCTGCAGTGGAAAAGCAATTATTACACCGGGAAACAGTGGTGGTTCAGGACCCACACAACCAGCCGCTGCTTACTAAAGCCCAGAAAGACCATTCTGAACTCATGTAAAGATCACGTTGTTTGAGCTACACTGCCCACTCTGCTAGGACACATGCCACAGCAGACAAGGCGGGTCCGTTCTTGCCTGGCTGATAAAACAAGATCAACCCCAACACCCCATTGAGGCATTACATACAGAGGCTGACACACTCCTTTAAGTGCAATGCAAAATATACAATGAACTACATCACCATTATACCACACTATACCAATCAAACACGATGCCCACTTTAGATGACACAGACTCTTTTCTGTCTGCAATACCCCTCCGTCAGATAATGCCACAGGTTAGGCTTCGATGAACCCATCACTCTAGCTGAAGTTCGAATTGCCATCAAAGCCCTGGCCGCGAGAAATGTTCCTGGTCTGGATGGATTACCAGCAGTATTTTACAAGGCATATACTCAGTTACTTACGCCCCGCCTACATGCCCTCTACAGGTGTTTACCACTGCATGACTCCCCGACATGCTTTGTGATGCATTCCTAATCTCACTACCTGAACCACATAAAGACCCGACATGGTTACACTCATACAGACCATTAGCACTATTGAATTCTGTAGGAAAGTATCATCTTGCCTGGCATGTTACCCCCATTTTTACATTTATGTCAGTTTGTTTTTGCCTGTCTCACTGGGATCCTTCTAGCCAGGACCCCAGTGCTCATAGTTTGTGGCCTGAATGTGTACACCTGTGTAGTGACTAACTGTGTCACTGAGGCTCTGCTAACCAGAACCTCAGTGCTTATGCTCTCTCTGCCTTTAAATTTGTTACTATATGTTAGTGACCGCTTTTGCCAATTTCAATTGGCACACTGGAACACCCTTACAATTCCCTAGTATATGGTACCTTGTTACCCAGGGTATTGGGGTTCCAGGAGATCCCTATGGGCTGCAGCATTTCTTTTGCCACCCATAGGGAGCTCAGACAAACCTTTACGCGGTCTGCCATTGCAGCCTGAGTGAAATAACGCACACATTATTTCACAGTCATTTTCACTGCAGTTAAGTAACTTATAAGTTACCTATATGCCTAACCTTCACTTGCTGAAGGTTAGGTGCAAATTTACTAAGTGTGAGGGCAACCTTGCACTAGCAAAGGTGCCCCCACATAGTTCAGGGCCATTTCCCCGGAATTTGTGAGTGCGTAGACGCCATTACACACATGCACTACATATAAGGGAATACCTATATGTAGCTTCACAATGGTAACTCTGAATATGGCCATGTAACATGTCTAAGATCATGGAATTGTTCCCACATTCCAACTCTGGCATTGGGGAGCCAATTCCATGCATCCCTGGGGCTCCACTATGGACCCCGGGTACTGCCAAACCAGCTCTCTGGGTTTTCTCTGCAGCTACCGCTGGGCCACCCCACAGACAGGGTTCTGCCCTCCTGGGGTCTGGGCAGCCCAGTCCCAGGATGGCAGAACAAAGAATTTCCTCTGCGAGAGGGTGTTACACCCTCTCCCTTTAGAAATAGGTGTTGAAGGCTGGGGAGGTGTCGCCTCCCCCAGCCTCCGGAAATGCTTTGAAGGGCACAGATGGTGACCTCCCTCCATAAGCCAGTCTTCACCGGTTCAGGGAACCCCCAGTGAACCCCCAGTCACTGCTCTGGCACGAAACTGTACAAAGGAAAGGGGAGTGACCACTCCCCTGTCCATCACCACCCCAAGGGTAGTGCCCAGAGCTTCTCCAGTGTGTCCCAGATCTCTGCCATCTTGGATCCAGAGGTGTGAGGGCACTTTGGAGGCCTCTGAGTGGCCAGTGTCAGCAGGTGATGTCAGAGACCCCTCCTGATAGGTGCTTACCTGCCTAGGGGCCAATCCTCCTCTGAGGGCTTTTTATGGTCTCTCCAGGGTGGCCAATCCTCCTCTGAGGGCTATTTAGGGTCTCTCCAGTGGGCTTTTCCTCAGATAACGACTTGCAAGAATTCACCAGAGTTCCTCTGCACCTCTCTCTTCGACTTCTGCCAAGGATCAACCGCTGACTGCTCCAGGACGCCTGCACAAACTGCAGCAAAGTAGCAAGAAGAGTACCAGCGACATTGTAGTGCCTAATCCTGCCGGCTTTCTCAAGTGTTTCCTGGTGATGCATGCTTTGGGGGCTGCCTGCCTTCATCCTACACTGGAAGCCACAAAGAAATCTCCCGTGGGTCGACAGAAACTTCCCCCTGCTTCAGCAGACACCAAACTTCAGCTTCACTGGTGCACTGGGACCCCTCTCATCCTGACGAGCGTGGCCCCTGGAACACAGGTGGTGGACCCAAGTGACCCAGACTGTCCAGTGGTCCAAATGTCCAAATTTGGAGGAGGTAAGTCCTTGCCTCCCCTCTCCAGACACTAATCCTGTGCACCGCATGATCTACAGCTGCAAGGGCTTCTGTGTACATTTCCAAGAAAACCTGCATGCACAGCTGAGCCTAGGTCCCCAGTACTCTTTCCTGCGATGCTCAGCTCCCTGAGTTGATCTCCGGTGTCGTGGGACCTCCTTTTGCAGTGTTGAGATGACCACAGTGTTCAGACTTCTTGAAACCGTGTTCAAGGACTTCTGCGGGTGCTTCCTGCTTGTGCATGGGCTCTCTACATTGCTGAGGGCCCCCTCTGTCTCCTCACCCAAGTGGCGACATCCTGGTCCTTTCTGGGCCCAGGCAGCACCCTTTTTCACTAACTGCGACTCTTGCAGCTAGCAAGACTTGTTTGTGGTATTTTGCCAAGGAAACAACTCTGCATCCTCCAGCACTCTGTGGGACATCTTCTGCACAGAGGAGAAGTTCCTAGCACCTTTTGTTGCTGTAGAATCTTCAGCTTCTTCCATCCAGAGGCAGCCATTTTGCACCTTCATCTGGGGTTTAGTGGGCTCCTGGCCCCCCTGGACACTTTTGCGACTCTTGGACTTGGTCCCCTTCCTTTGCAGGTCCTCAGATCCAGGAATCCATCTTCAGTGCTTTGCATTCTGTTGTGGTCTTTGCAAAATCCTCTATCACTGTAAACTGCAAACTGTAAACTTCGTACTTGTATAGCGCACTACTCACCCGTTAGGGTCTCAAGGCGCTGTACGCATACCACTGTGGAACCCCTCCTGGCTTTTCCCTGTGAGGTGCCCACTCCTGGGCAACCTCCAAGGTGAAGCCAGGCATCCCAGCGCTGTTGGGGCCGTTGTGGAGATTAAACAAGCTATTGTCCAGAGTTACTGAGTGGGACCCATGAATTAGATTAGGCACCGATGCGAGAATTATCAGGTCTGAGGAAATTGAGTCCAAGACCCGCCAAGGCGGGAATTGAACTCTGGTCCCAGGCCAGATTTCTGCATCAGGGTCTGCCGCTCTTGCCATTGAGCCACACTTCTCCACATCATGACTTTAGTGTATTTCTGGGGAAATAGTAGTACTTTACTCCTACTTTTCAAGGTCTTGGGGCGGGGTAGCTTCAACACCCTTATTGCTTTCTTACACTCCCAGCGACCCGCTACACACTACACTAGCCTAGGGGTCCACTCATGATTCGCATTCCACTTTCTTAGTATATGTTTTGTGTTGCCCCTAGGCGTATTGCATCCTATTGTATTCAACAGTGTTTGCACTACTTTCTGACTGTTTTACTTACCTGACTTTGGTTTGTGTGTATATTTTGTGTATTTTACTAACCTCCTAAGGGAGTATATAATGTGAGATATTTTGGGCACATTGCCACTAAAATAAAGTATTTTTAGTAACTCTGAGTATTGTCTTTCTTATGATATAGTATCTATATGATATAAGTGGTATAGTAGGAACTTTGCATGTCTCCTAGTTCAGCCTAAGCTGCTCTGCTATAGCTACCTCTATCAGCCTAAGCTGCTAGAACACTACTAATCTACTAATAATGGATAATTGGACCTGGCACAAGGTGTAAGTACCATCAGGCACTCACTACAAACCAGGCCAGCCTCCTACAAATTCTGATTATAAAATCTTAGCTAAAATCATAGCAGACCGCCTGGTCCCTACTCTGGTGCATGAGAAGCAGAATGGGTTTGTGCTGGCCCGCACCACACCGCTTAATCTACATTCAGAGAAATGCACTGCCTCATTGGCCCCAAGCAGGTTGTTTAGTATTCGACCTGGAAAAGGTGTTTGATTCGCTAGAGTGGCCTTTCCTGTTCTAAACTTTAATGCGATACGTACTAGGATCTTGTCTCACAAGAATGGTGCATCTACTGTATGACTCGCAGAAAGATTGAGTTAAAACAGGATGCCTTATATCCACCCCCATTAATATTGAGAGGGGCAAGAGGCAGGGATGCCCCATGTCTCCTCTTCTTTTTGCCCTAGCCATGGAGCCCCTAACCTTTACTCTGCGTACACGGGCTGTGGTTGGGGTACACCTCTGAGGGACAGGACACATGTGGTATCCCTCTACGCCGATTACCTCCTCACTTATTTGATAGACCTTTTCCATTTCCCCATGTCAATCATTTACACACTAAACACATTTGCAGCACTGTCGGGATTGCACGTAAATTGGTCTAAATCATGTATTTTTCAGTTCACACCATCTATGATTAATCCTGGCTCACTATCCGCTGCTCCTCTACTGGTATGGCAACCAGACACCTTCAGATACCTCGGTATCCAAATCTACCGCTCGGACTCAGACTTGTTCGATGGGAACCTAACACGTACCACAGCATCCCTCAAATCTCAGATGGTCTTCTGGAGATCACTTCCATTGTTGTTTGCGGGACGGGTAGCACTCCTAAAGATGTCTGCCTTACCTCGACTACTTTATTATTTTGACAATTTTCCCCTGTATGTTCTTGCCTCTTTTTTCCACTCTCTGGAACCAATTATTTGAGAATTTATTTAGGGTGACTCCCGTTGGAGGGTAGAGCTCACTAATCTATATAGGGTGACAGATCAGGGTGACCAAGTGCTCCCCAACTTCGAAAACTAATATATGGTGGGCCAGATGCAGTGGGGGGCGTGATGGCTGGCCTTGAGCCACCTGAACGACACAACCACAATGTCCCCGCCTTGGACTATCTAAACAATTCTGCGTTTATTCCATCTCTGCAATAGGAGCCCAGCGCCCCAACCTCAGCATCTGGGAGTGGCTCATGGCTGCTTTCACAGAACCTTACTCCTCATTAAAGCAACAACCCCCTTATGCCCCAGCCACCGCCCTTCTGGAGACACCTCACAGGTTCAACAGCACTGTGTCAGTGGAATTGATGCAATGCATGCTGCCAGAATTCGCACCTTAGGCGACCTATATGACAATAAAATTCTAACTCCAGATGAGACCCTGGTGCAGGTGCATTGGGAAAGTCAAGGGAGGATCTAACTCAGGAACACCCCTCCATGCACTTCACCCTAAATTATTTTCATGCGTTTGGTAATGGTAGACATAATGTCCCTCATTACAAGTTTGGCTGTCTTTTGCCAAGACCGCCGTGTCTGCGGGCTCTAAAAGACCGCCAGTGTTGGCAGTATCCCGCCCACCATATTAAGAGTCCACAATGAAGACAGTCAAAATACAGCCATAAATCCAACACTGCCAGGACAGCCGAGGGTGGGATAGAGGCCCACAAATCAGCACAGCGGTACTTGCATGGCGAAAAACCATTGGCGGCATGAAGCACCTTGGACAAAAGCTCACCTTCACCAGAACACAGCACCACATTGGAAAATATTCACTGCTCTACATAACACACCCTCATACACCCCCACAATCCTTTGCAACCACAGCTACCAACACAGACAGCGAGGAGCACACCAACTGAGGACACTGCATGTCAATACCATAGGCAGCATCACACTTAACACGCATCACACACCACACAACTGCACCAGCAACACAATACACACATCACCACTGCCCACAAACAGCAGTTACCACCAAACACACTACAGTGCACCCTTGCACTCAACACACACCAACACCCACAACACAATCACCATGTCACATCAAAAGCACCCAGGCTTTACAGACAAAGAGCTGAGGGTCATGGTCGATGAAATCGTCAGGGTAGAGCCACAACTGTTTGGAACACAGGGCCAGCAAACATCCATAGCCAGGAAAATAGAGTTATGGCAGAGAATTGTTGACAGGGTCAACTCAGTGGGCAACCATCCACAGGGAGGACATCCAGAAGAGGTGGAACAACCTACGGGGGAAGGTGTGTTCCATGGCATCACAACACCAAATTGCCATACAGAAGACTGGCGGTGGGCCCCCACCTCCTACCCCAGAGTTCTCAAAATGGGAGGAGAAGATCTTGGCAATACTGCATCCTGAGCGTCTGACTAAAATACCCAGAGGACTGGAGTCTGGTAAGTAAATAACACTCCACTGGCACCCAGTACTACTCCCCAGCATGCTTACTCACCACCGTATCAATACCCAAGTCACCCTATCTACCACTCCACCTCACACCCAATCACTTCACACCCCTCTCCTGTATGCCACACCACCATTCAGCCACAATGCCCACACAGTACCTGCCAAGTGCACGGATAGCACTGCCAGCAACAATCACTACAAATCCCACAATGCACCAACCCATCCACAAATAAACCTTCTATGTCCATTGCGCAGTGCAACTCCTGCATTTATAACTATTGCACCTGCCACACCAACTGGATGCTTCGACTGAGGACCAACACATTGCAATGACAGAAATGTAATCCCCATTCCTCAAACTCCAGTGGAACAAGGGACCTACCCCACAATCCACTATCCTCAAACAATGCCTGCAGTGCTGCATCTGTCATTGCCATCACAGGGAATCAAGTCATGCCACTGTATGCATCAGACAAGGAGACAACCAATCACACCTCCACCAAGTAATACATTTCCACTCAGTTCACAGGTATTCCTGCCGCTGTCACCATGGAGGTGGGGCCAGAGAATGCCAGTCCTCCCGAGGATGAAGGCCCTAGTGACGACTATGGCTCATGATGTCTAGACATTGATGACTTACCTGGCCCATTGGGTACACCTGGTAAGTCCACCGCTCCCAGCCTCACCCTGCCCACATCTAACCCCCCACCTTGTGGCAATAACAGCACAGCCGGACACTCATCCCCAAACCTGTGTCACAGGAACTGGCCAATCAGTAGTGTGCCCCACAGCACAGGGCCTGCGTCAACCCCTCAGACCCAAGACAATGAAAGTCCTGGTGACACTGGGAGTGGGCACAACGTGCCAGTGGCACAGGTACAGGGTGGCAATGGGCTTGGGGGGCATCTGTGGGCCAGAGGACAGGGCGGCCAAGGGAGCCAACTGACCAGGACTACATCTCCCAAGTCCTGGGAGCATACCAGTAATCTCAGGACAAGATGGGCCAAATACTCGCCATCTTGAAGGAAAGCCAAAGGCTGCAAAGGGAATACCACCAGGAGGCCTTGTAGCAGTGGCAGGCACTCAAAGCCTCCAAGGCCACAATTGCAGGGGTACTGAAGGACCTCCCCAACATTCTTGTTCCACCTCCACGCAGCATCAGGCCCCTTCCACTGGCTACCCCTTATCTGAGCCATCTAGATCAGTGGCAACCAGTGGACTGGAGGCCCTGCCAGTGCAGCTAAAGACCACTGGCACGCCTCCCTCAGTAGCTGAGGAACACCCCGCAAATGTGGTCGTCCATCCAGGCATCCGACTGGAGCAGATGCCAAGGCCAAACCCACTGCCAGGAAGTGACTCTCTCATGAACATCCTCCCTTGTGTGACACTGACACACCCTGTTGACTGTTCAATGTAATTTCTTCATTTTACCTATGGCCATTGGACACTTGACGGTACTACCTATAGCTAGGCCATCCACTCTGATGATTTCTTCCATCATGACCCCAATCATCAACGATTGGACAACATATGCACAAGAAACACTGTAGATCCCAGCAAATACATTTGTGTCTTTATTGTGTGATGTTCAAATGTGTGTTCAGCTAAATGTCATGTGTAGTAATACCCCTCAACCAACAGCCAGTGCAAATTACTGTAGAGGAAGGCATCCACTGCAGGGGACCTAGTACAACAGAAATGTCACAATAGTTATTTGAACAAGAGACAGTAGTCCAGGAACACCTAAGAGTAGATCAAGTAATCAAATCTGAAAAATGCACAACACAGGAACACAAATCAGGATGTGAAGTATGGTAGTACTCTAAGCACCTATACAGTCCACAATTGTGGTGGCTATTGTGGACTGGCAAGGCAACAGGGCACAACTGATTACACGTCTACATCAACAAACATAAGTACATGACTAAATAGCTGTAGCTGACTGCTGTAATGGGCTCAACTCAACAACTTCGACTGTCAGCAAAAGGCAGCTTGACATGAATGGCTCAGGCTACAGCTAGGAGAGGAAAAGATACACTGTACACAGTTTATAGCTGGACTCACATCTGGACATGAGATGACAGGACACATATCACACTACCGGACTGTCCTCAGAAGATGTTTGCCTAGCATCCTGCATAAGGAACATTTGACTGAGTTGAGACTAAATACACTGCTCCTGACATACAATCACTCATCTATCACCACCCACACAGAGGAATGGGTAAGTGGTACATTTGCACTGATGTAAATTGCCAGGAGGGGCATTATCATTAATCAAGGTACAAGTATATCACCTACTACAACACACAGAACATACCTGTATGTCACTGGAAGTACTGATTGATCAACTCTGTCCTAGAGTGTGCTGCACCATGCTCATCTGCCTCCTCATCACTTTCCATGTCACCATCACCACCCACTGGTCCAGCGCTCAGCTCCTCATCTGCCAGTAAGGGATGTGACGTCGTAGGGCCAGATTGTGGAACAGGCAACTATGATCTGGCACACCTTTTGGGGACATTGTAATGTGTCTTGGCATCTATGGCAGGGAACCTCACTAGTGTTAACAGCCAGGGCAGGTTAGGATAGCCTGAGTCACCTGTTCTAATAAAGGCAGGACATGTTACAAACTCTGAATGTGTTGACAGGTGCTTCAACAGTGACACACATCCATATTGATACCTACCAATGAGCCAAGCCCTCTCTCTCTCTGTGGACATGCCATCGTGTGTGGACATTGCTGTTCCTCATTATGTAGGCGTCATGCACAGATCCTGGAAACTTGGGAGATGTACTGGTCTGCCAAACACACCACCTGCACATTAATGGAGTGAACGTTTTTCTGGTTCCTATATACTTGTTCATTTATAGAGGGAGGAACCAAAGCAATATGGGTGCCATCAATTTCTCCTGTGACATGAGGAATGTGTCCAAGGGCACAGAAGTCTGCCTTTACAGTGGTCAAATCCGAGGTTTGGGAGAACCTGATGTAGCCGTCCATGTGTCTTAGGAAAGCAGACAGTACATTCTTCAAAATGAAACGGAACATGGGTTGTGACATCCCTGCAGCCAAGTCCACTGTGACCTGAAAGGACCCTGTTGCAAGAAAGTGTAGTACCGTCAAGACGTACTGTGTGAGGGATGGCATAGGTATTGCAGATGGCAGGCAGTAAATCTGGTTCCAACTGGGTACTGAGCTTCATGATTGTAATACGCTTCAGACGATAGGTCTAGACGATGTGTCTCTCTTCCAAGGTAGCAAGATCGACTAGCGGACGGTACACCGGTGAATTTCTCATTCTCCTCATTACGTGGTATCTAGGACGGAGAGGAGAGAATATAGATTGTGGTTAGAACTCCACACAAAATGTTGTGTCACACACCAAACTATACATATATGGCTGCACAGGTGACACACACACTACATTGTGTATGCAGGAGGGCCATTTCTACCATCCGTGCTGGCCATTGTTGGCCCTGAACATTGTTTGTGCCACACAACACATGTGTGATGTCCCATGTTGTGTGCACATTTGGGTCCCGCATGGGCCATGTATGTAGATGTTACAGTGATCTATGGTGCAACACCGCCATGAGGCGGCTAGTAGGTGTACATGCACTTCATGTGACCCCGTCCATATTACAGCACTGTCTGTAGAATGTGACATGTGTGTGCCAATAGATGATGGTACAATATGGGCCTGCGCAGCATTCTGGACATATAAGTCCCATGTCCCACTTTTTTTTCAACATCAAGCCATTTACTGTACATAAAATGGCAGGCGACTGTCCTGCAGCACAGGACAGATGGAAGTGATTCAAGTCCACCAGAGTATGCCGTCAAGGCGGTAGGCAGTCACAACTGCCGTGCAACTTCTCATTGGTTAACATTGCTACCTGTGGGGGACTGGGGCCAAAGATGATCACCGCAGGCAGTAATGGTCATGTATGCAGCGACTATGATCTCCATTTTCTGCCGCTTAGCTCACTTAACTCCTGACACTCCTGCAAGCAACACCTCCACTACGTGAGCTGCTGTGTACTGTCTCTGGGAGCCATCATGCCACATCGTGCAGGTGATAGGACCCTGGCCTTCACCCAAGAAGAACTGGAGAAGCTGGTTAAAGGGGTCCAACCCCTGTATGGACAGCTGTATAGGGCCCCAGAGGAGCAGGTGAGCCCCATGCCATTGTCATGTGTGGTAGAGGTCAGTTTCATTGTGAATGGTGTAGGCATACCGGCCACAGAGTACTTGCATGCTGGGGGCATGGATATTAGGAGTGTGACCTGTTACAATGGATGTGAATGGCAATGTGGTTTGTCTGATATATGTAGACCATTGCTGTCTACTTTGTGCCAATCCTAATTACTGTCTCCTCCTCTCTGTGTCACCCATCCAGGTCAGTGTCCATCAGAAGAAAGAGATTTGGCATGCCATCGCCAAGCAAGTGCGGACCCTGAGGTCCATAGCCGACGGAGCACCTATTGTTGGAAGCGGTGGGAGGACCTGAGACGCTGGGCCCGGAAGACTGTGGAGGCCTGGCTGGGGATGTCCTCCCAATGAGGGCGGGGTGCCCGTCGGACCCTGACCCCCCTAATGGCCCATATTTTTGCGGTGGCCTACCCTGAGGTGAATGGGCACTTGAGAGCAGCACAACAGCTACAAGGGGGTGCTGCTCACCCTTGTCAGGCCTGAGTGGGATTGGGTGGGCTACTACTGGAATACTGTGATTGTGGACAATTGTAGACGCACAACAACAATGGGTATCAGTGACCCAGTCAGGGTGAGCATGATGTCTGTGTAACAAGACAAAGCTGTCACTGAATGTAAATGTCACATTTCCCCTGCTTGGGGTGGTTTTGTCAATCTAAGCATTGTGTCTGACCAGCTCCAACCATTGTCATTGGTGTATCAAAGGTGTAAGTGCAATCCCATCTGTGTTAGTCTCCTACATGAACTGACAATGTGTTGGTATTGTACAGTTGCTGCCATGGACTGATTGTGGATCTGGCTTCACAGTTCCACCACAAGAAGGGCCTCAATGGGACAGGAGTATTGACGTGATAAGTGACTATGCAAACGTATGTCACCTTCAGAGTGTGGGGATGTGTATGGAAACAACAATGGGATACTGCTTCATGAGATTACATGAGGGCAATTGCAATTGCTGCTATTGTAGATATCATTGGGTGGAATTGGCCTTACAACTATGGGATGGTATTTGATGTGGTAAATGCCCTGGGAGTCCCTGAAATACCAACATTGTGTATTCATGTCATTTTTGAGATGTCCCTGCTAATTCCTCTGCTTCAATGGTGAGTCACTGCATCCCTCATGTCCATATCTGTACTTGTGTGCCCATCTGATGTTAACTGTTCATTACAGCTTTCCATGGGCAATAGGTATTATTAGACTTGGGGGGCAATTGCAATGGCATGCTTTGACCATGAGCTGGTATGTGAGATATGCACATGTTCATAAGTGTTTATGGAAGTTAGATGTTGACCCTTTTCCACCCTATCTTCTCTTTCTCCCTCCCCCTCTTTCTCTTCCTTTGTGTGCACCAGCATCATCTGGCAAAGGAAAAGGGGCACAGGTGAGTGGAGAAGCGGCAGCCCACTGGACCCAGGAGGCTGATTCCAGCGAGGCCAAGGGACCCAATGGGATGGAGGGCGAGGGGAGGGCAACAGGGAAGACTGGATCATTTACATCATCATCGGATTCCTCCTCCAGTGGACATTCCCTGGTGGTGGCGGGCCTACCTGGGACCACCCCAGCACCATCATTGTCTGCCAGACCCCTTGCTAGCACTTCCCTCCCTGTAGCTCCCCACCCAGTTGCCCGTGCCCACTCACCCAGGAGGGTGGGCATCTCCTTTGCCGCAGCCATCTCTGCCCCAGTCAACCCTGCTGCCCTCAGTGAGGAGGCTATTGACCTTGCGAGGTCCATCTCTGTGAGTCAGACCACCATCATGAATACCATCCAGGGACTGGTGGCTCAAGTGCAACAGAGCAATGCTTTCCTGGAAGGCATTCACAGTGCCATGGCTGCTCTGTAGAGATCCTTTCAGGCTCTGGCCTCCTCCTTGACAGCAGCCAGTGTTCCTTTGTCTACCATACCCCCTCCACCTACCGCTTTTCAATCCCAAACCCCTCTCCCCACACCCATCCAGAGCACACCTTCACACATGAATGCATCCACTTCAACAGACATGGTTCCCCATGTCAAACACAAGCACCACAAGACCTACCACTGGTATGCACACTGACAACACCCACCTGCAGACACAACAACATCCACTGCCTACACAGACACCCCACCGCCTCCTCCATCACAGAGACTTTACCACTCACACCTGCTCGCACGACATCAACACTCCCTGATCCAGCCACAACTCTCATACTACCCACAGTCACCACAATAGCTTACCCGCTGACATTTACCCCAGTCACCATATCCACACTCACCACAACCACCGATACCCCCACATGCAGCACATTCACCATTCCTGCAGCCACCACCACAACACACAGTCACCCATCCAGCATGGCAGTTTCCAGCACCTCCTCCCTCCTCCCACAACACCTAAACACCCGCACTCACCCACCCAACAGACACCCAGCACACACAAGCATTCCACTCACACACCTGCACCCATGACACACACAAAGTCACATCTGACAACCATTCCCTCCACTCCCAAATGCTTTTCCAGGACCGGCCTTGTGTCCCTAAGAAACTTTTTTTATGAGTTTACCCATTTCCCTGACCCTCTCCCACCCCATCAGTCCCCGAAGTGCCCTATGTCCCTGCCCAAGCCCAGCCCTTCACCTCAAAAGCTGACAATCTCCAAGGGATCGGGATATGTGCTTTAGTAGTTCCATTGAATATGTAATAGGAAGATGGAGGGTTGGGTAATTTGCAACAGTACTGATTCCATTGTAGAGCCTCAGGAAAATGTCTCCCAATTAGCCTCTAGAAAACATGTGTAGCTGTGCCTGCTGCTGTACCTGCTATCCCTCTGCCTGCAGACTCTAGTTTCCAGGGTTCTGAAGATGCCTTGGTACCTTAGCAGGCCTGAGAGGTTGGGAATGCTGTACCAGCACTTTCTGACCAAGTTGAAAGAATAGGCAGTGTCAGGACATCCATGTAAGATGCATGAAAAGAAGACATAAATTACCACTGGTCCAGACATCAGATCCTGGAATATTAAACAACCAGAAACAGTTTTGTGCAAACCCGTATCTAGACCCTTGCTGCCCTGTGCATTTTCAAGAGGGTCAGATCCACACCACATTTTCAGGATTGACACAGAAGGTACATTTACATAGATCAGTTGTAAATAACACATGTTTACATAATGGTTATCATGAAAATGTAGCAGTGATGTGGCCCTTCTGGTCTGAAGCTGGCACCCCCTGACCTAGACATACCATCAAGGGAGACCTAGGAACTCCTATCCATATTCATTTACATTGATCAATATAACATTCTTTCTTTTGCAGGCATGGGAGCAAATTGTACCCCAAATTTTGGACACCCCAAAATGTTGACACCCCAAAAAGTTTGCATCATTCAATTTTCCCAGAGATTAAGGGCCTGATTACGAGGCCAATACCGTAGCACAACAGCACCCTTGGAATGCGCACTGTCGGCAAAGCAGGGTAAAGCAGACAGTGTGCATTCTGAGGGTGCTGGAAATGGTCGTAGGCAGTGCAGGGATGCCCCTGTGGCCCCCAGCACTTCCTTTCCGCCTTCCTTTTCATGGTGATTGAAAGGCTGGCAGAAAGCGGACTTGTGATAAGCACGGAGGTGCTGAACTCACTACGGCCGTGGCTGACCACGAGTCCATCTGCCGTCAGCCCATCGGGAACCATGTTCCAGGTAGGGTTGGTGGTCTGACTGCCAGGGTCATAATGTGGGGTCAGACCGTCAGGAGTGTGGCTGTCCAACTGCTACCACCAGGCTGGCGGTTTTAAGATTACAAGCTCCGTAATGAGGCCCTAAATTATGCATTAAGGCACCTCCTAAGCATCAATTAGCAAAGTAAAACAGTTCAAATAAGTGATGGGACCCACACAATAATTTTGTTCAACATTAATAAAAGTTAAAGGGTTTTATCTTACAAATAAAAAAAAAGTGGTACATGGATATTGTCATAAAGGCTCTCAAGTACAAAGTTTTACAGAGTATAAAAATACATAAACTATTCTAACTCCCAAATGAGTGACAAAAGCAAAAGGAAGTCGGACAAAATCCCTCGCATGAAAGCCTTTCAGGCTCACTCCCAAAGTAGAGGGTTTCTTCTACATAATTCTTGCATAACAAATTAGAAGAACTGCAAAATCATGTTGTTTGCAAAAGTATAATTTCTTTAGCAAATCAGAACACAAGAAAATTACACGTCATTACCTTAACACATAAGCACCATCCAATTTGTAAAAAACGTATTCAGTACCCTCTATGCTAATACTATCCGGAGATGATTTTATTAATGTGAAATGTTTACTCAAGGGAACTTTCAGCAAATGAATGGGCCAGTATTCATAACAGAAAGCAGCAGAAGGAACCTTGTTAATATTTCAAGTCACAGGAAATAGGGAAAAGTTCATCGAAAGTCATGTAATCATAACATTAGAAAAATACAGATGAAGCAGTTCTTAGCCTTCATTATGTCAGAGTACCAATGCACCACTTAAGTACAAATGCTATCTTGGAATCCACTAACTACATTTTCCCTCTGTTCAAGAAATTTATGTTTCACTTTGTTAGGTAACATAGTTAATTCAACTCTTTTGGAGACATGCCCCACCAAAGATAGTATGCACATCAACTAAATTCAGTAATTGTAGTAATAACACACAGTAATAACATTAGAAATAAACAGTTGACACCGTCTTTAAACCCTTCAACGTGGTTCTTTTTCTTCTGATTCACTTTCGAATTCACTTTCAAAACTTTCCTGGCAACAATTTACTGGGCTGGCAACCTCTGACTGATTCTTCTCCTTCTGACACTGTAGCTAGATATACTCATTCATGTGACAGGTTATTTTTATTTGGTGTTCTCTTTCTTAATGGTCAGTTAACAACAGGTGATTCGCTGCCACTATTTTCTGAGACTAATTCAATTTCTTGTGGATTTTAATTGACTGGCTTTAATGGCTCGGGTTTCACTAGTTGATAGCGTTTTCTTTTGCATGTTATTTTCAGTGATTCTTTTTCTTTTTTTTTTGTCCTTCATCTGGTTATTCACTTAATGATGGGCCTGAACCTTGATCAATCTCAACTGTACCACTCAGATTGAATTGTTTCCTTCATTTCGGGGCTCTTGTAAATCAAATTGCAAACTGCAGTTTTTATTATTGTTTGGATCAGAGACTACTTCTTCTTGCTTCAACTCAAGTCTTTGCAACAGCTCTTCAGTCTGATCCTGCTTTGAAACTGCCCTTCATAGAGGTATTTGTAGAGAAATCTTGACTAGACTTTTATGACTCAATTTTCTCTAAATGGTCAACATTTTTGTCCCCTCTGGGTTCATGCTGATATCTTGAGCTTAACTCTGTGAATCAGTGGTTGTTTACACTACCTCTTCATCTGGTGCCTTTATTATTTTTGTATGAGGAGTGTAGATTCACTGCAGGATTCCTGGACACCTTACCACCATGTTTGCTGTCATGATCACCTGATAGAGTCTATGCCAATACTCCTTGAGACAACTTTTCTTGATGTGTTTTCGGACCACTGTCCAGTCCTCTTGGTTCAGTTACTGACACAATATGGGGGTCATTACAACCCTGGCGGACGGTGTTAAAGCTGCGGTAAGACCGCTAACAGGCCAGAGGAAAGAAAAAGGGAATTATGACCGCGGCGGAAACCGCCAACATAGGCAGCCACTTTAACACTCCGACCACCACGGTGGTACAGACAAGCAGCGAGGCGGTCACCGCCAACAGACAGGCGGAAGACAAAGTACCGCCCACAGTATTACAACAGGCCAATCCGCCACCTTTTCCGGGGCAGATTCACCGTGGATAAAAACACGGCAGAAACAGCTTTTGCAATGGGAAAACGCTCACCTTAACACACTCCACGAGGAAGGAGGGCACCATGGAGCCGGAACTCCAAACACTCCCTGTGCTTGTCTTCCTGCTCCTCTACGAACATCAGCAACGGCGGCACCGAAGACAACGGTGAGTACTGTACCTACAACATAGAGGAGGGGGGAGGCAAAAGTCAGGGACACACACACGCAACACCCCCACCCCCACCCCGACCCTCACTCACTACAACACACACACCAATGCATTTCCAAGCATCACAGTAACAACCCCCAACCCCCCCGGAAGAATGCAAAGACAAAATGAAATTAGTACAACCACTGTAATGTATCAAAATAGAGTATGCTCAAATATACATAAATATATACACATTCCAAATATATACATCACAATTAGTAGTGCAGGTATGCACAATTCAATGTCCGTGGACCACTGGGCCCAAAATGCATGATACGATACCTGTCCAGAAACAGAGAGAACATTGCAGGGGCATCAGATAGAAATACAACAGGCACCTCAGGGGGAAGGGAAGGGAAGGGGGGGCACCTCAGCCAGATGACAGCACCACGCCAGATCCATGACGGGGCTACATGCACATTGATGTATCCTGGGGAGTGCAAAGCCACAGTCTCTCAAGTCTCTACAGTGGGTGGTTTGCCCACTGTACCATCCTGGGGAGTGCAAAGCCACAGTCTCTCAAGTCTCTCCAGTGGGTGGTTTGCTCACTGCTTTATCCTAAGGAGTGCAAAGCCACAGTCTCTCAAGTCTCTCCAGTGGGTGGTTTGCCCACTGATTGGTCCTGGGGAGTGCAAAGCCACAGACTCTCAAGTGGATAACAGTCTCCACTGGTTCTGGAGGGGGACTGGTGCCCAGAGTGCTTCATCCTGTGAAGGATTCAGGTAGTGGATGCTGTTCTCCACTGGTTCTGGAGGGGGACTGGTGCCCAGAGTGCATCACGCTGTGTTATTAGTACATTAGTGAGGAGTTGGAGTGATAGGGGAGGGGGTGAGGGTGGGGGGGTGTGATAGCATGCAGGTAGGGTGGGGGATATGATAGTTAACATTTGACTTACCAGTGTCCATTCCTCCACCAACTCCTCCGAGGCCCTCTGGATGCATAATGGTCAAGACCTGCTCCTCCCATGTTGTTAGTTGTGGGGGAGAAGGTGGGGGTCCGCCGCCAGTCCGCTGAATCGCGATGTTGTGCTTGGAGACCACGGAACGCACCTTCCCCCGTAGGTCGTTCCACCTCTTCCTGATGTCCTCCCGATTTCTTGGGTGCTGTCCCACAGCGTTGACCCTGTCCATGATTCTTCGCCATAGCTCCATCTTCCTAGCTATAGAGGTGTGCTGCACCTGTGATCCAAATAGCTGTGGCTCTACCCGTACGATTTCCTCCACCATAACCCTGAGCTCCTCCTCCGAAAACCTGGGGTGTCTTTGGCGTGCCATGGGGTGGTGTAGGTGATGTGTGGGGTGGTGTATATGGTGATGAGTGTGGTGATGTGTAGTGGTGTGGGGTGTTTTGTGCGTGGATGTTGTGTGGGTGATGGTGTTGTGTGCCTGTAGATGCTAGTATTGTTGATGGTGGGGTCTCTCTCTGGCCTTCTCTCAGTAATTGTGGTCGTAGGGGTTTGTGGGTGATGTGGGTGTGTGTTTTATATTGAATTGGGTTTGTGGGAGAGGTGTTTGTATATGTATCAGGTGTGTGTATTTCGTATTGTCCAATGTTGTGGTGTTTTGGAGATGTGTGTGTATTTTGAGCCCATCGGTGTGTACCACCAATGGAATACCGCGGTTGAAAGACCGCCGCGTGGATTCGTGGGTCGGAATAGCATGGGCGTGTTTCTGTTGGCGTGACGGTGGAGGATTTGTTTTCGCCAGTTTATCACTGACCTTTGGTGTGGCGGACTTGTGTGGGTGTCTGAATTTCGGCGGATTCCGAGATGTGGGTCATAATAGCTGTGGCGGAATTCCGCGGCCGCGGCAGTGTATTGGCGGGCTTCTGCACGGCGGTATGAGGCTTTTACCGCCAATGTTGTAATGACCACCTATATCTTTTATTGCCTCCATTACCACATTCATCTAGTGAAGACAGATTTTACCATATCAGCTAGACCTTTGCATTAACAAAGCACAATGTCTTCAGTTGTTGACACTAATGTAGCTGAAGGAGTATACACCAATCTTATTGCTCTGTCCCTGATCATCTTAGGAGGGGATGGACCATTCATTTTGTCAGGTGTATATCTGATGTTTATGAAGACAAGAGCAAATGTGTCAGGCCGCTTTAAACCAACTGAGGACAGACTTTAGCCAATCTCTTCTAAAGACTTCTATTTACTGATTCTACCACACCAGAGGACCTTATAAGTGCAAGTAAACCACTGGTTTATTTGTAAAGCAGTGCAGGAGATTTGCAAAAACGTGTTTCTAAAATGTGAGCCACAATCTCTCTCAAAAGAAGTTGGTTGGCCACATTGAGGATATAATTCCTTCAACAAAAGTTTCAAAATTGTAAGGCTATCTGATCTCTGGGTAGCATTCTTTCACCTATTTGCAAAGCAAGCAGACAATAACCAAGATATATTTCAAACCTTTGCAAACTGGAATTTCCACAAAGTCTGTTTGAAGTCTTGTAAATGGGACCGCTGATTTGCTTATTCGATTAATTGCAATCAACTTCTTCTATCCTTGATTAATTAGCCGACATACCGCGCACGTGGAACACAAATGTTTAGCAACATTTCTGATTAGCACTTCTTTCGGATATCATTTTTACCTTCTTGGACAATTGTTTCATCTTCAAGTACACAATATCTGGCTAATTGATCAGCATTATTATTTCCAAGAGTAACCAAATCTTTTCCAGCTTTATGGTAAGCACACTTGACCACAGCAATCGTGTTAGGTTGCTGAATTGTCTTCAAGAGATCAAGTATATAGAGGCTGTTCTTTATTGGAACCTGAGAAGATGCCATGAAACTTCTCTGTGACTACAGTTGTCCATAATCATGCACCACACCAAACTCATACTGGCTATATGTATAAATTATCACATTAAGATTTTCTGACAGCAATTCCGCCACTTGAGTTGAAGTTATATTTGGCAGATAGGATGCTTCAAGATTTTCAGAAATGGAACATACTGCATCCCAGCATCGGTGCTCCATATTGGTCTCTCAAACAAGACTCATCAACAAATAGAATCAGCCATTTCATAATTCAGTAACCACAATACTATCATGCTTACTTTAATTGTCCTCATCCACTTTTTCATCAAAGTTCCTGTCTTCGCAATGTTTGTTTCGATCGGAAGCAGTGTTGCGGGGCTGAGCAAATTGCACCTTTTAATTGAAATGTTTTCTGCTGCAAGAATAATTTGCTCAAATCCAGTTAGTTTACACAATTCCCTCACTTTGTTCAAGTACAGTATAAACAGCTGCAACCGATTTCAGACAACCAGGAAGATTTACAGCTACTTGATCTAAAAGGCTGAAAGCTGGGCTACTTGCCTCATCATGTCTCTGTGTAATAATTGATAATGTACATCCACTCTTCTCATGACAGTACAGAATGAAAGTCAAATGATAGGCATTCCAAAGGGATTGTCTTACATGAACTCTTCCTTCATCTGTACAAAGTCTCCGAACATTCTTTGTCAACTGGTACCAGGTCTTGTATGTCACTCTGTATTAACCTTATGAAGGTTTTCGCACTCAAGAAAAAGTTTGGGATCCTCTGATGACAGTAGCCAACAATTCCCAGAACCCTCCTCACCTCTATTTAGGGGGTAGGGGTTTCCTTTTCAGAATTGCAGAAACACGTTCTTTTGAAACTTTCCTTGCACCTTTCTCAATATGGTAACCAAGATAGATTGCTTCCTTTTGAGAATACTGTATCCTAGTAGTAAAAACTTTATGATCACTGGTAGCTAAATGATTCTGTACTGCAATTGTGTCAAGGTTGCTGTCCTCTTTTTTTTTGGATGCACCAAGAAGTCTTCAATAAACTGTACTAGGACTGAATGACAGAGCAATCTCACATTTGGATCGCTGATATATCGATCCAACAATATCAAAACACGCAAATATCAGAAATTAAATAGCAAGAACAAAAATATTGATTCTTTAGACATAACTATAAAAATCACAAATATTAGGCACACAAATATTGTTGTCAAAAACACAAATTTTTACATATATCTATAACGCAATCGGCAACACAAATATTGGCACCTAGAAGAAAACATATAGGCCCACATTATGACTTTGGGGGTCTTCTATGAAGACCGCCAAAGCCGCGGGCGACAGGACACCACCAGTGCTGGTGGTCTCCCACCCACCAAATCACAGATACTGCCAGATTTTCTTCACACTTTGGGCAGAATTCCAGCAGTAGTCGTGCCGGTGGGTGGAGGTGCTCTGGCGGTTGCACCACCGGCCCGCCAGTAGGCCACTGCCACCATATTATGGGCCAGAATACGGTCTGGCAGTGTCCTGCTGGCGGGGCGCTGCTGGCAGTGGAATCACTCCTTCCCTGCCGGATGACCTTCTCCCGGGAACAGGTAAGGTGATCATCCGACAGGGGGAGAGGGGTGGGAGGGTGGGGGTGTTGTGTGTGCGTGTATGAGTGTGTGTTGTCTGCGTATGTGCATGAATGTGTGAATGCGTGATTTTATGCGGGTCTGAATGTTGAAGGGAGGTTTGTGTCTGTATGCAAGTGTTTATGCGTGTGAGTATGCATGTTTGGATGAGAGTTAGTATGCATGCTTGAATGTGTGTGTGAATGTAATTGTGAATGTGTGCATGAATGTAGTTGTGAATGCGTGTATGAATGTGGTTGTGAATGCGTGTATGGGTGTTGTGAATGCATGTATGGATGCGGGTGAGTGGATGCGTGTATGTAAGTGTCGGTGAATGGTTGTAAAACAAACTATTTAGTATAATACAAAAAGAAAACATATGTTAGAGTTTACCAAACAAGGACTCAACTGATAAAAAAACATTTAAAGTATACTAAACCAACCAATAAAATAGCACCATATACAACTTTAACCAATAAAATCTCAAAAACAATTAAATAAATCACATAAAGGGCACTCTAAGTAAAACAGCTTGATACTCCAAAAATGATAAAGGCTGTACGAGGAGGAACCTCTGCTGGATTCTTGCAACAAACAATAAAAAAATATATTCATTTATACAACTACAAAATCAAGTAAATAATACTTATATTTAGACTGAAAATTAACTGTTACTAAACGTAAAAATATTAATTAACAAAAAACTAGTAACACACTTTGTAACTTTCATCTTTTTACATAGACTGCCTAAAAGGTAAAAACACAACTTCCAAACCAACAACCTGCCAGAAAATATTAACTATAGAAAAACACCAAGAATATACAATAAAGTAAGCATAGATAACTAATAAATTAGATAATAAGCAATCGAACATAAACTAAACTCCCTAAACCTCGACAAACTTACAACAAAATGCCATTTTTTAATGAATGTTATCTAATCTAACATTTTCCCTCTTTAAACAAAAAAGCAAACACCTGTTCCAAGTTAAAATGAGATCAAAGGAAAAGCTGCAAAATTGTGAAAAACATTGCAGCAAACATACAAGTAAGTAAACAAAATAAGAGTAACTGCATTTTAAACATATTAATAATAAACATACAACAGTTAAACCATAATACACATCTATACTATTCAACTACAATGACAGAAGCTGCCAAATTTCTCACTTCACAGAAAGGGAAGCAATTATTAAATCACATGGGCTACACCTACAACCAAGATAATGCATCTACAGAAACTATAAACTGGAAATATACTAAATATTATTCTAATGCATGCTATGGAAGGGCAAGTACAAAAGATAATGTTGTAATTAATGTAAACAAGCACAGCCACCCGCCAAATGTGATAGAAATAGAAGGTAGAGAAGAACCCACGGCAGAATTCTTAAAAACATACTAGCCAAACTTCGCCAACACATAACAGGCCAACTACCACCTTTCCTCACTCTAAAACATTTAATTGCATGCACTAAAAAAGCCACCAGCAATAACTCACTAGCCCTTAGAAGATACCACAACACACACATGCCAGACCATTTACCAATTACACATAATGAGGAACCCTTCCTTCTATATGCCAATCTAAATAATGAAAAACGAATCCTAATCATCTCTACTGCGAGCAAGTTAATGAAACTTAGCCAATGTGAAGCCTGGATGATGGATGGTACCTTCTAAATGTTTCCCAAGCCATTCACTCAGATATACACCATAGACATCAGAATCCCTTCATATATGCTTTACTTGCAAATGAACAAAACAGCACCTACTGTGAACTTTTAACCTGTATAAAACAAATAACTACTACCACCAGAAAATAATCATAAACTTTCAACAAGCCATAGTTCAAACAATTCAAAAAATATAACCCACACGGCCATATAAGGCTGTTACTATCACTTGAATCAAAATATATGGCAGCACCTCCAAGCCATTGCCAAATACTATAACTTACTAATAGAAAGCACTATTGACCAACAAAATGGAGACTAACTTAGGGCCTTATTATGAGTTTGGCGGTCTGAGGACCAACACGCTTGCCTTGACGGTCAGACTGCCGCATTCCAGAAGGTCCAACCACCACATTACAACGCTGGCAGGCAGACCCACCGGGGACCACTGTCACTGCCAAGAACATCATTGTTGACTGGCTATTGGCAGTCTGAGTTGTACTCAGTCACAGCTGCACTGAACACAGCGCCGCTGTGCTCATTACAACTCAGCTTTCTGCCAGCCTTTCCATGGCGGTCACCCCTCCATGGAAAGGCTGGAAGAAGCCCAGGGTCTGGGGCCACAGGGGGGGCCCTGTACTGCACATGCCAGGGGCAGTGCAGGGCCCCCCCTGCCCAGCAACATCGGAATGCATACTTTCTGCTTTGCAGGCAGTGCGCATTCCAATGGTGCTGGTGTGCTACGGTATTGACTTCTGCTCCCTTAAGGGAGCTGAGCCCAATAACGCAGCACTGATTCTGCCAGTCAGCCTGGTGGGACCAGCATAATACAATGTTCCCGCTGGTCAGCCTGGCAGAAACATTGTAATACGCTTAGGGGGGGTCCCCACCACCATGGTGGTGGCGTCCTCCCCGCAAGTTTGGTGGTCAGCTCATCTGACTGCCAAACTCGTAAGGAGGCCCTTAAACCTCTCATGGACTATTTCGAAGACACTTGGGTTGGCTGGCTGCGTCGGTCAAGACACAGAAGCCAAGCCAAATTCCAGATACCATGGTGGAATGTCTATGGCAGCAACGTGGCAAAGGAAACTAAAACAAACAACACAGTTGAGGGAAGGTACAATGCCTTCCAATTCACACTAATTAGAACACAACCTACTGTATACAAATTTAGTGAAACATTACAAAAAGAGCAAAGCTACCAAGAACTAAGAATAGAACAATCTGGTAGCCAAATTGGCCGTAAACTTAACAAACAAATTTAGAAAATGTACAACACTCCGCAATTTGAAGTCAGACTCCTCATGAATAACAAAGGAGTAGACAACTTAGAAATGAAAGCCAAATCCATCCTTTAAAATATATATTAACCTACCAAAAACCTCAATACCTACAAACCAAAAAAAATAAACAAACCAACAAACCAAATCTTGTTTTAATGATATAAATATTTTATTCAGTGAAACAATTATATACAATCACTGTTAATAATACAAATACACATGTTAATTATAACAAAAATGTAGCAATAATCAACCAACTTAAAAAACAAATTCAATCCATCACCTCAAATAAATGCAACACATAATGCAAACAATTCCAAATAATAACATAAACATAACATAAACAATATAATATCACATTTTCCACCCACAACAAAAGTAAAAAATAAAAGTTAGGGCCTCATTATGAGGTTAGCAGTCTGATTGCGAGAACGCCATGCTGGTTGGCTCCAAAACACCAGCATTTTGGCGGTCTCACAGAGCGCCGTATTACGAGTTGAACAGCCGGGACTGCCAAAGCACAGGCAGAAAAATGTCACCGCCAGGACTCTCGAGGGTGGGAAATAGGCAGTCCTATCACCAGCACCGCAAGCCCATCAACCAACCACCTATCATATTATGACTTGCAAATCACAATGGCGGTACATCCATGGCGGTCTACCAATGGCAGTGTGAACCACGGCGGTCACCACAGTAATACCCTACCCCACATTGGATGGATTCAAATTCCACACCGCTGACACACATTCACACACCCAGCACACCTACAAATGTTGTTATAAAACACACCCCTTCACACACCACAATCCTCTGCATCCACCACACATAGAAGCCAGAGCCTAAAATCTGAGACACAGTACAATAGAATAGGCAGTCATCCAACTTTCACATAGCGTTTATCCCACACCCACACAACATACCCACCACACTAAATTGCACCTATACACATCATTTGCCATCCTTTACCCCCTTACCAAACAACACCTATACCCCATCATCTTTTTTTTGTGTTGTCTACCACCACTATGTCACCATAAAAAAGAAATCCTTGTTTCACAGACAACGAGTTAAGAGTCATGGTGGATGAAATAATTAGAGTAGAGCCATACTTATTTGGAGCCCAAGTCAAGCAGACTACAAATGCAAGGAAAATGGAAATGTGGCAAAGAATAGTCAACAGGGTGAATTCTGTAGGCAACTACCCATGCACAAGGGACGACATCAGGAAGAGGTGGAACAACCTCAGGGGGGAGGGTGTGTTCCATGTCAGCCACTCCCCAGCTGGCGGTCTTCAAGATTGGAGGTGATCCCCCACCTCCTCCCCCACAGTTCACGTCATGGGCGGAGAAGGTCTTGGGCCTTCTGCATCCTGTGGGCTTGGCAGGAATACGTGGGGGAATCGAGTTGGGTAGGTCTCTACACCAATAATGCCACCAAAATGTATTGTCATGCATGCTCACTGTTCACCTTTTGCCACCTTAACAGTCAGTCCACTTACCACCCCTGTGTCCAACTGTCCGAATACCCCTGTCTGACATCTCACATGTGAAATTAACTCACCTGGGGGAACAGTATCTGTGTATGGTGTGGGTACTACAGGGACTGATAGCACTACAACTCCCAGCAGGCACTGTTCCACCATTAAGAAAACCAGAACAGTGCACCATAATGAAAATAGCCTTGAATGTAAACTAAACAATGAAGTATACTCACCTGAACGGCCCACAATTGTATAGACTGTGGGAATTATAGCAATGCTATGGACATCTGCTAGTACAATACCACTAACTCACAGCTACAACTGTGTCCTCTGCTACTCTGTCCCATCAACCTCCCATCACCTATTGGACTTTACTCACCTAGGGGATCTCACACATATGCAGTGTGCTGTACTTGGTGTAAACTGTGACATATGGCCAGGTAGAATGGTTACTCCAAATCTGATGGCCAGGTCAGTGTCCACATAACATTGTGCAGCTGTCTGTTAACTCAACAATGAAGGATTGCTAACTGGGAGGTCCCATGAAACATGTAGGCCCTCATTATGACATTGGCAGTAAATCCCACTTACCACCACGCTGACGGCCGCCAACTTACCACCGCGGTGACAGATATCCTTCCACCATATTGTGGCACACACACACCAATCTGACAGAATACAGCCACATACACAAATCTGCCAGACCAAAGGTCAGTGATAAAGTGGTGGTCCCAAAACCCATACCATTACGCCAACAAAACAACGCCCACCACATTATGACACACAAATCACCACAGCGGACATTCAACAATGGTAAAACATTGGCGGTCCATACTGCCGCGCTCAGAGTGGACACCTATATACAAAACAACACTACATTGGCCAATACCAAAAACATACACCTGACACCCATACACACACCAGACCAACACATCCACACCACTATAAAACACCCACCCACATTACACCATTCACAAACAACAGTTGCCACCAGGAGACTGAGAAGAAGAGCACAGAGACAAATAGACACACACACCACTTACACTTATACACCCCTCATGCACTCCACATCACACACCCCCACCACATTACTCAACACACCCTTACCAGCACACATCACACAACACCCATGGCACCACAAAGGCACCCTCATTTCACTGAAGAGGAGTTAAGGGTCATCGTGGAGGAAACTGTCAGGGTAGAGCCACAGCTCTTTGGAGCACAGGTACAGTAAATATCCATTGCCAGGAAGATGGAGCTATGGCCGAGAATCATGGACAGAGTCAACGCCGCAGGACAGCACCCAAGAACAAGGGGCGACATCAGGAAGAGGTGGAATGATGTTGGAAAGTACCATCTTTCTTGGCATGTTACCCCCATTTTACATGTATGTCAGTATGTTTTTGCCTGTCTCACTGGGATCCTGCTAGCCAGGATCCCGTGCTCATAGTTTGTGGCCTAAATGTGTATGCCTGTGTACTGCTAATCAGAACCTCAGTGCTCATGCTCTCTCTGCCTTTAAATTTGTCACTATAGGCTAGTGACTACAATTACCAATTCTAATTGGCACATTGGAAACCCCTTATAAGTCCCTAGTATTAGGTACCTAGGTACCCAGGGCATTCGGGTTCAAAGAGATCCTTATGGGCTGCAGCATTACTTTTGCCACGCATAAGGAGCTCAGACAAAACCTTCACAGGACTGCCACTGCGGCCTGAGTAAAATAGGGTCCACACTATTTTACAGCCATTTTACACTGCACGTAAGTAACTTATAAGTCACCTATATGTCCAGCTCTAGATAGGTGCAAAGTTACTAAGTGTGAGGACACCCTTGAACTAGCAGGGGTGCTCCCACATTGTTCAGGGCCATTTCCCCAAACTTTGTGAGTGCTGGGACACTATTTTACACGTGCATGACATATAGGTCACCACCTATATGTAGCTGCATAATGGTAACTCCGCATGTGGCCATGTGAGGTGTCTAAGATCATGGAATTGTCCCCCCATTCCAGATCTGGTATGGGGGGGCAATCCCATGGACACTGGGGGCTCCACTATGGACCCCCAGTACTGCCAAACCAGCTCTCTGGGGTTTTCTCTGCAGCTACAGTTGCTGCCACCCCACAGGCAGGGTTCTGCCCTCCTGGGGTCTGAGCAGCTCAGTCCCAGGAAGGCAGAACAATGCATTTCCTTTGGGAGGAGGGTGTTACACCCTCTCCCTTTGGAAATAGGTGTTACAGGCTTGGAAGGGGTAGCCTCCCAGAGCCTCTGGAAATGCTTTGAAGGGCAAAGATGGTGCCCTCCTTGCATAAACCAGTCTACACCAGTTTAGGGAACCCCAGTCCCTGCTCTGGCGAGAAACTGGACAAAGGAAAGGAGAGTGACCACTCCCCTCTCCACCACCACCCCAGGGGTGGTGCCCAGAGCTCCTCCAGTGTGTCTCGGACCTCTGCCATCTTGTTTTCAGAGGTGTGGGGACACTCTGGAGGCCTCTGAGTGGCCAGTGCCAGCAGGTGATGTCAGAGACCCCTCCTGATAGGTGCATAGCTGTGTAGGTAGCCAATCCTCCTCTCAGGGCTATTTAGGGTCTCTCCTGTGGGCTTCTCTTCAGATTTTGACTTTCAATAATCCACCTGGACTCCTCTGCACTTATCTCTTTGACTTCGGCCAAGGATCGACCGCTGACTGCTCCAGGACGCCTGCAAAACCGCAACAAAGTAGCAACAAGACTACCAACAACATTGTAGGGCCTCATCCTGCCCGCTTTCTCGACTGTTTCCTGGTGGTGCATGCTCTGAGGGCTGTCTGCCTTCACCCTGCATTGGAAACCAAGAAGAAATCTCCTGTGGGTCGATGGAATCTTCCCCCTGCCAACGCAGGCACCAAACGTCTGCATCACCGGTCCTCTGGGTCCCCTCTCATCTTGACGATTGTGGTCCCTGGAACACAGGAGATGGATCCAAGTGTCCCTGATAGTCCAGTGGCCCTTCTGTCCAAATTTGGTGGAGGTTAGTCCTTGCCTCCCACGCCAGACAGTAATCCTGTGTCCTGCGTGAACTGCAGCTGCTAGGGCTTCTGTGCACTTTTGCAAGACTCCCTTCGTGCACAGCCTAGCCAGGTCCCCAGCACTCCGTCCTGCATTGCCCAACTCGCTGAGTTGGACTTCCGACTTCATGGGACTCCCTTTTGTTGTGCTGAGTTGACCGTCGTGCTCAGATCTTCTGAATGCCTCGTCAGGTGCTTCTGCTTCTGCGTGGGCTCTCCGTGTTGCTGAGCAACCCCTCTGTCTCCTCCTTCAAGGGGCACCCTCCTGGTCCTTCCCGGGCCCTCGCACCACCAAAAAACCTTTAACCGCAACTCTTGCTGCTAGCAAGGCTTGTTTGTGGTCTTTCTGCGTGGAAACAACTCTGCATCCCCCAGCACGCCGTAGGACATCTTCTGACCAAAGGAGAAGTTCCTGGCACCTTCCGTTGTTGCAGAATCTTTGACTTCTTCCACCCGGAATTACGAACGCTTGGTTTTTCAAAGGCTCACATATGTATGAAGAGTGCATTGGATTTGATTGGTGACCGGATAATTGGGGGCAAATGGCATGTTGGAAGAAGATTTGATAAAGAAAAAAAGTGGACGAGTCAGAGGATATATTTAGGGACTCCCATCATACTAGTCCTGATGAAGACCCAATGTGGAGCTGTGATGTGGCCCAAGATATAGAGGGGTCGAAACTTCGACGATTATATCATAGTTTGGATTGGTTTCTGCATAGAACCAGTAGAGGATTGAAGGAATTGATTCAGACTCTTTGGGGATCTGGAGTGGAGTCAATGCAGCAAAATAGAACCAACCGACTATTTTTAATGTTTTTTTGTATAGGTGTTTTGATCTATTTGAATATGTATTATTCTTCTTTCTATTTATCACGAGCACTTTTTCTCACACTATCCTTCCTTCGGTGTGTTGTGTTTTTTTAGATGGTTGTCCGTATAATATATTAAATTGATATTTATGTAAAAATTAAATGAATGAATATATTTATATTTATATAAATAAATAGTGTTTCTGTCTTCACCTATGTTGTTTTATGAGGTATAAATAATTTGTTGTTCCTTCCCCGTCTGGGCATTGTTGTTTGTAATGATTTCTTCCACCCGGAGGCAGCCCTTTTGCACCTTCATCTGGGGTTTGGTGGGCTCCTGCCCCCCCGGACACTTGCGTGATTCTTGAACTTGGTCCCCTTACTTTACAGGTCCTCAGGTCTAGGAATCCGTCTTCAGTGTTTTGCAGTCAGTTGTTGTCCTTGCAGAATCCCCTATCTCGACTTTACTGTCTTTCTGGGGTAGTAGGGTAACTTTACTCCTACTTTTCAGGTTCTTGGTGTTGGGTATCTTGGACACTCCTAGTGTTTTCTTACACTCCCAGCGACCCTCTACACACTACACTAGGCTTGGGGTCCACTCGTGCTTCGCATTTCACTTTTGGACTATATGGTTTGTGTTGCCCCTAGGCCTATTTTTTGTCGACATCAGGGCTGTGCACGCTCTACGGGCGACTGGAATGCAAAAATCCAGCACTTCCAAGATAACGTAATTCATGCGTTATGCTGATGTGCTGTTGTTTAACCTTTTGCATTGCAGAGTTTAATCCTTAAGACTTATATTCAAGGTGCTTATAAATACTGTTCATTTGCAATGTATTGCTGCAGGTTTTCAGAGTGTCAGGGTGTGGTCCCTTTCCAGGGCCTTCTAGAAGCTTCCTCTGCAGCATGACTGGGTGTGGTTGAGGGCTGGGGCAAGACTTTTTATAAGGGAGCCAGCCCAGCTCCACGTGCTCACTATTCAGAGGTCCCAGTGCAGAGCAGCAGCAACTTCCTGAGCTCCTGTTCCAGAGGCCTACTTTGATCTTCCAGGCCTTGCCCTTCACTTTGTTGGTGATTCTTGATAAGGGCGGTAAGATGGAGGTCGGACTGGGCCCCCGATCCCATTCTCGAAGGCTTTCGAGGCTTGGGCCTAATTTTCATGATAAATGATTTTACCTTGTGCGTGTGAATGTGAGCTTAGCTTTTTCTGGCATTTGCATGCTAGCATTCGAATCGGCAAGACGCGCAATTAATTTCTTGTGCTTAACTCATGATATTCTTTGTGCGCTACCATTTCTTGGCATTCACATGGTGGCATTCGAATCTGCAAGACACGCAATTCATTTCTTGTGCTTAACTTGTGATATTCATTGTGCGCTACCATTTCATGGAATTTGCAAGGTAGCATTTTAATCGGCAAGATGCGCGATTCATTTCTTGTGCTTAATTCATGTTATTCATTGTGCGCTAACATTTCATGGCATTTATATGGTGGCATTCGAATCAGCAAGACTCGCAATTCATTTCTTGTGCTTAACTCATGATAATCATTGTGTGCAACCATTTCATGGCGTTTTTACATATTCATGTGGAAATCAGCAATGTGCGCAATTCATGTTTCTGCATTTAAATACTGAGGCGGTCATTACAACATTGGCGGTAAAAGCCGCTTACCGCCATGCAGAAGACCGCCAACACACCGCCGCGACAGCGGAATTCCGCCACAGCTATTATGACCCACATCACGGAATCCGACAAAATTCAGACACCCACACAAGTCCGCCACACCAAAGGTCAGTGATAAACTGGCGATAACAAAACCTCCACGTCACACCAAAAGAAATACGCCCACACTATCACGACCCACGAATCCACGCGGCGGTCTTTCAACCGCGGTATTCCATTGGCGGTACACACCGCCGAGCTCAAAATACACACACATCTCCAAAACACAGCAACATTGGACAGTTCGAAATACACACACCTGATACACATACACACACCACTCCCACACACCCAATACAATATAAAACACACACCCACATCACCCACAAACCCCTACGACCACAATTACAGAGAGAAGGCCAGAGAGAGACACCACCATCAACAAACTAGCATCCACAGGCACACAACACCATCACCCACATAACTTCCACGCACCTCACACTACACACCACTACATATCACCACACTTATCACCACACACACCACCCCACACATCACCTACACCACCCCATGGCACGGCAAAGACACCCCAGGTTCTCGAAGGAGGAGCTCATGGTCATTGTGGAGGAAATCGTCCGGGTAGAGCCACAGCTATTTGGATCACAGGTGCAGCACACCTCAATTGCAAGGAAGTTGGAGCTATGGCGTAGAATAGTCGACAGGGTCAACGCAGTGGGACAACACCCAAGAAATCGTGAGGACATCAGGAAGAGGTGGAACGACCTATGGGGGAAGGTGCGTTCCGTGGTCTCAAGACACCACCTGGCGGTTCAGCGGACTGGCGGCGGACCCCCACCTCCTCCCCCACAACTAACAACATGGGAGGAGTAGGTCTTGGCGATTCTGCATCCTAAGGGCCTCGCAGGAGTCGGTGGAGGAATGGACTCTGGTAACTCAAATCTTAACTATTACATCCCCCACCCTACCTGCATGCTATCACATACCCCCACCCTCGCCCACACCCCTATCACTCCAACTCCTCACAAATGTACCAATATCACAAACCACACATCCCAACACCAAGCCCTGCATGCAACAACGCATGGACACCCATCACCAAAGCATGCCCACTGCACATACCCATACACCCCCCAAAAACCATCATCACACAAGTTCCCACACAGGAATGCCAGCACTGGGGTACACGGTTACCCACCCATTGCACAGATGCAATAATCATGCCTTTCCACCCCTGCAGGACCACTACCCAACATCACCAGACAGGAGGGTCCAGACATGTCCACTCCACCCACAGAAGAGGCCCACAGTGATGACAGCACCTCTGTCCACCTGGATCTAGATGACCAGCCCGGACCATCGTGGGCCTCGGGACAGTCGGTTCACCTCACACAGGAACAGGCCACCACAGACCTTCCCCCCTCTGGAAACACCAGCACAGCACCCACCCAGCGGGCCCATACCTCCGGCACCAGGACAAGTCAATCAGCTGTGTGTCCACCACCACAGGGAACCCAGGATAACCCACCACCCCAACAACAACAGGGACCTGGGGGCAGTGGCAGTGGGCACACAGTCCAGGGGACGGAGGCCCAGGAACACTGGGGAACTGGGAGGGCTGCTGTGCGACAGGAGGCGGACAGGCCAAGAGAACCCACTCTCCACGAGGCCCTCTCCTCCATCATGGGAGCATACCACCACTCCCAGTAGACGATGGCAACGGTATTGGCCAAGTTTCAGGAGACCCAGCGCATGCAGGAGGAACAGTATTTGGGGTTCAGGGAGGAACTCAGAACCATCAGCTCCGCCCTGGGCACCATCTTAGGGGTGCTGAAGGAAGTACTCAACACCAGGAGGGACACTGTGGCACTCCAAGGGGCCCCTGACACTAGAATGGAAGATGAACTGCCCACCACCTCCGCCGGCGCTAGTGGAGAGGACGCCCCGCCACAGGACCACCACACCAGAACCCCACCCCCTGCAGACGGAGAACCACCCGCAAATGGTCCCTGATATCCAGGAACAAGACAGAGCACGATGCCAAGACCCCCGCCAAGAAATGAGACCACCCTGATTGTCATCCCACTGTCCCACTTTGTCACCCTGTCCATATTGAAACTGCCCCAGCTCCACTTCCTATGCACATATGGGTAATGCACCTGTGAGACTAATAGACTGGACTCTGCCATGGACATTCCTCCACCATCACCCCTGACCATTTTTCTACCCCCTCCAATATTGAGCACTTAAATTAACACACTTAAAGCACAAAACAATCTGGAGTCTGTCTGTGATTTTGAAATAGTGTATTAGCAATTACAGTGACAAAATGCTCTTTCAAATGTAATGTCAACATACCTATATCACACAGCTCTATTCCATGAGGAAACAAAGCAGATGTCACACAGTGGGACCCACATCTGTGAAATCGTAAGGGAAAGTGACAACTCAGTGACCATACACCGGGTGAAATCAACAGACAGGATAGAGGTAGTAGTGTAAAAGTACATGTAGTACATGTAGTAGGCAGGAATATATTCTCACCTGTGTTTCACTGGAAATATTGCTGGATGACTGAGTCCCTGTTCTGCATGTCTTCTTCCTCAGCTTCCTCCTCATCACTGTCCACAGACTCCACAGCTGCCACAACACCGCCATCTGGACCATCCTCCTGCAGAAAAGGCACCTGTTGTCGCAAAGCCAAGTTGTGAAGCATACAGCAGGCCACGATGATCTGGCACACCTTCTTTGGTGAGTAGAATAGGGATCCACCTGTCATATGCAGACACCTGAACCTGGCCTTCAGGAGGCCGAAGGTCCGCTCGATCACCCTCCTAGTTTGCCCATGGGCCTCATTGTAGCGTTCCTCTGCCCTTGTCCTGGGATTCCTCACTGGGGTCAGTGGCCATGACAGGTTGGGGTAACCAGAGTCACCTAATAGCCACACACGGTGCCTCTGGAGTTGACCCATCACATAAGGGATGCTGCTATTCCGCAGGATGTAGGCGTCATGCACTGAGCCAGGGAACATGGCATTCACATGGGAGATGTACTGGTCTGCCAAACATACCATCTGTACATTCATGGAATGATAACTCTTCCGGTTCCTGTACACCTGTTCACTCCTGTGGGGGGGGGACCAAAGCCACATGGGTCCCATCAATGGCACCTATGATATTGGGGATATATCCAAGGGCATAGAAGTCACCTTTCACTGTAGGCAAATCCTCCACCTGAGGGAAAACGATGTAGCTCCACATGTGTTTCAGCAGGGCAGACAGCTCTCTGGACAATACGTTGGAAAACATAGGCTGGGACATCCCTGATGCCATGGCCACAGTTGTTTGAAAAGACCCACTTGCAAGGAAATGGAGCACTGATAGCACCTGCACTTGAGGGGGGATTCCTGTGGGATGGCGGATTGCTGAGATCAGGTCTGACTCCAACTGGGTACACAGTTCCTGGATTGTGGCCCGGTCAAACCTGTAGGTGATAATCAAATTTCTTTCCTCCATTGTCAACAGGTCCACCAGCGGTCGGTACACCGGAGGATTCCGCCATCTCCTCACATGTCCCAGCGTACAGTGCCTATGAAGGACAACAGCGAGCACAGAGTCAAACAACTAAGAGGTATGTACCCACAGTCTACACAGAACACCATTCATACACAAAATCTGGCCTGTATGTGTGTTGAGACTAGGCCTAGGTATGTGTGACGCAGTTGGTAATTAGGCCATGTGGGCCCCTGAAATGGCGGCTGCCTGACCTGTAAAGTGGGACAATGGGATGTGAGGTAACTGCGCTGGCGTTGTACACCGTTGCGGTAGGCGGTCGAAGACCGCGGCGCAATGCTGCATTGGTTAACATTGGACCCTATGGGTCCCAGGAGCCAATGACGATCTACGGCGGCGGTGATGGTACGCACCGCCGCGGACGTGACCACTGCGGACGTGACCGCCATTTTCTATCACTTCAATCACTCGATACCTGATCTTCGACAGGAGAGGACCTACACTGCAAGTGCTGCTGTGACCTCGGTCTGGAAGAGACAATGGCTCATGCGTCTGGGAAAAGGGCCCCTGCCTTCACATCGGAGGAGTTGGAGAAGCTCGTCAGTGGGGTCCTCCCCCAGTACACGCTACTCTACGGTCCTCCAGACCAACAGGTAAGTTCACAGGGAGCATGTTGTATGGACTATGCCTGTGTGGAGAGGGCTGGTTGTAAGAAGGAAGGGGGCAGAGTTATGCGTGCATGAAAGACGGTGAGTGCATGTGCCACATTGAAGGGTAGGGATGGGGGCCATTCACTTTGACGGCGCAGTTGGTAATTACTTCTCTTCGTGCCCTGTACATTTCATGTAATCAGCGCCCACCAGAAGAAGGATATTTGGCTTGCCATCGCCAAGGACGTCCGGACCCTGGGGGTCCACCACAGAGCACTCACTGCTGGAAGAGAAGGGAGGACATTCGCCGCTGGAGCAAGAAGACGACAGAGGCTCAGCTGGGGATGGCCTCTCAACGTGGGAGGGGTGCCCGTCGAACCATGACCCCCCCTGATGTTCCGGATCCTGGCGTAGGCCTACCCGGAGTTGGATGGGTGCTTGAGGGCATCCCAGCAGACACAAGGGGGTGAGTACACTCTCATTCAGCAGTGGAGGTGTCTGGGTGGGGGAGGAGGGCTGTGGGTTTCCCTAAGCCAGGGCGAGATCCATAGGCTAGGCCCCTCCATAAGGCATGGCCCTGTGACCCCCCACCCCACCTCTGTAGAGTGCCAAGTACAGCTATTCATGCACCTGTGTCATCTATGTGCGCAGATGTTGTTCATATCCTTGTAGGCCATTTCCCAGGAATAGCCCAAGAGCGCGACGTAGTGCAGGGGGCTTCTGTGTCTGTCTTGTCCACCAACGGCAGCGGTAATCCATGCACTCAACATGTCTTTCTTCTGTTCCCCCCCCCCTTTTGGGTGGTCTCCCTGTTCTTGTGTGCATTAGCATCATCAGGCGGAGGAGCAGTGGCACCAGAGCACGAAGGAGCTGCATCCCACATGGCCATGGAGGGCCACACTATGGACTCAGAATACACCAGTGGGACGAAGGACGAGGGGAGCACCAGGGCGGGAACAGGAGCTGAAACCAGCAACACGGACTCGTCCTCCGATGGGAGCTCCCTTGTCGTGGCGGCTACCAGCACCGCCCTCCCAGCAGCCCCTCAGCCTTCACCCCGTGCCCGCTAACCCAGGAGGGTGGGCATCACCTTCTCCCCAGGCACCTCAGGCCCTGCCCCAGTCACCCCTGCTGCCCTCAGTGAGGAGGCCATTGACCTCCTCAGGTCACTCACTGTTGGGCAGTCTACCATTTTGAATGCCATCCAGGGTGTAGAAAGGCAGTTACAACAAACTAATGCATTCCTGGAGGGCATTCATTCTGGTCAGGCAGCCCTTCACCGATCCTTTCAAACTCTGGCCTCAGCACTGATGGCAGCCATTGTCCCTGTGTCTAGCCTCCCCCCTCCAACTTCCTCCACCCAGACCTAATCCCCTGTACCTCTGCCTATCCCAAGCACACCATCAGACCAGCCTGCACACACCTCACCACACAAGGGCAGCTCAGGCAAACATAAGCACCACACATCCCACAGGCACTCACGCAAGCATCACACACACATACAGACACACCAACATCCACTGCCTCCACTGTGTCCCCCTCCTCGTCGTCTCCCTCCTCCCTCCCAGTCTCGTCTACACTCACACCTGCATGCACTACCTCTACTGCCACTACTTCCCGCACCAGCACACCCACCACCACACCCGCTCACGTGCAGTCACCACCCCCACTACCATTCACACGTCCCCTGTGTCCTCTCCCAGTGTGTCTGTGACGCCCCCTTTGAAGATACACAAACGCAGGCACACACCCACCCAACATACATCCACCTCACCACAGCCTCCAGCGCATGCACCTGCACCCAAAGCCACAAAATGTACACTTCCTACAACCACCACCTCTTCCTCCACTCCCAAACCCCCTTCAGCTACCTGTCCCAGTGTGTCCCAAAAACTTTTCCTGTCCACCCTTAACCTATTTCCCACCCCCCGTCCAACTCATAGGTCCCGAACCAGCACCTCAGCCACAAAATCTCCGGGACCAGTGGTGCCTGTTGTCACAGGTATGTGGAGTGCACCGGCCACAAGGACAGCCAGTGCGTCACGGAGCCACAGCACAGCCAGTCCCCACCCTGTGAAGCACCAGAAGTTGGCCAGTGGCCGGCAGGAGAGGGGGAATACTCCAGCCACCCAAGCCGCTCCCAGGGGTCCCGGTGGAAGTGTGGACTCATCTGTGACCCCTCCCAAGGTGGGGAAGGGCCACAAGAAACCCGGCAAGTCTGGGAGGAGCAGCACGGCGGAGAAGCCCGCCATCATCCCCGCTGCCCAGGAGGGCCCCGCCAGCCTCATCCCTGCTGCCCAGGAGGGCCTAGCCAGCCCCATCGTCCCTGCCCAGGAGGCCACCGCCAGCCCCATCGTCGCTGCCCAGGAGGCCACCGCCAGCCCCAACGTCGCTGCCCAGGAGGCCACGCAAGCCCCATCATCGCTGCCCAGGAGGGCCCTGCCAGCTACAGCCCAGCTGCCCAGGAGGGCCCCGCCAGCCACAGCCCAGCTGACCAATGAAGGACCACCAGCCCCAGCCCAGCTGGGCAATGAAGGACTGCCAACCGCTGCACAGGGCAAGCACCGCTGCACAGGGCAAGCACCGCTGAACAGGGCAAGGACCGACAAACTCAAGCACCGCTGAACAGGGCAAGTACCGCTGAACAGGGCAAGGACCGCCAACTCAAGCACCGCCGAACAGGACAAGCACCGCTGAACAGGGCAAGGACCGCCAACTCAAGCACCGCTGCACAGGGCAAGCACCGCTGCACAGGGCAAGCACCGCTGAACAGGGCAAGGACCGCCAACTCAAGCACCGCTGAACAGGGCAAGGACCGCTGAACAGGGCAAGGACCGTCAACTCAAGCACCGCTGAACAGGGCAAGCACCGCTGAACGGGGCAAGGACCGCCAACTCAAGCACCGCTGAACAGGGCAAGGACCGCCAACTCAAGCACCGCTGAACAGGGCAAGCACCGCTGAACAGGGCAAGGACCGCCAACTCAAGCACCGCTAAACAGGGCAAGGACCGCCAACTCAAGCACCGCTGAACAGGGCAAGGACCGCCAACTCAAGCACCGCTGAACAGGGCAAGCACCGCTGAACAGGGCAAGGACCGCCAACTCAAGCACCGCTGAACAGAGCAGGGACCGCCAACTCAAGCACCGCTGCACAGGGCAAGCACCGCTGAACAGGGCAGGGACCGCCAACTCAAGCACCGCTAGCCCATGAGCGGCAGGGGCACTGAAGCAACAGGGACCGTCACGGGGTGAGTGATGCACTCTGGGCACCAGTCCCCCTCCAGAACCAGTGGAGAGATCAATCCACTACCTCAGTCCTTGGCAGGATGAAGCACTCTGGGCACCAGTCCCCCTCCAGAACCAGTGGAGAGATACATCCACTACATCAGTCCTTGGCAGGATGAAGCACTCTGGGCACCAGTCCCCCTCCAGAACCAGTGGAGAGATACATCCACTACATCAGTCCTTGGCAGGATGAAGCACTCTGGGCACCAGTCCCCCTCCAGAACCAGTGGAGAGATAAATCCACTACCTCAGTCCTTGGCAGGATGAAGCACTCTGGGCACCAGTCCCCCTCCAGAACCAGTGGAGAAATCCATCCACTACCTCAGTCCTTGGCAGGATGAAACACTCTGGGCGCCAGTCCCTCTCCAGAAACAGTAGAGAAATCCATCCACTACCTCAGTCCTTGGCAGGATGAAGCACTCTGGGCACAAAGCCTCCTCCAGAAACCAGTGGAGAATGTTATTCACTTGAGAGACTGTGGCTTTGCACTCACCAGGATTGAACAGTGGGCAAACCACCCACTGTAGAGACTTGAGAGACTGTGGCTTTGCACTCCCCAGGATTGAACAGTGGGCAAATCACCCACTGTAGAGACTTGAGAGACTGTGGCTTTGCACTCCCCAGGATTGAACAGTGGGCAAACCACCCACTGTAGAGACTTGAGAGACTGTTGCTTTGCACTCCCCAGGATACATCAATGGGCATGGAGGCCCCTCGTGGATCTGGCATCGTGCACTCATCCGGCTGAGGTGCCCCCCCTTCCCTTCCCCCTGAGGTGCCTGTTGTATTACTATCTGATGCCCCTGCAGTGTTCTCTCTGTTTTGATCTGGTATCGTGTGTGGGCCTCGCCCATGCATTTTGGGCCCAGTGGTCCACGGACTATGAATGGTGCAATACCTGGACTAATAATCTTGGTGTATATTTTGTTAATAGTGTATATATGTATATTTTTGCTTACTGAATTTTGATATATTACAATGGTTACACTCATTTCCTTTTGTCTTTGCATTCTTCCGGGGGGTTAGGGGGTGTAACTATAATGTATAAATATGCATTAGTGTGTGTGTTGTAGTGGGTGAGGGTGGGGGTGGGGGTGTTGCGTGTGTGTCCCCCTGTTTTTTTTCCTCTCCCCTCCCCTGTGTCGTAGGTGCAGTACTCACCGTGCTCTTCGCCGCCGGCGTTGGTGCTCCTGGTATAGGAGCAGGAAGACTATCGCAGGCAGAATTTGGAGTTCCGGCTCCATGGTGTCATCCTTCCTCGTGGAGTGTGTAGAGGTGAGCGTTTTCCCTTCGAAATTCCTGTTTCCGCCGTGTTTTTATCCGCGGTGAATCCGCCCCGGAAAAGGTGGCGGATTGGCCTGTCATAATAGTGTGGGCGGTACATTGTCCTCCGCCTGTCTGTTGGCGGTGACCGCCGAGCTGTTTGTTTGTACCGCCGTGGCGGTCGGAGTGTTAAAGTGGCTGTCTTAGTTGGCGGTTTCCGCCACGGTCGTAATTCAAAAACAAATTCCGGCGGCCTGTTGGCGGTCTTACCGCCGCTTTAACACCGTCCGCCAGGGTTGTAATGACCACCTAAGTGTTAGAATTCTAGATGTTACATTATAAGTGCATAATAACCCCCTTAATACAACTCCTATGGTGTTCCAGAAAACCTTCAGATTATTTCCTTGTCCTCATGCAAAAAGATTGTGTTTGATTCTGAAGACATAATTCTAGAGGGCTTTTATGTTTCTAGTCAATGTGTAACAATTCATTAAGAGGTTTTATTGAGAAGTTGTATTAATCATTCTTAATTTCTTCCTAGGTAACCAGACGTCTTGAGGCCTAGTTAATTAGTCCATGCTTAAGTTATCCATGGTTACAATATGACAATGCTTAGAATCATAGTCTAGTAAAGATTAATATGATATAATTTTGATATTGTGTGTTTTAACCTTTTGCTTCCTACAGGTCTCCTTCCCAGCTGTTCCCTATCTAACCCCTTTTTCCCCACTTGGACTCTCTTAGACTCTGTAACATTCTAGTCAGAGTATTGGAGCTGTCTTGTGATGGACATGTTGGGAATGTGCGCAGACCCCGAGGATCTGGTGACTCTGACAGAACAGTGAGCCCACAAATTAATTATCCTCCTGGTTTGCATGTGTTCTCAGCATGGCCACCTTGGACGAGGTGGTCAAGGCTATCACGCAGCTCCAAGCAGAGGTGGTGTCCTCAAAAGATATAGCAGCTCACCTAGCTGAGCGAGTGAGTCAGTTACAGGAAAAGGTAGAGAAGAAGGAACAAAATCCCTTAAGTGCATCTTGGCCTGGTCCTTCTTCTCAGGCGTCTGGAGGTAATCCTCCTATGAACATTTCCCTCAACGTTCCTTTGGCCATTCCCCTAGCTCCTCCAGAACGTTTCTCAGGCGACCCCTTGAAAGCGCAATCTTTCCTGGTTCAAGTGGAACTACATTTTACCTGCCGACCACACACTTTCCCTAATGCCTAATCCAGAGTAGCTTACTTGTTATCATACCTGTCTGGGGATGCAGCTACCTGGGCTATTCCTCTTGTGCCTAAAGACAGTCCCCTGCTTTACAATTGGAAAAATGTTGTTTGTGAGCTTGAAAGAGTATTTGATCATAGAACTGTGACATTGTTGGCAGGTCATGAATTATTAGACTTGCGACAAGGTAACCAGGATCTAGTGTCATATTTAGCTAACTTTAATCGGCTGGTAGCCGAGACATCCTGGCCTGAGCGGCCTTGTTCTACCAGGGAATAAAGATATTCTAGATAAAATAGACCTGCAGCCTACAGACTGTCAAGACCCGATAAACCTCATTTTAAGACTGGATCGTCGTTTAGCGGAATGAATGGGAACACGCAAAAAGACTGAGAAATATTCCTGGTGTGTTCAGGATAATAGAGAATCAAGAACTCAGTAATAATGAACGCCAGAACCTATGGAAATCGGCACAATCAGGAGGCCTCTGACCCAAGTCGAAAGGACTTACGTAGAAAGAATGGACATTGTCGTTATTGCCGGCGCAAGGGTCATTTTGCCAAAGAATGTCCAATCAAACCAAAGAACCAACGAGGTTCTGTCAAGAAACTTGCAGCCAATGCACAAGTCAAGCCGGAAAACTAAATCACCCAAGATGTAAAGAAGGGTTGCTCTTGGGTGTTACCGTGGACCCTTCACAATCTAGACATCTCAAGCTGGGCATAAAAGTTCAAGTAAAGAAAAATAACTATTTCAAGAAGGCCCTTGTGGATTCTGGGGCTACCGGGAACTTTGTTGACGCCTAATTGGTCCGCACGTGGGGGATCCTATGCATCGAGAAGAAGACTCCTGAAATAATCCAAGCAGTCGATGGAAAACTCTTGACAGGAGGCCCAGTAACTCTTCAGACTGTCCCCTTGTCGGTGACCTGTAAAGGGAAGAACCAAAGAAACAAACATAAAGAGAAACTCATCCTTGACGTGATCCATGCTCCTCAGTATGGAATTATCCTTGGTTTACCCTGGTTAACTCATCACAATCCTGAGATTAATTGGGCAGAAAGAAAGGTCATATTCTCCTCAGATCTATGTAAAGAAAAATGCTTCCAAAAGTCTCAAGTAACCAAAGTTGGCAACTCTTACATAGCCACTGCAGCGGAGAAAGAAGTTAAGTTGCCCAAGCAGTATTCATCCTATGAAGATGTATTAGATGAAAAGGAAGCAGAAAACTTGCCTCCTCATAGACCTTATGACTGTCAAATTGATCTAATCCCAGGGGCAACACTTACCAGCTGTCATGTATACGCCCTGTCAGAACATGAAAACCAACATTTACGAAAGTATCTAGATCAATTCTTGGAGAATGGTTTCATCCGCCCTTGTAAGTCTCCTGCATCCTCTCCTTTGTTTTTTGTCTCTAAAGCAAATGGAGAGCTTCGAACTTGTATTGACTATAGGGGTTTGAACAAGGTCACCATCACAAATAAATACCCCTTGCCCCTGATTCCGGTCTTGCTGGAACAAGTAAAGAAAGCTAAAATCTACACTAAGCTCGATCTACGAGGTGCTTATCATTTAGTCAGAATGAGAGAGGACGATAAATGGAAAACAGCATTCAAGACAAGATATGGCTCTTTGAATACACCGTCATGCCTTTTGGTCTGTGCAATGCTCCAGCAGCATTTCAATTTTTCATGAATGACGTTCTTAGAGAGTATCTCGACATATTTGCAATATTCTACATCAATGACATTTTGATCTACTCTGACAATGAAAACGAACATGTACAACATGTCAAGAAAATTCTCGCAGCTCTTTAAAAGCACCATTTATATTGCAAACTAACCAAGTGTGAGTTTCATGTCACCACAGTTGAGTTTTTAGGGGTTATCCTTACCTCTCAAGGTATGGTTATGGCAGAAAAGAAAGTACAAGACGTATCTGATTGGCCCACTCCAAAGACTGTCCGAGATGTACAATGTTTCCTTGGGTTTGCAAACTTTTATTGCAGGTTTATAAACCATTTCTCTCAAACAGTGGCCCCAATCACTAAGTTATTGAGAAAGAAAGAACAATTTGTATGGTCCCCAGAAGCTGACTAAGCCTTTTCAACTTTGAAGGAAGCTTTTTCCACTGCCTCAGTCTTAACTCACCCTGATGTGGATCGTCCCTTCATAGTGGAAGCCGATGCCTCAGATGTGGCAATTGGTGCAGTCTTGTCACAACGAAGTAAAGACATTGGCCAACTTCATCCTGTAGCTTACATGTCTCGTAAGCTGAACGAAGCCGAACAAAACTATGTCATTGCAGAGAAAGAGCTTCTGGGGATTCGTGACACTTTCAAAGAATGGAGATTTCATTTGTTGGGTGCCAAGTACACTGTCACAGTATATACTGATCATCGCAATCTCCAGTTCATGAGTTCAGCCAGACTTTTGACTCCTCAGCAATAATGATGGTTGTTGTTTTTTGCCGAATTTGATTTTGTGCTAACTTTTCGTACTGGTAAAGACAATCGCAAAGCTGATGCCTTGTCCCGCCAAGAGTCTACCGCGGTGCCTGCAGTCCATCCCTCCAGAGCTATCATTGCTCCAGACAAAGTCCTATGCATCATAAAATCTGAATATTTCTTTGAAGGTATCCGTAATTCCTTCACCATTGAGAAATGGCAGACACGGGCTCAAGCAGACCCCAAAAGGTCAATCAAGCAAGGACTACCTTTCCATGATGCTCGCTTGTTCATGCCCACTACCAAGCTTCGCAAGTTAGTATTTCATTGGTTGCATGTTATACCTACGCCAGGCCATCCACGAACTCCTAAAACTCTTGAATTAATCCAACGCTACTTTTGATGGCCTACTTTGCCAAAAGACGTCAAAACAATGGTAAACGACTGCGAAGTCTGTGCTTGCATCAAGACACGTCATTCAAAACTGAAAGGGTTGTTGCATCCACTCCCAACTCCATGTCGACCTTGGGAACACATCTCTTTAGACTTCATTACAGGATTACCAGTGGTCCAACAACATTCAGTAATCCTTGTGGTAGTAGATAGTATCACGAAATATGGACATTTCATTGCCTGTAAGAAATTGCCCACCTCCAGCGAACTGGCGACCATCTTACTAAATAGAGTGGTCCATTATCATGGGCTGCCAAAAATGATTCTCTCCGATCGAGAGTCACAATTTGCCTCCAATTTCTAGAAAACCTGGTGCAAAACACTTCAAGTCACATTCACACTACCTACTAGCCATCATCCTCAAACAGATGGTCAAACAGAGAGACTAAATCAGACTTTGAAGCAATACCTGCGTGCTTACGCTGAAAAAGCACTTCATTCTTGGACATCAATGCTCTGGTTAGCTGAGTTAGCCTACAATAACTCATTTCACACTTCCACTGGTGTTACACCCTTTTTTGGCTTGTTTGGCTATCATCCTGACACCTTGCCCATCACGATCCCTCTAGAAAGTTCTCTTACACCAGCTGTGTCGGAAACCATTCAACACCTTCACCAAACCCAGAAATTGATTCAACAACATTCAGAAAAGGCCAAACAAAAATACAAAAAGCATTACGACAAGAAACATTGTGGGGGACCTCAGTATCAACCAGGTAATAAAGTGTGGCTTTCTACAAGACATATAGACTTCAAGAAAAAGCACATGTTTAATCCCAAATTCATCGGTCCCTACACTGTCCTTCAGCAAATCAATCCTGTGACCTATAAACTGCAATTACCAAGGTCACTATGTATTCATCCAGTATTCCACAATTCCCTCCTGAAAAAAGCAGTCCAGAAGGTCTGTCCTCATCCAGCTCCAGTTTTAGTACATGGGGAAGTGGAATACGAAGTCAAGAAGGTGTTGGATTCCAAACTGATAGGGCGTAACCTATGGTACTTGATCTCGTGGAATGGTTTTGGCCCTGAAAGTATCTCATGGGTTTCCGTATCTGACATTCATGCTCCATTACTTGTGAGGCATTTTCATCGTCTCAATCCAGGCAAGCCAGGCCCTAGAGCGTGTCTGGGAGAGGGGAGTAATGTAAACATCAGGGCAGTGCGCGCTCTACGGGCGACTGGAATGCAAAAATCCAACACTTCCAAGATAACGTAATTCATGCATTATGCTGATGTGCTGTTGTTTAACCTTTTGCATTGCAGAGTTTAATCCTGAAGACTTATATTCAAGGTGCTTATAAATACTGTTCATTTGCAATGTATTGCTGCAGGCTTTCAGAGTGTGTCAGGGTGTGGTCTTTTTCCAGGGCCTTCTAGAAGCTTCCTATGCAGCATGACTGGGTGTGGTTGTGGGCTGGGCCAAGACTCTATATAAGGGAGCCAGCCCAGCTCCACATGCTCACTGTTCGGAGGTCCTGGTGCAGAGCAGCAGCAACTTCCTGAGCTCCTGTTCCGGAGGGCTACTTTGATCTTCCAGGCCTTGCTCTTCACTTTGTTGGTGATTCTTGATCAGGGCAGTAAGATGGAGGTCGGGCTGCGCCCCCAATCCCGCTCTCGAAGGCTTTCGAGTTCTTGGGCCTAATTTTCATGATAAATGATTTTACCTTGTGTGTGTGAATGTGAGTTTGGCTTTTTCTTGCATTTTCATGCTAGCATTCGAATCGGCAAGACGCGCGATTCATTTCTTGTGCTAAATCCATGTTATTCATTGTACGCTACCATTTCATGGTATTTACAAGGTAGCATTTGAATCGGCAAGAAGGGCAATTCATTTATTGTGCTTAACTCGTGATATTCATTGTGCGCTACCATTTCTTGGCATTCACATGGTGGCATTCGAGTCAGCAAGATGCGCAATTCATTTCTTATGCTTCACTCGTGATATTCATTGTGCACTACAATTTCTTGGCATTAACATGGTGGCATTTGAATCAGCAAGACGCGCAATTCATTTCTTGTGTTGAACTCAAAATATTCAGTGAGCACTACCATTTCATGGCATTTAGGTGGTGGTTTCGAATCGGCAAGACGTGCAATTCATTTCTTGTGCTTCACTCATGATATTCATTGTACGCTACCATTTCATGGCATTTACAAGGTAGCATTCGAAACAGCAAGACGCGCAATTCATTTCTTGTGCTTAATTCATGTTTATTCATTGTGCTCTACCATTTCATGGCATTTACAAGGTAGCATTCGAATCGGCAAGACACGCAATTCATTTCTTGTGCTTAACGCATGATATTCATTGTACGCTACCATTTCATGGGATTTACAAAGTAGCATTTGAATCGGCAAGACGCGCAATTCATTTCTTGTGCTTAATCCATGTTATTCATTGTGCGCTACAATTTCATGGCATTTACAAGGTAACATTCGAATCGGCAAGACACGCGATTCATTTCTTGTGCTTAATTCATGTTATTCAATGTGCGCTAACATTTCATGGCATTTATATGGTGGCATTCGAATCGGCAAGACGTGCAATTCATTTCTTGTGCTTAACTCATGATATTCATTGTACGCTACCATTTCATGGGATTTACAAAGTAGCATTTGAATCGGCAAGACGCGCAATTCATTTCTTGTGCGTAATCCATGTTATTCATTGTGCGCTACAATTTCATGGCATTTACAAGGTAGCATTCGAATCGGCAAGACACGCGATTCATTTCTTGTGCTTAATTCATGTTATTCAATGTGCGCTAACATTTCATGGCATTTATATGGTGGCATTCGAATCGGCAAGACGTGCAATTCATTTCTTGTGCTTAACTCATGATATTCATTGTGTGCGACCATTTCATGGCGTTTTTACTTATTCTTGTGGAAATCAGCAATGTGCGCAATTCATGTTTCTGCATTTAAAAACTAAGGGGGTCATTACCGCCAAGCTGTAACCGCCGTGTGGCCGCCAATGCGGCCGCACTCCTGCGGTCCCCATTACAACATCCCCGCTGGGCCGGCGGCCGTAAACCTAGTTTACGCCCGCCGGCCCAGCGGGTATGCGGCCGCAACATAGGAGCCGGCTGGTGTTGCGGCCGTGCGACGGGTGCAGTAGCTATGCAGACAGTGAAAAGCTGCACGGGGCCCTGTTAGGGGGCCCCTGCACTGCCCATGCCATTGGCATGGGCAGTGCAGGGGCTCCAGGACTCCCCCAGGGCAGCGCTGCTTGCAGCGCTGCCCTGGCGGATTATCACAGCCGGGGGCTAAAACGGCGTGAAACTGCCGGCCCTGGCGGGCGACCGCGGTCATAATATGGGTCTCCGTACCGCCAGCCTGTTGGCGGTACAGACGCCACTTTAGCCCTGGCGGTCTCCGACCACCAGGCTCGTAATGACCCCCTAAGTGTTTGAATTCTAGATGTTACCATATATGTGCATAATAACCCCCTTAATACAACTCCTATGGTGTTCCAGAAAACCTTCAGATTATTTCCTTGTCCTCATGCAAAAAGATTGTGTTGGATTCTGAAGACATAATTCTAGAGGGTTTTTATGTTTCTAGTCAATGTGTAATAATTAATTAAGAGGTTTTATTGAGAAGTTGTATTAATCATTTTTAATTTCTTACCAGGTAACCAGACGTCTTGAGGCCTAGTTAATTAGTCCATGCTTAAGTTATCCATGGTTACAATATGACAATGCTTAGAATCATAGTCTAGTAAAGATTAATATGATATAATTTTGATATTGTGTGTTTTAACCTTTTGCTTCCTACAGGTCTCCTTCCCAGCTGTTCCCTACCTAATCCCCTTTTCCCCACTTGGACTCTCTTAGACTCTGTGACATTCTATTCAGAGTATTGGAGCTGTCTTGTGGTGGACATGTTGGGAATGTGCGCAGACCCCGAGGATCTGGTGACTCTGACAATTTTTCCCTATTGCATTCTATTGTGTTCTACAGTGTTTGCACTACTTTTCTAACTGTTTACTTACCTGATTTGGTTTATGTGTGTATCTTTTGTGCATATTACTTACCTCCTAAGGGAGTATATCCTCTGAGATACTTTTGGCATATTGTCACTAAAATAAAGTACCTTTATTTTTAGTAACTCTGAGTATTGTGTTTTCTTATGATATAGTACTAAGTGATATGGGTGGTATAGTAGGAGCTTTGCATGTCTCCTAGTTCAGCCTAAGCTGCTCTGCTATAGCTACCTCTATCAGCCTAAGCTGCTAGAACACCTCTAATCTACTAATAAGGGATAACTGGACCTGGCACAAGGTGTAAGTACCACAAGGTACCCACTATAAGCCAGGCCAGCCTCCTACAACAGGAGAGACCCGAAATAGCCCTGAGAGGGGTATTGGCTAACTCCCCAGGTATGCACCTATCAGGAGGGGTCTCTGACATCATCTGCTGGCACTGGCCGCTCAGAGATCTTCAGAGTGTCCCCACACCTTGAAAAACAAGATGGCTAATGCCAGGGACACACTGGAGGAGCTCTGGGCACCCACCCCTTGGGTGGTGATGGACAGGGGAGTAGTCACTCCCCTTTCCTTTGTCCAGTTTCACGACAGAGCAGGGACTGGAGGTCCATGAACCGGTGTAGACTGGCTTATGCAAGGAGGGTACCATCTGTGCCCTTCAAAGCATTTCCAGAGGCTCTGGGAGGCTACACCTCCCAAGCCTGTAACGCCTATTTCCAAAGGGAGAGGGTGTAACACCCTCCTCCCAGAGGAAATTCTTTGTTCTGCCTTCCTGGGACTGAACTGCTCAGACCCCCTCAGACCCCAGGAGGGCAGAACCCTGTATGTGAGGTGGCAGCAGCTGTAGTTGCAGTGCAAGCCTTAGAGAGCTGTTTTGGCAGTACTGGGGGGTCCATGGTGGAGACCCAGGATGCATAGGATTGGCCCCCCAGTACTAGATTTGGAATGGGGGGACAATTCCATGATCTTAGACACCTTACATGGCCATATTCGGAGTTACCATTGTGAAGCTACATATAGGGATTGACCTATATGTAGTGCACTCATGTAATGGTGTCCCCTCACTCATGAAGTCAAGGGATTTTGCCCTGGACAGCGTGGGGGCACCTTTGCTACTGCAAGGGTGCCCTCACACTTAGTAACTCTGCACCTAGCCTTCAGTAAATAAAGGTTAGACATATAGGTGACTTATAAGTTACTTAAGTGCAGTGACAATGGCTGTGAAATAGTATGTGCACTATTTCACACAGACTGCAGTGGCAGTTCTGTGAAAGGGTTTGTCTGCGCTCTTTATGGGTGGCAAAAGAAATGCTGCAGCCCTTAAGGATCTCCTGGAACCCAATGCCCTGGGTACCTAGGTACCATATACTAGAGACTTATAAGGGGGGTCCAGTATGCCAATTGGAATTGGTAAATGACGTCACTAAACTATAGTGACTAATTTGGAAGTAGCGAGAGCATAAGCACTGAAGTTCTGGTTAGCAGAACTTCAGTGACACAGTTAAGCACTACCGACAACACACACATTAGGCCACAAACTATGAGCACTGGGGTCCTCGCTAGCAGAATCCCAGTGAGACAGGCAAAACACACTAACAAATAGGGTTTTCACTATGAGCACTGGGGTCCTGGCTAGCAGGATCTCAGTGACATAGTAAAAGCATACTGACACACGCTCACAAACAGGCCAAAAGTGGGGGTAACCATGCTAGAAAGAGGCTACTTTCTCACAACACCTCACTGGCAGACACCTCCACAATATTCATGCACGGGTCCCCTATGTCCTCTTCCACTGTGTCTGTCCCCCCATTCCTAAAGGACACAAGCGCAAGCACTCAGACACCCAACAACCATCCACCTCACATCAGCATGCAGCCCATGCACCTGCTCCCAAATCCAGCGGACATACACCTCCACCAACCACTCCCTCATCCTCCACTCCCATTACTTCTCTCTCCTCCCACCCCAATGTCCCTAAAAGGCTTTTCCTTGCCCAACTTGACCTCTTCCCTACCCCTCCCCCCATCCTGCACGTATGGGCAGGGTACTAAGGACATGGCCCAACACCTCAGCCAAACAGTCCACCGGAACAGCGGTAGCACCACCTACACATGGTGGTAAGGATACCAGACCTACGATACTGAAGGAGTAGCAGCCACCACCACCAGGGATGAAAGAGAAGAGTCCTGCATCAGCAGTGAGGAAGGGGGAGGGGCCTGCACCAGCTGTGAGGAGGGGGAAGGAGCTTGCGCCAGCTGTGAGGAAAGGGAAGGAGCCGGCACCACCAGGCAGAGAGGGGAAGAGCCCATCCGCCCTGCAGGAAGTGAAAGGGATCCCCAAACCATGAACAGGAGGGGAAGAGGCACTCAACGTCAACCGCAGCTGTCAGGCTAACACCGCACCACCACCAGCTGTCACGGGGCCCCTACCACCATCTGTGGATGTGCAGCCATCAGTGAGTGCAGGGGCTGCCCAGGAGCCTCCCCTAAACAACACCACTATGCAGCCATCGCTGAGTGCAGGGGTTGCCCCGAAGCCTCCCCCAACCACCACCACCATGCAGCCATCACCGCCAGCGGTCGCCATGTAGTCCACCCTCCAGGGGCTACTGTGCGGGCCGCCCCCTCCAGAAGCAGTGAGCAAGTCACCCATTCCAGAGACTGTGGCCTTGCACTCCCTAGGACAAAGCAATGGACATGTTGCCCCCTCCAGTACCAGCGGGGAAGACATCCACTCCAGAGACTGTGGCTTTGCACTCCACAGGACATAGTAATGGACATGTTGCCCCCACCAGAACCAGTGGGGAAGACACCCACTACAGAGATGGTCGCCTTGCACTACCCAGGACAAAACAAAGGGCATGTTGCCTCGACCAGAACCAGTGGGTAAGACACCCACTCCAGCGACTGTGGCCTTGCACTCCCCAGGAAAAAGCAATGGGCATGTTGCTCCCTCCAGAACCAGTGGGGAAGACACTCACTCCAGAGACTGTGGCCTTGCACTCTCCAGGACAAAGCAATGGGCATGTTGCACCCTCCAGAACCAGTGGGCTTGTTCCGGCATCCGGCTGAGGTGCCCCCGTCCCCCTGAGGTGCCTGCCTATTTCCAAACTGATGCCCCTTCATTGTTCTATCCGGATGTGCTCAGGATCCGAATTGGGCCTTACACTGTGCCCTGTGGCCAGGTGGGCCCTTTGAACTTTTGACTGGGCAGTGTCCCTTTTTGTACATGTGTACATATCTGTTTCATTACCAAATCGAATTATTCATTTTGTAGTTGATCTGTTTACAATCACTTTCATCAATTCCTGTTGTCCTTGCATTATTCTGCCGATTATCGGGGGCAAATTGTTTTTCTTGTGCAACTGGTTGTGTGTATGGTGTGTGTGTGTGTTGGGTGTGTGTGGTGCGTGTGTGTGTGTGTGTCACTGTTGTTTTCCTCCCTCCTTCCCTTGTGTGCTAGGCGGCTGTACTCACTGTCGTTGTCTTCGTCGGCGTTGGTGTTCCAGGTGGAGCATAACGTAGAAGCTCATCGGGAAGACTTGCAGTTCGGGTTCCATGGTGGTGTGGTTCTTCCCTGTATCTCCAATGGTGAGTCCTTTCACTTATGAGTTCTGTTTCCACCGGGCTTTTGTTAGCGTTGGTACCGCCCCGGAAAAGGTGGTGGTTTCCTGTGTCAAAATATGGTGGGCGGTACTTTGTCTTCAGCCTGGCTGTTGGCGGCTACCGCCGTGGTGGCTATTGTTTCCACCCTGGCGGTTGGTGAGGTACATTGGCTATCTATTGGGGGTATCACTGCCATGCTCATAATTTGGCAGTAAGTACCGCCAGCCTGTTGGCGGTATTACTGCCACTTTATCACCCACCACCAGGGTCATAATGAGGGCCATAATGCTACACTGCTGCCAAGATATGAGTCAATGAACAGACATCCAAGTGCCAAGGTACTCTGACATCCTGTAGCAAGTTGACTTAAAAGGAATTGTCTGTACCACAAATCTCAGGTCTTCATATTTGAAAGCAGGTGTCACTGTCACATGAGGGGTTCAAGCAAAGCCAATCTGTATATGGCCCAAAGCATATATACCTGTTAAAACTGGTGCTAAATGTCATATTACAATCTGTAGCTGTCTGTGTCACACCTTCAACAGGTCTACCTGCCACTGGGACCATGGAAAGCACTCCTGAGACATCCACTTCCCCCCTTGATGAAACCCTCAGTAAGGAGACCACTCTTGGATGTGTGGACAGTGGGGATGGCTCTGGCCTATCTGGGCATCTTGGTCAGACAACAGCTGTCAGCCTCACCCTGCTCACATTGAGTCCTCCAGGCCCTGTTGCATGTACATCCCAGGCAAGCAGTCACCCCCAAACCTGTGTCCCAAGGACAGTAACAATCATCATGTTCCCCCAGTACAGGTACCGGAGTTAGAACTTGAAAACTCTGACAATGATTGACCTTTCAGTAGCCGTGGGCAAACTGTGCCAAGGGTGCAGGCACGTGTGGGTAGGGTGCCTGGGAGGGATGGTGTGGGCCAGTGGCATGAGGCTGATGAGGCTGCTAGGGATAATTCTGTCCAGGATACCATCTCCCAAGTCTTGGGGGCCTACCAACAATCCCAAAGCGTGATTGGCAAGGCACTTGCCATGATGGGGAGATCAAGCAGCCACTAGGAAGTCATGCAACAGTGGGAGGCCCACAATGCCCACATGATCTCCATAACAGAGGTACTGAAATACATCAATACCACCCAGAGCAGGGAATGCCCACAACACCAGACCCCTTCCATTGGACAAGTTACACCAGCCCCTTCAATGTCTGTGGCAGCCAGTGGAATGGAGGCCCTGCCAGGGGAAGGACATGCCTCAGACACCCCAGCTTCTGTAGCTGAAGAACCCTCCTGCAAGTGTGGACGTCCATCCAAACTTCCAGGAGGTACAGATGGCAAGACAGCAACCACTGCAAGGAAGTAATGCCCAAGTGATAGATTCCCTTTTTGGGCCACAGATGCACCCCATTGACTTTTCTAAAACCACTTTCCAATTTTCCAGGATAGTAGGACAGTGGACTTGGGACTTCAAATGTTGTGGCAGCTACTCAAATGACAACATCCATCATGACTGATCCCTTCACTGTTTGAACATTATTTATTTGCTCACATTCATCCTAATATCCTGTGCTCATGAAAATAAACACAACTAATACACTATCTATGTATGATAGTCATTTTTCATCCATGTGAGTAGTTTAATCTGAAATATATTTCATGTTCATGATTAACTCATAAGAAGGAAATGTGAGGAGGTACATGTCATGGACAATCATCAATCTCTATTTATTACACTTTGTAGCACATAGGCTGACCAAATGTCAGGACTGCCATAGTCAAGTATGTCTTATTGCTCTGCCTAGGTGTCAGTAAGTAACATCCCACTGAAGTAAGGGACATGTCAAACCATGTCCCTATCAGATTGGTGGAAATTGTCACCTGCTTAACCCTTATCATATATATATACCATGCCTACCAAATGTGCATGCCCTATAATACAGACAATCGGAGAACCTACCACTTACAATGGTCAGGCACCTCTAGGCATGTCACTCACCTACAGCAGTGTTGACATACATGCACAGTGTCCTGCAATGAGGGAACACAATGACAGCTACATACAAGTCAAACAGGATCATTGTCAATACAATGTAATGGTTGAGTGAATTGATTGAACAGGATGACATGTGTCAAAGACACATGGGCCCTCATCCTGACCTTGGCGGGCGGCGGAGGCCGCCCGCCAAAGTCCCGCCGTCAGGTTACCGTTCCGCGGTCGAAAGACCGCGGCGGTAATTCTGACATTCCCGCTGGGCTGGCGGGCGGCCGCCTTCAGGCCGCCCGCCAGCCCAGCGGGAAAGAGGCTTCCACGATGAAGCCGGCTCGGAATCGAGCCGGCGGAGTGGAAGCTGTGCGACGGGTGCAGTTGCACCCGTCGCGTATTTCACTGTCTGCGCAGCAGACAGTGAAATACATTTAGGGGCCCTCTTACAGGGGCCCCTGCAGTGCCCATGCCAGTGGCATGGGCACTGCAGGGGCCCCCAGGGGCCCCGCGACCCCCCCTACCGCCATCCGGTTCCCGGCGGGCGGACCGCCGGGAACTGGATGGCGGTAGGGGGGGTCGGAATCCCCTCGGCGGCGCAGCAAGCTGCGCCGCCTTGGAGGATTCCAACGGGCAGCGGAAAACCGGCGGGAGACCGCCGGTTTTCCTGCACTGACCGCGGCCAAAGCGCCGCGGTCAGAATGCCCTGCGGGGCACCGCCGGTCTGTCGGCGGTGCTCCCGCCGACCCTGGCCCCGGCGGTCTAAGACCGCCAGGGTTAGAATCACCCCCATGATCTCACACATGACACCATTCGACCCACATACCATGGCAAACATGTCTATTGTGTAGCACAGATCTCTGCCATCCCTCTGTCCTGACAGCCTGGGCATGGGACTCATACACCCTAAAGATATGTAACACAGTAACTGAATCAATCCATGTCCACTTCAAATGCCAGACCAGCTGAAACCACCTGCCATTGACATAACTCATAAATGTCCACATGAGGATTGCATTGTGATGAGACCTGGAAGGAAAAAGTGTCAAACAAGGAGCTTAGGCAGGTAAAGGCTTACATGAGCTAGAAAAATCTGATCCAAATATTGTTTCTCAGATTGTGCATTTCGACTGCCCCAAACGAAGGAGATCCTCACGAGAGTCCCAACTACAAGTCTAAACTTGCCTGAAAACCTGAACTGTATACTGCAGAGCATCAAATGACTGTCTGATGGTCACACAGAGACCTTTCTCAACCAATCCTGACCCCCACACTACCCCTTGGAGTCTGTGAAATTACAGAACATCACATACTTACACTCAGGTTGATTGATGAGATCTGCCCGCATGTCTCCACCTTCCTCCTCATAACTGTCATCCTTTTTTAGCATTTCTGCATTTTCACCTGGTGGAACTGCTAGCTCTCCTTCATCTGGGATGTATGGGGTCTGTCGCCTCAGGGCAAGGTTGAGGAGCATGCAGCAGGCCACAATGATCTGACACACTTTAGCGGGTGTAGGAGGCTGGCCTGGCTTATAGTGGGTAACTGATGGTACTTACACTTTGTGCCAGGTCCAGTTATCCCTTATTAGTAGATTAGAGGTGTTCTAGCAGCTTAGGCTGATAGAGGTAGCTATAGCAGAGCAGCTTAGGCTGAACTAGGAGACATGCAAAGCTCCTACTATACCACTTATATCACTTAGTACAATATCATAGAAAACACAATACTCAGAGTTACTAAAAATAAAGGTACTTTATTTTAGTGACAATATGCCAAAAGTATCTCAGAGGATATACTCCCTTAGGAGGTAAGTAAAATACACAAAATATACACACACAGCCAAAATCAGGTAAGTAAACAGTTAGAAAAGTAGTGCAAACACTGTAGAACACAATAGAATGCAATAGGGAAAAATAGGCCTAGGGGCAACACAAACCATATACTCCAAAAGTGGAATGCGAACCACAAATGGACCCCAGGCCTAGTGTAGTGTGTAGAGGGTCGCTGGGAGTGTATGAAAACACTAAGGGTGTCCAAGATACCCCGCCCCAAGACCCTGAAAAGTAGGAGTAAAGTTACCCTACTACCCCAGAAACACAGTAAAGTCGAGATAGGGGATTCTGAAAGGACAACAAAGGACTGCAAAGCACTGAAGACGGATTCCTGGACCTGAGGACCTGTAAAGGAAGAGGACCAAGTCCAAGAGTCATGCAAGTGTCCGGGGGGGCAGGAGCCCACTAAACCCCGAAAGAAGGTGCAAAAGGGCTGCCTCCGGGTGGAAGAAGACAAAGATTCTGCAACAACGGAAGGTGCCAAAAACTCCTCCTTTGGTCAGATGATGTCCCACGGCGTGCTACAGGATGCAGAGTTGTTTCCATGCAGAAAGACCACAAACAAGCCTTGTTAGCTGCAAGAGTCTTGGTTGAAGGTTTTGGGTGCTGCCAGGGCCCAGGAAGGACCAGGAGGTTGCCCCTTGGAGGAGGAGACAGAGGGGGCGCTCAGCAACACGAAGAGCCCACGCAGAAGCAGGCAGCACCCTCAGAAGCACCTGAACAGGCATTCAGAAGATCTGAGCACGACGGTCGACTCAGCACAACAAAAGGGAGTCCCACGAAGTCGGAGTCCAACTCAGCGAGTTGGGCAATGCAGGGCGGAGTGCTGGTGACTTGGACTAGGCTGTGCATGAAGGAAGTCTTGTAAAAGTGCACAGAAGCCCTAGCAGCTGCAGTTCACGCAGTACACAGGATTACTGTCTGGCGTGGGGAGGCAAGGACTTACCTAAACCAAAGGCTGGGCTGCCCAGGCCCCAGGGGGGCAGAAACCTGTCTGAGGGTTGGCAGCAGTGGTAGCTGCAGAGAAAATCACAGAAAGTTAGTTTGGCAGTACCCGGGCTCTATGCTGGAGACCCGGGGATGCATGGAATTGTCCCCCCAATACCAGAATGGTATTGGGGTGACAATTCCATGATCCTAGACATGTTACATGACCATGTTCGAAGTTACCATTGTGACGCTACATATAGGTATTGACCTATATGTAGTGCACACGTGTAATGGTGTCCCCGCACTCACAAAGTCGTGGGAATTTGCCCTGAACAATGTGGGGGCACCTTGGCTAGTGCCAGGGTGCCCACACACTAAGTAACTTTGCACCTAACCTTCACTAAGTGAGGGTTAGACATACAGGTGACTTATGAGTGACTTAAGTGCAGTGTAAAATGGCTGTGAAATAACGTGGATGTTATTTCACTCAGGCTGCAGTGGCAGTCCTGTGTAACAATTGTCTGAGCTCCCTATGGGTGGCAAAATAAATGCTGCAGCCCATAGGGATCTCCTGGAACCCCAATACCTTGGGTACCTAGGTACCATATACTAGGGAAATATAAGGGTGTTCCAGTGTGCCAATCAGAATTGGTCAAATTAGTCACTAGCCTGCAGTGACAATTTTAAAAGCAGAGAGAGCATAAACACTGAGGTTCTGGTTAGCAGAGCTTCAGTGATACAGTTAGGCACCACACAGGGAACACATACAGGGCATACTTTATGAGCACTGTGACAAAGGCAAAAACAAACATATATACAGTAAAAATGGGGGTAACATGCCAGGCAAGATGGTACTTTCCTATACAACCCCCCCCAAACGAGGGACAATAAGGCTAACCTTGCCCAGATGAGTCTTCATTGTCTAAATGGAAATATCTGGAGAGTCCATCTGCATTGGAGTGGGTACTCCCAGGTCTATGTTCCACTGTATAGTCCATTCCCTGTAGGGATATGGACCACCTCAACAATTTAGGGTTTTCACCTTTCATTTGTTTTAGCCAAAGTAGAGGTTTGTGGTCTGTCTGAACAATAAAGTGAGTACCAAACAGGTATGGTCTCAACTTCTTCAGTGCCCAGCCCACAGCAAAGGCCTCCCTCTCTATGGCAGACCAACGTTTTTCTCTAGGGGTCAACCTCCTGCTGATAAAAGCAACAGGTTGATCCTGGCCCTCATCATTAAGCTGTGATAGTACTGCCCCAACCCCCAATTCAGAGGCATCAGTCTGGACCATGAACTTTTTGGAGTAGCAAGGGCTTTTTAGGACAGGTGCAGAGCACATGGTCTGTTTGAGCTCATCAAAAGCTTTTTGACAGCTAGCTGTCCACAATACCTTTTTAGGCATCTTTTTACTAGTGAGGTCATTAAGAGGATCTGCAATGGAGCCATAATTCTTAATAAACCTCCTATAGTACCCTGTGAGGCCAAAAAAGGCTCTCACCTGGGTTTGAGTTGTAGGGGGGGGGGGCATTCCATAATGGTCTGGATCTTCCCCTGCAGTGGTGCAATCTATTCCCCACCTACCAGGTGACCCAGCTAAACCACTTTCCCCTGCCCTATCTGGCACTTTGAGGCCTTGATAGTGAGGCCTGCCTTCTGCAGGGCCTCCAAAACTTTCCACAGGTGGACCAGGTGATCATCCTAGGTGGAGCTAAACACAGCTATATCATCCAGATATGCTGCACTAAAAGCTTCCAACCCTTGCAGGACTGTGTTCACCAACCTTTGAAAAGTGGCAGGTGCATTCTTCAGACCAAAGGGCATCACAGTAAATTGATAGTGCCCTCCAATGGTTGAGAATGCAGTTTTAGCTTTCTCATCTTCTCATAACTTAATCTGCCAATACCCTGCAGTTAAGTTAAAAGTGCTCAGATACTTGGCAGGAGCCAGTGTATGAATCAGCTCATCTGCCCTGGGTATAGGGTAAGCATCTATTTTGCTTGCTTGGTTGAGCCCTCTATAGTTAACACAAAACCTCCTCTCTCTTTTACCATCCTTACTGTGAGGTTTAGGGACAAGCACCACTGAGCTAACCCATGGGCTTTCTGAAGGCTCAATCACTCCTAAGTCTACCATTTTCTGAACCTCTTGTTTAATGCAGTCCCTGACATGGTCAGGCTGCCTATAAATCTTACGTTTGACAGGAAAACTGTCCCCAGTGTTGATTGTATGCTCACACCAAGTAGTGGTATCTGGTATCAGAGAGAAGAGTTTAGAAAACTGACTGAAAAGATTTACACAGTTATCTTTCTGCTCAGCAGTAAGACAATCTGCCAGTACTACTCCCTCTACTAAGCCATCAGCTTCAGTGGTGGAGAAGAGGTCAGGGAGAGGGTCACTCTCTTCTTCCTGTCCCTCATCAGTTGCCATGAGCAGGGTGAGATCAGCCCTGTCATAGTAGGGTTTCAGGAGGTTGACATGGAGCACCCTAAGGGGACTACTGGCAGTGCCAGGGTCTACTAAGTAGGTAACCTCACTCTTTTTCTCAACAATGAGATGGGGTCCACGCCATTTGTCCTGGAGTGCTCTTGGGGCCACAGGCTCCAGTACCCACACCTTCTGTCCTGGGTGGTACTGAGTTAGGACAGCCTTCTGGTCATACCATTGCTTTTGCAGCTCTTGGCTGGCCTGAAGGATTTACTGGCCTTTTTCATGTACTCAGCCATTCCTGATCTTAGGCCAAGTACATAATCCACAATGTCCTGTTTAGGAGGTTTAAAAGGTTGTTCCCAACCCTCCTTAACAAGTGCAAGGGGACCTCTCACAGGGTGCCCAAAGAGGAGTTCAAAGGGGCTAAAGCACACTACCTTTTGGGGTACCTCCCTGTAAGCAAAAAGGAGGCAAGGTAACATGACATCCCATCTCCTTCTGAGTTTTTCAGGGAGTCCCATTATCATACCTTTGAGAGTTTTATTAAACCTCTCAACCAGACCATTTGTTTGTAGATGAGAAGGGGTAGTGAACTTGTATGTTACACCACACTCCTTCCATTTTGCTTTGAGGTATGCAGACATGAAGTAACTACCTCTGTCTGATACCACTTCCTTAGGGAAGCCCACTCTGGAAATGATTCCCAGGAGGGCCTTTGCCACTGCAGGAGCTGTAGTGGTCCTTAAGGGGATGGCTTCAGGATACCTAGTGGCATGGTCCACTACAACAAGGATGAACATATTGCCTGAAGCTGTTGGAGGGTCAAGGGGGCCAACTATGTCAACCCCTACCCTTTCAAAGTGCACCCCAACCACTGGGAGTGGAATTAAGGGGGCCTTTGTAGTGCCACCAATCTTGCCACTGGCTTGGCAGGTCACACAAGAGCGACAAAACTCTTAAGTGTCCTCTGACATATGAGGCCAGTGAAACAGGGGGACAAGCCTGTCCCAAGTTTTACAGAATGCTGGAGGATGCAGAGTTGTTTCCACGCAGAAAGACCGCACACGAGCCTTGCTAGCTGCAAGAATTGCGATTAAAGGTTTTGGGTGCTGCCAGGGCCCAGGAAGGACCAGGAGGTCATCCCTTGGAGGAGAAGACAGAGGGGGCACTCAGCCACACAGAGAGCCCACGCAGAAGCAGGCAGCATCCGCAGAAGCACCTGAACAGGCTTTCAGAAAATCTGAGCACAACGTTCGACTCAGCACAACAAAAGGGATTCCCACGAAGTTGGAGTCAAACTCAGAGAGTTGGGCAATGCAGGACGGAGTGCTGGGGACCTGGGCTAGACTGTGCACGAAGGAAGTCTTGCAAAAGTGCACAGAAGCCCTAACATCTGCAGTTCACGCAGTACACAGGATTACTGTACCGCCTAATCCTGCTGGCTTTCTCGACTGTTTCCTGGTGGTGCATGCTCTGATGGCTGTCTGCCTTCACCCTGCACTGGAAGCCATGAAGAAATCTCCCGTTGGTTGACGGAGTCTTCCTCCTGCTCCAGCAGGCACCAAACTACAGCCTGACTGGTACTCTGGGTCCCCTCTCATCCTGACGAACATAGTCCCTGGAACACAGATGGTGGATCCAAGGGACCCCGACTGTCCAGAGGTCCAACTGTCTGAGTTTGGAGGAGGTAAGTCCTTGCCTCCCCTCCCCAGACAGTACCACTGTGCACCGTGTGATTTGCAGCTACAAGGGCTTCTGTGCATATTTCCATAAAGTCCTGCATGCACAGCTGAGCCTAGGGCCCCAGCACTCCGTCCTGCCATGCTCAGCTCCCTGAGTTGACCTCCGGCATCGTGGGACCTCTTTGTGCAGTGTTGAGACGACTGCCGTGTTCAGTCTTCTTGAACCTGTCTTCAAAGACTCCTGCTGGTGCTTCCCTTTTTCCAGTGGGCTATCTATGTTGCTGAGGGCCCCCTCTTTCTCCCCATCCTGAGAGGCGACATCCTGGTCCTTCCTGGACCCGGGCAGCACCCTTTTTCTTCAACCGCGACCCTTGCGTGTAGCAAGGCTTGTTTGTGGTACTTTGCCAAGGAAACCACCGGTGGGAGATCTTCTTCACAAAGTAGAACCTCCTACCTCACTCCGTTGGTGCAGAACCAGCATCTTCTTTCAACTGGAGGCAGTCATTTTGCACCTTTATCTGGGGTTTAGTGGGCTTATGCCCTCCGGACACCTTAGCAACTCTTGGACATGGTCCCCTTCCTTTACAGGTCTTCAGGTCCAGGAATCCGTCTTCAGTGCTTTGCAGTCTTGTGTGGTCCTTGAAAAGTCCTTTATCACAACTTTAGTGTGTTTTGGGGGAAATAGTAGGACTTTAATCCTGCTTTACTGGGTCCTGGGGTGGGGTCTCCTCTATACCCTTGGTGTTTCCTGACACTCCAAGCGACCCTCTACACACTACACTTGCCTAGGGGTGCATTTGTGGTTCGCATTCCACTTACTTAGTATATGGTTTGTGTTGCCCCTAGTCCTATTACATTCTATTGTGTTCTACAGTGTTTGCATTATTTTCTGACTGTTTCACTTACCTGATTTGGTTTTTTGTGTTTATTTTGTGTATGTTACTTACCTTCCAAGGGAGTATATCCACTGAGATATTTTTGGCACCTTGTCACTAAAATAAAGTACCTTTATTTTTAGTAACTCTGAGTATTGTTTTCTTATGGTATTGTCCCTATATGGTGTAGTGGTATTGCAAGAGCTTTGCATGTCTCCTAGCTCAGCCTTGGCTATTCTGCTATAGCTACCTCTATCAGCCTAAGCTGCTACAACACTTCTACACTCTACTAATAAGGGATAACTGGACCTGGTATAAGGTGTAAGTACCATTGGTACCCACTACAAACCAGGCCAGCCTCCTACATTGATGCGTGTTGTTTGCCAGTTTCTCACAATACTTGTGTCCTTTCTGTATCTGCACATACCTCTGTGGCCACATCTGGCATTGTTGTAGTGTTGCACTGAAGCCAGCAAATGACAATCTATCTATCCCTCTAAGCTCTGCACAATGGCAGCCGTTGGCAATTGGCTATGGGATACATGAAATATTGTGAAACATCTAACTTTCTGAAAAATTGTATTATGTGTTGATTTGTGTGATCAGCCTACAGAGAAAGTTGCCTTTGCAATTGCCACTTTCTGTAAATATTGCCATCTGGACTTTTATTGAATAGCTTTTGCACTGCAAGTGTGAGCCTGTAGCCACAACCTGGACCCATAAACAGCATGTAAAGGGTAAAAATCATGCATCATTACTAAGGTTCATCGACTTGAGCCTATGCCCAGTGTTCATCATTGTTATGGCATTGGGGGCATGGTGGAGAGCTGTGACAGATGTGCTCATTACAACTCTGACCATTACATATCCTTGACAGGTCCCATGATCACACTGTCCTGTTGGCTCCCTAATCCACCTCTGATGTGTACTGTGCATGATTCTAATTTATTGACCATTGAACTTCTGCAAACAGTGTGTTGTGCACTGATGTCTCATGATATTTGACCCTGTGTTTTGGACATGATGTGGGACATGTCAAATGCAAGTTTAGGTGTATCTTACTTTGACAAAGTTTTTGTGTGCACACGCTTGGAAGGATATTTCACAATTTTGTGACTGACACTAAGACCCCCACTTCCTGAAGTAGTATGTGTGTGAATGTGTATGTGCATAGGTGCACACATGTAGAGCCTTGCATCTCTGTGTGCACAACATGTGACTCCCTTTTATGTTGTCCTGGCAATATGGGCTTGTCTGTAGCATGGCTGTGACATGTGGGGACCGTATGCAGCTTGTGATCATCAGGCATTGTGGATGTATGTGGGCAATGTTTGCTATTTGGTGTAGCTGTCACTTGACAATTTGTGTGAGATATTATATTGTGTTCTTGGACAATGTCATGTAGTTGTCACACAAAACACACTGCTCTACTAACTAGTCAGTGCAGGGGCTAAGCTGGTGGTTGTGATAGGTACCCTTTTGGGGAGTGTTAGCAGTAATGTCCCCCTATCCAATGTCTGCTATGTTCTATAGGTGGACAAGATGGACAAGACAGGTTGTTATTGGCTTGTTGGACTGACTTGCAGTTAACTCTGCCTGTTCTTGTGTGGAACTTGTGGGCATGATTTTCTTTCTTGTCTTTTGCATCCATGCAGGTCAACGCCCATCACCAGAAGGGGATTTGCCGTGCCATCTCCAAGAAGGTGCGGACACCGGGGGTCTACAGCCGGCGGAGCAGCCACTGTCGGAAGATGTAGGAGGACCTGAGACCCTAGGGCCTGAAGATCGCAGAGGCCCAGCTGGGGCTGTCCTCCCAGCAAGGACGGGGTTCCCGTTGGACCATGACCTCCCAATGGCCCACATTTTGGCGGTGGCCCAACCCTTAGTTGGATGGACGTTTGAGGACAGCACAGCAGCCACAAGAGGGCAAGTACAGACCTAACTCATGTTTGACCCTTTACCAGGTGATTGAGTGAGGGACAGATTACTAGCTGACAATGTTGGAAGTGTCATCTTCTGTGTTCACATAGTGTACACAGGTCACGTATTGGCAACAGGTGAGCATGTTGATTTTGGTTTGAGACATGGTTCTCAACTATGGGAACCCTTCAGTCCTATAGCAAAGAATAGAGCACATATGACTGTGTTTTGTGTTTCATGAATCTGCTTTTACTATCCTGGTAAGTGTTAGTTCCCAATAACAGATCGCTCCTCCCTAATCTCACAGCAGAAAGGTGGGTAGGTTCCTGCTCTCTGTCCTCTGCTGTACATCGGGGGGTATGTCTATGTGTGAATTTAATTCAGGCAGGGGCATGTCATCTCCAGGGTTTGTTGTATTCTCATGTGTCACAGCATTATGTGATGCATGGGTGTCCATCAAACATGCCACATGGCTTACATAGCTAACATCTTCACACTTGTTGCAAGGTAATTCCCAATGGTAAGTGTGGAATGTACATTGACTTTTGTGATGTCCCTTCAGAGTGTCCAAAATGCATGTTGAATACAGTGTGCATGTGCTACATTTCCACTAGGACACATATGTTGGTATCAGATGTAAGCATGTAATAGCCACGCTGATGTCTTGATAGCAGAAAGTTGTCACATTTTTGTCCATGGGATACTTTTGTAGTTATGGTTGTCCACTCGCAGCCATGGCCCAGACAGTACTGTGTCAACATCATGTATATTCTGAAAACAAAATTCATGCCTCACTGTTTGAATTTATCATGTGTACCTGCTGTAGCTATGTAGGATTTAACACATGAGGTCAGGATGTTTGGGAACTTCATGTTTGACGCTAAACTTATTTGGTGCAGTTGTGGTAGTTCATATACACATATGTGTAGGTTGGTAAGTGTGACCTGATTGTTGGCTTGCTTCATGGTTGTTGTACCAGTAATGTTAGCATCACTTATGCTTTGCCTCTGGGAATCCCCCACAGACAGATGCCCTGCTTGCCATGTCTGTTGTGTGGGTAGTGATGTTACATCTCATTCTGTAACAAATTAGTTTACTCATGTTAGTGTTTGCAAGGTCTGCCTCTCCTTCCTGCACAGTACACTAGTCTATTTGATACATACACAAAATAGTTAACTTTTAAATGTGTGTGGCACATTGGTGTGAGCTTTCTTGGTCCTTACATGACTATTATTGTTTGTCTTCTATGGACATGTATCCTAGATATTTTGGACCTGAGTCCATTGTTACTCCTTGCTACATCACATTTGTGGTATGTGTGTGTAACATGTGTACTCCCTCCTTGGCTAACATTTGGCAGGTGTTGCATGTTGCCATGTCATATGATGGTATGTGTCCATAGTGATTTGGTTGATTTTATGTCACTTAATGAAGGTATGGCTTGTTTGTACCAGGGTTGCCTGACTTTACTTGGCACAATATGTTATTTCCTGGTACATGACATCAGGGAATGGTATTTGTGTGGTAAGGATTTGGTCTGTGTACTTGGTCAGCTACCTTACAATTGGAATCCATTGCTTGTCTACTGCTTGACTATGTTGTGCAGAAAATGGCACCTCTGTTGAGTGGAATAGTCATCTAGTCATGGTATTGTTAATGTGATTGCTCAACTTAATTCCTGCTATTGTAGTTTTCCGATAGCTTGCTTTGGTGGTGTGATATAGTTGTAAAATTGAGAAACATGCATTGTAGTGATTTGTTACATGATGTTGGCACTTTGCTGGGACTTTCTGCGGGGGGTCAGTTTACAGGATTGTATGTGATTTCTTTCTGATTTGTGATGGAAGTGTTCTCAGGTGTTTGTTATGACCCTACCTCACTATCTATTTTCAGCATCAGCACTGGCAGGCGAAGGAGACGGGGCACAGCCGAGAGGGGAAGATTCTGGCCATGGGACCTCGGGTCATGACACCACAGACACCGAGGGACCCAGTGGCCTGGAGGGCGAGGGTGTGCCACAGGGAAGACCTGATCTGCACCATCAAAATCCTTCTCCAGTGTCTACTCCCTAGTAGGGGCGGACCCATCAGGGACCACTCCAGTACCATCTCTGTCTGCCACCCCGGTTCTATTACCGCCCTCCCTGTAGCTCCCCGCCCAGTTGGCCGTGCCTGCTCACCCAAGAGGGTGGGCTTCTCCTTTGCAACAGACACCTCTGCCCTAGCCCCTATTCCCCCCTGCTGCCCTCAGTGATGAGGCTATTGACCTCCTGAGAAGCTTCTCTCTGGGTCAGTCCTTGATCATGAATGCCATCCAGCTCCAACAAAGCAAAGCGTTCTTGGACGGCATTCATGGTGTAATGGCTGGCCTCCATAGTGATGGCAGCCAGTCACCCCTCATCTACCATGCCCCTCCACCCTCCTCTTACCAGTCCAAATCCCACCTTCCCAGACCTAGCCAAAGCATACAAACAAACTCACATGCATCCTCCTCAACAGACAAGGGAAGCACACACAAACATAAGCACCACAAGACACACCACTGGCACGCACACAAACAACATCTACCTTCAGACACAGCAACAGTCATGACTTGCCCTGGCACCCCCACCATCCCAGCATCACAGACACAACACCTGACACACCTGCAGACACCACACCAACATTCACTGATCTAGCCACCACACCTATCCTACCTGCAGACACCAACCAGAAGACGCTCAGACATCCACCCCAGTCACCACACCCACAGACACCACAACCACTAACATGCCTACATGCAGCACATACATCATACATGCAGTTACCACCCCAACAGGCAGCCAACCACCCACCACGGCATACCCCAGCACGTCCACACACAAGCACACCTCCCACAAACACACACCCACACCATCCACACCAACATAGCAGACAACCACTCCCTCATCCTCCACTCCCAAACCCCCTTCTGATGAGCATTCCTGTGTTTCTAAAAAAGTTTTCCTTTCTAACCTTGATCTTTTCGGTACTCATCACACTGTGACACCCCTAAAAGAGATGTTTTCCTCCCCAAGGCCATCCCTTCCACATCCAAGGCCTCCCCAACCCCCCTGCCAGCACCCATGCCCCTCCCCGTGCCAAGAGGTCCACCCCTCCCAAGGAGGTTCCCCCTTCCCAAACCAAAGCCAAAACCCACCCCTCCCAAGCCCAATCCCCCCTCCCCCACCACCTCCCAATACTCCCTGTGGGGCCTGGCTGCCCCCTTGATGCCCTCACCTGTGGATGTTACATGGCAGTTAGGAGCCAATATGGGGCACCATATTGTGTCTTTGGTGCAAAAAGAAGACTTATGGACTGACCAATGGCCTTGGACATTCATATTTTTTGCACTTTTAGAAAATATAAACCAACCAGTTGTTGGTTTTTCGGTTACATTATTGTCCTGCATTTCCTTTCCTAGGTTTCGTTTGTTCCTGGATGACATTGGTTGTGTGCCAGTATTTTTGGATGTGTGCTGTTTGCTGCTTCATGTTTTGTTTTAGCAGTATGTAAGTTTGTGTGCAGTGCTGTTGTCCCCAAGGGTAGGGTGTGTGTTGTGTGATAGGTATGTGTTTGTAGCTAAAATGTTGGTGCCATGGTAATATGTTGTGTTTGTAGGGATATGTGTTTGTTGGAGTGATGTGTGATATGGTCCTGTATGTGATATGGCTTGTCCTCTGATGTGGATGTTGTGTATATGTGGTGTGTGTTCTTGAGTTTTTTCAGTGCAAATATGGAGTGTGTTGAGTTGTGCAAATTTGCTTTGCTTTTTTTGTGCAAGTGACTATTCAGGAGTATGTCCCTCAGATCTGGCTGGTGTCTTGTATAGTATTTGGAGTAGTGTATGCTTTTCAGCTTTGCCCTTCACCCATGTGTGTGACTGTGCATTACATTTGTTGTTCGTATTGCTTGTCCATGAGATCTAAATGGGGCCTGTTCTTGTGGGCATGTTTTGGTGGGCCTTGTTCAACGTGAGATGTGTCTCAGTATGGCCTCCTTCCATGATTTTGCTGCTCCCATCGCTGCTGTGCCAGTCCAGTTGTGATGTGTCACTTTGTGTGTTTTGACTCTTTGTGTCTGAGTGTATTGTGCATCGCATAATCGGTTCGATGTGCTGTGCGTGTGTGTGTGATGTATGTTGATTGCTGGGTTGTTTGATGGTGTTGTTGTGTATGTGTTCCATCACACACGGATGTACATGAGTGTTGTATGTGTGTCTAGTCCCTGGCCAGTGTTGGCTGTGAGTGTGTGACATGTATTTGTATTTGTGCAGTTATGTTGTTGTTACAAGTTTGTATGTTGTATGGGAATCTGTGACCTTGGGACCTGGGCCTGTACTGTGTTGCCGTAGGTGTATGTGTGGTATTGACGTGAGGTGTGTTGTGCTGGCTGAAGTGTGCATGATGTGTATGTGTGGGAGCTCTTGATGCAGTATGTGAGTGTGTGCCACTATGCTGTTACGTGTAAGTGCAGCCCTTCGCACCCCCTCCCTACGGTATGTTATGTAACTGTACAAATTTATACACTTTACAAATGTAACAGGTGAGCTTGTGTACTTACGGCTGTTGTCGTCCTTGTCGATGATGATTTTGTTGTTTTTCAGCAAGCAGAAGCAGCGGGGTGACATCTAGTTTTGGTTCCATGGCCACTCCGGACGTGTATGGCTTTCTGGAGTTGAGTGTCTCTCTTTATTGTGTCAGTTTCTGCCTCCTGATGCGTGGTGGTTGGACTGTGGTGTGCAACCTCCTAATAGGTCCGGCAGAAACATGGTCTCTGCTGGACTGTTTGTGCCTCCAGACTACCGCCGTGGTCTGTACTGGACGGCGGTGCCGGCGGACTGCTGGTGGTCTTCTGCGTGCACCACTGCCAAACTCATAATTTGGTGGTCCGCTCTTCCAGCCTGTTGACGATCTAACCGCCACCGCCAAGATGGCAGCCATGGGACCCCCAAACTTGTGACAGCCCTTTACTGTTTTGTAGCTGCAGGTCTTTCTCCATTGCAATGTAGCAAAAGATAGTAATCCACAAAAAGATGAAGAAAGCTAATCCAAAAAGCCAGAAAAAAATGCAAAAATATAAACAATCCAATCAAAATCCCTTAAGGCAATCCAAAGTCTATAATTCTATAAAAAAACTGAAAAAGTGTCTTAAAAAAGAGTAATTTCAGGAAAGCCCTAAACAAGGAAAACCAACTAGCAACAACAGATTTATAATAAACCAAAACAGATTTATAAACTCCAAATTCCCATAGAAATCATTTGTGCACAAAAGCCTGTAAAAGGAATATTAAAGACCCACCCACATAATACATTACTGTCCCAAACATAAACATACATAACATTTAGGGCCTGATTACTAGTGCAGTGGTCCCTTGGACTGCCGTACCCGCGGTGGTAGTCAGACCCCGAATCAATGAGGAAACCACATTTTTCAAAACACTTTTGGCTTTTTACTGGACATACCCCATTTTTACAATTTTTTGTGCTTTCAGCCTCCTTCCAGTTAGTGACAGAAATAGGTGTATGAAACCAATGCTGGATCCGGGACAGCTAAACATTTCTGAAAAGTAGACACAATTCTGAATTCAGCAAGGGGTCATTTGTGTAGAATCTTCAAGGTTTTCCTGTACAAAATAACAGCTGAAATAAAGAAATATTGAAATTGAGTTTAAAAAAACAGCCGTTTCTGTCCACATTTTCTTCTGTATCTTTTTCCAGCTATGGAAGATTTTTGAAAGCAATATACTATTACGTCTGGTGGACTCCCCTGACTGCGGGGATATATAGGGCTTGTAGGTTCATCAAGAACCCTAGGTACCCACAGCCAATAAATAAGCTCCACCTTGCAATGGGTTTTCTTTGTATACCATGTATACAGCAATTCATTTGGTAAAACATAAAGAGTGAAAAATAGGTATCAAGGAAACCTTTGTATTTCTAAAATGGGCACAAGATAAGGAGTTGAGAAACAGTGGTTCTCTGAATTTGTGGGTCCCCATTCTAGCATGTGAATTACTGGGCATTTCTCAAAATGACTTCTTTCTTACACTCTACCTTACATTTGGAAGGCAAAACTGTAGAAAAAAACAATTGGTGATAACACTTGTTCTTCTATTCTGTGTTCCCCCAAGTCTCCCGATAAAAATGGTACCTCACTTGTGTGGATAGGCTTAGTGCCCATGAGAGGAAATGCCCCAAAACGCAACATGGACACATCACATTTTTCTATTTGAAAGTGCCCAGCTGTGGATTTTGGGCTGTAGCTCAGCCAGCACCTAGGGAAACCTACCAAACCTATACATTTATGGAAAGTAGACACCTAGGGGAATTCAGGATGGGGTGACTTGTAGGGTTCTGACTGGGTTCTGTCACCCAGAATTCTTAGCAAACCTCAAAATTGAGCCCAAAAAACACTCTTTCTTCACATTTCGGTGCTACAAAGTTCTGGAATCTGAGGCGATCCACAAACTTCCTACCACCCAGCATTCCCTAACTCACCCAAAAAAATGGTACCTCACTTATGTGGGTAGGCCTAGGGCCCACGACAGGAAATGCCCCAAAACACAACTTGGACACATCACATTTTCTAATGGAAATTAAAGTTTTTTTTGGGCATAGTGCCTAGCTTTGGATTTTGGTCTCTAGTTCAGCCACCATCTAGGGAAATGTGACAGGGCACAGGTAACAGGGGTGGACGTAAAGTACCCCTGGGGCATGCCACTTGACGCCAGAGCTTGTTTACATCCAGCACGGCCTTATGGGAGCAACGTGCTGGGAGGAGCCACTTCCAGACCTGGAAGGAGCGAAGCTGGCGAAGGGAGAGCAAGGAGGAAGATGCGCGTCCTGGAGGAACGGGGCGAGACACAGCGTGGCGCAGTCGGGCCGGAGAGTACGGAAGGCGAACAGAAGGAGGAAACGACACAGAGCGGCACAGAGCAGAGAGCGTTCATCGAGAGGAGGCCAAGAGAGAGAGTTGCGGACGAGGAAGCCAGCCACGTTCCTGGAGGAGCGTGGCTTATCCAGGTACGAGGACAGGCAGGGGAAGGATGTGTAATTATCGGAGGGGAGGGAGAAGAAGACCTGGGAAGGGGTGAGGGGACGCACCGGGCGCTAATGAACTAAAGAAAAAAATGAAAGAAAAGAATAAGAGCACAAGGGCACAAGGTGACGGAAGAAAGGTGTTACACATTTGGGAAAAGAAAACAAAAAAAAGAAAGAATAATAAACAATTCACCATATATTACTAACATAGAGAATATAAAGAAATACAGGAATTAACCAGTGCACAACTCATCCAAAGGCACGCAAAGGGTAAAAGGAATCCTTTGGGGAAAGGACAAGTATAAAGAAAGTAGCAAATAGCCCCCTGTACTTACCTACTAAAGGCCTCATATCTTCTTTCCTCTTTCCCTCTCTTGGTTCGGATGGCTTTCCTGAGCCTTGGAACAACATTACCAGGAAGAAGAACCAAAGGACGGTACGTAAGGGACTTACAAGGAGAAAAGAAATACCATAAGGACAGATATTAACACTGGAGAATGTTCTGACCTATAAGGATAAGGAAAGACTGATAAATGATATAGAGAAAGAAATAAAGACGAATACCAAAGACCCTTAACTAGTATCCTGCCTTATTACTTACTTGTCACAGTGGTGTCAGAAGTGGGATTAAATAATCATATAAGACAGGTAAGTAATATGGGGGACAAACCAAGTTTAGCAGACATGATAGCTCAATTGGCAGAGGGCCAGAGGCACCTACAACTGGTATGGGAAGAACAGATAAAAGAGGCAAGAGAAGATCGAGATGCTCTACAGATGGCAAATTTAAAAAAAGGCTACGATTATAGCAAACAATCAGCTTGTACATGAAACTGCACTAGGAAAACTCACGGAGACAATTGCTGCCCCTAGAGTCCACCCTACCGCCCCTAGCAGTGTACTACAAAAGTATCAGGAGGGAAAGGACCCAGATGCATTTTTCACAAATTTTGGGAGGGTAGCGAGTTCGGCTAACTGACCACAGGCAGCTTATCAAGCGGTAAACCCGGGTGGGATAACCCCATATATTGACATTAAAAAAGGCTATCTTAGAACAGGTAGGACTAGATCAGGAAAGCTATAGGGTACGGTTTCGATGCACTAAGTAGATAAGCACTGAGAATCCCCGGACTCCCTATTATCGGGTTCAACATGAAGCATGTAAATGGCTGACTCCTACAGAAACCACCAAAGATGAGATGTTCCAAGCCATAGTGCTTGAGCAGTACTTAGAAGCCCTACCGACAGACACCCCGGCTTGGACAACACATCGGCAATTGAATTAGCTTGTGCTTATCACAGGGCTCCAGAATTTAGGGGTACTATGACAAGAACAGTCCAACAAATCCCTAAACCACCTCCTCAACCATCCGCTACAAAACACGTGACAGGACCAAACACATATAAAAGCTCTCCTTTCTGACCACCACTGAAGGAGCCCATGACCACACCCCAATGTTATCACTGCGAAGAGTGGGGACAAATTGCATGGTATTTCCCACAGAAATGGTACCAGGCAGAACAAATGGAAATAGGGATTGCCAAAGGAAGGGTTTTGTGGTTGGGTAATACCAATACACGGTATACCACATACCTACTCGTAAACCAACAAGTAAGGCCAACCTCGGTAGACTCAGGCTGCCGTCAAAGTGTAATAAACCAAAAATACATAAACCCAGAGCAGTGGTTGAAGGGAGAGAATGTAGATATCACGTGTGTACACAGTGATAGCAAAACCTATCCAGTGGCTGTCATACAGGTGAGGTGGAGGGGAGAAGAAGAGCAAGTTGTTGTGGGGGTAATACCAAATCTAGTAAAGGAACTCATCATAGGGACTGATTACGTGGCATTTCAGGATCTTGTAGATAGCCTAAAATTTAAGAACAATGTAGAATCCTGGTGGGCCGAAGCACCCTTCTCTAAAGAAGAAATAGAATGGAATACATCTAGGAAACAATTGACCAAGGCCCAGATGCGAGCACAGAAGAAAACATATTGAATGGAGCATAGTGATAAAGAGGGAATGATCACTAACCTAATGAAGAAAGTACTATCTTTCGCGGGAGAATTCAGACAGTGCCAACGGGATGACCCCACCCTAAACAGGCATGGTATACTGCCCTCACGGATACCAGTCACACAGTAGGTCCTTATTTCCTGATCAGAAACAATTTGTTATACCGAGTTATCGCCCAACAAAGTGAGAGAACACAGTTGTTAGTCCCCAAGGACTTTCAAGCCCAAGTTTTACACTTAGCACATGGGGAGACCGGGGAAGGGCACCTAGGAAGGGAAAAGACCGAAGAATACATATTCCAATTGTTTTCTTGGCCAGGGATACATGGGGACATTCAAAAACATTGCCAACAATGTCCCAAATGGCAATTATTAAACCCTTCAACAGAACCCAAGGTACCTCTTCTCCCTTTACCCATTATAGAGATACCGTTCTCACAAGTAGGAATGGATTTGGTGGGCCCTATAATGGCATCCTCTAAAGGTCACAAATATATCTTAGTCCTGGTTGATTACGCTACCCGATATCCTGAAGCTATACCTCTGCCTTGCATGACCACTAAAAGTGTGGCTCAAACGATGATAGGATTTTTCTCTCGTGTCGGACTTCCAAATGATATCCTGAGAGATCAGGGAACTCCTTTTATGTCACATTTAATGACTGCAATATGTCAGAGCTTGGGCCTCCAGCCAATCCGGACATCAGTTTATCATCCACAAACAGGTGGGCTCGTAGAATGCTACAACAAAACAATTAAGAACTTATTACGGAAAGCCATAAAAGACAACTGGAGGTACTGGGATAAAAAGTTGCCCTAGATGTTGTATGCTGTATGAACACATATACAATCGTCCACTGGACAAAGTCCTTTCAAGCAACTGTTTGGAAGACAACCTAGAACCATTTTAGACATGACGGTCGAACAGTGGGAAGAAACGGAGGAAGAGACAAAAGACATTCTTACCTACACTAGGGAATTGAATGAAAGAGACATTACTTCCAGTGTGGGAGGATGTACACTCTCTACTGAAAGAGACCCAAAAGAGACAGATGGCCCTCTATGATGTGGGAACCAAGATACATGAACTACCCATGGGTAAGAAGGTATTAATACTACTACCCATGACCAAGAACAAATTACTAGCCAGATGGCAGGGACCCTATACAGTCATAGAGAAGGTGACCCCAGTAACTTACTGACTCAAAATTCCTGCAGGATCCAAAAGAGTCAGATATACCGCATTAATTTGTTGAAAACATGGCATGAGAATGATGGCATTAATAGGGACAAAGGCTTGAATCTATCTATTACTACAACCCAAAACATAGATATTCCGGTATTCCCTACTCGTTTCAAACCAGACCAAGTAGTGGAACCTCATTATGGCAGTGAACTAACAACATCCCAACTAAATCAAATAGAAGGCGTAGTAAAGACTCATCAGGAAGTATTTTCTAGACATCCTGGTAGCATACACCTCATAAAACATCACATACGCACCATAGATAGAAAGGTAGCCCGAAAACAACCATACAGTATACCTGAAGATAGAAAACAACTAGTAGAGAAAGAAGTCATAGAAATGATAAAAGCAGGCATTATTGAACCAACTTCCAGTCCCTGGTGTTCGCCAGTAGTGTTGGTTCCCAAACCCAATGGATCTATTTGTTTTTGTATAGACTTTCGACGACTCAGTTCCTTATGACATTCTGATACCTATCTTATGCCTCGCATAGATGACCTAATTAAACAACTAGGGCAAGCCCGATACCTCACCACATTGTATCTGACAAAGGATATTGGCAGATTCCGCTACAAAAATCAGACAGGGAAAAAATTGCATATTCAACCTCCTCAGGGCTAAATCAATTCACGGTTTTACCCTTTTGACTACACAGGGCCCCTGCTACGTTTCAGAGGTTAATAGATATCTTGTTACGCCCTCATCAGGAATACGCAGTGGCATACCTGGATGATATTGTGATACACAGTCCCACCTGGGAAAAACATCTAGAACATCTTTCAGAAATCCTTCAGGCCCTCCAAAAAAGCGGGGCTAGCTGCTAACCCAGAAAAATGTAACATAGCAAAGAACTTGATTAATTACCTGGGTTATGTGATTGAGAAAGGAGTAATCAAGTCACAAATGGATAAAGTGGAGGCCATCAAACAGATTCCCATTCCAAAGAATAAGAAAGAGGTAAGGGCCTTCCTAGGAATGGTTGGATACTATAGACGGTTTATACCCCATTTTTCTGCCATAGCCACTCCTCTCACGGCTTTACTAGAAAAAGGATAGCCGAACCACATAGCCAAACTATCTGAGCTGGAATATCAACGATTTATGTCTCTTAAATCCCTACTTACCACACAACTGATCTTGCGCTTTCCTGACTTTCAGAAGCCCTTTCAGTTGCACACAGATGCTTCAGATCAGGGACTGGGGGCTGTGTTATCCCAGGAAGGGGAAGATGCACCATTCCATCCGATTTTATACATCAGTAGGAAACTACTACCCAGAGAGAGAGACACTATCCTACGGTGGAGAAGGAATGTTTAGCTATAAAATGGGCCATTAAATCCCTTCAGGGTTACCTCTTAAGGAGATCCTTTACGCTCCTCACTGATCATGCCCCTCTGACCTGGTTATTGTAGAGACGGGCCACTCACCTGAAAAGCAGGATGTCTGCAGGGGCGATGGTATGCTGTCTAACTTCCTGGAACATCTCTTGGTACTTCCTGGTGAACACAGAAACCCCGGCAGGTGTCCCAAAAGGAAAGGGGGAGTGGAAGAGAAGGAGACAAAACACTGCCATGTCTTGTCGGTTCAGCCAGGTACCCTGTATCTTCGGGTCGTTGTTGACAGAGTGATAGTAGAGTTAGTGCACTCAACTTCCTTGAAACTGAATCTCTCTTTCTGATATGGGCACAGGAGTGGTAGAAGAACACCGGGATGCTCCAGCACTTTTCTTGGATAATAATAACTGTTGGCACAATTACTAACACTGCATTACCAAAAACCCAAACTGAGTACCATAACAATGAGTACTGCAACACTAGGGTTGGCTTCGCAGAGATTCACTGTTGCACACTACAATTAGAACTGTGGTTGCACTTATGCACATGAAAGACAAACAAGGGCATTAATTATATCATGTATGACTTTCCTGCATGTATAGGGTTAAACTAAAAGGAACAAAAACGATTCAAGAAATACAACTGTCCACTCTGGGTTTAAACAGTTAGGGTGACACAGTTTGGTTTGGTTTCACTGTGTGTGTGAAAAACCCTTCAAAAGCAAATTCCTCAAACCTGAAACACAGGCATGAATGACACAATTAAATCCAAGAGATATGCTATTAGAGAAAGAAAAGTCAAGTAAATGCTCTTTTAAAATTGCAGTGTCATTTTGTAGTACTTGAGCTCAAGCAGATTTCCTGCAGCACATTTAGGCAAGTAACTACAATAATAACGTAGAATGTTCAGAAATGCATTTGTCTCTTCAAGATAAGCACTCTGCCAAAATACAAGGTCTGTAATACACCAGCTGTTCTAGGAAAGCGTGGCGCTCAAAGAACAAACTCCCTGGAGAATACTAGTCACTTAGCTGCAGTCTTTTCTGGAGTGCTTGAGGAATGCCTGGTACAGGAACGAAGAAAAGAATTGCCTAAAAAATACTGAATATGAGGATGACAGCAGGGGCTGGACTGCCAAATCAGATGCTGAGATCAGGAAGCAAAACAAAGACAAGCAGGGAGGCATGCTTCACTCTGCTATTTATAGCCAATCAGGAAAGCAGTTGAGTTTCCACATGTGGATGAGTCACCACACCCAATTAGAAGCACATGTCTACACCACTCCCAATTTGAAGCACGTCTACACCTGCACATTTTAGCAAACAAGCATTAGTAAAATAATCATTGATAAAACCAATTGTGTAACTCAGCACATTATGTTTACTTAGAACCTTGAAGGTTTAACCAAGAACAGAGATATGATTTAACCCTAAAACTCTGGGGATGCTGACGGATAACACAGGAGGCACCTTGGGGATTCCTGACAGTTATCAAGACATAAGGACACAAACTCCCAGGTGCTACGGTGGTTCTTATTGTTGCAACTTTTATGTTTAAGGTGAAGCATTCCCCAGGATCCTTACTTTCCAACGCAGATTTCTTATCCCGATACCCTACCGGTTCGTGGCTCCAACAGCCACTTGCAAGGGAGAGCGAATGTGACAGGGCACAGGTAACGGGGGTAGACGTTAAGTACTCCTTGAGCACTCTGTTTGACGCCCGAGCTTGTTTACATCCAGCACGGCCTTATGGGCGTGACGTGTTGGGAGGAGCCAAGCTTAGACCCTGAAGGAGAGAAGCCAGTGAAGGGAGAGTGAGGAGGAAGATGTGCGTCCTGGAGGAACGGGACGAGATACAGCATGGTGTAGTCGGGCCAGAGAGGATGGAAGGCGAGCAGAAGGAGGAAGCGATGGAAGGAGGACGCCGCAGAGAGCGTTTGTCGAGAGGAGGCTGAGAGGGAGAGTTGCAGACGAGTAAGCTAACCACGTTCCTGGAGGAGTGTGGCTTATCCAGGTACGAGGACCGGCAGGTGAAGGAGGTGTAATTATCAGAGGGGAGGGAGAAAGAGACCTGGGAGGGGGCGGGGGATGCACTGGGCACTAACAAACTGAAGAAAAAATAAAAGAAAATAATAAGAGCACAAGGGCACAAGGTGACGGAAGAAAGGTGTTACACATCTGTGAAAAGAAAACAAAGAAAATAAAGAATAATAAACAATTCACCATATATTACTGACATAGAGAATATTAACAAAAATACAGGAATTACCCAGTGCACAACTCACCCAAAGGCACAATAAGGAAAAAATAAATCCTTTGGGGAAAGGACAAGTATAAAGAAAGTAGCAAATAGCCCCCTGTACTTACCTACTGAAGGCCTTGTATTTTCTTTCCTCTCTCCCTCTCTTGGTCTAGATGACGTTCCCGAGCCTTGGAACAACATTACCAAGAAGAAGAACCAAAGGAAGATACATGAGGGACTTACTAGGAGAAAAGGAATACCCTAAGGACAAATATGAAGACTGGAGAATGTTCTGACCTATAAGGATAAGGAAAGAATGATAAACGATTTAGAGAAAGAAATAAAGACGAATACCAAAGACCCTTAACTAGTATCCTGACTTATTACTTACCTGTCACAGGAAACCTACCAAACCTATACAGTTATGGAAGTAGATACCTAGAGAAATCCATAATGGGGTGACCTGTGAGGCTCTCAGTGGGTTCTGTCACCCAGAATCCTTCGCAAACCTCAAAATTGGTCACATTCTCCTCACATTTCGGTACTGCAATGTTCTGGAATCTGAGGGGAGCTACAAATGTCCTTCCACACACCATTCCATTAAGTCTCCCGATAAAAATGGTACCTCACTTGTGTGGGTAGGCCTAGTGCCTGCGGCAGGAAATGCCCCAAAACACAACGTGGACACATCACATTTTCCCAAAGAAAACAGACCTGTTTTTTGCAAAGTGCCTACCTGTGGAGTTTGGCATCTAGCTCAGCAGGCACCTAAGGAAACCTACCAAACCTTTACATTTATGGAAAGTAGACACCTAGGTGAATCCAGAATGGGGTGACTTGCGGGGCTCTCACCAGGTTCTGTCACTCAGAATCCTTTTCAAACCTCTAAATTTTGCTAAAAAACATGTTTGCTGCACATTTCGGCAATGGAAAGTTCTGGAATCTGAGGGGAGCCACAAACGTTTTTCCACCCAGCATTTCCCCAAGTCTCCTGATAAAAATGGTACCACACTTGTGTGGGTAGGCCTAGTGCCCATGTCAGGAATGGATCACACAACGGTCAATGTTAGTCCTTACATGAGGGCAACTGTTGACCCTGGGTTGATCCATTTCTGATGCAGGCACTAGGTACACACACTCAAAAGGGGTAGCATTTTCATCAGGACAGATGGGGGAAACAACACTGGGTGGTAGGAATTTGTGGATCCCAGCATGTTCCTGTAGTTTGTGTGACAGAAATGCAACTAAAAATAGAGTTATTATTCAACATTTTACATTTGCAGGGTATTCTGGGTAAGAAAACTTTGGGGAATCCATACAAGCCACTCCTCCATGACTCCCTTGGGTGTCTAGTTTCCAGAAATGTCTGTGTTTGATAGGTTTCCCTATATGCTGCCAAGCCCAGGACCAACAACGCAGGTGCCTGCTGTAACCGGGTTATTAGACCCCTTGAGGCTCCCACGCAATTGGGGCCGATGGAGAGGTGCCCTGGGGGCACTTCAGAGAGCGTTGCCCTGTTGTGACGCAACGTAGAGAGGAAACCAGAAGAGGACCCACGAGGCATAGGAAAGGAGTTGGCAGAAAAGAGGATGCAGACGGGCTGAGGAAGAGAGACAACTGTACGGAGGTGATAGGGAGATCAAGGATGGCATGAAAAGATGGAGAGGAGACTGCGGAGAGCCCCGCACCGACAGAATCACAGAAGGATAGAAGCGGCCGAGTTCAACTTTGGAACCCGACAACCTGCCACGTCCCTGGAGGGACGTGGCTGGAGCAGGTATGTGTCTGTATACGGGCCTCGAGCACTTTTTGGGCACATATGAGATACTGAGGTGGGACAGGAGAAGAGGAAAACTAAAAGGGAAAGGCCGGTAGAAAATACAATATTAACTTTAGTAAAAGGCAAGGAAACTATCTTTAATCACTTGCCAGTGAATCTAAAGAGGTGACATTTACTATTCCCACTCCAATTTAAACCAACTTGGGCAAGGCATTGGACACTAGAGGGGTGACATTTACTATTCCCACTCTAATCTAAACTAAATTGGGGAAGGCATTGGACACTAAGGTGGGGCATTTAATATTTCCACTCCAATCTAAGCCCCATTGGAAAAGATGTGTAACCCTAAAATGGTGGCACTTACTATTCCCACTCTAAAATAAACCAAATTGGGGAAGGTATTATATGCTAAAGGGGTGACATGTACTATTCCCATTCACTTTAAACCAGTTGGGGGAAGGTGTTGTACACAAAGTAGTGACATTTACTATTCCCACTCCAAGCTAATCTCAACTGGGGAATGTGTTGGACACTAAAGTGGTGACACTTACTCTTCCCAAGTGGGGAAGGTGAGGGACACCAGAGGGGTGACATTTATGATGCCCACTCCTAATCAAATTAGAGAAGGTGTTAGACACATTAAAGGGGCAACGTTTACTATTCCCATTCCAATCTAATCTAACTTGTGGAAGGTGTTGAACATTAAAGGGGTGACATTTATTATTCCCTTTCCAATCTAAACCGTCTTGGGGAAGGTGTTGGGCAGTAAAGGGGTGACATTTACCATTCCCACTCCAATCTAAATCAAATTGGGGAAGGTTTTGGACACTAGGGGGGCAATATCTAATATTCACACTCTAATCTAAACCCAATTGGTAAAGGTGTTGAAAACTAAAAACGTAAAATGGTATAAATCCATTTAAAAATAAAACGTTTTACCTAGAACATGATAAAATTGAAATTCAAAATATACTATTAATTCTACACATTCTCACACTTTAGTAACTTACAAACTTTGTAAACATTTTATATTGAAACACACTCATTTATACTACTAACCTTTTTATAAATACCATTACCATAACTTTGGAAAGAAAATATCTGAACAGTACTCTTCCTTCACCCCATCACGTTCTTTTCGACAGGCTAGTCAAAACACCTCGTCTTTTGAAATCATGCAATTCTCTTAAGAAGGCTCAAAAGAAACTGGCAAGACATTTGAAGGCATGTCCAGGCATGCACCATCTCTGGGAACAAGTGAAGAATGCTAAAAAGGAATACAAAAGTCAAATATACAAGGAAAAAGCTGAAGGCAAGAGCCTCATTTGGTTAAAGTTAATACACGCTGCAAAAGAGAAAAATCTCAGGAAATTCTAGGAAATTATTAATCATCTAACCATCCGAGGAAATGTAATTATTAACTCAAATATTACTGAAAACAAGCTATCTTAAGACAATTTTTTCAACAAAGCAACAATCTAGTGAAATAACATTCCATTAGCATCACGGTCAACAAGCAGGGGATATAATTCCCATTCCTCGGTGACTAAAGAAGGGGCTGCTTATCTTACTCTGTCCTCTGACACTACATAAAGAATACTCCATAAGGCCTGCCGAGAAGGGGCCCCTCGGCCTAATGGCCTTCCATCAGCCATCTTTAGGGAAGAAGCAGTTTTTTGGTCGGAGGTGCTGAGTTCCCTATACAAGGAAGTTAGACTGGGAGGGGTAATACCTGAGAGTTGGCAAGGCTCCATAATGAACCCAATTTTCAAGGGTGGCGACAGAGATAGCCCAGCCAATTACAGGTTAATCCCCCTTCTTGACGCAGAGGCAACAAATTATACCTCCTTGCTTCTTGCTGAATTATTAGCATGGTCTGGTAAACATAACATCATTCCCCCTAACCAAGTAGGTTTTAGAAAATGGGTGGGCACCGCGACAAACATACTGATAACTTCCTTCCTCTTAGAGCAGAGTAGACAGCAACAAAGGTTATATCTTAGCTTTATTGATTTCAAGGCCTCCTTTGACCGAGTGAACAGACAGTTGCTCTGTTGTAAACTGAAGCAATGGGGTCTCCCGGTGCCCCTCTTGAACACAAGATTTTCATTATACTCCGAAACATGCGTACGAATAAACATTGGAGACGACAAAAGGCTTTCAAGGAAAATGTTTACAACCTTTAGTTTGAAACAAGGTTGTGTGCTTGCTCTGCATTTATTTACTTTTTTCATGGCAGATCTCTCTCCGGCCCTGGACGTGGAAAATGTTCATCCTTCATGTTTGAGTGAGATCTTCTTAAAAAATGTACTATACACAGACAAACTGGTGTTGTTTAGTTGCACAAAGGTTGGCCTGCAAAGATCTTTAAACTTTCTGTCCAACTACATTAACTCCGACCAACAAGAAATCAATGTGTCAAAATCTAAAATAATGCTGGTAGGTTGCTGGCAGATTCCCACACTTAGGATGGCCTTAAACAACGTCTTGTTGGAAACATTGCCATATTATAAATATCTAGGAGTAAACCTAGATGCCCAAGGCACCTACAGCCAACAGAGAAAATATATGGCTCAAAAAGCAACAGCGTTAATCTATGCTTTTTCTCTCTTGGCAAAACAGCTTGGGGGTCCCTCATTTCATCCATTGTTAACTGTCATTTCTTACAGATTGCTCCCTACACTTACTTACGCCAGAGTGGCAGTACGCAGTATGGAAACGTCTCTCATAGACAAAATCCAGCTTAAGATATTCAGGTGAGTTTTTAAATTACCACCATTAGCCTCACCAGCACAGCTTCACTTTGAATTTGGGTTACTCAGGCAAGATCTGGCAGCAAAAGCTGACGGTAAAGACTTGGTACAAAATTAGCCACTCAGCCGATAAATTGATTGGCGAACTTTGATTGGCTCTAGAAACTGACTGACAGTCAGATTTTAATAAATATCTATGGTCATCCATTAGCCAACTACATCTGCAAGACCTGTGGGAGGCAGCACCTGTACATGACTCATTCAGAAGAGGTGCTACTAAGGATAGTACATTTCTGTCGTTCACTTAAGATAAAGCTAAATTAAGCGCCCGCTCTCATGCGTGGATGATCATAAGGCACTATGTCAAACTAGAGCCGGCTGCATATCTCTCCATATACTATTTGCCACTAATGAAACATCAGGTAATGATAATGCGATTGGGAAATTTGCCAACTTTAGCTAATCTTCCATTATGGAGTAATGCAAGCCTGGAGCAATGTAGGCATTGCACATGCCTTGAGGAAGTTCTCATTCATAAAACTTGTGTCTGTCCAGGTCTGCAAGAACTTCGAAGGTGGCTTCTTTAGAGAATGTTCAATGACAGAGGTGTTCAAACCTTCAGAGCAGCCATAGTAGCTTGTTTCAAGCCACAGAATCCGCAGCTAAACTGCAAGTTTGTTAAGTTTCCGGCTTCAGCCCTACGACAAGAGTGGCACACAAGTTTTCAGCAAAATGGAGAGATTACTAAAATAGTACAACTTTTAATCCCTTCAAATTAACAGCTGCTATCATTGTCAGTACTTGTTAAGGTTACAGCGCTCGCACTTTAGGCACCTGTATTAGGGTACTACTATGGTGCATAGTGCACTATGAGCACTTTTAAGTCTCATGTTTAAGACTTTAAAACACGAAGTGCTGTAACTCAGATGCTGGGGGAGTAAGTAAATTCAGCATATTAGTTCGGTTCTAAATTTTAGAAGTTTTAAGAGAAGCTTCTGACTGGTTTTAACACTCAAGCAATTAATGAATCGGTCATCATAGTCAAGCACTTGCACTTCTTGGACTCTAGAGCTCAGGAGGTATGTGTACAGTTAAAATGTAAACTTGCTATGCACACCCTGCTCTAAAAATTGTTTATTTGTAAGGAAATTTCAATCGCAGTGTAATGTGTTTTATTATGCAGGTTGCACAATTGTTATGGTTTTAACTAACTGAAACAATAAAATCAATGCTACTAACCTCTTTGTAAATATTTTTACTTTAAAATGTATATTTTAATTAGGGATATGATTTTAAATTTAAAACAAAATTATGTTCTATCATTCATAAATTTAAAACATACATTTACATTTGATTTGAATAACGGAATTTTAAAAAAAGTGTATTTCAGTGGGTTCATATATTTCTACAGTCTCAGTTTTTTACATAATGTATTTCTTCAATATGTTTTTATTTAAAAAAAATTATCCAATCATAACAATGTAATTTTTAAAAAAATGTAATAACTTTAAATTAAACATCAAACTAAATCCAAATATACTATTTTACAAAAATGTTAAAATATAAAATAATTTTTTTTAAATATTATATTTTGTATTTAAAAAAGTTAAAAAGATGTATTACTTAACATTACATGTATACATAAAATAAACTTTTAATATAATAACATATATTTTACATTTAAAAAATGTAATTGTCATACCTTCGAAATTACAATTTAAAATACATATTTAAACAATTTGATAAATTACGAAATCTAAAATAAAAACAAAATAAAAATTATGAACACATAGAATAAAAAATACAGTACATTACATAACATTACACACTAATAAACACTAAAAAATAATATTATGTGCAACAATTTTACTACATCGATATATTTGACAACAATATTAAAATCAGCCCTAAAAACAATATATTTACCTTTGATATTCCTTTCTACAATATATTTGATGTCCCAATATTCACCAAGCGGTCCAAGGAGAGGACGGCATAGGTGCACGGCGAGCATCCCCTTTGATGTATGTTTGACTATAAGGGGACACTTCCCCTCCTGGATACCAGAGGCCAGTAGCCTCCAGCGAAAGGGCCGACTCAAGGTAGTCCCTTGGGTAAGGTAGACCTTTTACATTACACCTCTTAAATATTTAAGTAGAGTTTTCCTTCTTAAACTCCTCTAACATGAGGTTTAGGGATCCTAGGCCCTGATGAATGCCCAGAGACCTTCCTTGGCTCACCCCTGAGGGCAGAAACATGCTGTCTACTGTTTGATAGATAGGTGATCCTGTGAGTCTGTGTTCTCACAGAGGTGTCCCAACCCTTGTTTTAACCACACCAATCAGACACCATCATTAAAATTGTTACTTCTTACAGGTGTCTACTTAGGTGTTTTTATATTTTTTGACTAGATTAGCTGGATCCCGATTGTTCCAGAACAAAAGTTTATTTACCCACTCCCTCCTGTTCCTTTAACAGTGAGGTTGAGTCCGCCCAGGTGGCACTGTCCTACCTGGGTGGGGCTAGGTGGTCAAAAGCTGGAGACACCTGAAACCTTGAATCTTGTCATTTTGTCATTTAATTGTAAACACTGAATCCTAACCTTGTGTTTCAATCACAACACCATCTGGTGTGCAATAGATTACACAATTCATTTTATGAGGAAAGTTCCTACCCAATAAATTCAGAGGACTTAAGCCACACACACTGATCTGATGTTTATTCTCCATTTGCCCTATTTTGGCTCGAACATCTGCTGTAACCTGATTAACAATTTGTTTGTTGCTGATCCCTACTACTTCCACTTCTCTTCCTGAGAGGAGTAGGTTTGGGGCTTCCAAAGAACAAACCGTGGAATGGATAGTTCCATATTAATTAAAAGTATCACAGTTTGACCACTGACCTTACCATCAATGTATAGGCTTCTTTCCATACCACTAGGTAAGCAATATTCCTCCCTTCTCAGGCTGCAGAAAACTGTGGAGAATTGTCACTCAGAATCAAAGGATTCATCTGGTACCCTGCACTAAATGGCATTTAATATTTTGCTGCAACACTGGGGGTGAAAGCATTGTCATTCAGAAAGAACAATTTCTGATCATGCACGCCCAACACAAGGTTCTGTTTAGTCGGGACCACTGGTAATATATTTTCTGCATCTAGGGGAACACATTTATTCTTTTTTCCATCTGGATTCTGTGTGTAAACCTGTTTTGGTGCTCAATTTTACACCAAAGTGACAGGCAGTATTCCAATTCAACATCTCAACTTGTTCATTCATTCCAAAAGATTTTCACCATCAACTTTCAGCTTCTCCTTCATCCTCTTTTGCTATGCATCAAACTAATCTCTACTATACTTAGGTCAGCCTCAAAATCTCATCTATATTTCTTTGCCAGCTCATTTCCCTTTGTATGTTGATTACTCCGTTCCAGACGCGAGACCATAACTATAGCAGAAATGAAAGACTGACACAATTCTTCTAAGGGTCACAACTCTGCTTTTGCTCAAATCAATCTCAAAATTCACACAAAACAGCTAGCGAACAATGTCCAATCCCACCATGGCTCTGTCAAAGGTCAACCTTTCACAGTGAGGCTCCGTCAACAACCAAACAATGACAAGGTGGTTTTGTGGTGACACCAGTCCCAGTGCGGCTCCCTGGCTGGCTAACAAATCACACCTAAACTCCTACACGAACAAGGAAAACGAACACAAAAACTTTCTATATTGATTCACACAACATAAACTCTTGTCTGCTCAACCTAAATGAGAAGAAAAGCAGCAAATGTAGATATAACAAGTGCAATAATTAATTAAGGCAAAACCAAAGAACCGCACTGTTCCTGGTACAGTTTTAAACCCAATTCACACCAAGTAGACTCCTGCCTAGGGGTAATCCACCCTGGCTAATACACTCACTCCTGTCCACTAAGGAGCATGCTGCACCAGACAAGTTAAAGGCACAGCCCTGAAAATTAATGCTTGTTAATTCAGAAACCCCTAACTGTGTGAATATGGGGCCTTGCAACACACACCACATTATGCATACAAGTGAATACAATATCTCAAGATCTGGGATTTCGACAAATCTGATAACCAAACATCCCACACCAATTTGGAAAATAGAGTAAAATGTGATAAAGTATTTGAGACCAAAATAATAAAAATCTAGTGAGTAGAACCAGAGATATGTAATATTGAATAACTAAGTAAACTAGCACCTAACAGTTCAAAGCACTAACTATGGTTATCTGGTTGTGTTAGACCAGGACAAAGTCACAAGTTCAAGCCGACCGTGATCAAGCGCGAGTCAGATACTGGGACCAAGCTAGGCCCACTGAACAAAATTGCGAGATCTTGCGTCGAGGATGCGTTGCAGAGCATGGTTCAGAGGAGATGCGGGCAGCGATACAATCTCCTGCGTCACAGATGCATCGCCCCGCAGCAGTTCTGATGTAGGGCTGTGAGAAGATTCTGCCCAAGAAATCACAGCTGGGCTGGCAAAGCACCTTCAGACCTACTTCACAGGACGAGTGTGGTAATGCCTGGGTGGGGGCAAGACTTTTAGCACGCAGAGTCAAAGTACTGGATTCAAGGTGTCTATAGCTTTTTCTGATTAGGAGGCCAGCCAACTACGCTTGGAGTCACTCTGGTGGTCTTGTGTTTAAGATGCCAGTACAATCCTTCTTACTCAGGCAGCAGAGTAGCAGGGCAGCAGTGCAGTAGTACTTCTTGCATCACATCAGCCCTTCTCAGTCTTCCGCAGGTCCAGAGGTGAAAAGACAAGAACATTTAATCTTTCTAAAAGTGACAATTTTAGAATTGAGATTTAACATCCACCTTTACCAATAAAGAGAGTTTTAAATTACAATTCTTTAGACCCCAAACTCAACATTCCTTCCTGGTCACAAATGAAAGTTAGCATGCATTAAATGTAATAAGGTAACTTAATGTTATCCTTTGGGAGAGTTGAGGTTTACAATGAAAAATGAATGTAAGAGTTTTTCACTACTGGGACTTGTAAACATTAAAAGTACATGCCCAACATTGCACCCTACCTGTCTATGCTACAATGTTTGGGGGAACACCACCCTAAGGCAGACAGGTCTAACACTTAGGGGCAGATTAAGAGTTTGGCAGTCTTGTGACTGCCATGTTGGGGTGGCATCCGACCGCCAACAGTCTGGTGGAGCAGACCACCGCATTATGAGTTTGGCAGTTGAGGACATACGAGACTGCTAGCGGTCCGCTGCCAGGCTACACAGACTGCTGCGGTCTTCTAGACGCACAAATAGGCCAGTGGAGACCATGGCCCTCATTCCGCCAAGCGGAAACTGCCATTTGGCCGCTCCGCTGTCTAAAGACCGCGGAGGCCATTCTGGCTTTCCCGCTGGGCCGGCGGGCGCCCGCCAAAGGAGCGCCGCCGGCCCAGCGGGAAAAGCCCTGCAACAATGAAGCCGGCTCCGAATGGAGCCGGCGGAGTTGCAGGGGTGCGACGGGTGCAGTTGCACCCGTCGCGATTTTCACTGTCTGCAATGCAGACAGTGAAAATCTTTCTGGGGCCCTGTTAGGGGGCCCCTGCACTGCCCATGCCAGTGGCATGGGCAGTGCAGGGGCCCCCAGGGGCCCCACGACACCCGTTCCCGCCATCCTGTTCCTGGCGGTAAAAACCGCCAGGAACAGGATGGCGGGAAGGTGGTCGGAATCCCCATGGCGGCGCTGCTTGTAGGATTCCCCCAGCCGGGGGAAGTCCGGCGGAAAACAGCCGCGGTCGGAATACAAAATGAAGCACCGCCAGCCTGTTGGTGGTGCTTCAGCCGGCCTCCACCCTGGCGGTCATAGACCGCCAGGGTCAGAATGAGGCCCCATGTTTCCACTAAACCTATTACAAGGTTGCAAACCGCCAATGTGTCCGCTGTGATCTAACCACCACGAATCAGCTGTTGGAAGCGAGCACTTCAAAGGGAGGCATACACCTGCACACAGCAATACGTGTCTGGAGCCACCATGGAGCTATTCCTAAACGTCATGCCGCTGCTCCTGTTCGCAAGACAAGGGAAAAAAGGTCGCTGTGGAAGACACCAACCGTAAGTACAAACACCTACCAGTATCATTAATATGCATAACAAATTTGAAACAGTACATAAAACATTATAGGGGGGAAACGTCAAGGCCAGAAGCTACACCTATCATTTAAGACACACACACCAACATAATGGAACACAGACACCCACACATTCAGACACTCATAGCACAATGGACCAACAACGTAATGCACAATGCACACAGAGACAAGTCGACAAAAGACACAAAGCGCACCACCAAAACAACACCTGCACAGCTGCGATAGGGGCAGCAGGACCATACTTGGAAGGAGGCAGCATTCGGACACATATCTTGTTGGACAAGGCACCAAACAACATGTGCACAGCAGTTGCACATGAATGAATATCAGGAGTAAGCAATACCAACACTTATTACCATGCATAGTCCTCAATGGGGGGAGAGCCAGGCAAAAAAGCACACACAACTCAATATCCATGGGACATACCCCTACACTACCCAACTGAAAGGGACCCACACCTAAATGGACATGTGTACTCAAATGCAAAGCAAACTACCACAACTCAGCACACTCCAGGTCTGCACCGACAAAACTCAAGAACACACATCATAGGTAGAGAACAGCCATATCATTGGACAAGTCATACACCATACATGCCCACATCGCAAAACATAAAAAAATAACATACCACTACAAACACAACACAAAGATATGACACCAACATTGCAGCAACACACACCTACTCATTGCACAACACTCACCCTTCCTTTGGGAGACAACAGCAATGCACGCAAACCAACAAACTTCAAAATACACCAAATGGAGCAGCAAACAGGCCAAACACACACAAATACAGACACACAACCAATGTCAGCCAGGAACAACAGAAATCTAGGGAAGGAAATGCAGGACAAAGGTGTAACCAAAATGTCAACAACTGGTTGGGTTTATTAAACAAAGTGATATTCAGTCCAAGTCCATAGGCCAGTCCGAACTAGGTTGCCCAAAAGGCACTGTTTATGGTCCCCACTTGACTCCTGACTGCAATGTAACCTCCACAGCTAGGGGCACCAATGGGACAGGCAGGCACCTCAGGGATTGGGGTGGAGAGGTGGGGGTTTGGGTCTGGGCTTGGGAGAAGGGGTGGCTTTGGGAGGGGGGAACCTTCTTGGGAGGGGCTGGCTTCTTCTTGGCAGGGGAGGATCATGGGTACTTGCTTTGCGGTATGGGAGGCCTTGGGGAGGGAAACTAGCCTTTTGGGGCTGTTACGGTGGTGAGAACAGGGATAAGGTCACAGCCACAGAGGAAAATGTTCTTAGACATACAGGTATGGTCCTCAGAAGGGGGTCGGGATTTGGAGGTTGAGGGAGTAGTTGTCTGACGTGCTGGTGAGGATGTTTTGGGTGCGTGTTGGTGAGAGGTGTACATGTGTGTGGTGGGTGCCTGTTGCGTGGATGAATGAGGGCGCTTATGTGTTTTGCACTGAGGGGGTTGGAGGTGCTGGGACATGCCATGGTGTGTGGTTGAGTGTCTGTTGAGGTGGTGACTGCAGCCATGGTGGATGTGCTGCATGTAGGTGTGTCTGTCGTTGTGGTGTCTGTGGGTGTGGTGACTGGGTTGGATGTCTGAGGGTCTGCTGGGGTGCTGTCTGCGCGTATGATAGGTGTTGTGGTTGGATTAGTGACTAGTGATGCAGTATCTCTAGGTGTGCCAGATATAATGTGCTTAATGCTACGGGGATCAGGAGAAGTTTTGACTGGTGCTTATGTTTGGTGCGCTAGACTTGTCTGTTGAGGTGGATGCATGCAAGTCTGTCTGTGTGCTTTGGGTGGGTTGGGAAGCAGGGATTTAGAATAGGAAGAGGGTCGGAAGACAATGGGTGACTGCCTGCCATCAGTGTGGAGGTCTGAACCTCAAAGGATCTCTGTAGGCCAGAGATTGCACCGTGAGTTCCTTCCAGGAACCCATTGCTTTGCTGGATCAGGCATAACAGTCCCTGGATGGCATTCACGATGGCCGACTGACCCCCAAAGATTGACTTCAGGAGTTCAATAGCCTTTTCACTGAGGGCAGGAGGTGTAACAGGGGCTGGGGCCGAGGTGCCTGCGGCAAATGAGATGCCCACCATCTTGGGTGAGCAGGCACCGCCAACTGGGTGGGGAGCAACAGGGAAGGCGGTGATAGAATGAGGGTGGTGGACAAAGATGCTACTGGGTTGGTCCCTGATGGGTACGTCACCACTAGGGAGTATCCAATTGGAGGAGGAATCTGATGATGTCGAGCCAGATCCGTTCTCCCCCGTGGCTCTCCCCTTGCTTTCCGGACCCCTGGTTCCCTTGCTGTCAGTGGTCGGTCCTGTGATCTCACGTCCCGTGTCCAGATGCTTCCTCACTTGGCTTGCCCCTTCTTCTTCACCTGCTGGTGCTGATGCTGCAAAACAGAAATTGATTTAAGGTCATTATATGTACATGATGACACATCAATCCCATCTCTGAGAGACATAACATACCATTATTTCAAGTAGCCCACCACATAAAGTGACAGCAAAGTGGCACCATCGTGTGCCAATACAAAACCATACATGCCATATGGAATCACTAAGGAAACACATGAGCAAATCTTGTTTTCAGATAATTACAACAGCAAGGATGAAGTCTAGCTACCACACTAACTATAACCAAACTAGCTGACCACTCCACAGAAAACTTGTGGCAAATGCAGCCCACCACATGGAACAAATAGCCAAGAATTGGATACCATTATAAGTTACCTATCAATTACACTCACACAAGCTATTGATACATCTAACTTGTACCAACTTGATGTCTTTACAATAAGTGATGTTGATAAGGAAAGGCAGACAACACTGGTTCAAACTTGCCATACCTGGATTAGGTGACATGGAAACATCCATGTCACAATGGAAAACTCACAACAATGTACAGCTCCACAAGTCACACCTTTCCAAAATAAGTCAAGGAGGTAGAGCAGGGTCACCCAGATGCCCAACACATTTGGTTATGCATGGAACAACAATGAAGCCAGGTCTCAAACCTTATAGAGAGAGGTCTCCAGAATATGCACATGAATGGCCCTGTTAGGCCCTGGATGTCCCCCAACAATGTCTCTTACCCATCTTCATGTACACTTCTAAGTGTGGTTGTTGTGGACAACTGTACCGTGCAGGATGGGAGGGCACAGAAATAGCAATCACTATCAGGAGGATAACAAATTGTTTTACATTGAGAATCAACATCACTACCCCTATATCAGACATGACAGGCATGGCATTTTTCTGTGGATGAGCCCCTGACCCCAAACAAATGTCAAACAAACATCGTTGCAGATAAATCCATGATGCATCCATATGGGCAGGGCAGAATTCCCAAACAACACACAGGTGTGGTAGACCTACAACCTTCATACCACATCAAGAGTACAAATCATCATAACTGGACCAACACCCTGCCCCTATCTGTCATGTCCATCATGGCTACTGCAGGTACATATGACTTAAGACATACTATGAGCCATTAATGTTTCTGTCTGACTACATATGATAGTGATACAGTCCTGTCTGGGGAATCACAGTAAGTGGACAACCATTGCAGATGTATCATAATTACAACAGGACCCCATGAACATATTTGTAAGATGTTTTCAAAATCATCCCATTTGCATGGCTAGCACATGCCATACAACTTCTACATATATATGTATCCTAGTGGGAATGGAACACATGCAGACACGTTGGCACAAGGTATGTTTACTACACTGATAACACATCACATTTGGCAATGCACATTCCCCACTTGCCAAGGGAAAGTAGCATGATACAGCTGCCAAGATTTAACCCTGTAAGTCTTAGGTCCCAGCACCAAAAGGATGAGCACATCAGTTGGATGTACATGTCCTGTCTACATCAATTGGTTCCCAGAGGTTATGTGACACATGACACATGCTACATTGTCAGGGGGAGCAGTCTGTCCCTCACTCAATCACCTGCTAAAGGTTCTATAATGATGTTACATGTACTCACCCCGTTATGGCTGTTGTGCTGGCCTCAAACACCCGTCCAAGGTCGGATAGGCCACTGCCAAAATGCGGGTCATTAGGGGGACCATGGTCCGACGGGCACCCTGTCCTCATTGGGAGGACACCCCCAGCTGGACCTCTGTGGTCTTCCGGGCCCAGCATCTCAGGTCCTCCCACCTCTTCTAACAGTGGGCGCTCTGCCAGCTGTGGACCCCCAGGGTCCTCACCTTCTTGGCAATGGCACACCAGATCCCGTTCTTCTAATGGGCGTTAACCTGCATGGATGCAAAGGACAAGACAGCATAAGTCCCATACAAAATGGCTGAGTCACATACTTGTCAGTGCACCTAGTAAATGACAGCTTGTCCTGACCATCCTGTTCACCTGTGGCATGTAGCAAGCATTGGAATTAGGGACCTGACTGCAAATACTCCCCATTAGGGTGCACAATACACACTACCTGGCTCAGGCCCTGCACTCATCAGGTAGAAAAGCAGTGACTTTGGTGGGACATGAGCTAATCACATGACATTGATCAGGAACATGATGGAACAGATCCCACAAAGTGGCAGTTGACAAGTAAAGCAGACTGCAAACAATGCACTAAAAAATCCACTACCCCTAAATATCACCCGCTGCCTTCAGTCCTGACATGTCACAGCAAGCCAATATACAGACCTATTGTGCCTCAACCACATTGAAGGGAGTGACATGTACAGCAAACAAAGAGGCAAGCCTCTCCATGTGTGGACATGTGGAGATACTGATGCAAGCACCTGCCACTTCTGGTGGTGGTGGTGGTCTGTGTGTCACATCAACATTGAGCTACACACATCTACACATGTGTGTCTACAAAACCTATAGTACTTAAGGAGAAACCTGGGCCTGCATTGTTCATGTTCTGCCTCATAGCCATAACCACAGAATCTGTCATCATGGCACATCACTCAACTGCACACTGCCTGCAAATGTGCAATGTCCAAAATGATAGGCACCTGCACTGGACACATCAGTGCTGGGTGAAAGAGACAACAGGGCTGTGGGACCAAGGGATCAGTTAAGGCTATGTGATACACATTGCCAGGAGTGTTATGAGCACATCAGTCACAGATTATGACCCTTCCCACATGCAATTCACATCATAATTAGTGGGAATGGCCTCAAGAAGCTGCATATTGGCAGAGAGGCATGTGATGGCACCATCACATGCTGTCCAGGAATATAGGGAGTGGGGACAGTTAAACACTTGTAGTGGAAAAGGAAATTGATACCAGCCCAGATGTACAGTTGTGGAGTGGGTGACAATACACATGCCACCTTCTCTGCAGGCTGAGAAGACATACCTACACAATACAACATGTCCAAAAATATAACCTGCATCACAGTACATCATGTAGGCCACAGCCAATTTACATCAGCTGCCTATATGCAGACCTGAAGCCAGCGATCTCTGTGCAGATACTGAAAGAGCCCAGAGCTCAAATGGTGGCCCACCAACCCATACAACATGCATTCAGCACCCCACTGTCATGCAAACACAAGGCCAAGATTACGCTGTGGGTGGCTGTCATAACACTTCACCTAGCTATGTGCATTAAACGCAAGTTGGTATAGAGAACACTCAATGCACACTCACCACATTGTATCAATACCACAAACCATATACTTGACATAGGTACATGCCCATTGAATCAACTATGATGTACACTGACAGCACCTACAGGACTTTGCAGACACAGTCATACAAACTGGTATCAAGCTTAGGATGACTAAAGATGATATAAGTTGAGGTACAGAGAAAAGTGTGCACATGGTTCACTTACCTGCTCTTCTGGTGCACCATAGAACTGTCAATACAGGGGTAGGACCTTCTTCACCAGCTTCTCCGGCTCCTCGCAGGGGCCCTATCACCTGTAGGATGCGGCATGATTGTTCCCAGAGGCGGTACAGCAGATCAGGCCATGGAGGTCTGGCTGGCAGTAGTGTCAGAAGTCAAGTGAGAGAATCAGTGGAAACTGGCGGTCACGTCCGCCATATACATGACTGTCACCGCCTGCAGACACTGCCATTGGGTCAAGATCACCACAGACAGCAATGTTCTCCTATGGCAGTGGCCGCTGCTGTAGCATCTGCCTACCACCATGACTATTACGCTAGCGGTCACGGGCTGTTCCTATTGTCCTGTGGAGGAGGTCAGGCAGCCGCCATTTTAGAGGTATACAATGCTATTACAAGATATGTATTGATGCATCAGAAGTATAGAAATGATGTAATTGCGAAGATGGAGTGCTGGCCTTGTCCTGTCATGTAGGTAAATTGTTTCTGTTGTAATGTAGGTATGTGGTCCCGCAGTTGTGACTGCATTATTGGGGATACAGCCAGCACCCTCTCCCCCACATGTAATCCAAGCTTTGAGGCATTGATTCACAGGCAGTTCCTGGAGGGATTTGAACATGAGATTGCTCCCCAGATAGAGGTTTTTGCACACATATGTTGATGATCAAAGTGTTAACTTTTCACAAATGTGCAAGTGTTAGCCTTGGTGTGTGTTGTGTATCATATTTACAGTGACTCATATGACATGACAAATTTCATATATGGCATGTATCATGTCAATTGCTAGGGAAACATTAAGTCACAGTCTTTTTTACTTTTTCGTCCCACATAGTTACCCTGGGAGGAGAAGGATCAGACAGCCTCCTGTGTACAGTCCACTAGCAGACTTGCAGACCATGGAGAATAGACATGTCATACAGATTTATCACCTGGATAGGCAGACAATCATGGATCTTTGTCGTCAGTTGGAGCCAGACCTGATGGCAACCATATGTCATCCAAATAGAATACCACCCATTGTACAACTTATGTCAGTGCTGCACTTCCTGGCCACAGGTTCCTTTCAAAAGACAATGACCCTATCTGCTGGGATGTACCAGCCTATGTTCAGTTTGGTGTTGAAAGATGTACTCACACCAATGTTCAAATACCTGGACAGCTACATTTGTAGTGTGTTTGCCGGACCACTACATTTCTCAAGTCTCTATCCTGTACCCCGGTTCAGCCCATGATTCCTTCATCATGCGGAACAGCGCAATACCCCAGCTGATGACATAATTGTATGGTAGGGCCTGGCTGGTTGTAAGTAACATATGTCATGTGTGTATGTATGCTATGTCTGCTGCTAGTGAGATGTTGCTCTGGGCTGATGGTTGCACGTATGTCGCTTTTCCTTACAGGAGATCCTGCCTATCCAAATCATCCCTGGTTGTTGACAGAAGTGAGGAACCCAACTACACTACAGAAGAACACGCCGTGTTGTGGATCTGGCTTTTGTGCGCCTGAAGGCAACATTCTGCAACTTTGACAATTCCGGTGGAGCCCTCCTCTATTCACCTGAAAAAGTTTGTAACATCATTGTGGCCTGCTGCATGCTCCATAACCTTGCTCTGAGGAGACACATCCCATACATCCCTGATGAGGGGGAGCTGGAAGTGCCACCGGGTGAGCCTCCTGAAATGCCAAGTGAAGATGACAGTGATGAGGATGAATGTGTCTCATGTATGTCTTTGCCTGCCTACACTCCTTGTATGTCACTTTTTCCTTCCAGATCTTTTCATCATGCCATCCTCATGTGGGCATTTCTCAGTTGTGTCACTGGCAGGTGGCTGTAGCTGGTCTGACAAGTGAAGGGACATGGAATTGATCCAAGTATTGTGTATCACAAACTTAGGTTTGTGAGTTCCATGCCAGGGCTGCCTGCACAGTGTGATGGCAGTTATCTGAGCTGCAGATATGACCTGTTGGTCCTGGCATGTTGGTCCAATGGTTTCATGTGTGTGCTCATGCGGCCTTGTGACATGGCATTGGGTGCAATCCACCCATTCTCTCTTTGTGTTGATAATACTCCTGTATGACCTGTACATAGATGTCGGGGTGTTTCCTCATTGAAGACCATAGTGCTTTTGCCATTGCACTGACATAGGTGTGGATCATGCCACTAGATGCCTAACCATTGTAGCAGTATGGGCATCTGACTAGGGACTGTTGTACTGTCCTCTGTCTGTGTCATGGGGTATGTTATGTTGGTTAGACCTGGTTTTGGTATGTGATAATGCTCAAGGAGGTGACAACATTCACCAATCTATTTACCTAGTCTATGGAACAGGGTCTGACATAGCCCTTTCTTCAGTGGCCAGGGGGATGGTACTTTGAGTTATGTAGCCAGAAGCAACAATGTTTACACAATCTTGGCAATGACAGTCCAGAAATATTTGCAGCCTATGGGCTGTACAATGTGAAATAAAAATTGGGTGTGAGTGGCCACTTCTGTTGTTGTATTGCTGGTAATCAGCAGCCTGACACTGCCTGTGAGGTAGCCCTTCTAACAATACTGTTAGACATGGCATCCTTGGCATGGACTCCCCAACCCTCTTTTGGCCTTTGCTTTTCATGTTTTGACTGTGTGCCGGACTCTGTTTTTGCTGTTTTTGGTACTCTGGGCACTTTACCACTGCTGACCAGTGCTAAAAGGCAAGTGCTCCCTGTGTAAATTGTATATGAAATTGGCTTTTCTATAACTGGCATTTTTGATTTACTAGCAAGTCCCTAGTAATGTTCACTAGAGGTGCCCAGGGCCTGTAAATCAAATGCTAATAGTGGGCCGGCAGCAGTGGTTGTGCCACCCACCTGTAAACATGGCTCAGACCTGCCACTGCAGTGTCGGTGTGTGCAGTTTTAAACTGCCAATTTGACTCGGCAAGTGTACCTGCTTGCCAGGCCTAAACCTTCCCTTTTTATATATGTAAGGAACCCCTAAGGTAGGCCCTAAATAGCCCCATGAGCATGGTGCAGTATATGTTAAAGGTGGGACATGTACTGATGTGTTTTGCATGTCCTGTAATGCCAAGTTCAGTTTTCACTGTTGCAAGACCAATCTCTCTCATAGGTTAACATGGGGGCTGCTTTTAAATATCTTTTAAGTGCAGGTTCCCTTTGAGGGCAGATAGAAATGTGGAGTTTGGTGTCTCTGAACTCAAAATTTAAAAATACATATTTTAGTAAATTTGTTTTTTGAATTGTCAGTTTGAAAATGCCAGTTTTAGAAAGTGGGCATTTTCTTGCTTAACCCCTCCCCTTCCAGGCCTTTTCCCCCTCAGGTGCCAGGCCTTTTTTTGGCTATTTGGGGCAGGGCGGGCTTAGGCCCGCATAACTTTTTGTCCACATAAGCTACCCACGCCAAATTTGCATCCTTTTTTTCCAACATCCCAGGGATTCTAGAGGTACCCAGACTTTGTGGGTTCTCCTGAGGGAGACCAAGAAATTAGCCAAAATACAGTGAAAATTTAGTTTTAAAAAAGAAAAAATGGAAAAAAGGGCTGCAGAAGAAGGCTTGTGTTTTTTCCCCTGAAATTGGCATCAACAAAATGTTTGCAGTGCTAAAATCACCAGCTTCCCAGCTTTCAGGAACAGACAGACTTGAATCATAAAACCCAATTTTTCAACGCAATTTTGGCATTTTACTGGGACATACCCAATTTTAAAAATTTTATGTGCTTTCAACCTCCTTCCAGTCAGTGACAGAAATGGGTGTGAAACCAATGCTGGATCCCAGAAACCTAAACATTTCTGAAAAGTAGACAAAATTCTGAATTTAGCAATGGGTAATTTGTGTAGATCCTACAAAGGTTTCCTACAGAAAATAACAACTGAAATAAAAAAATATTAAAATTGAGGTTAAAAAACTGCCATTTTTCTGTCCACGTTTTACTCTGTAACTTTTATCCTGCAATGTCAGATTTTTAACCCCTTCGCTGCCAGGCCTTTTCCCCCTCCTGTGCCAGGCCTTTTTTTGCCTATTTGGGGCAGTTCGCGCTTAGGCCCTCATAACTTTTTGTCCACATAAGCTAACCAAGCCAAATTTGCGTCCTTTTTTTCCAACATCCTAGGGATTCTAGAGGTACCCAGACTTTGTGGGTTCCCTTGAAGGAGGCCAAGAAATTGGCCAAAATACAGTGAAAAATTCGTTTTTTTTAAAAAAAATGGAAAAAGTGGCTGCAGAAGAAGGCTTGTGGATTTCCCCCTGAAAATGGCATCAACAAAGTGTTTGTAGTGCTAAACTCAGCAGCTTCCTAGCTTTCAGGAACAGGCAGACGACTTGAATCAGAAAACCCAATTTTTCAACACAATTTTGGCATTTTACTGGGGCATACCCCATTTTTGCAATTTTTTGTGCTTTCAGCCTCCTTCCAGTCAGTGACAGGAATGGGCATGAAACCAATGCTGGATCCCAGAAACCTAACCATTTCTGAAAAGTAGACAAAATTCTAAATTCAGCAAGGGGTCATTTGTGTAGATCCTACAAGGGTTTCCTACAGAAAATAACAGCTGAAAAAGAAAAATATTGAAATTGAGGTGAAAAAAACATCAATTTTTCTCTACGTTTTACTCTGTAACTTTTCCCTGCAATGTCAGATTATGGAAAGCAATATACCGTTACGTCTGCTGGACTCCTCTGGTTGCGGGGATATATAGGGCTTGTAGGTTCATCAAGAACCCGAGGAACCCAGAGCCAATAAATGAGCTGCACCCTGCAGTGCGTTTTCATTCTATACCGGGTATACAGCAATTCATTTGCTGAAATATAAAGAGTAAAAAATTGCTATCAAGAAAACCTTTGCATTTCCAAAAAGGGCACAAGATAAGGTGCTGAGGAGCAGTGGTTATTTGCACATCTCTGAATTCCGGGGTGACCATACAAGCATGTGAATTATAGGGAATTTCTCAAATAGATGTCTTTTTTACACACTCTCCTATATTTGGAAGGAAAAAATGTAGAGAAAGACAAGGGGCAATAGCACTTGTTTTGCTAATCTATGTTCCCCCAAGTCTCCCGATAAAAATGATACCTCACTTGTGTGGGTAGGCCTAGCGCCGGCGACAGGAAACACCCCAAAGCGCAACGTGGACACATCCTAAATTTTGGAAAAAACTGAGGTGTTTTTTGCGAAGTGCCTACCTGTAGATTTTGGCCTCTAGCTCAGCCGGCACCTAGGGAAACCTACAAAACCTGTGCATTTCTGAAAACTAGAGACCTAGGGGAATCCAAGGAGGGGTGACTTGCGGGGCTCTGACCAGGTTCTGTTACCCAGAATCCTTTGCAAACCTCAAAATTTAGCTAAAAAAACACATGTTCCTCACATTTTTGTGGCAGAAAGTTCTGGAATCTGAGAGGAGCTACAAATTTCCTTCCACCCAGCGTTCCCCGAAGTCTCCCGATAAAAATGATACCTCACTTGCGTGGGTAGGCCTAGCGCCGGCGACAGGAAACACCCCAAAGTGCAACGTGGACACATCCTAAATTTTGGAAAAAAACGGAGGTGTTTTTTGCGAAGTGCCTACCTGTAGATTTTGGCCTCTAGCTCAGCCGGCACCTAGGGAAACCTACCAAACCTGTGCATTTCTGAAAACTAGAGACCTAGGGGAATCCAAGGAGGGGTGACTTGCGGGGCTCGGACCAGGTTCTGTTACCCAGAATCCTTTGCAAACCTCAAAATTTGGCTAAAAAAACACATATCCCTCACATTTCTGTGGCAGAAAGTTCTGGAATCTGAGAGGAGCTACAAATTTCCTTCCACCCAGCGTTCCCCCAAGTATCCCGATAAAAATGATACCTCACTTGCGTGGGTAGGCCTAGCGCCGGCGACAGGAAACACCCCAAAGCGCAACGTGGACACATCCTAAATTTTGGAAAAAAACGGAGGTGTTTTTTGCGAAGTGCCTACCTGTAGATTTTGGCCTCTAGCTCAGCCGGCACCTAGGGAAACCTACCAAACCTGTGCATTTCTGAAAACTAGAGACCTAGGGGAATCCAAGGAGGGGTGACTTGTGGGGCTCGGACCAGGTTCTGTTACCCAGAATCCTTTGCAAACCTCAAAATTTGGCTAAAAAAACACATGTTCCTCACATTTCTGTGGCAGAAAGTTCTGGAATCTGAGAGGAGCTACAAATCTCCTTCCACCCAGCGTTCCCCCAAGTCTCCCGATAAAAATGATACCTCACTTGCGTGGGTAGGCCTAGCGCCAGCGACAGGAAACACCCCAAAGCGCAACGTGGACACATCCTAAATTTTGGAAAAAAACGGAGGTGTTTTTTGCGAAGTGCCTACCTGTAGATTTTGGCCTCTAGCTCAGCCGGCACCTAGGGAAACCTACCAAACCTGTGCATTTCTGAAAACTAGGTACCTAGGGGAATCCAAGGAGGGGTGACTTGCGGGGCTCGGACCAGGTTCTGTTACCCAGAATCCTTTGCAAACCTCAAAATGTGGCTAAAAAAACACATGTCCCTCACATTTCTGTGGCAGAAAGTTCTGGAATCTGAGAGGACCTACAAATTTCCTTCCACCCAGCGTTCCCCCAAGTCTCCCGATTAAAATGATACCTCACTTGCGTGGGTAGGCCTAGCGCCGGCGACAGGAAACACCCCAAAGCGCAACGTGGACACATCCTAAATTTTGGAAAAAAACAGAGGTGTTTTTTGCGAAGTGCCTACCTGTAGATTGTGGCCTGTAGCTCAGCCGGCACCTAGGGAAACCTACCAAACCTGTGCATTTCTGAAAACTAGAGACCTAGGGGAATCCAAGGAGGGGTGACTTGCGGGGCTCGGACCAGGTTCTGTTACCCAGAATCCTTTGCAAACCTCAAAATTTGGCTAAAAAAACACATGTTCCTCACATTTCTGTGGCAGAAAGTTCTGGAATCTGAGAGGAGCTACAAATCTCCTTCCACCCAGCGTTCCCCCAAGTCTCCCGATAAAAATGATACCTCACTTGCGTGGGTAGGCCTAGCGCCGGCGACAGGAAACACCCCAAAGCGCAACGTGGACACATCCTAAATTTTGGAAAAAAACGGAGGTGTTTTTTGCGAAGTGCCTACCTGTAGATTTTGGCCTCTAGCTCAGCCGGCACCTAGGGAAACCTACCAAACCTGTGCATTTCTGAAAACTAGAGACCTAGGGGAATCCAAGGAGGGGTGACTTGCGGGGCTCGGACCAGGTTCTGTTACCCAGAATCCTTTGCAAACCTCAAAATTTGGCTAAAAAAACACATGTCCCTCACATTTCTGTGGCAGAAAGTTCTGGAATCTGAGAGGAGCTACAAATTTCCTTCCACCCAGCGTTCCCCCAAGTCTCCCGATAAAAATGATACCTCACTTGCGTGGGTAGGCCTAGCGCCGGCGACAGGAAACACCCCAAAGCGCAACGTGGACACATCCTAAATTTTGGAAAAAAACGGAGGATACCTCACTTGTGTGGGTGGGCCAGGTGCCTGCAACAGAATAAGGCCCAAAACCTGAAGGGATAGAAGGGATAGCACAGCAAGTTTATAAGGGCATATTCTTTTATACATCTTTAGACGGAGTCTGCTTTGGGGACCCACATAAGTGAGGTGTCATTTTACTTGGGAGACTGAGGGGAAAACTGGGGAGTAGGAATTTTGTGCTGGAGCGGTGATCCTACTAAGAAAAATCAGGAAAATATGCTTTTTTATGCAAATTTTGAGGTTTACAGAGGAGTCTGGGTAAGAAAATGTTGGGGGAGCCACACAAGCCACACCTCCCTAGACTCCTTGGGGTGCCTAGTTTTAAAAGGTTTCTGGGTTTTGTAGGTTTCCCTACATGACGGCCGCACCCAGGACCAAAAACATAGGTGGGCCCTCCCCCCCAAACACAGGTATTTTTGGAATATATCACTTTGATGTGTGCACATACGTCCGTGATGTGCCAAACACTAAAATTGTGAAAAGAAACACACTTAGGTTATGTGAAGAAGACCCCTCACCCACCAACCAAGTTGGTGGCATGCTTCATCATCGGGGTCCCACCCGAGGCACCTAGCGTGTCTCAAGTGTGCTGCGACGCCTGATTACAGCGGAGCAGGTTTTGTCATTTGTACCACACATACTGGTTGGATTTGGCACGAGGGTGAGTGATGGTTCAGTAGATCAAATTTTATTAACAAGAGATTTCACAAAAGTGAAATGCACTGGTAATAACTGAAAGGCCAAAAAACTGAACCAATGACTCACAGCTCGTGAGCTGTAAAGCCACGACAAGGCACCAACCGCTTTACAGTCCATTCACACACCTTTCATACATGACATGCACTAGACCATTCACGCCGCCAGCCACGGGCCCAGCACATTACAAGACTCGCATCCACAGACAGCGCCAGTCAAGGGCCCATCACTTTCATACGCCCACATGCCTGATACAGCAATCACACCAGCTGATGAGTGTGTGGACTAGCGTTTGGCTAGCACTGCCAGCCAAGCGCCACCCCACCCACACCACCAGCCAAGCGCCACCCCACACACACCGCCAGCCCAGCGCCACCCCACACACACCGCCAGCCAAGCGCCACCCCACACACACCGCCAGCCAAGCGCCACCCCACACACACCGCCAGCCAAGCGCCACCCCACACACACCGCCAGCCAAGCGCCACCCCACCCACGCCGCCAGCCAAGCGCCACTCTAAACATGCCATCCCCTTTTTTTTGTTTTTAAACAACAAAGAAACCACTAATCATAAATTAGTACAAAACTACAAACACAAAAGCTCTAACTGAATACATGACTAATGCCAACCGTGAAACCGAACATATAAAAATATAAAACACCAGTTTACGCTCACGGAATTTCCCAATAATTCTTCTGTGTGTGGTAGCTCCTGAAACAGCCACCCACACACAGCCCAGGCTTTGAAGGACAATCAGGGCAGTACATCCTAGTCTCCTTCCTGATACCTCTTCGAGCACAGACTCTACATCTCTTAGCAGGAAAGTTTTTTTTGGCCATGGGAGGAATGTGCTCAGCAAAGTGACGATCTTTCAATCTAGCCACATCCTCCACCACTGCTTCTCTAGGAACTCTTGCCTGTTCCAGCACAACAAGGCTAGCTATGATAGACTCCTGAAATTTCACAAATGTCATCCTTGACTCTGGAGAACTATCCTTAAACACAACAAAAGCATTAAAAGTTGCCAAGTGGAACAAGTGAAGCGCTAATTTCTTATACCACACATAAGACTTACGAGCAGCAGTGTAAGGTTCTAACCTCTGATCTACTCTATCAACACCACCCATGTGCTTATTATAGTCTAAGATGCACACAGGTTTGCGCACTTCGGCAACCTGACCCCAAACAGCCACAGGTGAAGTACTCTCATCATGGATGGTGCTTAGCATGTATGCATCCCTCTTGTCTACAAATTTCAGAGCTAGCAGCTCATCATTCCGCAAGGCACTGCACTGTCCCTTCTCAAGTTTTTTACAGACAAGCTCTTTTGGATAGCCTTTCCGATTAGAGCGGATTGTGCCACAAGCAACAGTGTCCACTCTGAACAACTCCTTGAACAACCGAACTCCAGTGTAGAAGTTATCTACATATAAATGGTGACCTTTGTTAAACAGTCGTCTACCAAGTTCCCACACAATTTTCTCACTAACTCCAAAAGTGGGAGGACAACCAGGGGGGTCAATATTGGAATCCCTACCAGTGTAGACCCGGAAATTATAAACATATCCTGTTCTACTTTCTGACAGCATATACAATTTAATTCCATACCGTGCCCTCTTGCTAGGAATGTACTGCCTAAAAACCAAACGACCCTTGAACAGGACCAAAGACTCATCTACAGATATTTCTTTCCCTGGAACATAGATCTCTGAAAACCGATCTACCAAATGATCAAGGACAGGTCTAATCTTAAAAAGACGGTCAGAATCAGGATGATCTCGTGGCAAGGCTAAAGCATTATCTACAAAATGCAACATCCGAAGAAGAAGCTCATACCGGTTACGACTCATGATGGCAGGAAATATAGCAGTTGCCATCAAGGGACTAGTAGACCAATATGAAGACAGCGACGGCTTCCTTATCAGCCCCATCAAAAAAGTTAAACCCAAGAACTTTTTCAACTCTTCCAGATTTGTGGGAATCCACCGGCTAGCTCTAGAGTGTGGCCTAAGTCTGGCAGCGTTGTCCCTCAAAAACTGCTCTGCATACAAATTAGTCTGCTCAACAATCTCTTCCAAAAATATATCGTCCATAAACAACTCAAAAAAGTTGACGGGCAAAAAGTTTTCCGTATTAACTCGACACCCTGGAAAACCAGTAAACGCAGGCAACTGTGGCTGCTCCATGTTTGGTGCAACCCATGCGTCAGGTCTTCCAATGGGTAGCCTTTCAGCCGCTGGCTCCTGCACCATTGGCACATCACTGTCCTCCTCTAAAACAGGCCCTTCATCAGCACTGAGAGTGGCTTCATCATCAGATGATTCATCTCTGACAGAAAATTCACTTCCAGAATCCTGCACTTCCTCCTCTGCCTCAGATGCAGAGTCAGTCTCATATTCATGGTCAGAAGATGACTCAAAAAGCACACTAACAACCTGCTGAGCGGTCATCCTACGGCTGGCCATGATCCTTCCTACAAAAATTAACTGGACAAATACACCACCACCAACCAGCACTGTGTAAGATAAGTAACAAAGTATAGGTTTATCACTAAGAATTATAAACTCAAAAACTATACTGCTCACTTGCCTGAAAAAGCTTGACTGACCAGCAACAACTCTGCACAGCCACAGCAATCACCAACGATATCCCACTAAAAAGAGAAAAAAAAAAGCAAATTAGACATAAGACAACACAATAATCATTGTGCATTACTCTAAGGACAATTTCACACACAATCCTGCATTCAGTACACCACCTACAAACATGTCATTCATGCATTGCAACAATACTCACTTGGAGTAAATTTATTGACTTACCTAAAACATGCAACTATGCAAACCGCAGGACAACTACTGCCAAAACTGCAACAAGCCACAGCAAAGTCAGCAAAAGCTTTGAACTAGAACAAAAAGGAGAAAAACTGTTATTATCATAAAAGCAAATACTTCGCCAGTTGACAAACACTCTGCCACTAACCATTTTTTCATTTTCCCTTGTGTCTAGTCTTCTCTGCTTGGGGGAAGATGGGCCTAAAAAAAACCAGGGCAATCTACCCCCAAGGGGAGGGGGCAGAAATCGCCCAGATTACATTGCACCCTTTGGGGGGGGCGACCCTTGCCCAAGGGGCCACACCCCCACACAAAGCACACACACACACATATAGTATCCCTGGCGCTATGGGGATTCTGCCCCCCTTGGGGACAGAAAGGCCTAAAAAATAGGCATATCTGCCCCCAAGGGGGGCAGAACTGCCCAAAAATACATGTGGGCCCCTGGGGGCGACTCTTGCCCAAGGGGCCGCCCCCCAACACAAAAAATAAAAACCAACAATAAAATCCCTGGTGTCTAGTGGCTTTCTGCCCCCCTTGGGGGCAGATCGGCGTAAAAATAGGGCCAATCTGCCCTCAAGGGGGGCAGAAACGACGATAAATACATTGCGCCCCCGGGGGGAGCGACCCTTGCCCAAGGGGCCACCCCCCAACACAAAGCACACATACAAACATATCTTTCTGGCGCTACTGGGATTCTGCCCCCCTTGGGGGCAGAAAGGCCTAAAAAAAATAGGCCTCTCTGCCCCCAAGGGGGGCAGAACTGCCCAAAAATACATGTGGGCCCCTGGGGGCGACCCTTGCCCAAGGGGCCGCCCCCCAACACAAAAAATAAAAACCAACAATAAAATCCCTGGTGTCTAGTGGCTTTCTGCCCCCCTTGGGGGCAGATCGGCCTAAAAATAGGGCCAATCTGCCCCCAAGGGGGGCAGAAACGACAATAAATACATTGCGCCCCTGGGGGGAGCGACCCTTGCCCAAGGGTCCACCCCCCAACATAAAGCACACATACATACATACTATTTCTGGCGCTATTGGGATTCTGCCCCCCTTGGGGGCAGAAAGGCCTAAAAACAATAGGCCTCTCTGCCCCCAAGGGGGGCAGAACTGCCCAAAAATACATGAGGGCCCCTGGGGGCGACCCTTGCCCAAGGGGCCGCCCCCCAACACAAAAAATAAAAATCAACAATAAAATCCCTGGTGTCTAGTGGCTTTCTGCCCCCCTTGGGGGCAGATCGGCCTAAAAATAGGGCCAATCTGCCCCCAAGGGGGGCAGAAACGACAATAAATACATTGCGCCCCCGGGGGGAGCGACCCTTGCCCAAGGGGCCACCCCCCCAACACAAAGCACACATACATACATACTATTTCTGGCGCTATTGGGGAAAGGCCTAAAAAAAATAGGCCTCTCTGCCCCCAAGGGGGGCAGAACTGCCCAAAAATACATGAGGGCCCCTGGGGGCGACCCTTGCCCAAGGGGCCGCCCCCCAACACAAAAAATAAAAATCAACAATAAAATCCCTGGTGTCTAGTGGCTTTCTGCCCCCTTTGGGGGCAGATCGGCCTAAAAATAGGGCCAATCTGCCCCCAGGGGGGGCAGAAACGACGTAAAATACATTTGCCCCCAAAGGGGAGCGACCCTTGCCCAAGGGGTCGCTCCCCTACACTAATAAGCACTCAACAGAGAAATCCCTGGTGTCTAGTGGGCATTCCTGCTGCCCGATCGCATTGCGATCGGGCAGCAGGAATGCTCAAAGAGACATCGAGGGAAAGGAAAACCCTTTCCTTTCCCTCAATGCCTCTCTCAGAGCACCCCCACCCCGCACGAAGGTGAAATACTCACCTTCTCCCTTGACGCGCTGGAAGCAAATGGCTTCCAGCGCGTCTTTCCCCCTTTCCATGAAATCATCACGCGATCGCGCGCTGACGTCATGGGGGGGGGTTGGGGGGGTGGGCGTGAAAGGGGAAGGGATTCCCCTTTCAGCCCTGGCCTGGGGGTGTTGGGGGGCGGCCCTCGGGGGAAGCGCTAGCGCTTCCCCCGACTGCCAGTCCCAGGACGTAATGGTTACGTCCATGGCGCCACACGGGCGCTCCCATGGACGTAACCATTACGTCCCTGGCGGGGAAGGGGTTAAAGCAATATACCGTTATGTTTGCTGGACTCTTCTGGTTGCGGGGATATATAGGGCTTGTAGGTTCATCAAGAACCCTAGGTACCCAGAGCAAATAAATGAGCTGCACCTTGCAGTGGGTTTTCATTCTATACCGGGTATACAGCAATTCATTTGCTGAAAATAATGAGTGAAAAATAGGTATCAAGAAAACCTTTGTATTTCCAAAATGGGCACAAGATAAGATGTTGAGGAGCTGTGTTTATTTGCACATCTCTGAACTCTGGGGTGCCCATACTAGCATGTGAATTACAGGGCATTTCTCAAATAGACGTCTTTTTTACACTCTGACTTATATTTGGAAGGAAAAAATGTAGAGAAAGACAAGGGGCAATAACACTTGTTTTGCTATTCTATGTTCCCCCCAAGTCTCCCGATAACAAGGTACCTCAATTATGTGGGTAGGTCTAGCTCCCGCGACAGGAAGTGCCCCAAAACACAACGAGGACACATCAAATTTTCCCAAAGAAAACAGAGGTGTTTTTTTCCACCCAGCGTTCCCCCAAGTCTCCCGATAAAAATGGTACCTCAATTGTGTGGGTAGGCCTAGTGCCTGTGACAGGAAATGCCACAAAACACAAAGTGGACACATCACATTTTCTCAAAGAAAACAGAGGTGTTTTTTGCAAAGTGCCTACCTGTGGATTTTGGCTTCTAGCTCAGCCGCCACCTAGGGAAACCTACCAAAACTGTGCATTTTTGAAAACTAGAGACCTAGGGAATCCAAGATGGGGTGACTTGTGGGGCTCTCACCAGGTTATGTTACCCACAATCCTTTGCAAACCTCAAAATGTGGCTAAAAAAAACACTTTTTCCTCAAATTTCATGACAGAAAGTTCTGGAATCTGAGAGGAGCCACACATTTCCTTCCACCCAGCGTTCCCCCAAGTCTCCATATAAAAATGGTACCTCACTTGTGTGGGTAGGCCTAGTGCCCGCAACGGGAAATGCCGCAAAACACTATCTGGACACATCGAAATTATCTAATAGAAAACTACCTGTTTTTGCGGGGGTCACCTGCGTTTTTGGTCCTGGGCTCAGCACCCATCTAGGGAAACCTACCAAACCCAGACATTTCTGAAAACTAGACACCCAAGGGATTCAAGGGAGGTGTGACTTACGTGGATCCCCCAATGTTTTCTTAGCCAGAATCCTCAGCAAACCTCAAATGTAGCTAAAAAAATCAAATTTTTCCCATATTTCTGTGTGGGATCACCGCACCAGGACAAATTTCCTACCACCCAACTTTCCCGTTAGTCTCCCAGTAAAAATTATACCTCACTTGTGTAGGTGGGCCAAGTGTTTGTGACAGGGAAGAGCCAAAAACACGTCAAAATTGATGGGGAACGAAAGTGGGTCCAAAAGGGCAGTTTGAAACAAAACATTTTTAGGCTGACAAGTGCAGCAGAAATGTTATCGGTATAGATGAGACAATGCTGGGTGGTAGGAATTTTGTGGATTCCTGCAGATTCCGGACGGTTCCATCACAAAAATGTGGGAAAAATGTGTGCTTTCCAGCAAAGTTGCAGGTTTACAGGGCATTGTGGGTAAGGAAATGGTGCAGGGTGCATGTGAAGCACACCACCCTGGAATCAACTAGATGTTTAGTTTTCAAATGTGTCTAGGTCTTGTGGATTTTTCTACATGGGAGCGTCCCAAAGTAAAAAGAAGTGCAGCCCTCACCATTCCAAGTGGGATGATTTTGAGAGTTACCAAGCTCTCATGGCCCAAATGTAAAACAAAAACCCAAAAAATCAAATGTCCTCTTGCTTGCCATGGGATAAGATGTTTTAGTGTGCGGGCGAGAGCTGAATGACTGTTAGCCCCTTTAGTTTGGGTGAGGGCATAACCAGGCCCATACTGGTTGGTAGTCACCACCCCACTATTTTTTTATTTTTTTATTTCATGGCATCTAGTAGACTTTCTGTCCCCCCGGGGTGTGGATCGGGGTAAATGCCCCATCTGCCCACTGGTGGGCAGAACAACTTTGGCCCCATTTATTTGGGGTGGGGGTATGGCGATAACCCCACCCTCTCATTTAGAAAAAAAAATCTTCCCCGGTCTCTGGTGAGCTTTCTGCCCCCCTTCGGGGCAGATGGGCCTTCCAAAAATAGGCCAATCTGCCCCCGTATAGCCAACAGTAATGTTTCCCCATGGGGAGCGACCCTTGCCCAAGGGGCTGCCCCCCAAACAAAACACACACATACACACACACCAATCCCTGGTGTCTAGTGGAAATGGCCTAAATACAATTGTGTCCCCATACATAAAAACATTAAGTAAATCAAAATATAAATATCTCCTTGGTGACTAGAGGTTTCTGCCCCCCCGGAGGCAGATAGGCCGATCTGCCTCCGGAGGAGGCACAAATGGCCTAAAAATAACATGGCCCCCTAGGGAGCGACCCTTGCCCAAGGGGCCGCTCCCTTTATTAGAAAACACAAGGAAAAAAAATCCCTGGTGTCTAGTTGGCATTTCTGCCCCCCCTGGGGGCAGATCTGCCTAATTATATTAGGCCGATCTGCCCCCAGGGGCGGCAGAAATGGCCTAAGCACAATATGGTCCCCCAGGGAGCGACCCTTGCTAAGGGGTTGCTCCCTGCACCTAAAAGAAAAAAAAAAAAAAAAAAAAAATCCCTGGTGTCTAGTGGGTATTTCTGCCCCCCATGGGGGCAGATCATCTGCCCCCAGGGGGGGGGCAGAAATGACCTATAAATGATTTGCCCCCCTAGGGAGCGACCCTTGCCCAAAGGGCCGCTCCCTTTATCAGAACACACAAAGAAAAAAAAATCCCTGGTGTCTAGTGGGCATTTCTGCCCCCGGGGGGGGCAGAAATGTCCTAAGCACAATTTGGCCCCTCAGGGAGCAACCCTTGCCTAAGGGGTCGCTTCCTGCACATAAAAGAAAAAAAAAAAAAAAAAAAATTCCCTGGTGTCTAGTGGGCATTTCTGCCCCCCCTGGGGGCAGATCATCTGCCCCCGGGGGGGCAGAAATGACCTATAAATGATTTGCCCCACTAGGGAGCGACCCTTGCCCAAAGGGCCGCTCCCTTTATCAGAACACACAAAGAAAAAAAAATCCCTGGTGTCTAGTGGGCATTTCTGCCCCCGGGGGGGGCAGAAATGTCCTAAGCACAATTTGGCCCCTCAGGGAGCGACCCTTGCCTAAGGGGTCGCTTCCTGCACATAAAAGAAAAAAAAAAAAATTATAATTCCCTGGTGTCTAGTGGGCATTTCTGCCCCCCCGGGGGCAGATCGGCCTAATTATATTAGGCCATTCTGCCCCCAGGGGGGGCAGAAATGACCTATAAACTATTTGCCCCCTTGGGAGCGACCCTTGCCCAAGGGGCCGCTCCCTTTATCAGAAAACACAAAGAAAAAAAAATCCCTGGTGTCTAGTGGGCATTTCTGCCCCCCTGGGCAGATCGGCCTAATTATATTAGGCTAATCTGCTCCCGGGGGGGCAGAAATGGCCTAAGCACAATTTGGTCCCCCAGGGAGCGACCCTTGCCCAAGGGGTCGCTCCCTGCACATAAAAGAAAAAAAAATCCCTAGTGTCTAGTGGGCATTTCTGCCCCCCCGGGGGTAGATCAGCCTAATTATATTAGGCCGATCTGCCCCGGGGGGGGCAGAAATGTCCTAAGCACAATTTGGCCCCTCTGGGAGCGACCCTTGCCTAAGGGGTCGCTTCCTGCACATAAAAGAAAAAAAAACAAACAAAAAAAATTCCCTGGTGTCTAGTGGGCATTTCTGCCCCCCCTGGGGGCAGATCATCTGCCCCCAGGGGGGCAGAAATGACCTATAAATGATTTGCCCCACTAGGGAGCGACCCTTGCCCAAAGGGCCGCTCCCTTTATCAGAACACACAAAGAAAAAAAAATCCCTGGTGTCTAGTGGGCATTTCTGCCCCCGGGGGGGGCAGAAATGTCCTAAGCACAATTTGGCCCCTCAGGGAGCGACCCTTGCCTAAGGGGTCGCTTCCTGCACATAAAAGAGAAAAAAAAATTTTTTTATTCCCTGGTGTCTAGTGGGCATTTCTGCCCCCCCGGGGGCAGATCGGCCTAATTATATTAGGCCATTCTGCCCCCAGGGGGGGCAGAAATGACCTATAAACTATTTGCCCCCTTGGGAGCGACCCTTGCCCAAGGGGCCGCTCCCTTTATCAGAAAACACAAAGAAAAAAAAATCCCTGGTGTCTAGTGGGCATTTCTGCCCCCCTGGGCAGATCGGCCTAATTATATTAGGCTAATCTGCTCCCGGGGGGGGCAGAAATGGCCTAAGCACAATTTGGTCCCCCAGGGAGCGACCCTTGCCCAAGGGGTCGCTCCCTGCACATAAAAGAAAAAAAAATCCCTAGTGTCTAGTGGGCATTTCTGCCCCCCCGGGGGTAGATCAGCCTAATTATATTAGGCCGATCTGCCCCGGGGGGGGCAGAAATGTCCTAAGCACAATTTGGCCCCTCTGGGAGCGACCCTTGCCTAAGGGGTCGCTTCCTGCACATAAAAGAAAAAAAAACAAACAAAAAAAATTCCCTGGTGTCTAGTGGGCATTTCTGCCCCCCCTGGGGGCAGATCATCTGCCCCCAGGGGGGCAGAAATGACCTATAAATGATTTGCCCCACTAGGGAGCGACCCTTGCCCAAAGGGCCGCTCCCTTTATCAGAACACACAAAGAAAAAAAAATCCCTGGTGTCTAGTGGGCATTTCTGCCCCCGGGGGGGGGGCAGAAATGTCCTAAGCACAATTTGGCCCCTCAGGGAGCGACCCTTGCCTAAGGGGTCGCTTCCTGCACATAAAAGAAAAAAAAAAAAATTATAATTCCCTGGTGTCTAGTGGGCATTTCTGCCCCCCCGGGGGCAGATCGGCCTAATTATATTAGGCCATTCTGCCCCCAGGGGGGGCAGAAATGACCTATAAACTATTTGCCCCCTTGGGAGCGACCCTTGCCCAAGGGGCCGCTCCCTTTATCAGAAAACACAAAGAAAAAAAAATCCCTGGTGTCTAGTGGGCATTTCTGCCCCCCTGGGCAGATCGGCCTAATTATATTAGGCTAATCTGCTCCCGGGGGGGCAGAAATGGCCTAAGCACAATTTGGTCCCCCAGGGAGCGACCCTTGCCCAAGGGGTCGCTCCCTGCACATAAAAGAAAAAAAAATCCCTAGTGTCTAGTGGGCATTTCTGCCCCCCCGGGGGTAGATCAGCCTAATTATATTAGGCCGATCTGCCCCGGGGGGGCAGAAATGTCCTAAGCACAATTTGGCCCCTCTGGGAGCGACCCTTGCCTAAGGGGTCGCTTCCTGCACATAAAAGAAAAAAAAACAAACAAAAAAAATTCCCTGGTGTCTAGTGGGCATTTCTGCCCCCCCTGGGGGCAGATCATCTGCCCCCAGGGGGGCAGAAATGACCTATAAATTATTTGCCCCCCTAGGGAGCGACCCTTGCCCAAAGGGCCGCTCCCTTTATCAGAACACACAAAGAAAAGAAAAAATCCCTGGTGTCTAGTGGGCATTTAAAGCACAATTTGGCCCCTCAGGGAGCGACCCTTGCCTAAGGGGTCGCTTCCTGCACATAAAAGAAAAAAAAAAAAAGAAAAAAAATTCCCTGGTGTCTAGTGGGCATTTCTGCCCCCCCCGGGGGCAGATCGGCCTAATTATATTAGGCCATTCTGCCCCCAGGGGGGGCAGAAATGACCTATAAATTATTTGCCCATCTTGGGAGCGGCCCTTGCCCAAGGGGCCGATCCCTTTATCAGAAAACACAAAGAAAAAAATCCCTGGTGTCTAGTGGGCATTTCTGCCTCCCTGGGCAGATCGGCCTAATTATATTAGGCTAATCTGCTCCCGGGGGGGCAGAAATGGCCTAAGCACAATTTGGTCTCCCAGGGAGCGACCATTGCCTAAGGGGTCGCTCCCTGCACATAAAAGAAAAAAAAATCCCTAGTGTCTAGTGGGCATTTCTGCCCCCCCGGGGGCAGATCAGCCTAATTATATTAGGCCGATCTGCCCCTGGGGGGGCAGAAATGACCTATAAATTATTTGCCCCCCTAGGGAGCTCCCTTTCTCCGAAAACACAAAAATAAAACCCTGGTGTCTAGTGGCCATTTCTGCCCCCCCAGGGGCAGAAATGGCCTGAGCACAATTTGGACCCCCAGGGAGCGACCCTTGCCTAAGGGGTCTCTTCCTGTACATAAAAAAAAAAAAAAAAAAAATCCCTGGTGTCTAGTGGGCATTGACCTATAAATTATTTGCCCCCCTAGGGAGCAACCCTTGCTCAAGGGGCTGCTCCCTTCATCAGAAAACACAAAAAAAATTCCCTGGTGTCTAGTGAGCATTTCTGCCCCCCTGGGGGCAAAAATGGCCTAAGCACAATTTGGCCCCCCATAGAGCAACCCTTGCCTAAGGGGTCGCTCCCTGCACATAAAAGAAAAAAAAATCCCTGGTGTCTAGTGGGCATTTCTGCCCCACCGGGGGCAGATCGGACTAATTATTTTAGGCCGATCTGCCCCCGGGGGGGGGCAGAAATGACCTAAAAATGATTTGCCCCCTAGGAAGCAACTCGTGCCCAAGGGGCCGCCCCCCTCACGTACATTTAAAAAAAAAAAAATTCTCTGGTGTCTAGTGGGCATTTCTGCTGCCCGATCACATCCCGATCGGGCAGCAGAAATGCTCAGAATGACATCGGAAGAACGGAAAAGCCTTTCCTTTCTTTCGATGTCCCTCCCTCCCCCCTCCTCCTGAGCTGAAGAGAAATGCTAAGCAAATGCTAGCGCTCCCCCCGTGGGCTAGGTGCAGGACGAGGTGATCTTGTCCCAGCACACGGGAACCGTGGGCTGGGATGAGATCACCTCGTCCAAGGCACCCAGGGGTTTAAACCATTCTGTGACTCTGCCTGCTAGTGTATTACTTGTCTGTGTCAGACTGACAGTTGGGCTGTTTGTGAATCTCCTTAAGACAGTGACACAAAAGGGAGCTGTGGAGTAGCCTGCATATCCTGATGGGCCATCTGAGCTAGAGTGGAGGGAGGAGTGGTCACTTACACTTGAATGGGCTGTGCCTTCCCTCACACAATGCAGTCTCCAACCCCTAGTGTGTGTCTGAGGCCATACCAGGGCAAGGCAGGATCTTGTGAACAACAGAGACCTTTGTTTGAAGTTTGCCTACTTCAAAGGCAGAGAGGGGTATAAGTAGTGGACCCAAAGCCCCAGATTTTTAGATTACTTTTGAAACCAAGAGGAAGCTCTGCCAAGGAGAAGAGCTGGAGGAGGAGTACTGCCCCTTTGTCTGTGACTTTGCTTTTCTGGGTTGGCCTGCAGTTGCTGCTTCTGCCTGAAAGAGGACAAAGACTTGACTTTGAGGTATATTCCTGCTTTAAAGAATCCCCAGGTGCTTAGATTGAGCTTGCCTCCTGTTTTGAAGTCTCAGGCCATCAAAGACTTCCTCTGCCACCACCTGGACCCTCGGCTGAGACCCTTACCCTACTAAGTGGTGCCCTATCCAGTCCCTGAGCCCTTGAGAGGTGAAGTTGGCAAAATAAGGACCGAAATCCACACACATAACACCGTGCGGGGAACATTTCGTCACACCACCTGTAATATGGCTGAAAAACAACACAACATCCGCTTTGCGCCTAAAATCGACGCTCCACCTGCATTGTGGCTAGGAGATCAACGCATCGCAGTTGGAAAAACGATACAACCCTTGCTTGCTGCTGCTGATAATGACGCAAACCCCATGCAGCATGGTTTCTCAACACTGTGCGGCCAGATTTTTTACGCTTCATCGCTGCACATCAAAAATGAACTCAAGACGTCTCGGATCCGAGGTGCTCTATCCAGAAATCAATGCATTGCTCTCTTGAGGGAGAGAAAAACAACGCATCACCTACCCGACCGGAGAATAAACAACACATGGCCTCACTTGCATGTAAGGAATCGACACACCACTGACTTTTCTGACATACGCTTGCCCGTGCAGCTTTATTTTTTTACACAAACCAGGTACTTTGTGTAACAATAATGTTTCCATTGTTTTCTATGGAGTAAGACTTATTCTTTTGAAAATTCATATCTTGATTTGCGTATGTTGGAGTTTTGTCGTTTTGGTCTTGTTTGATTTAGATAAACATTGCCTATGTTTCTAAACTGATGTGGTGTCCATTTTGTAGTATTTTCACTGTATTACTGTGTGTGTTGGTACAAATACTTTTCACATTGCCTTTGAGATACGCCTGATTGCTTGTGCCAAGCTACCAATGGGATGAGCAGGGATTATCTAAGTGTGTATCTTTAATGCCCTGATTAGAGTGAGGGTCCCTGCTTGGACAGAGTGCAAAATGACTGCCAACCAAAGACCCCATTTCTAACAGTTACCACCTTAAGAGTTTCTCATTTTCATCACATGAAATTCACATTGTACTTCCTCCAATGGTGACAAATCACTATTAGGAATTGATTGTGTGCTAGTAGTGTTTATTCAAATGCTCTGAATATTAAGGTGGAACTTGATTGTAAAAAAAAAGAGACAAATAGTGAAGGGATCAGTCATGGTGGATGTAATCATTGGAATAGCTGCCACAACATTTGAAGTCCAAAGTCCAGTGTCCTATTATACTGGAAAATGGATAGTGTGTGAAGAACAGTCAACAGAGTGATTCTGTGGCACACAAAAGGGCTCCATCAGGAAGGGATCACTTCCTGGCAGGCGCTGAGTTCTTGGCATCTGCACCTCCTGGATGTTTGGGTGGACGTCCTTGCTTGTGGGGGGGGGGGTGGTTCTTCAGATAAAGAGGCAGGAGTGTCTGAGGCAGACCCTTCCCCTGGCAGGGCCTACCTTCCACTGGCTGCCACGGAGGTCGAAAGGGCTAATGTTACTAGGCCAATGAAAGGGGTCTGGTGTTGTTGTTGATCCCTGCTCAGGGTGGTGTTGAAGTCCCTCAGAACCCCTGTTAAGGAGGTCAAGGTGGCACTGTAGGCCTCCTACTGTTGCAATATTGAATGGTGGGAATCCATCTGCAGCTGCTTGATCAGCTGCTGAGTTCAGTGAGTACCTGGCCTATCACCATTGGGACTATTGGTTATGATCCCAAAACATGGGTGATAGTGTCTTTGCCGGACCTGTCTCCAGCAGCCCCATGCCGCTGGCCCACACCATCCCTCCCACACACCCTACTCCCACATGCCTGCGCCCTTTTTACAGTTTGGCCGCTATCACTGGGCGCAGGTCCATCATTGTCAGTGGTGTCTAGATGTGACGCAGGTACAAGGACCGGGGGCACAATATTGTTGATTCTGTCCTTGAGACACAGGTTTGTGGGAGCCTGGTTGCCTGAGATGTTGATGCAATAGGGCTGGGAGGAGTCGATGTGGTCAGGGTGAGGCTGACAGGTGTCGTCTGACCAGGTTTCCCTGATGGGCCAGCGCCATCCTCAATGTCCACACATCCAGGAGTGTTATCCTCAAAGAGGGCTTGATCCATGGGGGAGTGGCAGTCTCTTGATTGGTGTTTGTGTACCCAGTGGCAGGTAGACCTGTTGAAGTGAGAGACAGAATGTTACAGATTGTATTGTGATGTGTACCTCAAACAGTATAAAGTGACATTTGATTAAGGGCATGTACACATTGGCTTTGCATGTTTCCCTTATATGAGAGGCACACCTGCTATCAACTGTATAGACTTTACATTTGGGGAACAGACCAATTCCATTTCAAGTCACCTTGCTAGAGGAGGTCAGAGTATCTTGGCACTTGGATGTATGTTCATATACTCCTACCTTTCCAGCAGCGCAGTAAAACCAGTGTCTGGGCCTGATGTGGATTAGGTCATCTCAAGACCTAGTATACTGTTACGCGTGCATACCCAGATCTTTGTTGTTGTTTGTGTTAGTTGTCATCATGTGGTCAGTGCATTGCGATTATGTGCTCTGCCACAAACATTTAGATGATGAATCTTAGTACCTTAGAGTTGTCCTACATTCATTGGGCACATAGGTTTGGCTGTCCTTCCTGTCCACATTATTTTCAACTTGGCTTATCTGCTCAAGCAGGATATGGTTGATCAGGTACATCATCATCATCATCTGTATGTTGGTCCCTCCCAGGTAGGTAACATACTTTTGTGAATTCACAGACAGCAGCATATGGTCATTGTGGACCAATGCCCTGGTTATTGGAGTTAGAGGGACTGTTCCTCCTGGCTTTTACAGTCATGTTACACCAAGTAAAGCACACAGCATACATAAGTCAGCCTCTCAGGTGAGTAGACTTTCATACCAAATTGCTGTACAAGGATATTGGGACAGATGCAGTGAGCAGGTGTTTTGCATTGAGTTGGCAGTGTCTGGTGACCTTGGCATTACCTGTCCCACCCACACACTGTACAGTTTACTTCCTCTCTGGTGGGTACACTTCAACATGGAGTTGACAAAGGTGGTAATTTGGATTGGGCTATACTGTTCAGGTCTTAGTGATAGTGAAACAGTGGCTGCTGGGAGTTGTAGTTCTGCCGATCCATGTACTATAACCACTATACAGAGATGTGCTTCGCCCAGGTGGGTGTGATTGGCATGTTGGAGGCAAAACAGGGGTTTATAGACTGGTGGACAATGGACTGTTGTGTGGTGTGACATTGTAGGTGGGGAAAGGTGATCATTGAGCATGCGTGCTCATACATTTAGGTGGGCACATTTTTGTTGATGTTACTTACCCGACTCGACTCCCCCTGGTATTCCTGTCAAGCCCACAGGATGCAGAATGGCCAGGACCTTCTCCTCCCATGATGTGAACTGTGAGGGAGGAGGTGGTGGACCACCACCAATCTTGAGGAACACCTGCTGGTGCTTGGCGGACATGGAACGTACCTTCCCCCTGAGGTCGTTCCACCTCTTACTGATGTCCCTTGTCCAAAGGTAGCTGCCTATAAAATTAACTCTGTCGACTATCCTTTGCCCCATTTCCATTTTCCTAGTGATAGTAGTCTGCTTTACTTTGGCTCCAAAGAAATGTGGCTCTTCTCTAATGATTTCATCCACCATGACTCTTAACTTATCATCTGTGAAACCTATTACCGACTTGCAAAATAGGATTTGTGAGTCACTATTAGAAGGGGGCATGCCAAGGGCGTCCCTTCGTAATAGGGAATCACAGGGGGATATACGAGTGTTCTGCTACCCGAATGCAGTTGCAAAACAATCGCAGTTTACCGCCTACTTTAAGTAAGTGGTAAGCCAGTAGCAAAAGGGAAGGGGTCCTTCCTGTTTGTGAATGGAAGCCAAAATGTTTTTCAAGAGCAGGCAGTGGTCCAAAGGACCATTGCCTACACTTAAAAAATGAAACTGAAACGATTCATTTTTCTTTTTGAAACACATCCCATCTACCTTTAAATAAAATGGGCTGCATTTCAAAAATAAAAAAAGTTGCTTTATTTAAAAGCAAACACATGGTGGTCTACTGCCCCAACCAGGCCACCATCTCTGCCGTATTGCCCAATTCCAATGGGTAGTAAATTGCTACTTGCCTCATCAATATGTATGAGGCAGTTCAATTGCGACCCCGTGGGAATCGCTAAATGTCTGTGACACATTAGTACATTTCCTTTTGTGACCTGCAAATTGCGAGTTGCAAAAATGTGCAATTTGTGAGTCTCAAAATGAAATGGTTGTACATCTGGTCCCACATGAGGAGCAAATTCGAAAGGAAGCTGGAAAGCATTCGTGGTAGAACAGGAAAGTCTTCTGGCTCGGCGTAAAATGAAGGGGTTCTTATACACAATTCTTTAATAATAACAAATCAGACAAACTGCTAGTTCATCATGTTGTGCTTAAAAAAATTATTTGTTTAGGAAATCAGAACACAAGAAAATTACAGGGCATCACCTTAACACATAAGCACCATCTCCGAAAACAATCTAACACTAGCAGTGCTTATTTGTAAAAGAATAAATGCCTGGGCCCAAAGTTTTCCTCAGGAGCCCATGGCATACACTATCAAAGGTCAGGGTGCCAAATAGTAAGGCTGCTTAATTTTGATTCTACCCCATGTCTCTTTAATCCACCACCTGCCTGTATATCTCATTTTTGCATGTTCTTTTTCATCACTGTTTCTTCCTTTTGTCACTGTTTTTCAGTTTTTCTCTTCCTCCTCCTTTCATTATTTCGTTTTTTTCTCTCACTTGTTCTGGATCAAAGCCTGTTGAGTTAAAAGAAAGTGTCGGGCCGTAAAAGAGGTGCCGGGGCACCCCACCTGGAACCACTGGTTCAAATTAAGCACTGTTTGCAAGTCTACACAGTTCTATAGTTATCAAAAATGAGAATTATTTTTCGAATTGTTTCTTTGCCGCTTGCTGTGTTGCAGGTCACAGTGTCTCAGACACTGTGATGAAAGTTAAAATGTGATTACCAGACAATATCAAACATTTGTGGTATTTGTACATCATAACATCCAACAAAAGGGAGAAAATTATTTATTTGAAAAATAATGGTAAAACCTATTCCACTGCTCAGCTGAAGCCGGAGTTATTTATTATAATATCCTACTGCAACCAATAGTGGTACAACTTAAACACAGTCATTTCCCTGAGTGTTTGGGAGGGGAAATTATTTTCTATAACATATGTGTTATTTTGTACACCTATTGGTATGCCAAACTTTGGCACAGCCATGATAAAATAGTGTTCTATGGCTTTCCATTCGTTGTGTATGTGTTTTACTTCAGAACATCCTTGTAATCATATGTGTTGTGTGCCATTTGATCTGCCATTGGCTCCCGTGTTCAGCTGTATTCTTTTTTTTTATTAAGCTTTAAACTACATTATTAACAAAAATATTGTTCGACTTCACATTTGGCGGCGAGTTGCTTTGGATATTTCTGGATTTCTAAAGTAATTATTTAGTAAGAAAACCCAAAGTACTCTCTGTTCATATTTATTTCTGATTGAAGGCGGTGTGATTTATTTCTACGTATTGGCATATTTGGAGCACAAGGGTGCCACACAGCGATTTGACAATATTTACCTTTCTCAGTAAAAGTCTATTTGGCGTTTTCTCAGTTTTGTGCATTTTTAAGCTTGAAGGCATTTCAAGGGTCTAACATGGCACTGATGGGTTTTCCTCACGTGCTGCAGACCTCACGCTTACTGTTCATTAGTTTGAGCCTGAGTGCGTCATGAGTTCTTTTTTCTGACGTTTGTGGCACACATTTCATTGTTGGATGTGAGACTTGGTGGTGGTACAGAAATAATGTAAAATTTAAATTGTAGGTGCTGTGTGATGAGGGGTGATGGGGAGTAAATGTGATAGGGTGCAAATATGTGTGTTGGAAGGGTTGTGAGGATGCGTGATATGTGCTCTGTGTGAGATGGTGGGCTGCCTGATCTATGGTTAGTTTTGCTATGATGTTGCTCTGGCTTGTGTGTTTGGTGTTGATAGAGCGTTCCGTCCTAATAAATTACTTGTATTTGGACGCTCTTGGGTCGATGAATCTTTTGACCAAGTGGGGCTCTCTTCACCCGAGATTAGTCAATTTAATCAAATCAATAATCAATAACGAACATAAGCAATGCCCTGATCAACATAACACTTCACAATTAATCCAGAAAACATTTCGGCGAACCATGACCTTTCGGCCATGAATAACCACACCAGTTCATTCAAAGTTAATGAATTTATTTCCCTATATTAACAAAGCTAGCACGATATAAATGTGTCTCAACACCAAATGATATATGTAAATGAACATTAATAGCTGTCCATAACGGCGAAAAGATGCAATCTATGCAGCATTTGAATAACAATGCATTCGATAATAGCAACGCAAACCACTAAAACTATAATCTGTAATGGGCTAATTGCATACATTAGTCAGCATAACAAGGTCTCAAATTGCATCGTGCAACAAATGAATCCTCATCTAACCTCAAATTAGCATCTGCATGTGGGACTTCATGCAAAAAAACAATTTAGCAACATTGATTTGGAAAACTCCTAACTAGGGCTCTTATCAAAAATCAGCAGTTGGTTACCTAAAAAGAAACACAATGCAATTGTACATTTTCCTTTCATATTTACCAAATTCAATCAGCATTCAAGGAAGTCTTCGTCTCACAGGTACCGGTTTCGATCAGCATAGGACGGGGCAAAGGGGGCAGGGTGGACGGGGCAATTGCCTCACAGCGGCAAGATAAAAGGACAAAACTACTACTTTATGCAAAGGGGCAGATCAAAGTTAAAGTCTCTAGAGCGAGAATTACTTAAAGTCTCTTTCTCTCGATTAGAGAAAGCATCAAAGTCTCATTCAAAATGGCGTTGAACATCAATTGGCATCGTAGAAGATGGCAAAATGACGAGGTCGGCAAGATGGGCCATAATGGCTGCAATGGGCAATAATGTCCTCAATGGGTGCAGTGGGTAATGGCCAATGGCTGCTTTCTTCTTGTGCACCAGGTTTAAATAATCAACAGTTCAAATCCAGTAGGGTCTTCCATTGGAGGGTTCATAGGTTGGCTTCAAATTGTCCAATCAAAAACAACAATTTACAAGCTTCTACCTAGGCCTACATTATCCTTAGAGTCGGGAACGTAAGTTGCAACATATTTTACCAATTAACTCACTTTCAGAGCTTCCATTGTCTGCACCTGCAGATTGACCTTGGAGCAAAGAAGAAGATGCCAGGCTGGCACGAAACCTTAAAGATAAGCATGTGAACCGATCTCACTGGAAAAGTACAGCTTCAAGCAGGAATACACGTTTTATTAGCACATTAGAAAAACACGAGCATCTAAACCGTGAGACAAGGCAACTAGGCCGAAGCCTCCACTAAAGTTATACTAAGTTAAAACATTTCAAACAAGCAAATCATGGCACACGTTTACGGTTATGTCAGATTAGTACAATTCTAATACATCACGTTATATAAAGCACGCTTATAAATGTTGGCGAACTACTCTGAGGGCACATTTGTCCCCGTACAATCTTTATTAGTTCGGTTAAAGTCACACTTGATTATTGCGGCACTACGTTTATGCGCTAATAAATGTCAAACCTTCGTTTCTGCGTCATCAATCCCTCCTCTGATGACTATTTGTCATCACACAAAACTATTCCCACAAATTTTATTCCATTAAAATTCTGTCAGTTCTCTTTGCCTTTTAGTTCCCCTTGTTCTTGCCTTGTATTCTTCTGCCATTCTTTTCATCATTTTCTCTTCCTTCCTTCTCTTAATCCTTGCCATGATCATTAGTATTCCCCTCTTTATTCCCCAAATCCCAAAGATGCAAATTAGTACTATTAGTATTCCCTGTATTATTTTTAGTAATATTCCATTCCAAATGCCACCAAGCCAATTTCCCACTGAAGCAACTCCCTTTCCAACCTTCTCCCAAACTCCTGGTTCTTTCAATTCCTTCAAGTCTGCACTCTCTTTTGTTAGATTTGCAAGCATTGTTTTAATCTTCACACTGTTGTCTGGTATATACGTGCAACAGTGACGCGCACCAAGCATTTTGCAAACGCCGCCATCCTTTGCTAAAAGAATGTCTAGGGCAAGCCTGTTTTGAAGAGTCATAGCTCTTTCTGCTGCAAGTTCAGCATCCATCAGGATTATAGCACCTGAAAACTTTGTCAACATGTTATCCACTATAGTAGACAACTTTCTTATTTTGATGGAATTCAACACAACTCCCAATGAAGGAATCATGGCTCCAAATATATCTCCTACCACAGCAGCTGCAGTCTCTCTTTTCTGGATACGATGAGATCCAGACGTCTTTGGAATCACCGATAGGTCATCCAGTTGATAAACCTTTGGGAACACTATACCCAAATAACATCTCCCCCACCATCCCTTTGGAAGACGATAATAGGCATTATGCCCACAAATGTAATATACACCAGGTATGACAGGGTCAAGTCCGTTCAGCATGAATGTCCATTTGGCCTTAAAGATAAACGTATGTTTACATTCACTCGCTCCCACGAAAATGTTATCATAATAAGATTCACCACGATATATACAAAATTTCCCTACATGCCAAGCGTCTAAAGCTATTTTTCCTTGTGTTTTTATTGCGGCAAAAGCATAATTATCTACTGAAGTCCTCTTACTTAGCTCTTTTTCTAATTTCGCATTCATTTGTGCCTTTCTATCATCTGTGCGATCTAAAAAGCTTATTTCTACTGCAGAGAGCGAGCAGGTAAGGTTTTCCCTATGAGCGTGAGCTGTTTCAAAAGGTTGCATTGGCTCGAAAAATTCCCTCATTATTTTAGCATCCCAATCTTTAGCAATCTGGCTTAGTTGCGTTATTATAGGAACATATGCAAAGGTAACATCATAATTTGAATAAAAATACTGTATGTTAGTTTGACCATAAAATCTAGAAGTTACTAAACTACATGTAATCCCATATGTAAGAGGCATGTGGTGATAAGTCACCCCTTCCGTTACCGATGTCGGTATCTGTGTACACACATAACAATCTTTCGCATCCATAGTCTCAACATATTCTGTTAGTAGGCGATAGAAAACATTATACGAAAGTTCCTTCTTATCATGCAAGTGTCTCTCATCTAATTCTAGTCTTTTCAATGCGGTTAGTTCAGTGACAGTAACAGGAGCAGAAGTAGAAGCATCAATTTTCTCATTCTCACCCTTACCACGCGTTGCAAGCACTATTGCCATTATTATTAGTACACTTGCAGTTATCAAGCCTATACACGCATATTTACAATATTTCACTCTACTGTTTTGTGTAGCGTACTTAGTCATGATCTGTATAGAATCAGAGAGCTAGAAGCAGTTATAAAGAAACTATTTAGCAATTAGTTACAAAGCTGAACGAGCGCAATGTTCACACAGTTTTCTTCAGGAGCCCAGTCACTTATCGGTTAGCAGCATTTGTCTCAATTCGGCAATAACTCAGTCTTTTATCAGTTAGCAACGTTGTCTCAAATCGGGTTTAAGAGTCAATCAGGTTATCAAAGTCTTATCAAGTTAGCAAATGTCTCATCCGGTTTAGCAATGTCTCAGCTGGTTGTATCACGTTAAATTATAGCAAGCAATGTCATTTATCACCCTTTCAATCAATAGTGTCCATAAAACTTTTCTTTTCTATTGGTATCTCTTCTTCTTCGTTCTCGAGGCTAAGAGATACAAATTCATCGGTCCAATCGTCATTGACTACATATGCCCATTCTGGACCGGAATATCTCCTGTTTGGTATCCTTTTCCTTTTCAATTTTGCATCTCTCTTCGATTCTGCCTCACTGGTACTTTCCTCTTTGGCCAAGTCTTTTTCTTCACTTGATGTTGGTACCACGACAGACACTTCCTTTCTTTTCTCTTTCACTCTTGGCCCTTCACTGTCGTTCAACGTTTCTCTAGTTCTTAGTTTTACTGGTGATATACTTGGTCTTCTCTTTGCACTGTGTCCACTTGATGGACCTGCGATCTCTTCTGAGGAAGTTTGAACAGTTTCGTTCTGTTCTGCCTTGTCCCCTCCTTCTGGGGAGTCAATCAGGTTTTTCTTTTCTTTTTCTGTACCGTCTGCTTCTGGGAAAGCCCTCCTCTGATCAGGCTCTCCTGCTTCTTCACCTCTTTCGAGCCCTTTGTCACCGTTACTTTCTTCAGGCTCTTTGTTACCTTCAGCTGCTTCAGGCTCTTTGTTACCTTCAGCTGCTTCGTCGCTGTCTGAGGTTTCTCCTTGGACTTCCCCAAGTGAATTGGTTGTTTCGTCCTCAGAGAATATTTCTCTCTCTCCTATTTCTGCCTGTTCGCTTCTAGTTCTGTTTTGCTCTGTCTCAGCGCTCGGCACTTTGTTATCAGGTACTGGCAGTTTCAGCGCTTCAACTTCCTCATCTGTGGGACACAACACTTTCTTTGTATGACTGGCGTGAATCCAGTTGGGAACTCCCGCACACTTCACAGCGGTAGTGGTCGTCAGGATCACTTGGAAAGGGCCTTTCCAACGGGGTTCCAGACACGACTTCCTCACGTGCTTCTTTATCACGACCCAGTCACCTGCTTTCAGTGTGTGTCCTGGACCTTGGATCGGTGACAAGGTGGTTGCTTCCACCTGGTGAGAGAAAGAGCGAACCACGTCAGCCAGACCTTTGCAGTAGTCTAACACCATATCATCTGTAATATTCAAAAGCGCGTTTGCAGGAACTGCAGGAAGTCTCATGGCCCTGCCCATGAGAATTTCGTGCGGGGACAATCCAGTCTTTCTGTCAGGGGTGTTTCTCATTGACATTAACACCAAAGGCAATGCGTCAGGCCATTTCAAATTTGTCGATGCACATATTTTCGCCATTCTTGATTTCAGTGTACCATTCATCTGTTCCACCAGTCCTGAGGCTTCAGGGCGATAGCTACAATGCAGTTTTTGCTCAATGTTCAGCGCTGCGCAAAGTAACTTTATCACCTCGTTATTGAAGTGACTTCCTCTATCTGATTCTAAAGAGATCGGGAATCCGAAACGTGGTATCAACTCCCTCAACAATAGTTTTGCAACTGTAAGGCTGTCATTTCTACGTGTGGGGTATGCTTCAATCCAGTGACTAAAAATGCACACAATCACCAACACATACTTCAGACCTCCATGCACAGGCATCTCAATAAAGTCCATCTGCATTCTGCTGAACGGGCCACCGGCCCTGCCAATGTGGCTCACGTTCACAACCGTTCCCTTTCCTGGGTTCATCTGCTGACAAATGACACAACGATGGCAAACTGCTTCTGCAACTTGACGGAATCTGGGGTTAAACCAATCAGTTTTGAACAATCTTATCATGGCATCTCTCCCTAGGTGAGCCTGCCCATGATAGAACCGCGCTAGCTGCGATAAGAGACTATTTGGTAAAACAAATTTTCCCTCATTTGAAACCCATAACTCATCTGGTCTCCTTGTACATTGTGACTTAATCCAGGAAACTCTTTCATCCTCCCTGACGCTATTCTGTAATGCTTTTATTTCATCCATTGTATCCACGACCTTCAAGGCAAATGCTTCAGCTGGTTCGAGTTCTGGTTCACTTATCAAATTCCATTCATCCCTGAGCAATATACAGTTCAAGGCACAAAATCTTGCGACTTGATCCGCATATGCATTTCCCAGGGAAACATAGTCCTGTCCTTTTGTATGAGCACTACACTTTACCACTGCAATTTCGGCTGGCATCTGAATGGCGTGTAACAATTCCCTTATTCTCTCCCCGTGTTTCACTGGGGACCCTGAAGAGGTCAGGAAACCTCTCTGTGACCATAGTTGCCCAAAGTCGTGCACAATTCCAAACCCGTACTGACTGTCAATGTAAATGGTAACCTTCATCAATGTAGACAGTTGGCATGCTCTTGTAAGGGCTACAAGCTCTGCTACTTGTGCGGAATAGACTCCTTGAAGCCAGGATGCTTCCAAGACACCTGTTACAGTACATACAGCATATCCTGCTTTCAAAATTCCCAACCCATCTCTTAGACATGAACCATCAACAAAAATAATATGGTCATTTTCATCAAGCTTAGTATCCCTAATATCAGGTCGGGTTTTGTGCAAAATTCAGTCACCTGAAGGCAGTCGTGCTCGACGTCTTCAACGTTCTCAATTTCAGCATTTTCACCGTGAAGCAAAGTAGCTGGATTCAACGTAGTGCACCTTTTCAGCTGCACATTCGGTGAGCCCAGAATTATTGTTTCATACCTTGTGAGTCTTGCTCCAGTCATGTGTTGCGTTCGGGAGCGGGTCAAAAGTATCTCAACTGAGTGAGGGACCATGACTGTTAATGGGTGTCCCATCACTATTCCTTCACTCTGAGTGAGGCTGATACCAAGTGCTGCTACGGCGCGCAAACACCCTGGCAGTGCTGCTGCGACCGGATCCAAAGTAGCTGAAAAATACGCTACTGGTCTGATTATGCCACCATGGGCTTGGGTCAAGACAGACAAAGAACATGCATCACGTTCATGACAAAACAATGTGAAAGGCTTTGTGTAATCAGGCATACCTAAAGCTGGAGCCCTGCACATGCATTCTTTCAATTCAATAAAAGCATCCATCTCATCTCCTTTCAGCTCAATTTCATCCAAGGCATCCTTCTGGGTCAGTTTCAGTAAAGGCTTTGCTAGAGTTGAAAAGTTGGGAATCCACTGGCGACAGTAGCTCACCATCCCCAAAAACTTCCTCACCTCCCTCCTCGTCTTTGGTGGACTCATTTGAAGTACACTTGTTATTCTTTCCTTCATTATTCTCCGTGACCCTTTCTCTATTTGATGACCCAAGTATTTTACTTTCTTCTGACAGAACTGCAACTTTGAAGGAGACACCTTGTGTCCATTCCTTCCCAAATGGTTCAGTAAAGCAATGGTGTTGGCTGTGCAGCCACTTTCTGTCTTAGATGCAATCAGTAAGTCATCGATGTACTGTACTAGGGTTGACTCGAATGGCAATTCTAACGCTTCCAAGTCTTTCTTTAGAATCTGATTGAAAATTGACGGTGACTCCGAAAACCCTTGAGGAATTCGACACCAACTGTAAACTCTGTCTAAGAATTTGAAACAAAAGAGAAATTGGCTGTCCTCATGAAGAGGCACCGAAAAGAATGCTTGTGACAAGTCAATGACTGAGAACCACTCGGCCTCGCAAGGGACTTGAAACATTATCACAGCTGGATTTGGTACTACAGGGCAGCATTTAATTATGATGTAATTTATTTTCCTCAAGTCCTGCACGATTCGGACCTTTCCACTCGGCTTCATTAGTCCCATGATTGGTGAATTACATGGACTGCTTAACACTTCTTTCAGTACTCCCTGTTTTACAAACTCATCAATGAGTTGGGCGACTTTCATGAGGGTGTCTTGTGCCATGTGGTATTGTGGGGTCTGGGGAAAGGTTACATTGGGTTTTACAGTCACTTTCACTGGTTCCACTCCTTTCACCAATCCCACCTCTTTTCCTGTCATATCCCACACTTCCTTTCCGACTGTTTCCCGTAATTCAGCTGGAATATCTTCTTCAGTTATCATCGGAAAAAGGTTAATCAGAGGATATTCTTCATCTACAGTTTCCATCTCATCCCCTTCTACACTGTCCTCTTCTTCCCCATCACTGCTCGTCTGAATTCTAATTCCATCGTTCGAACACATAATCGAACATCCCAATTTGCACAATAGGTCTCTCCCTAACAGTGCTATCGGGCTTGAGTCACATACCACAAAATTATGTGACCCTTGATAGTTACCAATTCTGACTTGTACTGGATCTGTGATTGGGTTCGTCAGGTGCCTGTTTGCTACTCCCACTACTTGAACTGTTCTCCCTGAGAGTGGCAAATTTGGTACTTCAATGCTCCTAACAGTTGAACGTGTGGCTCCTGTGTCAACCAAGAATGAAACACGATGACCCATAACTCTTCCCTCCACATATGGACCCTTTTGATCAACTTCCAAGGATGCTGCAAGCACACAATTTCCCTCCTCATCTGAACTTTCACTCTCCCATACATTGTTTATTCCATTCTCACTGTGTAATGGGAACTGTTGTACGGTGCCATTTGTATTCATCACCTGACCCGAGACCTGTGGAGGAACCATCACTTGCTGCTGACTCACTGGTGCCAAAGGTATTTGCATTTGCTGATTAGGTACCATGGGAAACTGCTGTTGCATTGGCTGCATTTGCGTCATCTGCATACGGGGCATCTGCATCTGCTGCGGCTGCATGGGCTGTAATCCCTGCAGCTGATTTATGGTCTGAAAATTTGGGTTTGGACCTCTCATTTTCGGTCCCCTCATTGTCTGGAATGCATTGACATCATTGTTTTGCTGACCAACACCTGCACCTTCCTGCATCACGATCGGGCACTCGCGTTTCCAATGCCCGACGATTCCGCACACGTGACACGGCATCACCCTTTTCATTGCCTGCACACCATTCGGAATTGCAACAGTGTTCAAATCCGGACCATTACTCCCAAAGCCTCCTCTGCCTCTGCCTCTCGCCTGTGGCTGAAACACCATATTTCCCTGCGGCTGCGGCTGCGGTATCTGCTGTTGGAACCCTTGCAACCCTTGCAGACCTGTCTGAGCTGCTTTAAGTTGCATCACCATCACTTTCTCTTTCAACCTTTTCTGTTTCACTTCAATTTCGTCGCTACAGTATTTCGCATAATTCAACACCTCATCAATAGGTTTCGACTGCCAAGAAATCAAATGCGTCTTTATCATCTGACTTATCTCTGGTCTCAGCCCTTCCACAAATCTAAACACAAAATGAAGCATGTCCTTCGCCTCTATTGTTTCCGTGCCACTGTAGTTCTTGAACGCCTTCAACAACCTCTCATAGTAACCATGAATCGACTCTTTAGCCTCTTGGGCAGTTCGATCAATCTTCTGCCAATCCACATTTTTCGCGGCAACCTTCGTCTTCAAATGCTCAATCACCTTATAGTACAATCTCATTACCATAGGTGATGGTGCACCCGTATCCCTGTCTCTCTCTGGTTCACTTGTCGGCCAACCTACAGCCCTTTTGCAGTCCTCCCACAAATCTGCCGGAACCACAATCTCAAAGAGGGTGTTCAGGTCTTCCCAAAGACATTTTGCAAGCTTCACAAGCCTATCAGTCTGTTGATACCATTCAATCGGTTTCTCTCTCAGTTTGGGAAAATCATCCGTAAAAGACTGAATGTCGCTTCTGTGCCACGGTACATGTATTAATTTTCCCCCTGCTGTCTCCCTCATTGGTAACATGGTTATTGCATCACTACTCTGTGATCTTTTCTCGTTGTGCTCTGGGACACTGTCTTTCCTCTTTTCCTTTTTCTTTGCCCATCTGCTTTCCCATTTGTCTAAGCACCTCCACACTTGTGCACTCTGCAGCAATTCTCTAAGGTGCGTTTTCATGCCTGCTGACCTCATGTGTTCAAAGTCTGTGGTCCCGAAATCCAATCTATAGCTCCTGCTCAAGTGTTTTGTCTTGTCTATCTCAACCCCGTTTTTGTCAGCTATTTCTTGCAACCTTCTATGTACCTTGTTCACTTCTCTCGTAATCCTAGGACATAGATACCTCAGCTCTTCTTCCGAGTAGGACTCTAACCTATTCAAACCCATAGTCCCTTCCACCAATTCTTCTGCTTCCATGTTCAACCTGACCTTATTCAGATAGTCTTCTCCCTTCCCACTGGCTGAGCTTTGTGTGGAATTCAGACTGTTGAACCACTGTGTCAGCTGTTGCGCATTCAACCCCATCAGTGTAGCATTCACATCGACTGCCATTGATGGTTGCGGCAACTTTTCAGTGTTCGATGATAGCGGTATCATCAGTGGGGGACTCGACCTCACCACTGTTGACTGAGCACATATGGGACTAAACTCCATCAAGGACCCAGATCCAGTTGGCAGAGCCGCTATCGGAGTTGTCTCTGGAGTGTTTTCTATGCACCTCCTTTCCGTCCCACTCTTCACCATTGATCCTTGACCGCTCATACCCGAGTTAGGCTGAATGTACAAAGGTACCGGTGGACCTACAGTAATGGGTAGGGATATCGCATCTGGGTTCTGTCCATTCCCCAGGTTCTGAGGCATGTTCATTCCCACACTATGGGTCATCATTGCCGGCATGCCCGTCTGACTCCCCGTCATCTGAGCATGTGCGGTTCCCCCCTGCATCTGCTTTTGAGGCATCAAAAACTGGGTTGATTCAGCTTGTGCCAATGTTGGGTTGCGACCATTCTGTACTCCCATTACGGTTGGATCTAGAATCATTCCCGTACTGTTGTCACTGCTGTAGTACCTTGGGACCTGCGGCTGATAATTTTCTGCTGTTTTCAATATAGGCACATCTGGATATATTCTCCTAACCTGCGGTATCTGCGGGGTGAACAGTAAACTCGGGTCCTTAGATCCCGATGGCGTTTCTGAACTCGGAGTTTCATTATTCTGTACCAGTGCCGGAGGGGCAGAACTGGTACTTGGACCTTGTTCACTCTCTGCATAAGGTGGTGGACGGTCGTTCAGCAATTGCATGATGAACTCCTCATCCTCTGACTCGTCTTCTCTCCTTAACTTTTCCTCGTCCTCTCTATCTTTGGAACACCTCCTGTTTGTCTTACAGGTAGCTTTCTTGCCTGTCGCCTCTTCTTCCTTAGCAATTGCGGGAAACAATTTTATCCCCTGCAATATATCTGACCTCCACACCTTCTGTGCATTATCCCACCTAGCGTCCGCTAGTGTCTTTTCTACCTTTCTTATCCTGGTCTCGAACTTCTTTTGCTGTTGCTGTCTAGCCATTAGTTCCCAAATCGCTAGAGCCTCAAACTGTGCTGGCCTTGGAGGTACCTTCATGTTGTACATCGCGAATCTCAAATTCTCTAGGATCCTTATATTGAATGTCCCATGGATCGGGAACGCTACGCTCCCATGTCTCTCTGTCAGCTTGTGCCATTGCTTTAGCCAAAGGCACGGAGCTACCCCCCTTTCCTCCATTACAATGTAAGCTGGTGTACCTTCGGGTGGCGTCTCCTCTCCTACGCTCGCTTTAATGTAAGACTCCCCCTTCATCGCACTCTTTAATGCTTTAAAAAATTTCATTTTCTCGTCTTTTATTTCACAAAGTTTGTAATCAATAAGTGACTTTAATTCCCGGAATACTCTTCGCTTGCCTTTCCCCTTCCAATCGAGCCCCACGGACTGCGTCCAATCCGTGCGCGGCCCTTCTTTGCAACCAACCTATCCCAGCGCGGCTCCTAGTGACGTCACACTCACACACACTGCGGCTGACAAAGCCTCGCGGCTTGTCCTCCTTCACTCCGCTCCTCTCGTAACAACTTCTGGCATGTATCGCGAGCAACCAAATAATAATAAAACAGATCTGTTGGTTTACAACAGGAAGGGTAACACAATCGCTTCAGGACCTTAGGGATTTTTCACTAGCCTCGGCAGTTATTCCATCTTTCTCGGTCCCCACTTTCGCAAGCAAATCCTGACCCGCAGACTCTGCTCTCAACTTGTCAATGATCTATTCTAGTGCACTTAGAATTTGTCAAAGCCCGAAGTCGAAGTTTTCTTTCACTCCCTTAACACACGTACCGACTCGTTGACCACGCCCGGTCAACCTATTAAACCGACCAGACCACAACATAAAACAAGTGTCTCATACACTTTTCAACATACTCCGGAGTCTCTTGACCTCGCAGGGCCCGTCTCAACAACAACAACCACGTGGACCTTTTTCTGCACAAAGCGCCACATGCACATGAAGTTCGACGACTTCCCTACTCTCACACTCGGAGTCGCACCTCCGCTATTCTCTAAAATCCTCGCAACCTTTTCAAACAATCTGCGGCAATAAGCTGTGCAAGCGCAAAACCCTGACTTCACTCATACCGTCACTAGAACCGCCAACGCCGATTTCACACCTCCATTCTCTCCATTCGCAAGCTCCGAGATCCCGGGAAAGTCGCGGGGGACTTAGGGCTTCATCATTCTCTCAATCTGTTTTACCCAGGAAAAATCTAATTCAACACCATATACCTCTCGAGTGGGGTCTCAAAGAGCGCAACCGTTACCTCTCGAGCGGGGTCCCAAAGGGCGCAACCGTTACCTCTCGAGTGGGGTCCCAAAGGGCGAAACCGTTACCTCTCGAGTGGGGTCCCAAAGGGCGAAACCGTTACCTCTCGAGTGGGGTCCCAAAGGGCGAAACCGTCCTCTGCTACCATCTACTGATAGAGCGTTCCGTCCTAATAAATTACTTGTATTTGGACGCTCTTGGGTCGATGAATCTTTTGACCAAGTGGGGCTCTCTTCACCCGAGATTAGTCAATTTAATCAAATCAATAATCAATAACGAACATAAGCAATGCCCTGATCAACATAACACTTCACAATTAATCCAGAAAACATTTCGGCGAACCATGACCTTTCGGCCATGAATAACCACACCAGTTCATTCAAAGTTAATGAATTTATTTCCCTATATTAACAAAGCTAGCACGATATAAATGTGTCTCAACACCAAATGATATATGTAAATGAACATTAATAGCTGTCCATAACGGCGAAAAGATGCAATCTATGCAGCATTTGAATAACAATGCATTCGATAATAGCAACGCAAACCACTAAAACTATAATCTGTAATGGGCTAATTGCATACATTAGTCAGCATAACAAGGTCTCAAATTGCATCGTGCAACAAATGAATCCTCATCAAACCTCAAATTAGCATCTGCATGTGGGACTTCATGCAAAAAAACAATTTAGCAACATTGATTTGGAAAACTCCTAACTAGGGCTCTTATCAAAAATCAGCAGTTGGTTACCTAAAAAGAAACACAATGCAATTGTACATTTTCCTTTCATATTTACCAAATTCAATCAGCATTCAAGGAAGTCTTCGTCTCACAGGTACCGGTTTCGATCAGCATAGGACGGGGCAAAGGGGGCAGGGTGGACGGGGCAATTGCCTCACAGCGGCAAGATAAAAGGACAAAACTACTACTTTATGCAAAGGGGCAGATCAAAGTTAAAGTCTCTAGAGCGAGAATTACTTAAAGTCTCTTTCTCTCGATTAGAGAAAGCATCAAAGTCTCATTCAAAATGGCGTCGAACATCAATTGGCATCGTAGAAGATGACGAGGTCGGCAAGATGGGCCATAATGGCTGCAATGGGCAATAATGTCCTCAATGGGTGCAGTGGGTAATGGCCAATGGCTGCTTTCTTCTTGTGCACCAGGTTTAAATAATCAACAGTTCAAATCCAGTAGGGTCTTCCATTGGAGGGTTCATAGGTTGGCTTCAAATTGTCCAATCAAAAACAACAATTTACAAGCTTCTACCTAGGCCTACATTATCCTTGGAGTCGGGAACGTAAGTTGCAACATATTTTACCAATTAACTCACTTTCAGAGCTTCCATTGTCTGCACCTGCAGATTGACCTTGGAGCAAAGAAGAAGATGCCAGGCTGGCACGAAACCTTAAAGATAAGCATGTGAACTGATCTCACTGGAAAAGTACAGCTTCAAGCAGGAATACACGTTTTATTAGCACATTAGAAAAACACGAGCATCTAAACCGTGAGACAAGGCAACTAGGCCGAAGCCTCCACTAAAGTTATACTAAGTTAAAACATTTCAAACAAGCAAATCATGGCACACGTTTACGGTTATGTCAGATTAGTACAATTCTAATACATCACGTTATATAAAGCACGCTTATAAATGTTGGCGAACTACTCTGAGGGCACATTTGTCCCCGTACAATCTTTATTAGTTCGGTTAAAGTCACACTTGATTATTGCGGCACTACGTTTATGCGCTAATAAATGTAAAACCTTCGTTTCTGCGTCATCAGTGTTGTAGATGCAAAAGATTGTAGTGTGTAGAGGTGTGTGTTTTATAGTGTGGTTGGTTGGTGTTTTGAGTGTCTGTGTGTGTGTCAGCTGTGTTGTTTTCAAATCTATCCAATGTGGTGCTGTGTATTACTGTGGGGAACGCCGACTGCCACGGTTCGCACTGCCATTGGAAGACCACCATGGTGATTTTCCACTTGTAATAGGTTTGGTGGTCAGTTGATGGGCTGGTGGTGCTGTTGGACTGACCTCCTTTTTCCCACCCTCCAGAGTTCTGGTGGTGTCGGGATATTGGTTGTCTTTTGTCAGTCCTGGCTGTGCAACTCGTAATATGGCGATCTGTATGACCGCCAACATGGTGGTCTTTTGGCAGCTGACACAGCGTCAGCATGGCTACCAAACTGCCAAACTCGTAATGAGGTCCTCACACTCCAAATTGTCCAGGAACAGCTTTGAAAGTTAGACGTTTTGACAAAATCTCAGTACTGGGAATTCCACTAGAAAATCCTCTATCCCCCAGGATGATGTAACAGACAAAAAGAAAACTTATGAGGGGTCTCTTGGTATAAGGAGGTGCTCTCGAATGTGCAATCAATTTCGGCTATAAAGATTTGTTGAAGCAAAACCGTACTCCAAAATTTTGAAACTCCAAAGAAACTACCTCATCTCAAACTCCAACGGATTAAGTTGTGCGTTAAGAAACCTACTAACCATCACTTATCAGAGTAAAACATTTCAAATAAGTAATGGGACTCACTCAACAATTGATTTCTAGATCAATAAAAGTTAAAGGGTTTTATTACAAAGTTCAAAAATAAGAAGTACAGAGTTAATGCCAAAAAGGCTCTCAGTTGCAAAGTTATAGAGTATTTTTAGAGTCTCAAACAGAGATTCGGCCTGTTTGCGGCCACTAAGATGACCACTGGCATGTACAAACCCTACTTTGTGAGTCAGTAACCTATTACTGACTTGCAAAATAGGGTTTGTGAGTCTCTGTTAGGAAGGGGCCTGCCAAGGGCGTCCCTTCCTAATAGGGAATCACAGGGGGATGTACGAGTGTTCTGCTACCGAAATGCAGTTGCAAAATAATCGCAGTTTACTGTCTACTTCAAGTAGGTGGTAAGCCAGTCGCAAACAGGAAGGGTTCCTTCCCCTTTGTGAATGGTAGCCAAAATGTTTTTTTAAGAGCAGGCAGTGGTCCCACGGACCATTGCTTACCCTTAAAAAATGAAACTGAAACCTTTCATTTTTCTTTTTGAAACATCCCATTTTACTTTAAGGAAAAGGGGCTGCATTAAAAAGAAAAAAAGTTGCTTAATTTAAATACAAACGCATGGCAGTCTGCTGTCCAAACCAGGCCACCATCCCTGCCTTATTGCCCAGACTTTACCTTTTTGCACAATATTTATTATGCTCACCGTGATTGTTGCCGCTTGACTCATCCTCGTTTCTTCGGTCACACCCTACCAGACAGCTGTTTGCTACAGACATCTTCGGGACTTTCATAAAGTTGACTTAGTAATGCATTACGCCCGTTGATTACCCATTAGCTTTGTGGTTTGCAAATCACATTTTCTGGCTACTTGCTGGCTTTATTTCCTTTAGGCTTTCCAAGTTCAGTTAGTCCCTCCTGTTGCCTAAACTGTGTTCACTGTATTCTTCCACAAACTTGCTTTCTGTAAACAGGCCTTCATATCTTGATATTATCTTGTCACATTCGCTTTGCATTCAAAAACAGAGGTAAAATGTCAAGCTGTGTCTTCTCCAGAACTTGGCGTTTACTGTGTTCACTTTACTCCGGCTGAGAGGCATGGGCATAACTTCGGTGGGGGGGCGTGTTAAACCCCCCTAACAAATGTGTCTTGTGATAAATAGTTGGGTACAGGGGCTTTTAGTTGGATATGGTGAGTTGTCATGTTGGATTTCACCAGGAAGTTTACACACACAAACAAAAACGCGCACACACTCTCTCCCTCAGAATATTTCGGAATACTTTAAATATGTTGGTTATTTCACAAAATAATATGCTTTCTCTCACATAGTGCACTTACCAATCTGCATTACTCTCACTTTCCACTGCCCCTAAGCCCCTCTTGTGCGCCAGCTTGTCGTATAGTGTATTTCAACATTATGTTGCAATATGATTGTTGGGAAATCTGAAGCTCACCCCCCCTCCCAAACTGCGCCCCTGTTGAGAGTGTTTATATCAAAGAGGAATGCAGATTACTGGAGCCAGCTTGGGGCTTCTCCTATGCTCCATTTACAAGGCAGTTACAAAACCCTTAAATAGCACATCATGCTAGACAGGTAATATGTAAGTTATGTAAAGTGCTCTGCACCCTGCTCTGGGAGTAGTAGCACTACAATGGAAATAACATAGTGCTGTTTACATTGTTTTTTGTGCAGATACTGGGGGAGACCAACACATTTGACATTCTTACAGTGCATGCATTTCTATTATAAACAGGGACTGAGCAAAGTCAAAAGCATGCCTCTCTTATGCACCTGGGAAGTGATAATAGGCTGTTAGCCTTTCTTTATCCTCATTTCCATTTGCCACGGAGCACATTTTTATTAAAATAAATGTGACCTACTTGCGTTATCAACTCTAACCCATGCCAGTCTATGTCAACCTATGCCAATGTGTTCTTTCAAAATAAATTAAATCCTCATCAGTAATAATTCAGAACACTTTAGCAGACATTTATTACTCCTGTCCTTATACCTTTTGAACACACATGTATATGTCACTTGTTCTATTTGTGCAACAGGTACAGTTGCACAAGTTCAATCTGGCATCAAGGACATGTTGAGAACAAATTCCTGCTTCTGTTTAATTTTTTTTTACAGGACACAAGGATATCATCTCCTCTATCTCTATGCCATTGTACTCCATGACACTGCTCTCTGTGCCACTTTACTCTACCTCACTGTACTCTACAATACTCTTCTCTGCAACACTGCACTCTCTGCTGTGAACTCTTCGCCACTTTATTCTCTGCCACTCTGCACTACTACACTTTATGCCTCTGCACTCTATGCCACTGGACAATTCTACTCTATGCCACTTTATGCAACTCTAATATACTGGTCACCACTGTGCTCTGCACCACTTTACGCCTCTTTACTCTATTCTGCACCACTGTACTCTAAGCCAATGCACTCTACTTTACTATGCAGCATTGCACTCTTCAGTCTAGGCCACTCCCCTCTATTCTGCACAACTCCCCTCTACGCCACTAATCTATGCCACTCCACTCCACCCTGCAGCACCTCACTCTACGCCATTTCACTCTATTCTGAAACACTCTACTCTACACCACTGCACTCTATGCCACTCTACTCCTTCCTGCATCACCCTACACCACTGCACTCTATGCCAGTCCACTCTAAAATACTGCACTCTACCCAATGTGCTCTACACCACATTACTCAAAATCAATGCACTCTACACCACTGCACTCTATGCTAACGACTCTGCACCACTCTGCCACTATGCTCTACACTGCAGCTGTGTATTCCACTGCACTCTATGCCAACGCACACTACACCACTCTACACCATTGTGCTCTACGTCACTTCACTCTATGCCACTCTAGTCTACTCTGCACCACTATACTCCATTCCACTGCTCTTCAGCACTCTACGCTGCAACATTCTATACCACTGCAATCTATGCCAATGCACCAATCTACACCAGTGCATTCTATGTCAATGCACTCCACACCACTGCATTCAAAGACACTCTACTCTGCAAGACTGCCCTCTCCCCCACTGAACTCTAGGCTACTTTTCACCATTGCACTCTATGCCATTGCACTCTACTTTACATCGCTCATCTCTATGCCAATGCACTCTACCCCACTACACTCAATGCCACTGTTATTTACTCTGAACCACTGCACTGCACGCCACTTAACTCTCTGACTTTATGCTACATATCTGCACTCTATCCTGCGCCCCTCTATTTTACCCTGCACAACTTCACTCTACTCTGAGACAAACTACTCTACGCCACTGCGCTCTATGTCACTGCGCTCTATGCCACTGCACTCTACATCACTCTACTCCACCCTACGTGACTCCACTCTATGTCACACCACTCTACACTATTCTGCACCACAACTCTATGCCCCTCTACGTACTCTTTGCAACTGCACTCTATGCCAATGCACCCTTCACCACTTTACTCAGAACCAATGCACTCTAAGCCACTTTACTCTATACCAGTCTACTCTGTTCCACTGTACTTTACAACACTTCACTCTAGGCCACTCTACTCCTCTCTACAACACTCCACTCGATGACTCTGGACTCCATTCAACTCTACTGCACTATACTCCACTCTGTGCTACTCCACTCTACTTCACTCTATGACACAACTCCACTCTGCAACTCAACACAACTCTCTCTACACCACTCCATGCCACTTTTCTCCACTCTATTCTACAGCACACTACTCCATTCTACTCCTCTTTACTCCCCTATGCCGCTCTACGTCACTCCAGTACCTCACTCTATGCCTTTCAACTCTGTGCCACTCTGTGCCACTCCACTTTGACACTCTATGTCATTCCACTCTACAACAATGTACTCAATCCTACTCTATGCCACTCCTTTCTTATACACTACTCAACTCTATGACAATCTACTCTACTCTACACCACTCTATTCTACATAATTTTACTCCATTCTATACAACACCCTCTATGTCCCTCCACTCTGCTCTATACCACTCAACAACACTCTCTGCCACTCCACTCTATGACACTCTGGTCCACTCAACTCTACAACACTCTATGCCCGCCCACTCTACAACACTCTACTCTCTTCACAACACTCCACAACACTATGCCAATCCACACCACATGACTCAACTCAACTCTACACCACTCCACGTTTCTTTATGCCACTATATATCACCCCACTCCACTCTGGGCCACTCTCCTTTACAGCACTTTTAGCCATGCTGAACAGCTGCCAAGCTGGTTTACAACATGGCTAAATCATACTGGCAAACCCAAAAGCTCTTGCATAGGCAAGCCTTGTAGGCTTTGTTAATGCTTGTTCTTCCTGCCTTCCATATCAACAGTCTCTGGATTTATTTCAGTTCATCAGTTCTGGTTGTACTGTGTGGTTACACTATCACATGCTGAATGTTTTTAGAGTGGCAGTATTCAGAGATTCATTTCATGAGGATATTCCAGCATGTGTCAACACAGATTGGTGTGCTTTATATTTAACAAGGAGAAAATTAAAAGACAGAACAGTTTTAAGGCCAAAAGTTATTTCTACAGTGGTTGGATAATTTTCAATAGTTACTACAGTGTTTCCCAAATTGACATTTACGTTCTGCAGTAATTAGTATGCTAGTGCTGATTTATTTAGACTTTATTATTAATATTAATACTAATATGCAGTGTGATCAGCTGTGTGTCAGCAGTGATTATAACGCTGTGGTCTAATATTGATACTTCACCTTCAGCAACATAACCTTGTTACAACATGTCAGCTACAAGCACTCAGAAATCTGCAAAAAATCACCTCTATATCGAGCAAATTTGACATTTAACTGGACCCCTATCTCCCTCACAACTCAACGTTCCATAACAGTCGAAGACGGCCTTCTGACCTTCTGGCCTGTCGTTACCATAGAAGACCACCACTGTCATGAAGTTAATTGACTCAGTGGCCTCATCTGTCCACTGCCCCACCACACCTTTACCAAGGTAGTCCTACAGATGAATGAATCATTAACACCCATCCTAAATCCCTCCTTTGACTCAGCCACATTCTTGAACACCTGGATACAGACCACCATCACTTCCCTGCTCAAGGAAACATCCCCTGACCTGTCCATGCTCACCCACAGACTGATCTTCATCCTACTGTACCCGGTCAAAGTCTTAAAGAAGCTCCTTAACTGATGCCTTACTGACCACCTCCACGCCACCAGCTTCTCAATCTGGCTTCAGACCCAACCAAAGTACAGAAACAGCACTCATAGCCAATGCAGATGACATCAGCATGGTCCTAGACAAAGGAGATATGGCACCTATCATCCTCCTGGACCTCTCTGCAGCATATCACACAAACTCCCACCTCATCCTCATTTGATACCTACATGAGATTGGCTTCCAAGGACCTGCCCTTTGCTGCATCACTCCATCTTAATGGAGAGAATACAAGCTGCCAGCTTGGCACCTTACTCCTTGGAAGCCAGCAAATACCCCTATGGAGTGCCTCAGGAGTCATCTCTAAGCGTGTTCAACACATACGTGATCCTTCTGGCCAATGTCATCCACACACACACACCATGAACATCCTCTCCTACATCGATGACATGCAACCCAAACTCTCTCTCCCCAATGTCATTCACACACACCATAAACATCCTCTCCTACATCGACGACATGCAACCCAAACTCTCTCTCCCCAGATCCCCTGCACAAGAAGCAAGTTCACTACCTGCATGACCGATGTCCAACTATATAAAATCCAAATCAAATTGTCTCAAACTCAACACTGACAAGACAGAAGTAGTGATCTTTGGTAAGTACATATCGCCATGGGACTCCAACTGATGGCTGGCCGAACAAGGATCCACACCCACGACCAGCACTCATGCCAGGAACTTCAGAATAATCATCAAGAGCAAATGGAACATGATCGCACAAGTCATCATCATCACTGCATTCTGTTTCCTCACCCTAAAGATGCTGCGAAAGTTCTTAAAATGGCTCTGAAGCAACACCAGATCAAATCATCACGCATGCTCATGTCACTAGCAAATTGGACTATGGAAACATTGCCTCTGCTGGAATAATCAAGCAACTGACCAGAAGACTACAAACCATCCAGAGCTCACCAGCCAGACTCATACTCGACCTCTGCTGCAGACCTCACATCCCACCACACCACACCTCAGGGAGCTCCACTGGCTCCTAATACACAAACATGCTCACCTGAATCTTCTCACTCACATTCTAGACACTAAACATCTTAGGCCCTGTCAACCTGAATAGGTGCATCTGCTTTCCACCAACGACCCACACACCTTCACCGGACTCCTACTCGTACACACTTACGGCCATACACCTGACCTGGGGGCTTGACCTTCTCATACACCACTCCTAAGGCATGAAATGACCTTCAACTTCACATCAGAGCCTCCTACTTTCTTCTTAAATTCTGCAAGAAACTAAAGACCTGGCTATTTCAGTAACTACCCTGCTCTGGGCAAGGCCAGGCACACATACCTGTTCATCACCATATATAGCCTCATGGGTGAAAGTGGGATGTACAAATACAGATAACAATGATTGGCACTCTTTTTGATCATTAGAGATTATTTTTCCCGGGCTAGTATTTATTATCCCAACCGATTAGCATATTTTTGAAAACTTTTGTCACAAGTGTAATTTTTTTCTTTCCTTGAACATTTCCTTCTTCTAGTACCCTTCTAATTGCTATTTGTTTATTGAAACATGCAGTTTGTAATCCCACAATCTCTGGTTCTTCAAGAACCCGGAGAACCTCCTCTCAAGTGGAGGTTTTGATTTCTGTCATTTAACAACCATCTAGGGTAGACCTAATAGAAAAAGGAATGTTTTTCTACAAAGGGAGGTGGATTGGAGCAGATGAATGGTCTTGGCTTGGCTAGGGTTTGCTACACTGAAGCATAAAATGTGTCGAAACATGGGATGAATAATTGTGAATTATACAATATCTGGTCATGTTGAGAGAAAAAACTTGACTTGCCATAGTAAATAACATCATCCTGTTCGGTTTTATTGTAGAAAAATGTTTTAATACGTTGCAAATACTGACTCCTTCCGTTTGAAGGGGTGATTATTTTTAGGCATTGACGAAAATGAATGCATGGCAATTTTTTTAACTGTGACCTTATCCATGCCATAGCAGCAACTTGTTAAGTGTAAACCGATGCTAGATAGGTGGAAATAGGATGATGAGTTTTTGAAATTCAGACGTCTGTTTATATATATATGACACATTGCTGTTTTAATTTGTTTTTCGAACATCTCTTCCCTATAAAATATCAAAACAAGGAGCTTTAAAATGGTGAATACATTCATTCCTCGGTACTTTGTGCAGTATAGTTAGCAAAAAGAATGCGGTTTCCCTTTAAATAGTTGAAACAATGTGATTTTTCTTTAAGTGGACGGATTGGCCTATCTTTAGGTCAGGTGACTGCTGAGGACATTTGAGAGGCGGGAGGGGAGGAATAAAAAGGGCAGGTGAGCGTAATTATTTTTTTGGGCTCACGGTCACAGCGTTTCTCGATGAGGGTCAGAAGGTCTGGGCGCTGTCATGCGGAGGATACGTATGACGGTAAAATCGGTGGAGGATTAATATCATGATGTTCAGAGACTATGGATATTTACACAGCACTTGGTATTACATGGGGGCTTTACTTTTGAACGAATGAAAACAGGGGGCGTACGCTTTTGCAGAGGAGGCTATTAGCGAAATATGTTAAGGTATCACGAGGAAGCCGACACATTGATCACACTCAGAGAGGATGGGGTGAACACTTACACGGCGCCTTGACCTACATGAAAGTCTTATTTTCAATGAGAAAATGAGAACACTTGGGCTGCGGTGGCTATCGACAAGATATTTCAAAGCTTTACTATGAAGCCCATACATTGATTATTCTTTGCGAGGATGTAGTGAATGCCTTTGAGCGTTTCTAAAATAAGTGAAGCACAAGGTTCGGCGGGTATAAGTGACATAGAAAGAAGTATGACAAAGGATTTAGAGATGTTGCATGCATGACATCTGAGCTGTGTGGATGCGGTCCCTTAATGAAGTACATCTTTGCCGTGTGGTAGATGTGAAATAGTATTTTACCTTATGAAATTGCTGATTTAATTACTGGAGTCTATCGGAATTGCCTAGTGGTTATATGGTATTTATTCAGCTGGAATTTAAGTGTGTATTACATTAATTTATAATATATGGGTACTTCCTATCTACGATTATGATAAATTGGATTATGGGAGCAATGAGGTGTTTTAAGTACACTTCTGAGGTATGTTATGTGAGGAAAGGTTTGTTTTTAAGAAGTATGTGTTTCAATACAGTTGTCTACTAGAGTGACCTAGTAGCAACATTGCATTTATATCCATGGAATTCAAATTCTCATGTCATGAACTTTAACAGTGTAGGAGGCTGACCTGGTTTGTAGTGGGTACCTAAGGTACTTAAACCTTATACCAGGTCCAGTTTTCCCTTATCAGTGGAATGTAGGCAGTGTTCTAGCAGCTTAGGCTGGTAGAGGTAGCTGTAGCAGAGCAACTTAAGCTGAACTAGGAGAAATGCAAAGCTCCTGCAATACTACTATAGTTACACAGTACTTATACACAATAAAAGGCAATACTCTGTGTTACCAAAAATAAAGGTACTTTATTTAAGTGACACAAGGCAAAAATTAGCATAAAGACAAAACTCCTGCTGGAGATAGTATACACAATATATACACTAGTAACCAAAATTAGGTAAGTAAAGTCATTGAGTAGTGCAAACAGTGGAAAATACAATAGAATGCAATGGACCTAGGGGCAACATAAACCATATACTAAAATAGTGGAATGCGAATTTCGAATTTTCCACTAGGCAAGTGTAGTAGGAAAACACCGGAGGTAAGTAAAGTCCCCCTCCCCAAGAGCCCAGGAAAGCAGGAGTAAAGTACAGCAAGTTTCCTCAGGACACACTACAAGTCGTGATGAAGAATTATGCAAGACTGCAAGCAACCAACAATGGATTCCTGGACCTGAAGACCTGTGGAGAGAGGAAACCAAGTCCATAAGTCGAAGAAGAGTCCAGGAAGGACAGGAGCCCCTGCCAACCTAGAAGAAGGTGCAAAAGTGGATTCTCTGGTTCAAAGAAAAGTACAGAGGAGCACCAAAGATGGCGCAGGTGATGTTCCACATCGAGCTGTTGGATGCAGGCTGTTTGTGTTGCTGGATTCTGCCAACAAGCCTTGGTTCGTGGTTTGCATCAAAAAGGAGCTGCCTGCACCCAGGAGGGACCTGGGGGTCTCAACTTGGACTGAGGAGACAGAGGGGGCTCAGTACTTCAGAGAGCCCTCAGAATACAAAGCAGCACCCACAGGAGTCCCACAACACAGGGACAAAGAACAAAGTGTGGTTGTCACAGCACTACCCTGGAAGGTCCCACTCCGCCTGAACTCGGGGAGCTGTGTCACAGGATGGAGTGCTGGGAATCTTGGCTACACGGTGCATGAGGGAGTCTTGGAAGAAGTGCACAGGGGTACTGTCGCAGCACAGGGAAGCAAGCTCTTACCTCCACCAAACTTGGATAGCTGGACCTTTGGACAGTGTGGGTCACTTCAGTCCACCACCTGTGTTCCAGGGAGCACGCTTGTCGTCGGAGTTCCAGAGTACTGGTTGTCATCACAGAAGGGTGCCTGCAGAAGCAGGGAAGTGACTCAGTCACTCCACGGGAGGTTCCTTTGCTCCTGGTGCATGGTGAAGACAGGCAATCCTCAGAGCATGCATACCTTGAAAACTGTTGCAAAAGCTGTCTGGAGCTGAAGTTTAAGGTCATTGGAGTCGTCCTGGATACTTAGTTGCAGTCACAGCGGTTCCTGGTGCAGTCTGAGGTTGATTCGACGGTTAGAAGCTGAAACAGAATGCAGAGGAGTCCTGGAGGAATCTTGCAAACCGAATCCGAGGAAACACACAGAAGAGAGACCCTAAATAGCCCAGAGAGGGTGATTGGCTACCTACCCAGGTATGCACCTATCAGGGGGGGCCTCTGACGTCACCTGCTGGCACTGGCCACTCGGAGGTCTCAAGGGGGTTCCCATGCCTTGGAATCCAAGATGGCTAACGCCAGGGACACTGGAGGAGCTCTGGGCACCTCCCCTGGGGTGGTGATGGACAGGGGAGTATTCACTCTCCTTTCCTTTGTCCAGTTTCACGCCAGTGCAGGGCTGGGGGTCCCTGAACCGTTGTAGACTGGCTTATGCAAGGAGTGCACCGTTTGTGCCCTTCTAAGCATTTCCAGAGGCTCTGGAAGGCTACCCCTCCCAAGCCTGTAACACCTATTTCCAAAGGGAGAGGGTGTGACTCTCCTCCCCAAAGGAAATTCATTGTTAATTCTTCCTGGGATTGAGATGCTCAGTCCCCAGGAGGGCAGAAACCTGTCTGAGGTGGCAGCAGCTGAGGCTGCCGTGGAAACCTCAGAGCTGGTTTGGCAGTACTGGGTGTCCATGGTGGAGTTAAGGGTGCATGCGATTGGCCTCCACTACCAGATTTGGATTGGGGGGGACAATTCTTTGATCTTGAACACCTTACATGACCATATTCAGAGTTACCATTGTGAAGCTACATATATGCATTGACATGTATGTAGGGCACGCTAATAATGGTATGGTATCCCTGCACTCACGAAGTCCGGGTAATGGGCCCTGAACAACGTCGGGGTATCTTTGCTAGTGCAAGGGTTCCCTCACTCACAGTAATGTTGCACCTAGCCTTCAGTAAATGAAGGTTCGACATAGGTGACTTATAAGTGGAATGGCTGTGAAATAGCCCACACACTATTTCACTCAGGCTGCTGTGGAAGTCATGAAGAAAGGTTTGTATGAACTCCTTATGGGTGGCAAAAGAAATGCTGCAGCCCATAAGGATCTCCTGGAACCCTAATGCCCTGTGTACCTAGGTACCATATGCTAGGGACTTGTGAGGGGGTGGGTCCAGTGAGCCAATTGGAATATGAAGTCCTTAAACTACAGTGACAAATTTGGTAAGTAGAGAGAGCATAAGCACTGGAGTTCTGGTTAGCAGAACTTCAGTGAGACTTTTGAGCATACTGACAACACACATAGGCCACAAACTATGAGCACTGGGGTCCTGGCTAGCAGGATCCCAGTGGGACAGTAAAAACACACTGACAAACAGGCCACAATGGGGTTACCATGCAAGAAAGAGGTTACTTTCTCACAAACCGTACACTCCTTATTGAAGATTTTATCAAAGTTTCAATAAGAGGGCGATGCGTTAAGCTTTTCTTTTTTAATACTCTATGGTAGGTAAGATTCATACTATTTTAATACCATCTACCAATGGAGGAAATGTGAATGTGATTAAAACTATACATATGTAATCGACCTCCCCATTGAGTTTACACCTACTCCCAAGAATTTGCCCTTTAGCATTCATGTCAATTTATATTGGCCATGGGAAAAGATATAGCCCCTCATTACGAGTTTGGCGGGTGGCGGAGGTCGCCTGCCAAACTCTTACTGCCATCAGGCAGTCTGTGCAGCCAGAACACTGCCGGCCCTATCAGGAGCTCACCCCAGGACCGGTGGGCGGAACCAGTGTTTCCTCCTGCCCTGTGGTGAACAGGGCCTTAACATTGTTGCTGGCTCATAATCGAGCTGGTGCAAATGTGGGGGAGCGGCAGGCATAGCAGCACCTGTAGCGCTTTCCACTGTCCATAATCCAGGTCGTGGAAAGCACCTGCACTTCCCTACAATGCTCATAATGTGGCCCATAATGATCACAAAATGGTGATATATTATGTGCAATTAAATATATAACTTCAAAACCAGTGGCCATCATATCTGTTGGGTGACGCACATATGTGCGCCCATAATGCTTTTTTGTTTTTGTTTACTTTTGTTTGGTTTATGTTTTATACTGTTGTGATGTCACTAATTTTTCGTTCTGTTTTGTCCCTTTATGGGTAGAAAGTGTTAATATATGCACAGATAAATGTATTATATTTTGTTTGTATTGCAACCCTGATGAAGTTCCATGAAGTGAGCGAAACGTGTTAGCTGTGTTTTATGTACTATTGGCACAGAAGGATACAAAAAATTAAAGGTCTTGTGAATGTAATTTGTGGACTTGGAAGTGAAATTAAAGTATGTATATTATGTTAGTGCACCATCAACTATAAGGATAGAAAAATGTATTCGATTATCATTTAGGAGTTAAGGGTCAAAATGATTGCTCATTTGCCTGGTTACATACCTGCAGAGAATGAGGTTGTGGATGAGTATCAAGTAACTATGAAACCACATGGACATATTTTGAAGGCGAAGACAATATGGTTCCTTATTGCCACAATTTTTCACAAGGGTATATGAACCCAGTAAGTTGGTAGATTACTGCTTTGAAGATTGGGAATCTTGTTGTGATTTTGAAACTTTACTTCTCAACTCATAAGGGATCAACTTATCTCTAGTTGTCATTCAATGAAGGTGCAAGCAAAATGCTTAAAATGTAAGAACCCCACATTGGGTTGATAGTGTGCTAATTGCGTCACTATACCAATCCTAAATCTCGACTAGAGATAAAACGAGGGGTGGTTGGTTTAAGGTCTGTGGAGGGGGATTTCCTTTACGGACTAGGTGGTCTCACACACTATATAGTGTCATGCTTCATCATATGACCACCTAGCCCCACCCAGGTAGGACAGTACCACCTGGGCGGACTCAACCTCGCTGTTAAAGGAACAGGAGGGAGTGCGTAAATTAGTTTGATTTCTGGAAAGTAGGGATCCAGCTAAGCTATGGGAATAAAAACACCTACACAGGTACCAGGGTGAATTTAATAGAAGGTACTGTGTGGTGTGATTAAAAGAAATGGGAGACCAGTGTGAGAATAATGACTCACAAGGTCACCTATCTAGCCGACATGTTTCTGCCCTTGTGATTGAGCTATGGAGGGTCTCTGGGCATTCTTCAGGGCGTTGGATCCCTGTTGCAGATGCTTATAGCGCGCTGCAGTTTAAATCGCAGTAGGAGAAAAACGTGGGAAGGGATGGAAGGGCATACCTTAGCCAAGGGAATACCTGGGGAGGACCTATGATAAAATACAATAACATAAACAGACCAAAAATGGCGGTGAGAAGATAATTCACAGCAAACCACAGCACACGTGACACAATTTCATGCATAACACAGTAGTACTGATTGCAGATAAAACGTTCGCAGCAATGCAGGTTATGCGCGGCGAGTGGTAGGTCAGGGAAGACAATTCCTTACCCTAACAATCAAGGCTACTAGCCTCTGGTATCCTGGAGAGGGAGCGTCCCCTTATAGTCGGACTCTAGGGTTAGAAGGGAGAGACCGGAAAAGGAGTGAAGATACAGAAATATATATGAAAGAATAGGAATAGAGAAAAAGAAAAAGAAAAAAAGAGGAAGAGAAAGATGACGAGGAAGAAGAAGAAAGAGAACGAAGAAGAGAGGGGGGAAAAAAAGGGGAAGAAAAGAGGGGAAAGGGAAGAGGGAGAGGGCAAAGAAATAGGGAAGGAATAATTCAGACATAAGAGAGAAAGGAAGAAAGAAAGATAGAAAGAAAATAAAGAAACAAAGTAAAAGAAAAGGAAAAAAGAAAAAAGAAAGAAAAAGAAAGAGAAAAAGAGAAGAAGGAAAAAGGAAAAAGAGGGAGGCAGCTGGGGGAAAAAAAAAAAAAAAGGGGGTGGTTGGCAAAGTAAAGAGAAGAGAGAAGAAAGGTTTCTTATCTTTGTATCCATCGATGGTAGACTCACTGCATCAAAGGTGGGCGCTCTCTGTGCGCCTATACCGACCTCTCTATCAGGACCGCTTGGGTAAAGTGACCTGAGAGCCCTTAGTTTATATAGTATTATTGGTGAGAAGAATTGCCTGCAGCTGTAGCTAATCATCGCCGCGGCCCGGGGGCCGGAAGTAACACGAGTAGTCAACGTTTGATGCCCCGGATTCGATTGTGGTCCGGAAGTGGCCAAAAATGGCCCAAAATGGGTGTGACCCCCACATAATCAGCCCCCACCGTGAGGGCCGATGCGACTGCGGCTTGGAGAATGCCCTGTGCGGGCGGGAGGCGCGGGCTCGCGCGTGCTGCCGGGAAACGTAGTTCCCGGGCAGCAATGCGTGTAGCCTACACTAGCGGCCGGGAAACGTGGTGTCCCGGCCGCGAATGAGGCTAGAATGAAGCCAGGACAAGGGATAAGGGGTAGAGGGGGCGAGTGGCGGCGGCTCGGGGCGGGGGGAAGAGAGAAAAGGAGGGGGAAAAAAGGACAAGGAAGGGATGGGGGTGGTGGGGAAGGAGAGAAGGGGAAAAAAAGGGGGAAACACAGGGGAAGCGAGGAAAAAGATAAAAAAAATATGAAAAAAATGAGAAAATGAAAAAATGTAAAAAAGTAAATAAAAATGAATACAAAGAAAATAGGATAGAAGATAGAACACAAACATATAAACCAAAATAACAGATCTATAATAAATAAATGCTGATAAAAAGGGGGGGGGGGAAAGGAGGAGTCGAGGTGGGGGTGTTTGGAAAGAGGGGAATGAGGAGGGCAGATCTGGGAAAGGAGGAGTCAGTAAGAGAAAGGGTGAGGAAAGAACCAGCAGAAAGGGGAAACCAAACGGAGAAGGGTGGGAGGAGGGGAAGGGGAAGGGAGGGGCGAGGCAGGGAAGGAGATGTTAAGAAAGGACCAAGGCAAAAGGAAGGTTCAAGGAGAGACTGCAGGGGAGAGGAAGAGAAAGGAAAGGAATTTGAATGACAGCGGGGCGACAGGGTGGGGAACATAGGGGGTTCTAATTGTGAAGTGAGAACCACGGTATCTCGTCATTTAATCCAACCATGTCGGTGTGCAATCTCCAGATCCAGCGTTGTTCTGCCCTAAAAAGTTTATCGGACAAGCTGGGGGTTGAAGGAGAGAATTGTTCCAGGACCGTCCAAGACATGTCATCTGGAGAATGGTTTCTTTGTAGGAAATGGCTGGTGAGCTTCGTTGCATCTCGTTTGCACCTGATCGTGCTTCTATGTTCACAAATTCTGGTGCTCACTTTCCTCGTAGTCATCCCCACATATTTAAGTAGGCAAGGGCATTTGATTAAATAAACTAAGTTTTTGCTGTTGCAATTTGTCAGTGATTTTTGCACCCATGGAGTTTTGAAGTCAAGATCGATGGTGGTGGATCTGTGAGTAAAAGGGCAAACGCTGCAGTTGCCGCAGGGGTAATGACCAGCGGGTGGGGGCATTTGCCAAAGAGTGGTCTGTGTGGACCCTCGCTTCTCCTTCGGTCTAGTGTGGACCACCATGTCCCGTATGCTAGTTGCTCTTTTAAATGCATGTAGTGGTGGTTCAAAGGGTAAGCCACCTGACGTCAAGATTTTCCAATTTTCTCTAATGATCCTCTGGATTTTGTTGGAGAGGGGATTGAAGGTGGTGACACATACGATTTTGTCCAAGTCTGGTTTTTGTGCTCGGGGCTGGAGCAACTGGTCTCTGTTATTGTTACGTGCCCGTTTTTTTGCCTTGTTAATCAAATGTGTGGGATAGTCCTTGGTGTGTAGTTTGGTAGACAATTTCTCTGCATGTTTGCGGTAGTCGGTGACGGATGAGCAGTTTCGTCTTAACCGGAGGAACTGCCCGACCGGGAGGTTATCTCGTAGGGCTCGTGGATGGAAGCTCTGGTATTGTAATAGATTGTTGCAGTCTGTTGGTTTATAATAGACTTCAGTCGCTAGCCCGCCATCTTGTTCAAAGATTAGTAGATCGAGGAAAGGTCGTTTATTGTCACCTATATTCATAGTGAAGGTTAAAAAAGGGGTTGGCCCCGTTAAGCCAGATAGCGAATGCCTGGGCTTCTTCTTTACTACCGGTCCATATTAACAATACATCATCGATGTATCGCTTCCAGAGTTTAATCTGATCTCGGTAGGGGTTATCTTCATCTAGGATCGTATGTCTTTCAATATGGTCAACGTATAAACATGCTAGGCTGGGGCAAATGTACTTCCCATCGACGTGCCTTGTGTCTGCAGGAAGAAGCTATCTTCAAACTTGAAGTAGTTTCTAGTCCGGGCGAGATGTGCTAAGTCCAATATAAACCCAGGGGGGGTTTGGGTTTGGGATGCACCCATATGTATGTTCAGTAGGTTCATTATTACTTCAAGAGTTGCCTCTTGCGGGATGTTTGTGTAGAGCGATTCCACATCAAGGGTAATTAGCAATTCCTTTGATTTGTCAAAGGCTATGGATTCCAATAAAAGGAGGACATGGGTGGTGTCTTTAAGATATGTTGGGATCGTTTTGACTATTGGCTGAAGAAAGTTATCCACAAACTTAGACAAGGGCTCAAGTGCCGAGCCTATCCCAGAGACTATAGGTCTACCGGGTGGAGGGATCTTTCCTTTATGTACTTTGGGTAGGATATAAAAGTACGGGATTTTTGGATTGGTTTGTGTCAGATATGATGCCTCATGATCTGTGATCCAATTGTTTTCTTTCCCTTTTGACACTAGGAAGGCGATCTCTTCTTGGACATCAATTGTAGGATCTCGTGACAGCCGCTTGTAGTGTTTGGTATTCCCCAGTAGTCGCTCACACTCGTCTCTATACATATTGTATGGTAGAATCACAGTGGCCCCGCCTTTATCTGCTGGTTTGATGATAATATTAGGATCGGCTGTGAGGCTCTTCAGCGATTCTATTTCAATTTTACTCATATTATGGAATACTTTGTTGGATGACACAGTCAGCCCATTGATCTTGAGGGATACTGATTTTTCAAAAGCCAGTACCTCCGGAGGCATCTCCCCTGCTGGGGGGCAGAAAGTAGACTTCGGGCGTAGTCCTGTATTCTGTGTGGGAGTATCAAATTTTCTCCCGCTCCTAATATTATCATCAAACCAGCAGATAAAGGCGGGGCCACTGTGATTCTACCATACAATATGTATAGAGACGAGTGTGAGCGACTACTGGGGAATACCAAACACTACAAGCGGCTGTCACGAGATCCTACAATTGATGTCCAAGAAGAGATCACCTTCCTAGTGTCAAAAGGGAAAGAAAACAATTGGATCACAGATCATGAGGAATCATATCTGACACAAACCAATCCAAAAATCCCGTACTTTTATATCCTACCCAAAGTACATAAAGGAAAGATCCCTCCACCCGGTAGACCTATAGTCTCTGGGATAGGCTCGGCACTTGAGCCCTTGTCTAAGTTTGTGGATTACTTTCTTCAGCCAATAGTCAAAACGATCCCAACATATCTTAAAGACACCACCCATGTCCTCCTTTTATTGGAATCCATAGCCTTTGACAAATCAAAGGAATTGCTAATTACCCTTGATGTGGAATCGCTCTACACAAACATCCCGCAAGAGGCAACTCTGGAAGTAATAAGCAACCTACTGGACATACATATGGGTGTATCCCAAACCCAAACCCCCCCTGGGTTTATATTGGACTTAGCACATCTCGCCCTGACTAGAAACTACTTCAAGTTTGAAGATAGCTTCTTCCTGCAGACACAAGGCACGTCGATGGGAAGTACTTTTGCCCCCAGCCTAGCATGTCTATACGTTGACCATATTGAAAGACGTACGATCCTACATGAAGATAACCCCTACCGAGATCAGATTAAACTCTGGAAGCGATACATCGATGATGTATTGTTAATATGGACCGGTAGTAAAGAAGAAGCCCAGGCATTCGCTATCTGGCTTAACGGGGCCAACCCCTTTTTAACCTTCACTATGAATATAGGTGACCATAAACTACCTTTCCTCGATCTACTAATCTTTGAACAAGATGGCGGGCTAGCGACTGAAGTCTATTATAAACCAACAGACTGCAACAATCTATTACAATACCAGAGCTTCCATCCACGAGCCCTACGAGATAACCTCCCGGTCGGGCAGTTCCTCCGGTTAAGACGAAACTGCTCATCCGTCACCGACTACCGCAAACATGCAGAGAAATTGTCTACCAAACTACACACCAAGGACTATCCCACACATTTGATTAACAAGGCAAAAAAACGGGCACGTAACAATAACAGAGACCAGTTGCTCCAGCCCCGAGCACAAAAACCAGACTTGGACAAAATCGTATGTGTCACCACCTTCAAACCCCTCTCCAACAAAATCCAGAGGATCATTAGAGAAAATTGGAAAATCTTGACGTCAGGTGGCTTACCCTTTGAACCACCACTACATGCATTTAAAAGAGCAACTAGCATACGGGACATGGTGGTCCACACTAGACCGAAGGAGAAGCGAGGGTCCACACAGACCACTCTTTGGCAAATGCCCCCACCCGCTGGTCATTACCCCTGCGGCAACTGCAGCGTTTGCCCTTTTACTCACAGATCCACCACCATCGATCTTGACCGCAAAAATCACTGACAAATTGCAACAGCAAAAACGTAGTTTATTTAATCAAATGCCCTTGCCTACTTAAATATATGGGGATGACTACGAGGAAAGTGAGCACCAGAATTTGTGAACATAGAAGCACGATCAGGTGCAAACGAGATGCAACGAAGCTCACCAGCCATTTCCTACAAAGAAACCACTCTCCAGATGACATGTCTTGGACGGTCCTGGAACAATTCTCTCCTTCAACCCCCAGCTTGTCCGATAAACTTTTTAGGGCAGAACAACGCTGGATCTGGACATTGCACACCGACATGGTTGGATTAAATGACGAGATACCGTGGTTCTCACTTCACAATTAGAACCCCCTACGTTCCCCACCCTGTCGCCCCGCTGTCATTAAAATTCCTTTCCTTTCTCTTCCTCTTCCCTGCAGTCTCTCCTTGAACCTTCCTTTTGCCTTGGTCCTTTCTTAACATCTCCTTCCCTGCCTCGCCCCTCCCTTCCCCTTCCCCTCCTCTTTTTCCCCCCCTCCCCCCCTTCTCCGTTTGGTTTCCCCTTTCTGCTGGTTCTTTCCTCACCCTTTCTCTTACTGACTCCTCCTTTCCCAGATCTGCCCTCCTCATTCCCCTCTTTCCAAACACCCCCACCTCGACTCCTCCTCCCCCCCCTTTATCAGCATTTATTTATTATAGATCTGTTATTTTGGTTTATGTTTGTGTTCAATCTTCTATCCTATTTTCTTTGTATTCATTTTTATTTACTTTTTTACATTGTTTCATTTTCTCATTTTTTTTCCATCTTTTTCCTCGCTTCCCGTGTTTCCCCCTTTTTTTCCCCTTCTCCTCTCCTTCCCCCCCGCCCCCCTCCCTTCCTTGTCCTTTTTTCCCCCTCCTTTTCTCTCTTCCCCCCCCCCCCCCCCCCCCCCCCTGCCCGAGCCGCCACCACTCGCCCACTCTACCCCTTATCCCTTGTCCTGGCTTCATTCTAGCCTCATTCGCGGCCGGGACACCACGTTTCCCGGCCGCGAGTGTAGGCTACACGCATTGCTGCCCGGGAACTACGTTTCCCGGCAGCACGCGCGATCCCGCGCCTCCCGCCCGCACAGGGCATTCTCCAAGCCGCAGTCGCGGACCGCGGACGCATCGGCCCTCGCGGTGGGGGCTGATTATGTGGGGGGTCACACCCATTTTGGGCCATTTTTGGCCACTTCCGGACCACAATCGAATCCGGGGCATCAAACGTTGACTACTCGTGTTACTTCCGGCCCCCGGGCCGCGGCGATGATTAGCTACAGCTGCAGGCAATTCTTCTCACCAATAATACTATATAAACTAAGGGCTCTCAGGTCACTTTACCCAAGCGGTCCTGATAGAGAGGTCGGTATAGGCGCACAGAGAGCGCCCACCTTTGATGCAGTGAGTCTACCATCGATGGATACACAGATAAGAAACCTTTCTTCTCTCTTCTCTTTTTGTTCTTCTTTTTACTTTGCCAACCACCCCCTTTTTTTCCCCAGCTGCCTCCCTCTTTTTCTTTTTCCTTTTTCCTTTTTCCTTTTTCTTCCTTCTTTTTCTCTTTCTTTTTCTTTTTTCTTTTTTCCTTTTCTTTTACTTTGTTTCTTTATTTTCTTTCTATCTTTCTTTCTTCCTTTCTCTCTCTTATGTCTGAATTATTCCTTCCCTATTTCTTTGCCCCCTCCCTCTTCCCTTTCCCCTCTTTTCTCCCCCTTTTTTCCCCCCCTCTCTTCTTCGTTCTTCTTCTTCCTCATCATCTTTCTCTTCCTTTCTTTTTCTTTTTCTCTATTCCTATTCTTTCATATATATTTCTGTATCTTCACTCCTTTTCCGGTCTCTCCCTTCTAACCCTAGAGTCTGACTATAAGGGGACGCTCCCTCTCCAGGATACCAGAGGCTAGTAGCCTTGATTGTTAGGGTAAGGAATTGTCTTCCCTGACCTACCACTCGCCGCGCATAACCTGCATTGCTGCGAACGTTTTATCTGCAATCAGTACTACTGTGTTATGCATGAAATTGTCACGTGTGCTGTGGTTTGCTGTGAATTATCTTCTCACCGCCATTTTTGGTCTGTTTATGTTATTGTATTTTATCATAGGTCCTCCCCAGGTATTCCCTTGGCTAAGGTAGGCCCTTCCATCCCTTCCCACATTTTTCTCCTACTGCGATTTAAACTGCAGCGCGCTATAAGCATCTGCAAAAGGGATCCAACGCCCTGAAGAAGGCCCAGAGACCCTCCATAGCTCAATCACAAGGGCAGAAACATGTCGGCTAGATAGGTGACCTTGTGAGTCATTATTCTCACACTGGTCTCCCATTTCTTTTAATCACACCATACAGTACCTTCTATTAAATTCACCCTGGTACCTGTGTAGGTGTTTTTATTCCCATAGCTTAGCTGGATCCCTACTTTCCAGAAATCAAACTAATTTACGCACTCCCTCCTGTTCCTTTAACAGCGAGGTTGAGTCCGCCCAGGTGGTACTGTCCTACCTGGGTGGGGCTAGGTGGTCATATGATGAAGTATGACACTATATAGTGTGTGAGACCACCTAGTCCGTAAAGGAAATCCCCCTCCACAGACCTTAAACCAACCACCCCTCGTTAAATCTCGTCGAGATTTAGGATTGGTATAGTGACGCAATTAGCACACTATCAACCCATTTGTAATTCAAAAAACCCCGTACTCTCTTTTGTGACTTAGGGCCTGATTCTAACTTTGGAGGACGGTGTTAAACCGTCCCAAAAGTGGCGGATATACCACCTACCGTATTACGAGTCCATTATATCCTATGGAACTCGTAATACGCTAGGTGGTATATCCGCCACTTTTGGGACGATTTAACACCGTCCTCCAAAGTTAGAATCAGGCCCTTAGTATTGTGTTTGGGGAGTCGAGTACGATGGGTGTCTTCTCCCGCTCCCTTATACTCTCCCCTTGTGTACTATTATCAGAACCCCACATTGCCCAAGTCAGTTTTTGTAGCCAAAAATATTCAGAACCAACGAAAGATTTTAAACAGCTTGACGCCACTGTCTGCAGAAGATCAAGGCATATCTATCACTATTGATAGAGTAGCTGTACATTACTAGATTCAGGAACTAGAATTACTATCATTGCACTTGATTAATACAAAAATACTGGGCAAATACAACATTACCTCCAGAAGTAATTAGCACTCCTTTTGAATAGTTAATTGGATAATTTTAGGCAGAAATGTAATTCAATATTAAAAGTATAACTGGAAATGTACATTTTGCAGAAAAAGGAATAAACGTTCTGACGTGGCATCAAGCTGATTTAGGGATGGTGATAAGACCTGGAGAGAGACCTAAGGTATGGCATATTTACAAGGAGCTTGTGCTACCAATGCAACATTTTAACACATTTGTGGTGCAGTCAGTGCTTTATATTTACAAGGTGGCACATCTAGGCAGATGCATCACTTTTGAGTGTTCTTCATTAAAAGTGGTCTGTGCCAAATCCTACTGCGTCATGTACGTATTAATGTATGCAAGGTAGGCATTCCTGAGACAGTTTTTACGCAAAACTGATGGATGGATATTTACAAGAAAAATGAAAAGAGGTGTGTTGGATTGATTTTTACCGCAAGTATAAAAATTCATCAAAATTCCTGTAGATCAGTAACCCAGGTGTAGGAAATGACACATTGGCAGTGGAGCATAAAGAGAACCTAGACAGAACAGTCTGGTGAGCAGTGACAACATGGGGCTCCTCATCTTGCAGCTAGGAGTTGCAGAGAGTACCACAACTTGTGCCACCCCAACCACATGCACCTCCACCCACCCCCTCACCACAAAGGGTGCACAAGAGATAGGGGTGTGTATATAATCAGCAGGTTAGCCTCCTTAACCTAGTGGATGATGAGGTCATCACCCACTATCAGTTATGATGGCAATCAATTGTCCAGTTGTTAAATCAGATAGCACCTAGGCTCTAAATAAGACCTGCACAGGTCACCAAAATCCCAGCTCAGGTGAAGCTCATGTCTGTGCTCCCCATGTTGGCATTGAGGATGTTCCAGACCACCATAGCCAGAGTGGGTGGTATCTGCCAGCCATAATTCTCTGCGTACCTCACTACTGTCCTGGATGCAATTGTATCCTTGACACCACAGGACCTTATCTTCCCCCAACAAATGCAGCTGGAGGTAAAACAACAATTCTACACCATTGCTTCAACATGAAACACAGCCACTCCATGAACATCCAGGCCATTATGGATCTTCCTTGCGTATTTAACAACGTTGTGGCCAAATATCCTGGGAGTGTGCATAATGCATTCATCTTCCACCACTTAATCTTCTAGAGATTTAAGAATGACCTATATGGGAATGGCCTACTGGTTGGTAAGTGCATAGCAAGTAACAATCGCAAATGTCAAATGACCACCATGGACCCATCTGTGTCTAACCCACACAGGACCTCATATCCAACAGTTTGTGCAGGGCCTAAAGCAGTACTACCCTGCCTTCAAAATTAAGGACAGGAATGCACTGCATCAATTATATACAGTGCAGTCCTGTCCCTATTGCATGTTTGTAGGTGCATAAATTGGTGCCTACTGCCAACACAGGCACATGTGCACCATGGTGTAAGGGGGTCTGCATTGTTGGTACGACTGTCTGTGCAGGAAGGGACATCTTGCTGCACAGAAACATCTAATTGAGGTCCCATCATCTTTCTGTGTGCTGCAGAATAACAAGATACAGAGGCTTATCCAAGTCTACAGATGACTGCAAATCTGCTAATATGGCAAGAACCATGGGTGTTGCATGGGAAAAAAAACCTGCAAAACCCATGGAAGGCCACATCTTGCATAGAGTAATGCAACATTGCAACTTAAGGTTCCAAGCCATTCTACAGAAACACAAGATGAGGAAAAGCCATGCTAAATGGATTAGCATGGCCATGTACACATGACTCCGCCTCATCCACTGCAGATGCCTTCCAAAAAGCCAAGCACCAGTGGTGAAAGTTCTTTGAAATAAGCCACACAGTCCACATATGAGGGGTGGTACCATAAATCAGGACACATCTCAAACATGCATCAATTGTACGTCACAAGACATGCAAATCCACTGTGTCATATTTGCAAAAATACATTGCCTGACTCCTCTCCCTTTGTCTTTTCAGCTGACCAAGAAAATGGTCTACAGGTGTGGGTGATGACCCTGTTTGCAAATACACAGACCGAGGAACAGCAAAAATACAACAGAGCCCTAAGCAAGACCAGTGGCATAAGGGAAAGAACACTTGACTGCGGAAGTCACATTTCAGGTACCTCAATTTATCTGTGGGCCAGCTGCTTACTCCCCTCAAATAGTTTGCAAAATAATACTAGTGTGCTGTATCCTGCACAACATTTGTGTACAGACAAATGTTCCCTGGTACCAGGATGTACAGGAACCAGCGGAGGAGGATGACTCAGATGAAGAAAAGTAAAAATAGTCGGCACTGCAGCTGGAACACACAGACGGAAGTTAGCAATTTTTTTTCTGACTAATCATGTGTGATGGGAACATATGCCATGTGCAATTTCTTTGGCAAAAGACTGTAAATATGTAAATAAACAATGTTGAAAACACGTGTGTGGGCTCTTTTCATAGTTACTGTAAGCACTTCATACATCAATACCTAACCTATGTGAATCTAGCCAATGTTACCTTGGATGCAGTGCATTCACAATTATTTTGGTGTTGCCCTGTGAAAGAACATTGTAAATGTGTCCCATTGTCTAATGCAGACAAAAAGCAAGATTATCTAATATGGTTGCCAACATGTATGACAACCATGACAGCACTTGCGAGGTGGACTACATATGTGAACCAATAAATGCAATACATGCGGAAACCTGTTAAAGCACTCATAGTACATCCAGTGTCATCTAACATATTGACATCATTTGAGAAAAATATTAAAAATCTGTGTATGTCACAAGATATATTGGCTGTCTTAGTGTCTGCACCATGTGCCTCATTTATAGCATTTTGGTGTAGTGCAGCACTGCAAGCCTTCTCAGTGTGCTGCCCTGCCTTTAAAAACATAAAGGCAGAAATGCACTGTATTGACAAGATAAGATGCATTCCTGTCCTTTTCCCCAGTGCCGGTGCACAAATTGCTGCCATGCGCCAATGCAGACACCCTTGCACCACAGTGCAATGGTGCCTGTGTTTTGGGGATGATAGTTTTGTGCATTTGACACATTTCAGGTTTGCTTAACCGTGTAAAACTGGGAATGCATCAAAATCCATGGGTGTTGCTTGTTAACACCCATGAAAATGCCTCCCGAACGCAAAGTAAGGCAGCGCAGCAACTTGTACAGTGTTGCGTTTGCTCCATAACTACAAGGCCATGTAAGGCCACACAAAGTGCCTTTGCATCTCCTTGTAAGTATGCCCGCACCTAGGAAATGTTGCAGTATCTCACCCATGCTGCACACCAGGAAGTGTGAACCCCCTTTCACTTTAGAGTCTTTGTTGTGCTGGCAGTTGGCGGTGTTGGAGTGTGAGCTGTGAAAGTGGTGTTTTCGTTGGTCCTATTGTGCTGTCATTGTTGTGTAGTTTTATTGTCATTTGTATTGTAACTGTATTGTCCATTGTGTTGTCGGGTGTCTGTCCTTTTCAGGCTTAATTATTTGTTGGGGTAGATGGAAGGGTAGGATTTTGATTGCTGTGTCCCGGGTGGGGTTCCAAGGTTTTGATAATATTGGGAAAGTCCAGAGTAAAAAAAGTCACAAGAGTTTTGGAGGACTGCTTCAGTTGGTGGTCCTCTACCTGCCAAACATGTTAGGCACTGGAGGCTGGGTCAGCAAGGGGTACCCAACTCCAGGATAGGTGTCAGTGTTGGGCCAAGGTCCAGTATCAGATGTCATGGATTTTCGACATCACTTTGGGCACCCACCAAAGCCAATGCGGTTGGGCAGACACTGAGCCCAAAAGGGGCTCTACTTGATCAACTGGGGCCTTAAATTGATGGACCTATTAGTATGCTCATAAATTGCATGATCCTGTAATTGTGTGTTTATATTAAAAATGTTGAAATTGAGAGGCCTCAATTACAATGCTTTGAAGCGGTGCGGTACCTCAAGCCTTTTTGCCAACATACCCTGCGCCAGAAATAATAGTGCAAGATGCAGCACATTCCTGTCCTTTCCCCTGCGCTGGTGCACAAATTGCTGCCATGTGCCAGGGCAGGCCCACTTGCACAATGACGCAAGGGTGGCTGCATTGCGGGAATGACTGTTTGTTTTTTGTGCAGGAAAGTACACCTTCCTGCACATAATTAATCACAAGGCCTTTTCCTATTTCTATGCATGCTGCAAGATACAGCACACATAGAAAGAAGAAAACATGGAGAAATGATATTACTCACTGTTGCGTCACCCTGGGGTAGAGTAGGGTTTTGACACATTTCCAGGTTTACAACACTAAGGGGGTCATTATGAACATGGCTGTGTTTACTGCTGTGTTCATGGCGGTGGTCATTTCAGACCGCCAGCCCCCTAGAGACCCCGCCGGCCACATAAACAACATTCTGCTGGGTCAGACCATGTTCCAGACCACCGGCCCAGCAGAATGCAGGGCCGGAACATTGCTGGTGACTCCACATGGAGCCGCCGTCAATGCAGCTGTGCGGCGGGTGCAGCAGCACCTGTCGCGCAGATCACTAGCCATAAAACGGGCACTGATCTGCACGAGGGCCCCTGCACTGCCCAGGCCAAGTGCAGGGGCCCCGGAGCACCCGTTCCACCAGCTTTTCCCTGTCGGATAATGATTTCTGCCATCGTCAGGCTGCCTGTTGGCGGTAGCCTGGCAGTGGTGGAAGGCCACCTTTGGTGGTCTCCACAGCCTTCATTATTTGGCGGCTGAGACCGCCAGGCTGGTGGCGACCATTACCCCCACCACCGGCATGGTGGTCTCAGCCGCCAATGTTCATAATGAGGGCCTAACTCTGGGAATACTATAAAATCTATAGATGTGTCCGAACACCCATTGCAACATCCATGGAATGCCTTCCTAACATATCTACAAGGCCACAGGCTTCTTTGAAGTGGCCTTGTAGATAAGGCTCTGCAGTGTGTTCTACTGTACTGTTAATTTGAGTGTCATTCCTGCAACACAGGAGTTTTGACAAAATCCACAACTAAAGTATCATGACGTTTGAGACCTAGATTTTGGTCAGGATGCCATGACATGTTGTATGACTGACTAAAAATATTATTGTACAGGGGTCTTTTCGCTGTGGCATCACATTTCCAAATATACACCATGCTGTCAGGGTTAGGTCTATACGTGCTATGTGGGACATTGACAACTTTTTAGTGAGTATCATACAACCTCCAGCACCTGATACGTGAGGTGCCAAGATACTGTCAAAGTACCCTGCAACATGGGGAACATACTTCCATTATCTGAACCTTCAAACTTAGCCCTGTGCTACATGTTCAATATACTGGCAGTACCAGGCATTGATGTCAATGTACTGTGCTACATTTACACATTTTAAAGTTCTGCATTCACTAAATACTGTACCCGTTCCTGTCTTTTAGGCAGACTTGCTAACTACACCCATGGTGAGGTGGACACCTTCTGGGGTCCGAATGTTACCAGCGAGTGTCTCCTGGTTGTTAATGTACACTGTCAAGAGTGTCCGAGTTTGTTGTTGTGCAAGCATGTGTAAGGGGCATCATAGGTCAGCTGAAACAAGCTTATGCTGACATGCTGGTGCACAACAGTAGAACACCAAAGTACAAATGTAAAGCTCACTTTGTATTGCAGCACAATATCCTATGTAGTCACACACATGATGGGTGTATCAGAAGCTGATGTTGTGCAAGCAAAGTTGTTGATGCCTGTGGCACATGTGCCATCACTTGCTCTATGTCATCTGATAAGTTTGATTCAAAAAAATGTTACATGGACAGTAGATGACAACCTGTGAACCAACACCTGTGAGACAATTGTGGTATAGTACAGTCAGATTGATTGAAGGCTTGTCAGACATTCATGGTACTTAATCTGCTATTTGTTCTGAGATCCCTACATGTACAAATGGGTTTTTGTCAACACAGTTAGTACTATAAAGGACCTGGTAGACCAGGGCAGCAGGCTTGGCATCCCTTAACCTGATTCTGAACTGGTGCACATGCCACTGCAGTAGTTATGATGTTGCATAGTCAGCATGTGTAAAACGGGGTAGCCAAAATATTGTACACCGTAAAACAAATTGTTGCTGTTAGTGGGATTCCTAAAAAGGTCTGTTGGAAGTCGAGAAGCAAGAATATGGGCCTGAGCACCATCACCTAGATAGGTGTGGCATTAGTTACAAGGGAGGTTTTGACCTGTCAACTGAGTTTATTTTGCAACGTCATTTTTACATTGCTACAGTCAGTCTACACTGTCGGGCCTGATGACATGTTATCCACTCATTGTAGTGGATGCCACCCACTAGTGACCATTTACATGCCATGGGTGCAGTTTATACCATATAATAGGGACTTCTAGGTAGCACAAATATACTAACTAGGAATATGCCAATTCAAACATCTTAGAGGGCGCACAGGCACTTTTCTATAGTTTGACAGGGCTAAAGTGCGCAGAGTTCTAAAACTACCAAAAACATACAGTCCACTAAAAAGTGAAAAGTATGGGGTGATCACACAAAGGTGGATTTCCTACAATAAAATGTTTTATCATGCATCCTATGATGCATGCAAACTCAAAGTAGGTAGTATTCCAGTCAAACATAGTCTTCATAATGTAAGGCTGGAATGGAGCAAGACTGTTCAGAAGATGCAAGATGGTGTCATTGAGACTGATGCCACGCTAAGGTTATCACATTACATTTTGGCTAGAACAAAAACGGGGGACTGCATTTGTGCATTTGATTTGCATTGTCTTAATAGTGCCATTTGGGCAGAGAATTTTCCTATGCCTTGCATTAAGGATCTAATTTCTGTGGGTCACTCCAAACGGTTCTCAAAACTTTACATTTATCTTTGTACTGGCTAATATCTGGTAGAACTAGACTATGATTCTTTATTGGATGCCATTTGGAATGGCCTCACTGGCATCTGACTTTCAGAAAGTAATGTCCAAAATGCTCATGACCCTATCCAAAGCAGTAGCCTTTCAGGGTGATGTTATATATCCCTCCCTCTCTTTTGGAGTTGATGAGAGAGACTATTTTGGTCATGCACTATCCGGTAAAGGTGTATAGCCCAAACCAGGATTAGTGGATGGCATTGTTAATGCTCGTCATCTGACAGACAAAGGAAAAACTCAGTCTTGGGATTGCAAGTTTTATTCGAAACGTATTCAGAACTTTGCTGGTTTAACTGAGTGGTATAGACATTTACTGAAAAGGAACACTTAATGTTTATGGTCAAATGACTAGCAACATAATTTTGAGTTAATCAAGTACAGCCAGCTCTTCAACTGTATATTGATGGACAAAATACAAATGTAACCATAGATGTGAGTACATGTGTGGTACCAACACAAATAGATGGCAATAAAGAATTAACTATAGGGTTCACTTCAAGAAGGATAAAAAGTAGAATTGCAGAAGATGTTGCTGTGTTTGTGGTACTGAGAATATTAGACCTGGTTTGTGAGCAAGACGTTTTATTCTATGTACTGATCATAGTCTATTATTGGTTTTGTCATTGCTGGAGAAAAAACATAAGCATGGCTAGGTTAGCAAGACTTGCAACAAAAAATCTTGAATTAATTCTAAAGGCAGACTGTATAGCTGGTGGAAAGAATATCAAAGCAGATTTTTATGCCAGTTACCTGGAGGTAAAAATCGAGAGGTGGTAAGCAATGAGGAATTGGAGGAGTGTATCATTGCTAAAGTGGAGGATGTTTTAGTTTGCTTTGACATGTATAAATGGAAACAGAAGTTATTGGAAGATCTGGACCTTCAGTTAGCTGTGGATTATGTTGCTAAAGGGTGGTCAAAGAAAATATTACAGCCTTTTTCAAACGTGGCTCAGGATCTTTCTTTGGAATTCCTTGGAATGAGGTTTGATAGTAGAGGGGGACAAACATCTAGCACATTGCTGCCTGACAAGCAAGTTCAGAAACAGCTCATCATTTTGGAATGAGTGCTACCAAATGTAGAGCTAGAGAATGACTTAAGTGGTCATCTATTGATAGAGAGGTTGAATGTTCGATTACCATTTGTATTCAATGTAATCTGACACACATTTGGTCCATGAAGTACCTGTGGCATTGTCGGTCATTTGTCCAGATAGTGTGGCAAAGAGCAGGAGTTGACTTTCTAGTCCCATTTCATATACAGCCAAACCAGATACAGTATTTCATGGAAATAATAGATTGTTTACCTAGATGAGTGGAAGCCAAATGTGTCAATGAACTAACCACATCAAGTGTGTAAATTTTTAGGTCTGGAAGTTTTTGCTAAGGAAGGTGTTATGATTGAGATTTCGTGAGATGTGTATTAGCTGCAGCAGAGTGGAGTAGCAGAGCAGAACAACCATGGATACACCAAGAGTTGGCTATTGTTTCCAGCACCGGGCACTGAGCCTTTTGAGTTTTCCCAGGAAGCTGTTCAGGGTCTCATGTGCACCAGCAGTTTGGAGGCTCCTTGAGGTCTGTCAGCATTGGTATTCAGCCATCAGCCACCTACACACCGGGTCCCTGTGCCTCCAACCAAAACACGGCCTTGCTCCTCTTGGATAGCCAAATTGAGTCCCACCCAGCTGGCTAACCTTTTCTTAAGTCCCACCAAGCTTTTGGCTTGTTATCTTGTCTGGGGATTGGAGGAGAGAGAGGAAGTGGGTGATGCTGCCTGGACTTCAACCTGTCCAACATGTATAGGAACAGTGTGGATGATGGAGCGACAGTGAGGCACTGGAGGTGAGTGAAGAAGCTCCTGAACAAAGTTCTGAAGAGGCAACTGGCTGTGCTCATGCCCTTCGGAGTGGGTTCTGCTGCAGGCACCTAGTGTTGACTGTCTAGCTTGGCTTGAGCATGCGGAGGTTGGGAAATCAGATTCCCGAGGATCTCGGGCCTGCAGATGTTTCTTACCTGGTTGGCTCTTGCTGTGCTTCCTATGGAGGATGGACCCTGTGGCGTGTGACTCTCTTCCCCCCCCCTCCCCCCCCCCCCCCCAAAAAGAATAAATCATTACAAAAACCAATATGTAAGGCTTTTTGGAACTGTTGAGACGAAGTCTGTTGGGGATGGTGAGGTAGCGTTGAGTCCTTCAATACATATTATCGCCTAAACTGAACTCCGGGGGGGGGGGGGGGGGGGGGGCAAGGCAACATACTGTCATATAAAAATTAGCCAGCATTTTGCATCCTACAAGTATGCATCAAATTTGAGTGAGAATTCTTCTTCAAGAACATTGTTCCTTTGCAACAGGGCAGAATTGAAAGCCTTAAAGCATCAAATAGTATTGGAAGTGTACATCTCTTAACAATTCTATTGTCCCAGCAGGATCCAATAGGCTTAAGCCTCATCGTATGGGCAACGGAAGCAATGACAGAGCGTTGAACTCATTAACTGCCCAGGAGGAGTCATCCTTGTCTGTTGCGACCATCCAACCTCCTGCAACAGTTGCTCCCTTTCAACTTTTAGTGTGGGTCCTGTTTAGAAGGAGAAATCGTTGATCTGAACCACCTTAATGTCGCGCAGAACCCAGGATCGGTAAAGCTGTTTTAATCAGACAATGTAGCCCAGCTCGGGGCCATTACTGGCTTGAACGCACCAACTCACTAAACCGCTAATTAAAACACAGGTTCATGAACTGGGTTTAAACTCTGAGCTCCTTGATAGCGACTCCACGTACAATTCTGCCTCCGGTCCTGTCAATCCTAATCCCAGTGCAAATAAATCCTCTCTTCATGCAATTTACCAACTTCTACATTCATCCATTTTAGCTATTGATCGAGTCCATCCTGGAGATGAGTCTTCCTTGAATTAACAACATTCTGACCACCCGTATATCTATTTTAGCATCTAGCTCTGCATCAAATTCATTGTCATGAAGTACAGCAGTCAGTCAGTCTTCTAGGAAGCTTCACGTATCTTTGGAATTTCATCTAGCTCATGACTGCCCGGACCAGACTGTCACCTCCCCCCAAGCCCTGGGGAATTCTTACACATGATACTGAATAATATCTCTATTACGTTCCATCTGAAAGTGGGGACATCAAGCTTTTTGGGGATCTTCTAATCCAGTAAGGTCGGTTAGCCTCCTTGGAGTGCCATTGGAAGCATTAGAAATGTTTGTTTTTAAATATCATTGAGGCTGAACACGGTGAGGGCCTCTGTACAGACCCCTTGGGAGTAACTCTTAATTCAATGACTTCTCTGTCGAAGATTACAGTAGATGTGTTCAATTTGCGGTCGCAAAAAATTGACATTTTACTTAAAGCTTAGAATAGTGCTTCAAATACCAAATTTTGATCCGAAACCTTCCAATCTCAGAGTAACATTCAGTCAAATAGCTTGACTCACTGCTTAACCATTGATAAACTAGGTACGTTGCCTGATGTGATGAATATAATAAACTTGTGGAAACAGATTGAACTTTATATGCTAGACCATGCAATTGGTAGGCAGTGGTATGTTCGAATTTATGAAAGATGGCCAAAACAGACTGAATCCAACAGTGAAACACTCCAGCGTTTGTCTGATAGGGACTCAGTAGCCAACATTCTCTATAGAATAAATCTGCCATTGCCTACTGGTCTTCCAGAGCTGCATCCTCAAACCCTGTGATTAGGGATGAAGAGTACTGTAAGGGTGAGCTGACAGCCTCAGTCAGCCCTCGGGACTCCGTTGCCCCCAGCAGAGGACTTTTTGCCTACAGGATTGTCCAGGAAAATTAGGAAATGATTTTGAAAGCTTCCAAAAATAACCCAATAGATGGCCCAGAGGGGCACTCTTACCCTAGGGGGGCTGGCACACATTGTGAATCTTGTCCACAGCCCCCCTCGGAGTCTATAGCCTAGCCACCTGACATAAAAGAAAATTGAATGGAGCAACATCACCACAAATTGGATTCAGTTGGAGCACCAGCCTTTGATCGCCCCCAATACTACATCTTGGGACCTCAATGGGAACACAGAGGACTCCTAATGTAACATCAACAGGCCCCTATACGGCCATTTTATGAACTCAAAGTAATCTAGTACTGCAATATCTGAGAGTTGTGTGAATATAACACAGCTCAATGCAGCATTAGGGACAGATGGAAAGCACAGTGGAAGTCACTGCCCAGCCTTCTAGGTACACCATCACTACAGGAGGAACGAACTGTCACTCCACCTCTGCCAATGATCACATTAAGTTGGAAATGACTGAGGGCGGTAGGTTTCATCCTCTGGGTTCAGAAATCACAAGATTGAGTAACATCACTACTAAACCACAAATCTACATTTGAAGGAAAATTGGCCCACGACAATGGAGTAATGTAAAACGAGCATGAAGTGTCTGTCCTCCAGACCAGTTGTCTCATGAACAACCATTAGGAGAATAACACTACCAGGAAGGGACAACTGCTATATTTCCATCCATGATTCCAGAAGTTAGTTCAGGTTCAATAAACGATGTGCAAAATTAAGGGCTGCTTCATTTAGAATATTCATTGACGGACCCTCGGAAAGCAGGCATCACTTTCATTACACCAAGATCACAAACAGAGCGATCCTGGGTGCGAGAGAGAACTGCTCCATTATTTTTCAACCTCTTTATCGAAGTAAAGGTCCCATGACATTTCAATTCGAGGAATGCTTTTGTGTTTATTTGTCCTAATTTCTGCTCTGACAAAACAAACCCATTTATTTTAAGCTAATTCCTCGTCTAATGGTTTGAAGGAATCCACAAGGTTGAATTACTTTTAATCTTCATTGGCTCTTTAATAATGGAAAATAGTGAACAATTCCTGGCATTGGGGGGGGGGGGAGTGGTAGAGGTTAAACTATTAAGTAACCATCCTGTTCCCTTGCAGAGCCCTTTTCCTCACTCTGTTAGTAGAGGAAGGAAAGCTAATAAGGTACCAACGTTTTCCATATAAAGAAATTTTGAGGGCAACCATTTTGGCGCTAAAAAATTAAGCCATCACATTTTACGATATTGCTTTGATGCTAAATTATTGCAATTTAAAAGGAACTCAGCCAACACTGTTCTCCTCGAAAATGAAGATTGTGTATGGCTCCCCCGGGTGTGAAGTTATTCCCATGCAATCCGATTATATTTTGGTTTTGGAATTATCCCATTAAGGATTATATAGTCTCCTTCTCTACAACTTCTATACCCCGCCACAGTGGGTGCTCAAACAAAGAACAAATATTTGACAGATCACATCGCTAATCTGCAGTTTGAGAGGGTTGACATGGAACTGATTCTGATTAGTGATCTTAAAATCTTAGAACCACAATGTTTGATCCTGGACCTGTTGGCCGATCTTTATGATTAGTAACATGATGGATATGATTTTAGCACAAATCCAACCTGCAGATATAACTCTTCCTTCTGGAAAAAATTCCAGTAATCAATCTAAATGGATTTTGTGGCTCCTTATGTAGCTACTAGACCGACACATTTTCTGAGTAGAGCAAAACGTCTTCCACTACTTATTGGTCTCCTTGGGCTTATTTGACCATTTGTCTTGTTTGAAATAGTCCAGAGAATGAAGACTGGCTCACGTCATGGTAGTTAATTGGTGTCTTAAGTACCACAACTGTTTACCATTGATTACCGATCAATACAAGTCATGAAAGGCTTTAATGGAAGTTATACTGAGAAATGAAGTATTGTGAGTGAACCAAACCAGGGGGAGGAACTCTTAGATCACTTTTGTCTCCTTGGTTCTAGATTCAGCTTCGGCACTCTGTTACCCTGGGTGGGAACATTTTCGCTTCATTAGGGGCCTCATGCTCTTTTGGGGGAAATCGTAGCTTCTCGAATCAGAATTGTCCCATAATCCACTTTCACTTTCATGGTATACTACTGGATTATGACTCATGACGAAGGATCTTAGTTAACTAGTAAAGTGCTTCACTAATATTTGCACTGCAGAAGCTCACCATGCGTGACATTATATAGAGCCATGTATAAAGCCAAATGCTAGAAAGTGAAGGCATGCATTGAAGCAAAGCATTGTCATATTATTAGACAGGCCACAGTGCAGGAGGATGTCTTTTTGGGGTCTAATTCGCACCCAGCCTCTGTATTGAACACTAATGATGCTTCAACATGGAGGGCTTATCTGAAAGGTCTGTATTTTGAATACAGAGCAGCAGTGTCTCCAGATTTGGCGCCCCAGAACTCAAATAGATTTAACACATCGATTGCGGTACCCCTGGGTATAGCTACAATCAAATGGTCTAAATCTGAGATGGTAAGCCCAAGGGCAGCCATTGAGAATATGGTGATCACTGAGGAAGCAATATTGGGTCTTTTAGCCTTTTCTAGAACTTTTAGTTCTCCAGTCCCCAATGAGTTCCCTTTCAGTTATCAAACTAAACTTAGGGGCAGATTTAAGGAAAGTGGCACTGCATTGGGCGCAACACACTTTCCTTGCATCCCTTAGTGCCCCTCCTGCCACCATGTGCACGCTGTATCTATTTTGCCGCTAACCCTGAACAGTATATAGGGGCTTATTGTATACTATGGTGTAAGCGGTAAAAGTGTCAAAAAAAAGATGCAAAAAATCTTAGATTTCTTTGCACCAATCTTTCGCTCCCCTCCTCCCCCCGCCTACGGGGGAACACCCCCTTTGCATGCATTATACCTGACACAGGATTAATGTAGTGTAAAGGGCTACAAAGTGGTGCAATGCATAAAAATGATGCTAAGGCAGCGCTAAAGTGGCGCTTGGCTCCCTTGAATCAGGATCTTGGAGAGATGGAAAAATCTCCTATGCTATCTTTTCACAAGTGTAATGGAGACTGAGATCCTACCTGAATCCTAGAGAGTGCCATTACATCCTATTAACAAGAAGTCAGTGAAAGTGAGACACAAGAATTAACAAGAGCACTATTGGATCTTTGCCCATTTGCTTTTGGGGAGCTTGAGGAATGGATCAATGCTAGGAAAATATTTCCCCTCCACCAAACAGGATTTAGAAAATTCTCCGAGACCATAGATGATACGTTTACAATGAACCTTTGGCCCAGAAATCTATACCAATAGAGGGGTGAAACAGGGCTGTGTGCCTGCACTCCTGAACTGTATTCTTTACACCACTGACCTAGTTCAAACCTTGCAGAAGGAAGTCCTTTTTCTCCAAAACTAAGTTCCACCCATATTCCAGCTCTAAAATATGCAAATAATACTCTTAATTGCACTCCCACCAACCTACAACGAGCATTAACTTGCTTCCATCAGTTTAATAAAGTGAATGATCTTAGGCTCAATATGAGAAAAACAAAGATAGTCTAGTTTGGCAAAACCATGATGAACTTTGTCATCACATCCATTTTGTGGCGATTTATAATAGAGCAAGAATGCTGCAGTTCAAGTTGAGGACCCTTTATCATGAACTTCACAGTCCAACCGGTTTGTCAATATTAGTTTTGATAAGGGCAAACGTGATTCTTGCAGTAATTTATGGCTCAGTTTAGGTGTAAACTCAGATTTTGAAAAAATCGCTTCTGCAGTAATTTGCTCCATGGCCAACTAAGACTAAAGATTGGCTTGATTAATCTTGGGTCCTTGGCGGAGCTCCAGTTTTTGAACTAATGCTTCGGGTTGAGGCGTTCACAGGGCAGTTTATGAAGTATCTCATTTGGAGGGAATTGAATGTTTGTCAAAGTGCATACCTCCAATGGGATTGCTAATTTGCACAGGATATTAGATCCACTGGCCGTAGAAGAATAGCAAGGTATAACAATACAATGTCTTTAGAACTATCGCCAGTACGGCAGCCAATTGTGGCTTCCATTAATAGAAAAATAGTTGAAGTCAGCAAGCTGATGCATTGCATATTACTGCTGCCAACTTTTATGGCTTCGGCTACTCAGACTTGTATAGATCGGCACTTAAAACAAGGTCAGATTTCTTCTAGTTAAACCTGCCTTTCTGAAATATGGTCTTTGCAGATTGGGAACTAAATTGAATCTACTTTTATCTATGTACCTGCTGGGCATCGACAGTCTGGAAACTCATGTACAGTGATATCAACTATTAGATTATTCCAAAAATTTAATTTATTCATATTACATATGTCTACTATGAGTTGGAGGTCAAATTTGTTTATTTGAAAAGAGGAAGGTGTGTGGAATATGGTACATCTATTTGTATTTCATGCTGGGGCACACCCGTGGTCTACTAGTGCTGTTTTCTCCCCATTGGTCATTTACGTGTTCCACTTCACAACATATTTTTAATGATGTGAGTTCAGGGTCAGTTGATCTGGCCTGGGCTCCCATGAAGAGCTGTCTTCTTCGCTTGTTTTAATTAACTTTAAACTGCGTTAATAAGAAGAGGACCCATCTCTTTATTCCAGTTCACTACGTATTTATCTGAGAAACCGCTTTAGTGTGGCATACCAGACACACCAAGACACACTGCATAGGAATCTGAACCTTATCTATGTATAAATATTTTTGGATATTTACTCAACTTTTACATTGAAGAGAATGCATCTTCTCTCAAGTCTGGTACTGATTCCAGATCGGTGCTCTACTATCGAACAGTTTTGGCCGCAGGTACTATGTTTGCCAGGAGAGAAAAAGAATTATAACTTTTGAAATCTAGTCACTAAAGCAAATTACTTGGGTATACACTGATGCTGAGCCACACGATGGCAGTGTTTCCTTGCAGTGCTGGTAGTCATGTTTATTCTCAAAGTGCCTAACCGCAATTTGCAGAAATGTCAGGCTTTTTAAAAATGCTTTGCAGAAGCGCTGTCACGTAATTTATTTAGACATTTCATTGGATCTGAGTAATTTAGTGCTCCAGACACTTGTACACTGATCATACTCATACTGTAATCATTAAAATGATAGGTGACTGTATTTATCTGAAAATAGTCACATTTCAACTATTAGTCAATGTATTTATTCGTGCTAACTGTACTCATTTGGCTGCCATCTTTTCACTTCTAAATGGTGACATGACTTGTGACCAGGCCCAGTCGACTAGAAATATTTTTACATAAACTGCTTTGCAAGTTTCATGTTCTTGTCCTCTCAGCAGATGCTTTATGGAGTAGTGCTAGTTAGTTAGAATAAGGCTATTGTTTAATGCTGGGAACTGTTAGATTAATCACTCTAATAGAAGCTTGGCCGTGGGCATGCAGTGAGTGGGTACGGGAGAGAGCTTCCTAAATCAGACAAACGAGACTGTTGCTAACCTCAAGGCCGTACAGGTGCACATCTCTTGGTTCAGTCCGGGGAACCAGGGTAGTCTACCTGCTCAAGAGAACATCGTCTTCTGATTGGATCGTCTAGAGTTGGTGGGATTCAGTTTCCAGAGCCTTCTACTGTGTTTTGATTGTTTTCCATAGAATATTTTACCAGACCCTGTTCTGACTTCGTTGAGAGAGGACCAATCTTGAGCTCTGCTGATTCTCTTTGCCCAGGGTGTTTAACTTCATGCTTGAGTACCTGCGCCTTTCCCCTGAACCTTAATTTGATTCTTCTGGTGCTGACACCTTCCTCTTTGCACTTCCCCTTGGCACTTTTGATGGCTTATTTAGATTAAGGACCTTCCTTTATGGAAACCAGGTTATTTCTTTTTCTGTGCTCTTTATGCCATCCTATTTGCATCTTTTTCCTTTATAATAAACACTTTTTAGATGGTATATTTATATTGATATACAGGTTTTTTTTATAAATTGTTTCACTATGTGATAGTAAGGTTTATTGAATTTTGCTAATAAACCTTTGTGGCTTGTACATCATCCTGTCATTTCTGTGGAGCCACACTCGTTTCACTATATTTGAAATGTGGGACTGATGCTACCTCCTTTCATAATCTTAAATTTGCAACCAAAGGTCCGTACAACTAGTGGAGTATTTTGTATGCTGACTACACTAAAATATTTAGGCATAGAGCGAGCAGATGGATCAATGTAAACTGACTTTTACCCTTGATTTGAAAAAACACGTGGATTTGCAAATGCTCACACAACCCTCTCATCAGTGATTACAATCTTTTATATTTGACACAGTACTTGTCACATCGTAGTGCTGCAAATAACAGATGTTGTTTTTGCTTAACCCATAGATCTTCTACTTCTCCATTAACCTCTATGGTGTTCTCCCTCCAGTGACACTTTTTTGTAGAAAGAAGATAAATGGGGATGGTGTGGAGAGGCTGCCTGTATGTGTGTATATATATACATATGTATGTATAAAGTTAAGAACTCCTCAGAATTTCAGTCGTTAATTCAATAACTTTACCGCTGTTTGGTGAATCTCAATGAAACGTACCAGACCTAAATCTTTTTCTACATTGCAGAGGATGGGAAGTTTCGCAGTGATTGGTCATGGGGGTGCAAAGATACAAGGGGGTCCTAACACATTTTATTTTCCATAGGTTTTGTATTTTGCGTAGCGCAAAAAATGCTGGACAGATTTACATGAAATTTGGCAGGATTAGACATTGGTATGCATGTGATCCTTTTGGGTACTACAAGTAAGCAAGATTTATTTTTTTTATTTATATTTTTAGTTATAAGGCATTTTAACTGAGCGATCTGTGTTGAGAGGCACTGGTGAGAGGAAAGCAAGATGGCTGCAGTCGAATGAGGCTCCTGCAGTATTTACACTCAAGCACCCATTATGTATTAATTACTGTCAATACCCTGCACCTACCGACAGTGGAGACCCATAGAGTGCTGACGGAGGACGAAGATCACCTGAATAATGCCTGTCTGTGCTCCCTGGCAAAGATGTGCACTTCCTGCAGCCACTGGTGGTGAGGCCTACTGGGATCAGTGATGTGATGGAGCCCTGGACCTGTGGCACTTCACGTGGAGGGCTGACTACTCAGTAGATAGTGAGCAAGTCTTGGCATGGATGGATTGATGGAGACTAGCGAGGGCCCTGGAGTTGGCTATGGGAGGACCAGGCGGAGTTGCGGACCTGGCCCCTGTGACTTGTGGCCAGGTGGGGTGAGCGGTCTGGGTGTCGTGGCCTGCAGTCAGAACCCTTCAGATGATGCGGCCGGACCTGGCTGATTGCCCCACTCCTCTCTATTGCCAGGATGAGACTGCTCCCGATACTGGATGTCCTTGAAGAGATACTGGCCCAGGTGAGCATGTGTGTTTGGGAGTTAATTGTTGCAAGTGTGGACCTGGGGAGAAGGCCTAGGAGTTCGCAGGGCCCAAAATTACTGCAGGTTGTCTAGGACCGGCCTGGCTGCCGAACTGTCTCTCCCCCTGATTTGAGGACTTGGTTTGCTTTGCGTTCTTGCCTGCAGTATCCTACACATTTAACCAAACGGCTCCCTGTACAATTACATCCAGCTGCATTCCTTGTCACATATCATATTTTATGAATATATACCCAAGGTCTATTCCTTTAGCAAATGGACATACCTCGCATCAGATGGTGTCTGACCACTGAGGTGTGTGCTTCTCCCGACCTGATAGTACATCTATGTACTTCCAGATCTCCTCCACACTAGACAATGGATCATACTGTAGTGCATGGGAAGTGCCTTAATACACACAGATTGCAAGTGTGAACAACATTATCTGGAACATATGAGCAGAGAGATTGATTACCTGCATGTTCTAACTCTCTACAAGACAGAGGGGGGGGGGGGGGGGTTGAGTCCTACACTTCTATATCCATTTAGAATGCTCATGCCCGATCTGAGGCTTGGGGAAGGTGTGATGGGACTAATTAACGTTGAACTCCACTAACACTATGCAATACTTACTGTGTTGGGAAGGCAGTGTTACCTCCCAAAACTCCTAACCCCTAAATAATGACTTGACTGTCGACAACAAACGGTCCCCTGACATCTCTATTACAACTACCATGGGCAAAACACACACCAAGCAGACCAAATGACATTTTGATGCCCACAAAGCGGCCCGGGCCTCCACTGACAATGAGGACCATGGAGGCAAAATAAACCCAGTGCTTAATTTGTAAATACAAAGGTGCTGGTGCCCAAAGCCCTCTTAATATGAGGCTGCTGTAATTAAATGTGTGAACATGGACTACTGAGGCGGCATAATCCTGAAGCCATCTCGGGCCTCTTCAATCCATATCAAGCCACATGCTACCCCTTCAGCTCACTCTTGCAGCTTTTTACCTTCTCCCTTTGTGATGCTTTTTCGTTTTTCCCTGCATCCATCTTTCCAATATGTGTCTTTGTCTCACAGCAAATGCTTGAGACTAAAGAATAAGCCCCGGTCCTCAAAAATAAGTGCCGGTGCTCTGCACCGGAAACGAGCACAATTTAAGCACTGGGTAAACCTCTCAACTGGTGAGACGATTGTTGCATGGCAAGAAAGCGTTTTCATGTCATCCAAGCCAGAGTCTCACCTCAATTGAAACTAAAATGGACTATGTTCTCCCGAATTGATGCCATCACAAATAAGCTGGAATGACACAACGGCTGCATCACTGAGGTTGAGCAGCGAATCTTTGTTATGGAAGACTCAGATACAAATAGGAGCAAATGGAGGTTAACCATGAACAAGGTCCTCAAAGTAATCGCTGCCCTAAATGAATATTTAGCGGCTCGTTCCCGTAGGAACAACCTCCAATTTATGGGAGTACCCGAGACAACCAATATCAGCAAGGTGGAGACATTTGTTGAGCATCTACTTACGATATTTGGTATAGATGCTTTCTCCAGTCTACTTTTCCAGTCTACTAGTCGTGGAACACACCCATAGGGTGTCCACCTCCCAGTGCTGCAGTGAGGCCCATAATAGCATACTAAAATATTGGGACAGAGATGCGGCTCTACATCTGGCCAAAGAACAAAGCACATTACAATTTGAGGGCAATGCCATCGCTATTTTTCCGACTTCACTATTTCTGTGCAAGAGGCTTGACGGAAATATGGCCCAGTCAAACAAAAACTCCAAAAAGCCAACATGCATATGCAATGCTGTACCCAGCTATTCTCTGTATTACCCATGTATTGAACAGCTGACAAAGTGGGGGAATTTCTGAAACGCAAGGTGGATAGTGCTCCTTCTGCCAGAAAGTTTATCGCCTCATCAGTGCTGTCAGACGTCAGTTGACTGAACAACCCAAAATCAGCTATCCACCGACTATACTAGGCTAGGCTGCAGTACCATAAGACAGTTCACATTCATAAAGATGGCAACCAACCAGGGTCCCTCTTGCCTCACAGGCCCAGCGGTGCACCACACTGGGACCCTCAATATTGCTGAGAAATGATAGGCGCATGCTGCTTTGTAGCTACGTGGCTGTAGTACATCTGACATTGGTCATTTGTGGTAGAATTCACACTTGAAATGTGCACTAATGCTGCTTCAGACACCCTTGTTTATTCGAGGAGGAACTGCCTGGCTTAGCACCTAGTGGGCCACCCTGAAAAGTGTTGGAGTCTGCACAATCTTGATTGAAGTAAGATTTATTAAGATATAACGTAACAGCTTTTCCATCCGTCCGCCCACTTCACTTCTCCGTTGCAACTGCCACCCACAACCCCACATTCACAAACCAACATTCTACGTTCTTTACATTCCACATTCCATGGTCCGGTCACGCGGAAAGCACGAAGGACACAACCCAACACACCCCTTACGGATTTCCTTTTTCTCCTCACTCCATTTTGGCTTCATACTTTATTATACCTCTTTATTGACTCCATTAATTCTGATTTCCTAACATCTGATACATTTCCACCCCTATTAGCTGTCTAAACCTGGTGGTCCATGATTCCAATGCCCTCTATCTTCCCACCTTTCACATACTGATGTTCACATTGTGCAAACTTGATCACTGTTAGAACTCCTTCTGGCATAATTCAATCTTCGATCTTCAGATGGTTGATCTGCACTACCAAATTATTTTTTTGCAGTTTTTGAATTAAGGGACGGAAATGTTTTCCTTGAAAGAATGGGCCGTTACTGTGGGTGAAGGGTGGATGGATGGGACTCTTATCTACACCATTGTATGCGTGCATATTCACACTTGATACTCTACATGGCTGTCAGACAATCATTTTGGGAGGTGAGGCCACCCACATCACACATTGTAACACCAGACCGCGAGGGCTGTGCCTTGCCAAGAGTGGAGGAATCTTGTGCTCGATTAGAGATGAGCTGGGGAAACTTGAGGCTTGTCTCAAAATTATGGAGGATGGGTTAGGAGGCCCTCCTGATTCTATTATTGCAGGTTAACTCCGAGAGACAATCACTGAATATAAAGACATGTCCGAGTGAATGTCTATTTCATGGGAAGAACTAAACTGTCAGAGTATGGTGAAGAGGAATGATCAGGACATACATTTAGTTACCATCATACAGAGCCCCTGAGGTTCTAATTTTATCTTTGAAATCATAGATGAAGAGGGAGTCCCACAATTGGACCCTGGGCATACTCCGAACATTCTCAAGATACTACCAACCCATCTATTCCTCATGCAGACCACCACAATAGATACTGATACCTAACTAAAAGATGTTGAATTGGGCTGGCTCAGTGATGCCCGAGGAGTTTTTATCTGCTGATACAGAGGAAGATGAAATCAGAGAAGCCATAGTGTAGTTACGTCCTTGTTGATCCCCTGGCCTAGAATGGCTACCAGCAGACTTTCACAAGACATAAGTCAGTCCCTTAGTACCTATGCTAAAGGAAGTGTATCGTGAGGCTTTGGGAAAATGAGCAGCTGCCCCCTTTAATGTGTGAGGCAAAAATGATCACACTGCTCAAGCCTGGCAAGCCACTGGACCACTGCAACTCTTACAGAACTCGCTCCCTTACTAATTGCAACATTAAAGTCGTAGCTAACATTCTCTCAAACAGGCTAAGTCCCCTCATGACTTTTCAGGTGTGGCCCGACCAGTCAGGATTTATTCCAGGGTGCGCTACTTCCCATAATTTGACCACCCTATTCATTCTCATGCAAGATATAGACCTCGAACTAGCAGCTGCTGCTGTGTTCCTTGATGTCACAAAGGCTTATGAGTTAGTGGAGTGAGATTATCTGATGGCGCTACTTCGATGCATGGGATTTCCACTCCAGCTTTTGGCTTGCATCAACCTCCCTTAATCCTAACCCACTGCTAAGGTGCATCTGAATAGGTCACCCTCAGCCTTTTTATGTATTGAACACAGTAAGCGGTAAAGATGTCGCTATTACTCTTTGCGCTAGCGATTGAACCTCCTGCAGCCAAACTTCGCCAACATTGTGATTACACTGTCCAATACCCTACCAGGCATATATTGATATTCTATGGTGATATATCATACCTCTGAGAACTGAAGACATGTTTGAATAAGGTACTGCATGAGTTTGTGCAATTTTTGGCGCCCTCTCAGGTATTAATATTAACTGGTAGAAGTCCTCCCTTTTCCCCCTCACACCTGCCACAGTCCGTTTTCAGCCAGATTTCTTGCTCCAATTGTGTGACTAGGTCCTCAAATACCTTGATAGTCATAACACAAGACCAATATGAACTAACCCACACTAACTACGGAGTCACCTTAATTGCGATTACTGATAGAATTACACACTGGGTAGAGTTGCCCCTCTCCCAGCGGGCCGCATCTCACTCATTCTGCCAAAACTGCTTTATTTATTCCTCAATATTATGTATTCCACAGGGCTGCATTTTTTTTTTTTTTTTCAGACTCCTAAAATTACAATTGATTAGACTTGCTTGGATGGGTAAGCAACCAGGTATTCAATTGGATGTACTTACATAACCCTTCCTGAAGGGCGGTTTTGAAGCTCCAGACATGGATCTTTATTATTTATGTGCCCTAGCACATTATGCTGTATATTGGTACAAGCCGCCCCCACATATGCCACATTCGGCGATTGAACAGGGGTACATGGTCCCTCTTCCGTGTTCTGCCTATTTAGGTGCGTGTGACAAGCAGATTGGCCCTCAGGGTTCTACCATTCCATGCACAATGACCTCATGGGAGAAAATGGCCAGGAGGCTATCCAAGCCTCTGCTGTATTCACTGCTTGTTCCATTACTCTCACTATGCAATGCTTGCTGATACTTCAATAAGCAACGTGCTGAGACACTGCTTAAAGCTGGACTCCACACACGGGGCAATCGTCATGCAGAAAAGTTGTTTATAGACAGGGAATCATTATTTGAAGGAAATTCACAGCCCCCCCCCCGTTAGACAGATTTATTTATGATAGCCTCTGACATAACACTAAAGCAGTTACTCCCAACTTCTCTAAGGAACATCCCACTCGCCAGACACTACACAAACTGCTAGCCTCCACAAGCCCTGAACATTTGGGCGCTCATTACAACCCTGGCAGTCGGTGGAGAAATGGCAGTAATACCCCCAACAGGCAGGCTGAAAAAATGACCGCCATGCTAAACCGCCACTTCTCCACTCTGATCGCCAGGGTGGTAACGACCGCTGGGCTGGAGACTTCGGTCTCAAGACCAGCGGCTGTCAGAACACCGCTGGAGGTATCACGCCCCCGCATACCGCCATGGATTTCATGGGGTTCTGTACCACCATGCAATCCATGGCGGTAGGCACTATCCGTGCCAGGGAATTCCTTCCCTGACACTGATAGGGGTCTCCCCTCCCCTGAGTCCTTCCCCCCCCCCCCCCAAAAGGTGGCAGAACCCCCCCACCTCAACATCGAAACAGACCCCACCCTACACGCATTCAGACACCATTAAACATACCAACAAACGTACCAACAGTCATACACGCGCACACATACAGACATACACGCACACATACTCAGACACAACACATTTTCAAACACACAACACCCCCCTGCATGCATACATGCACTCACACGCCCTCTACACACTCAGTCACACCCCCATGCACGCACGCACACACACACAACACCCCCCACCTCCCTCCCCTAATGGACGATCACCTTACCTGGTCTGGTGATCCTCCAGGAGGGGACGGGATCCATGGGGGCTGCTCTGCCACCAGCACACCACCACACCGAATCATGGGACGTGATTTGGTGGGCGGTGTTCTGATGACGTGGCGGTGGAGCAGCCTCCACTTCCCCACCGACCGCCAGCATGGCTGCTGGCAGCTCTCCATCCGAAAAAGGACGGAGGGCTGCCATACGCTGTGGAAAACCGCCTGCACTGGCGGCCTTCAGTAAGGCGTTACCTCGACGGTCTTCCAAAAAGACCACGGAGGTTAAAATGAGGGCCTTGGTCTCAATCCTATATCGCATAGCACAATGGCTCTATTGCTGTCAACAAACTGGACGTAAAACCTCAAGCACTAGACTGAGGATTATTCACTTTAAATTCTTACACCAAATAGAAAATATCTATATAATCTGGCAGGTGTATATTATATGTCCAGATGATAGATGTAAGATGTGGAGCAGAAGGATTGGACTTTCTATGTTTAGCTTGGAGATGTGGCCCAGTTCGGGCATCCTGGGGGGAGGTGGCAGATGCACTGTATCGTGATAGGACAAGACCTCAAGCTGACACCCCTACAGGACCTATTGGGGCATATTGCTGATATAGAGGGCAGATACCGGAAATATGTGGCACTAGCCACTACTTTTTGCAAGAGACGAGTAGCATGTTAATGGGGCAGAGGCTGAGCGCCTAAATTCAAGGAGTAGTTGCACGACTTCGACTTCTTATACTGTAAAGACCAACTCACATCCTACGCTGAACTCCTCCCCACAGGCTTGCAACCCAGGATATCTGGGATCCCTTACATACATACTTATTGACACAACAGTTAGGGGCAAGGAGAAGACAAGCCTCACGTTGAGTTGACACACCTGGCACGCTGCTATGGGTGATATACTTGCCAGGCTTGCAATACATGGCTACCTCTCCACCTTTATTAAAGATTTACCAGTAGGGATTCATTGCCCATACGGCTATGGAGAGCATGCCAGAACACTCGCTCATTAGAAAGCTTAAAATTACCTCCATGCACCCTTTCAGGCAATGGAGTGCAGGGCCAATACATTGATTTCCCATGCCTTCATGACTTAACTTTTATGTCCACTTTCCATTGATTGTGGGCTGGCTAACTGCACCTGAATGCTAACACATCCATTTGTGCATGTAGAAATGATTGAAATCTGTACACTGTTACTCTCTATTTGATTGCTGGATAATGATTATATGCTGCGGTTTTCGTAGAAGTATTGTGGTGCATAGCAAGGACAAAGCCTTATGTGATTAGCTAATTTCTGTCTTTACAAAAGTTAAAGGCAGCCATGTTTTTTGGTACACCTTGGTGGTTTTGCTCTATGACCTTAGATGTAGGAGAATATGAGGGTTGATTGATTTCCCCTACCTATTACCACTTCATTCAGAAGGTAATAGGTAGGGAAAATTAAATATAAGTTTCTATATATAAAGAAAACATACAGAGTACTGCACTACTACTGTAAAAGCACCAACAAATTTAAAACAAATGTGTTAACTTTAAGGTACTCTGTACTACACTATATTTTACAAATATAGTATACTATATTATCTATTTTTAACATATATAAAGCTTCAGAAAAATTATACGGAATACTGCAATAATACCTACAAATTACTGTGCTACTTAAAAAACATTTTTAAATATGGAAAGCTATCCCAAAAGTGATAAAATATAAGGAAAATTATAAATAATTGTCCCTACTTATAAGCCTTTAATAAAGTGCTAATAGGTAGGGGTCAACAATACATTCAACTATTTGTGTATCTAAAACCCTAACCCAGAAAGTAGCAGAACTGTGCTAAAAACATGGCTGTCTTTTACATTTGGTAAACATAGCTATTAGCCAATCACATACTTTCTTATTATGCGCATATACTGCAGTTTACTGTGGACATACCATGGTATGTTGTGGCACAATGTATAACTATGCCGAGCATTTTAAAAATGATAACTAACACTACATACATTATTCATGCCATACTGTATACCAGTTACACAACATTATTCCACTCCACACTACTCCACTGTGTGCCATTCCACTCAGACACTACACTCTAAGCCACTGCACGCTACACTTTCATTGTACTCTTCTTCACAATACAGCACTCCATGCCACTTCACAGTATGCTATTTACACTGTACACCACTACAGTCTACTCCATTACACTCTACCCTGCTCAATTCTACAACACACCACTTTATGCCACTGCACTGTATACTGCTCCACTCTACAATATTCCACTGTACCTCAATACACTTCTCTGTATTCTACCTTACCCCACTGCATGCTATTCCACTTTATGCCACCCCACTCAGTTCTTCTCCTCTCTACCCCACTCCAGTGTACATTATTCCACTGTATGCCACTCCAGTGCACACCACTTCTCTCTACACTATTCTACTGTACGCCACTGTACTGTACCTCACTCTACTCCTCTCTACACCACTCCACTGTACATCACTCCACTCCAAGTCACTCTGCTGTACACCACTGCACCGTCTTCCAGTCCTGTATACTATTCCTCTGCATGCAGCGCCATTGAATGATACACCAGTCTGTCACCCCACTGTGTGCTCCTACACTGTACACAATCCATTCTACACTTTTTCCACTGTACACAACTTCACTTTACACTACTCTATTCTATGCCACAGAAATACATACTATTCCACTGTGTCACTCCACTATACTCCACTCCACACTATTCTACCAGATGCCAGTCTACTCCACTCCAATCCACTCTATGCCACTCCAGTCTACGCCACTGTATGCTACTCCACTCTATGCTATTCCAATGTAGGAAACGCCACTCGAGCCACTCAACTGTATGCTATTTGACTCTATGCCACTCAACTCTACCCACTCCACTGTACACCCTGCTCACTGTACACTATTCCACTGTATGCTACACCACTAATCTCAACTCCAGTCTGACACTCCACTTTATGCCACTCAACTTCACACTACACCACTCTAAGCTATTGCACTGTATGCTACTCCATTCTATGCCACTCCACTCTACCCAACTACACACCATGCCCCTCTACTCAACAACAGTATATGCCCCACTGTGCCACACTTCACTCCACTGCATTCCACTACACTACAATATACACTACAGTTAATACTGCTCTGAGACACTACCTCTGTACAGCACTCTATACCACTCCACTGTAGGCTGCTCTATGCCACTCAACTGTACAACAGTCTGTCCCAACCCACTCTACCATACTGTACCACACTTTACTCTCCACCACTGTTCAACACTTTAATCCACTCTGTGGCCCTCTACTCTTCTTCACTATGCTATATGAAATTTTCCAACATACCTATCCACTCCACTGTACTGTACCACACATCTCTCCGCTGTACAACTCTATACTATGCCACTCCATTCTACTTGATGCCATATTACTGTACTCTACAACATGCTACTCCACTGGAATCCACTGCACTTTTCTCTACTGCATGACATTCCACTCTGACAGTATACTCTGCGACAGTACACTGTATGACACTCTCCTCCACTTTACTGTACAAACACTCCACCTAATGACCCCACTAGATGCCAGTGAACTCTACGATTTGAAACACATTTTATTAAAAATGATTCATGTTTTTTAAAAGGTTTTTATTGGTATGGAAACTTTATTGTTTCTATACAAGCCGAACTTAAAATACACAAACATTACAGATTCTAAATTTATAGTTATATCTTAAATATATGATGTGCACAGCACCTGTACATTAGTGTTTATTCATTCTTAATAAGCCAAACTTAAACTTCACAACTTTAAATTGCTAAAGTTCTATTTTTACCTTTATTTATAGTTTATGCAACACCTTAAAATTATAACTTGCACACCTCCAAATATGGTGTATTCATCTTGTTAGCCACACTAACTAGAAATTGCCCCTTCTACAGTCACTTGTACCAGTTTACATTATATCAGTTATACCACTTAAATTAATAGTATTTACAAGAACTGTCATGATATCGCAAATCACTACTTTTGTGAGAGCACAGTGCATAGTAGTGTTGTGCTTTTTGTGATTTGGTGTAGACCTGTTCAGTAGTTTGAGAAACTACGGTTGAAAAGTTAGATAGTGTCAGTTTAGCTGAAAAGCAATAATTCAACTATTCTGATTGGTGAGGGGAGTATGTTTGGACGGTGTGCTCTGACTGTTCACAATATGAACAGAAGAGTTTTCGGCGGCCATTAAAGGACTCGACTCCCTGTCCTGACAAAGTTTTTAAAGTTTTACAAATGGACATAAGAAGCAAAACATATATAAAATATACCACAATTTACATTTATTTTTGGGCTTCATGTCCCCACCGGAGCCGCTTATTATTCACTACTCCTGTCAAGGAACTCCCTATGATGCCCTTGATGGGCTAATTATAATAATTTACTGAAGTAAATGTAACTTAGGTCCTCACCTTGCACTGCTTATCACTTCACATATTACATCACTCAGGGCCTGTTCTGTGAAATCATTGATAACAGCACTGATGACATCATTGATTACGCCTCGGTGTACATCATGGGTGCAATGTATAGTTCTTTGACTAAACTATAACTGCGCCCCCCCCCCCAAAGACTTAGGGCCTCATTCTGACCCTGGCGGACGGCGGAGGCCGTCCGCCAGGGTACCGCCGCTGAATGACCGCACCGCGGTCAAAAGACCGCGGCGGCCATTCAGACATTTCCTCTGGGCCGGCGGGCGCTCTCCAAAAGAGCGCCCGCCGGCCCAGAGGAAATGCCTCTGCAACGAGGACGCCGGCTCAGAATTGAGCCGGCGTAGTTGCAGGGGTGCGACGGGTGCAGTTGCACCTATCGCGTATTTCAGTGTCTGCTTAGCAGACACTGAAATACTTTTCGGGGCCCTCTTACGGGGGCCCCTGCCGTGCCCATGCCATTGGCATGGGCACGGCAGGGGCCCCCAGGGGCCCCGCGGCACCCCCTACCGCCATCCTGTTCCTGGCGGGCGAACCGCCAGGAACAGGATGCCGGTAGGGGGTGTCAGAATCCCCCGTGGCGCCGCAGCAAGCTGCGCCCCCATGGGGGATTCTAAGGTCAGCGGTAAACCGGCGGGAGACCGCCGGTTTGCCTCTTCTGACCGCGGCCGAACCGCCGCGGTCAGAATGCCCTGCGGGGCACCGCCGGCCTGTCGGCGGTGCTCCCGCCGACCCTGGCCCCGGCGGTCTTAGACCGCCGGGGTCAGAATGACCCCCTTAATGTTTGAATTACTTTAACAACTCTCCTAATAGATACTAGAAAAATATTCAAAGTCATTTTGCCTTATTGAAAAAATATAACCCCTTGCATCATGATTTTTGGTTACTTGCTTTGTCCTAAAACAAGTACACATGAAATACTCCATGGCATAAACCATATATGCAGGTGCACAGAATGGCAGTTCCCCAGACTCAGCAGTGGTAATACATAGCGTATCTCACATTAATAGTAAAGAGGCTTCAGTGGTGCCTCTGTAGTAGTGGATGAATCAGATCTTCTGTTCTAAAGGCATTTTCTTGTTTTGCTAATAATCGTTGGGCTATTGGATAAATCTTCACAAATTTAAAAAAACAAAAGTTATTCACTTGGCATACTTCATGCCGTTCCATGCAAATCTGTCAAGTGGGGCCAAAAAAGGGAGTAGGCAAAAAAGTATTAGTTTCCATGTTAACACTCATAGGAATATTTGCTCTTCATTACAGAAAAATGGTTTTACAAAATTACACCAAACTTGGTATGAAAGTAGAACTTTGACCAAGGATGTACCTTTGCATGGTTTGGTGTAAACCTTTTTAGTACTTTTAACAAATTAGTGTTTAAAAGTTTGTTAAAAAATAGACACAAGTGTACTAACGTGCTTTTTCTCAAATTGTCCTTTGTGGATTCACAAACCCAGCTATTGGTTGGCTCAAATGCCAAGCTCCGATTGGCTGGCCAATGCAGTTTTGCTTGATTGGAAGAGTTTGTAGATTTGTAACTCTGCATCAAAGTTGTAATCAAAGAGCAATTCACCTTTTTCCAAGTAAATTCAGACCAGACCTGACCATAACTACACACTTGCTATAGCTGACTAAATGTGTGTGTGCAAGCATGTGCCCACTTCATTCCACTTCACTTAGTCACTCTACTCTTTGCTGCTCCACTCTACCCCACTCCACTCTACCTTATTTCACTCTCATGTGCACCACTCTAATGTACACCACTGCACTCTATGCCAATGTACTCTACACTGCACCATCCTACTCTGCCACTGCAATCTACACCACTGTACTCTACTCCACCGCACTTCACTCTCTACCACTCTATGCCCCTCAATTTGTGCCACTTCACATTACCCCACTCTACTCTACATTGTTCTCCAAGCCACTTCACTGTACCCCACTTTATTCTTACCCACTTTACTCTGTTCCACTCCATTGTATGCCATAATACTATAACTCACACTACCCCACTTCACATTATGCCCCTCTGCTGTACAACACTCTATTCGATGCCTCTCCAAGCCACTGTGCTCCACTTGACTCTGCCTCTGTACTCCACTCTGCCACTGCACTCTACTCTGAACCACTGTACTCTATCCTTCACTCTCCCCACTTCACTGTATGCCACTTTACTCTACCCCACTTCACATTGCCCAACTTCACTCTACTGTGTGCCAATGTACTTTATGCAACTCTACTCTACCTCACTTCATTCTACCCCATTTCAGTCTCTGCCACTCTGCTCTACGCAACTTTACTCTACCCCACTTCACTCTGCCACTCTACTCAGTACCACTCTACTCTGCACCACTTCACTCTGTGCTTTTTCACTTTATTCCACTGTACTCTACACCACTGATCTCTATGCTATTTTACTCTGACACTTCACTGTGTGCCACTCCAAGACCTTCATCTCCACCCCACGGTATGCCACTCTACTCCACTTTACTGTACTCCACTGTTTGCTACTCTGCACCACTCTACACTATGCCACTTGACTGCAGTAATATTCAAATAAAAAAAAAGTGTGTATATATATGTGTGTGTGTGTGTGTGTGTGTATATATATATATATATATATATATATATATATATATATATATATATATATATATATATATATACAAGAAATAAGTAACACCAAAATAAACAACTTTGTGTGGCTACACTTTTTCCAAACAAATAAAAATTATAGACACCAAATGAAAAAATCAAAGTTTAAGGCTGTTATTGTTAGCAAAACTTGATGATTTTTTTTGTATGTAAAACCAACCTAAACTACACAAACGCACTCCTGCAAGTGTGACAATTCAGACTATTCCAGGCTCTCAAACTATGACAATGTCTTAGACAGGAGGTACTAGACATTTTTAATTCAAACTGAATTAATAAACTGCTGTTTTACCTTTAACTTAGTCAGACAGCACGACTATGTCGCAGACTATCAGAAGTGCCAGTGTTGACAATTAAGTGCCGGGACCAAGCACCGGAAACTACCAGCTCATAATAAGCACTGCATAATGGCGGCCGCATCGGAAATGTTTCTGCGATGGCCTCACAATCAGAACGTGGTGAGTTCACAAATCCATAATGCATAACGAGAGAAACTAAGGAGGCTGTGTCCAGGGACTGCTTCTGAGAACAGAATATTTAGGAGGTGAACCAAATTCCTCTCTTGGTAACCCGGGTCACGGTCTCATGCTTGCTCTTACCAATGATTGGGAGTACAGTGGTTTGGATGGACATGGAAGCACAAACAACAAAAGCAAGCAATGAGAAAAGGAATTTAAGGTTTGCAATGTTAGCTCCAAATATAAATTTAGCTTCAGTACTAAAATGGAGACCAAACGAGCTTTTGTATGGAGAAACTACGTCTTGTCTTTGGAAAAAAACTAAAAGAAAATAAGGGAAGCAGCAATTGGAAACTACTAAACCAAGTTATCAGTCTTGCCCAATGCACCAGGCTATTTCTTGAAGACAGGGTTTTCAATTAATTACAGCATTACTGTGTTTAAAACACGTATGACATGGGAGCCTGGTGTTCCTGTACAAACCGCTGTGTGAATTGCTCTATTAGTCATCTGCAGTAAGAAAATACAGTATGCTGCTGTACTGTAATTAGTGTTAGTTGTGTTCTGAAGTCACAATACCTGCTGCTAGTAGACTGAGTGGAAAGCAGGCCATGAAGCAGCATTACAACAGTTTAAACAATGAAAACGTGGACTGGATTTCCTGAAATTATCTCCCGCTGGCAGAATGCAATTACTTATGATTTTTTTAACTGCAATAGTTAATTACAAAAGGCTGGTAAAAGCTCTGCATTTTAGCACACGAGCTGTAGCAGTTTTTGAAAGCTACCTACATTGCACTGCCTATGATATTGCTTTAAAAGAAATTACTATTGATGAGGTTAGTTTTTTCAACAGATTCCACATTTGTTCTACATATTGGCAACCAGTTCATCAATATGAAGGGTAAAGGTGTGACTTTGTATTATAAGCAAAATAATATCCTCTACCTATATTAAAAGGATATTGCAAGCCACCTCGGAGTTCTGTGACCTAATAAAAAAACTCAGCCTTCAGCCTATCTCCTTTATGTTTCTAAAACTTCAGTGAATTGCTATATCTTTATGGTCCATACATGTGATTTGTACAGGGTTTTATATTTTTTAATTTTTAGTGTCACCCATTTTTTTAAGATACGCAATTTATAAACCTCAGAATGACACAAAGCAGGCCCAACATCTCTCAAGTGTCTTTGTATACATACACAGTTGTGGAAGAGGACTATATCTTTGCCATACAGATCTTCTAGTACCCTGAAGGATGAGAAACTCCAGGCTCGGTGAACTTATGGCAAGAGAGCTTGAGTGAACAGTTCAAGCAGTACGAGGAAAGATTTTACCACCAGTAGTTGCAGTTAAATATTTTTAGTTAATCAAAACCATAAAACTCTGATCAAAGTACATCATTCTGATAAAAGGCAGACCTGTTTCACAATACCATGAGTCATTTTGCCCATTTGCCCGCCAATAAGCATCCTTAAAAGCTCCCAATTAACATACAAACTATTGTTTAGCTAAAGTGCAAAGCAGAAGTATTGAACTGAATTCCCTTCTCAGCCATTTCCTTCTCTGGCTAGCCAGAACTGGTCATATACAGACCACATGAGTCCGCGTCTCCTTAGTGTGTTGGTATAGCCTGCATTCCTGGGACTCTAGCACAGCATCCTTTTCCATGTAGGTAGAAAATCAAGGGTTGGAAGGTCTCCCAATCTTAGCCTTAAAAGGCTCCATTTGGATTTCAAGGATAGAGGAGCAGACAAGATGGGTGATTACTTACCTAGTTTATACGAATTAAAAAACAATCACCCATGAGACCGTTTAGATAACTGTAGGAAAGTAGCCTCTTTCTAGCATGGTTACCCCCACTTTTGGCCTGCTTTTGAGTGCGTGCCAGTGTGTCTTTACTGTCACTGAGATCCTGCTAGCCAGGACCCCAGTGCTCATAATTTGTGACCTAACGTGTATGCCTGTGTAGTGCCTGTCACTGAGGCTCTGCTAACCAGAACCTCGGTGCTTATGCTCGCTCTGCTTTTAACTTTGTCACTGTAGGCCAGTGACTTAATTTACCAATTTCAATTGGCATACTGGACCCCCCTTAAGTCCCTAGTATATGGTACCAAGCGACCCAGGGCATTGGGGTTCTTGGAGATCCATATGGGCTGCAGCATTTCTTTTGCCACCCATAGGGAGCTCAGACAAACCCTTATACAGGACAGCCACACATTATTTCACAGCCATTTTCACTGCACTTAAGTAACTTAAGTCACCTATATGTCAAACCTTCACTTGCTGACGGTTACGTGCAAATTTACTAAGTGTGACGGCACCCTTGCACTAGGAAAGGTGCCCCCACATAGTTCAGGACCATTTCCCGGGACTTTGTGAGTGCGTGGACACCATTACACGTGTGCACTACATATAGGTCAATATCTAATATGTAGATTGACAATGATAACTTCCCCCAGTACTGCCGAACCAGCTCTGAGGCTTGCACTGCAGCTACAGCTGCTGCCACCTCACAGACCGGGTTCTGCCCTCCTGGGGTCTGGGCAGCCCAGTCCCAGGAAGGCAGAACAAAGCATTTCCTCTGAGAGCAGGGTGTTACACCTTCTCGCTTTGGGAATAGGTGTACAAGCTGGGGAGGGGTCATCTCCCCCAGCCTCTGGGAATGCTTTGATGGGCACAGATGGTACCCTCCTTGCATAAACCAGTCTACACCAGTTCAGGGACCCCCTTCTCACCTGTTCTGGTGGGAAACTGGACAAAGGAAAGGGTAGTGACTACTCCCCTGTCCATCACCACCCTGAGGGTGGTGCCCAGAGCTCCTCCAGTGTGTCCCAGACTTCAGCCATCTTGCTTTGCAAGGTGTGTGGTCACTCTGGAGGGCTCTGAGTGGCCAGTGGCAGCAGGTGACGTCAGACCCCTCCTGATAGGTCCATACCTGATAAGGTAGCCAATCCCACTCTCAGGGCTATTTAGGGTCTCTCCTGTGGGTTCTCTTCAGATTCTGCTTGCATGTTCCCTTCAGGAATCCTCTGCAACAACTTCAGACACTTCTGACCTCGGATCAACCACAGCCTGCTCCAAGATATGCTGTAACTGCAACAAATTATCTACAAGAGACCTTTTTCTTCAGCAACCTCAGCTCCAAATCAGCAACTGCAACAGTTTTCACGGTGTGCATGCTCTGGACTCCGTCTTCATCCTGCACCAGAAGGACCGAAGAAATCTCCTGTGAAGTGAGTCACTCCCCTGCTCCAAGCAGGCACCTTCCAAGGTGACGACCGCTACCCTGGGACTCCTCTCAAAGCGACAAGCATGCTCCTAAGGACACAGATGGTGGACATCGACATAGACAGTCCTGCTGACGCAATTTGGAGGAGTTAAGACCTTGCCTTCCCCAAGAACGACAGTACCCCTGTGTACTGCATCTTCCTCGCCTCTGTGCACTCTTTGCAAACTTCCTTTGTGCACAGCCTGGCCCAGGTCCCCAGCACTCCATCCTGCGACGCTCAACTCGCTGAGTTATTCTCCAGCGGCGTGGGACCTTCTTTTGTTGTGCTGCATCAGCCGCTTTGTGCACCTCCTTTGAACCTGGATCCTGCGGCTTCTGGAGGTGCTGGCTGGCATCCTGAGGGTTCTCTTAAGTGCGGAGCCCCCTCTTCCTCCTCACACAGTTGAGGCACCCAGGTCCCTCCAGGGTCCATCCAGCACCATTTTGACACACAATGCTCTTTTGTCACAGCCAAGGCTTGTTGGCGCCTTCCAACACAATCTCATCTGCAATGATCTTAACACAATGGGGCATCTTTTGCATCATGCAGGTACCCGCTGGCATCTTCCTAGGGTGCATTTCTGCGGTCTTCTACTAACCAGGGATTCTTCTTTTGCACCGTCTTCTGGGTTGGCAGGGGCTCCTGTCCTTCCTGGAACTTCTTTTGACTTCTGGACTTGGTCCCCTTCGTTTGCAGGTCTTCAGGTCCAATAACCCAGCAGTTCTTTGCAGAATTGGTTGGCTGCTGCAAAATCCCCAAAACGAGGTGTGTGTCCTAAGGAAACTTGCAGCACTTTACTCCTGCTTTTCTGTGCTCTGGGTTGGGGTAATTTACTTACCTTTACTGTGTTCTTACTCTCCCAGCAATTCTGCATACACTACACTTGTTTAGGGGGGAATTTGTGATTCACATTCCACTTTCTTAGTATATGGTTTGTGTTGCCCCTAGACTTAATTTCCCCGATTGCATTCTATAGGATTTCCTACTTTTTGCGTTGTTCTATGACTAATTACTTGTCTAATTTTGATGTCTAGTATAATACTTACCTCTAGAAGGAGTGTTTTCTCTAAGATATTTTTGGTACTGTCACCCAAATAAATACCTTTTTATTTATGGTAACACTGAGTATTGTCTTTGCTTGTGTATAAGTACTGTGACTATAAGTGGTATTGCATGAGCTTACCATGTCTCCTAGTTCAGCCTAAGCTGCTCTGCTATAGCTACCTCTATCATCCTAAGCTGCTAGAAAACTACTACATTCACCAACAATGAATAACTGTACCTGGTGTAAGTACCCAAGGTACCCACTACAAACCAGGTCAGCCTCCTACAATAACTGGTTAGAAGATATGGAGCAACTTAGGATTTTAACTGCTTTATTTACTGCTTTCCTAAAGGCTGGGACAGGCAACGTATTATCCCACAGGTCATCCAACTCCAGGTGTTCTATGCTTTTTTTCCAAGTACTCCTTAAAGCTGCTGTTACGCCTCTCGGTTGATTTCTGCCATACTAAGTTGGCTAGAGTCCCTTTAGTGGTGAGACATAGTTTATAACAGCCCTTGCTTGCCTGGCCAGTGATTGCTTTTCTAAGGAAACTTCTAGTCTGACTTGGGCTGGAGAGGCCGCTCTGGGTAACCGGGAAACTAGCTTATACGATTTAACTATTAGCTTATCTAACAAAACCTTCTCTGCCCCTCATTATTTCCGTACCATAAGAAAGTGTTGAAGTAATTTAGCTCTCATTACCATGGTCATTGGCTTAAGATGGTGTCCAAGGATTGAGTTTGCTAGATTTCCAAAAGCATGATTAGAACTTGCAAATGCACCTTTTGAGTCCATCCTAACCGCCAGGTATGTGTATCTTGCCACTGCCTCAATACACTGTCCATTCAACTGCCATTTACGATGTAAGGTGGGCTTACGATTAAGGGTAATTATTTTAGTTTTACTTAAATTTATTTCCAGGTCATTGACCTGCACATACCCTCCTAAGCTATTCAAAAGTTTCTGTAAGTATACTCTAAAGTTGCTAAACAGGGGGCGTGGCCAAGATGGCGGAGTGCGAAGACGTGCCTGTTAGCGCTCTGCCGCCTGATCCAGCAAAGTGCTTTGCGGCCCGTGGGGTGGGGTATCCTGAGGCTTCCCCCCCCATAGCGTGAGGTGCCCCCGGGGGTTCGCTTTGCCCGGTGGCGGCCGCAAATGGAGTGTGATGCTCCCGCGAGGTGAGCTGGCCTCGGCCCTGCAGTAGGGGTGGGGCTGCGGTGCAGGAGGCGGTGTGGGCCGCGGAACGGGCCCCTGCCAGGCGGCTCCTCGGGGCCGAGCATCGAGGAGCGGAGGGCCTGGGGATCACCCTGGGCCCCATATCAGGTGGATTGGCCAGGAAGACCTGGGGCCTGCTGATCTGGGCACCTGGGGGAGAAGGTGCTCCCTCATGTATGGCAGATTGAGGGGGACAGGCAAGACCTCCTCATATTTGGGCCCTGGAGAGAGTCGTTGGAGCTGCGGGCCCCCGGCAGAAGGTAGGGGCCTAGGGGTCTGACCTCACCCCATTGTAGGAGTCTTTGTTGATCGTGGCCCCGTGGTTCAGAGGAAAGGGCCCAAGAGTTGACTGCTGCGGAGGAAGTCGCTGGAGGTTGGATTTGGGCGCGGCCCCGGCATTGGGGACCATACTGATCGGTCCCGGACGGATTTCCCGGCAGCGGTGTGGAGCGACCAGACTGGCGTACCATGGCATCGTCTAAGTCGAAGTGCGAGGGCTCGGTGAGGGACATGCTGGCAGGGACGTGCCTGACTTCTGGCACGGCGGAGGGCTCACCTGAGATGGAGGCCCCGGAGAGCCGTGGGGAGATTGATCCAGCGGAGCCTTCCCCTGTCACGAAGGGCTTTTTGACCTCCTTGTTTGAGTCGCTTCGGGGAGACATCAAAGAGCTGCGCAGGGACATCTCGCAGGAGTTGAAGGAGTTGGGGGGTGAGGTCGCCTCCTTGGGTGAGCGTGTTTCGCAGCTCGAAGATAATGAGATCCCGCGAGGAGTTTGCGGGCCTACAACAGGAGGTGGTCTGTCTCAGAGCAGCAGGACCTCCTTCAGATGGCGGTTGAGGACCTGGAAAATCGCTCACGGCGGCAGAATATTCGCATTAGAGGGGCCCCGGCCGGGGTTGAAAAGGAGGACATTGTGGGCTACGAGGTGGACCCGTTTCGCTCCTTGCTTGGTGCGGACGAGACACAGGAGGTGGCCCTGGACTGGGTACACAGAGTAGGGCACGCTGGAGGGCCTGGAGATCGCCCCCCTGACATCTTAGCCTGTCTCCATAATTATGTCCTTAAAGAAAAGATTCTGCATCGGGCCCGCAATCTCCAGAGTGTACACTTTCGTGGGCATGAACTCCAGCTATTTCATGATCTGCCGGCACGGACTCTGCAGAGGAGGAGAGAGTTTAGACCGATCACGGATCATTTGCGGGCACACAACATGTCATATTCCTGGGGCCATCTGTTCCGACTGATCTTCCGTTAGGAGGAGCAGGTTCGGCAGGTGAAAACCGTCTTGGAGGCTGGTCGCGTCCTGGGTCTGGAGGACGTTGGCTGTGAGTAGAGCAGGGGAGCGGCTCTGCCGGCGCGGGGCACTCCTCGTTGGTGGAGAAAAGAAAAGGACGCTGCAGCACCCGACGGCCTCTGAGCTGAGGATTGAGAGAGGCCGCTTTAAACAATGTGTCTGCCGGAACTTCGACCTAGTTTGGTCCCCCGGGGGTGACTGGGTTTGCTACTGGCCGCTTCGCTACCAATATATTGATTGATGAAGCGGGTCGAGGCGGTGGAGGCTGTGGACCTGAACACTCGATCTGGTCGGATATACTGCCCGTGGAAATCGCACCTTGTGATTGTAGACAATCGAGGACTTCTGTGTTCTATGCACCTGCTGTGCTTATTATTTGTTTATTGTTATGTTTCCCTGCGGTGTTGGCTTTTTATGGAAATGCTCTCGGGCCTGATCGCTCCAGGTGGGCTAGATGTTAAAGTAGTGGTTGGCCCTCAGCTGTGCCCCGTCCCTCTCTGTTGGCTCTCCTCAGTATAGGCTATGATTATTAAATGTTTAAGTTTGAATGTGAGGGGGCTCAACAACCCTACTAAGAGACTTGCCATCCTGTCGGCTCTAGAGAGATCGGATAGCCATGTTTGTCTCTTGCAGGAAATGCACCTTGTCTTGAAAGACACCTACCGTATGCGTTCTAAGTGGTTCCCCAGACAGTTCTGGACATCGTTACCATCAAAGCATGCAGGGGTGGCAATACTTCTATCACGTTCATTCCAGGGGGAAGTGATATCAAAACTGCATGCGAGCCCAGAAAGGCTTTTGGCTATGAGACTTAGACTGGGAGGCTTTTCTTTCACGATCGCTTCCCTTTATGCACCTAACTCCCAACAAGAATCCTTCCTGAGATGGTCTCTGACTCCGCTGCTCCAATCCCCTGACGGTGCTATCTTGCTGGGGGGTGATTTTAATCTTGTGATGGAAGGAGCCCTGGATCGCTCAGGTCAGCGACGCGGGCAGACTGGGTCTCTCTCAGATGCAGGGAGGCAATAGCTCAGTGAGTGTGGCCTAGTGGATGTCTGGAGAAATGTGCACCCCTCGTTGAGGGACTACTTTTTACTCTTCAGCAACCAAAACCTACGCTAGGTTGGACCTCTTTCTGGCATCTCAGGAGCTTCTCTCTAGGGTTAGAGACGCACAGATTGAGCCGCCGGCCCTTTCAGATCATGCCCCCATTACAGTTGAGATCCACTTGGATGTTGAGAGGGTTGGTCCATCGGGATGGCGATTTAGGGATTCGATGCTTCAGAACGCTGAGACGATAGAGGCGATTCGAGGGGCAATAACAGACTACCTTAGTTTTAACGACGATGGGACAGTAAGCGTTGAAACACTGTGGGTGGCACTGAAGGCTGTGGTGAGAGGTGAAGTGATGTCCCTTTCATCTAGAGATAATAAGGCAAGGAGTAGACTTAGGGGGGGACCTAGAACAGCGAGTAAGGGTGTTGTAACTCTCTCATAAACGTACGGGTGCCCCTAGAATCTGGCAAGAGCTCGAGAGGGTGCGGAAACAGCTGAGTAGATTGGATTGGGATAGGGCAGAGTATGCTGTAGCCCGCCTTAAACATAAGTACTACGTAGGAAGCAATACGTGTGGGAAGTTGCTGGCACATAGGTTAAGAGCGCAGCGAGCAGTGTCAATGGTGAAAATGGTGCGCTCCCCCTTGGGAATAGAAGCACACTCGAGTGACCAAATAGCGCAGGCTTTCGCAGTATTCTATCAGAATCTATACAGGGCTGAAGAGCCTGGTGCCTTAACCCCAGAATCCTTCTTAGGGGATATAGCAATCACTCCCCTGTCTTTGAGAGAGGCAACCGCGTTAGATTTACCTATAAGGGCGGAAGAGGTTATTTCAGCGATCGCACGGCTGCAGACTGGGAAGTCACCCGGTCCTGATGGATTCTCGGCCCTTTTTTATAAATCTTTTTGTGGGGAACTTGTTCCCATCTTGGTGTGACTCTTTAACTCCTTTCGTCAGACCGGCGCTCTTACACCTAGTATGTTAGACGCAACTATCGTAGTTATTCCGAAGCCTGGGAAAGATCCTGAGGAATGTGCCTCGTATAGGCTGATTTCCCTTCTGAATATTGACACTAAATTATTTACTGGCATCTTGGCACATTGTCTTAATTATATGCCAGGGCTAGTGGAGCCTGACCAGGCGGGATTTATACAGCATAGGCAGTGTAGCGATAATACCAAGCGATTGCTTCACCTCCTGGATAAAACCGAACGTTCTCATAGGGCGGCGCTATTTCTATCCATTGACTCTGAAAAGGCGTTCAACAGGGTTCACTGGCCATACCTGTTCAAGGTGCTTGAGCACTTTGGTTTGGGGCGGGCTTTATGACATGGATTCGCTGCATTTACCAGGCACCTCAGGCGGCGGTACGGGTTAATGGGATACTTTCCTTGCCGTTTGCAGTCCAAAGAGGCACCAGACAGGGGTGTCCTCTTTTGCCCCTTTTTGCGCTCTATATGTAGCCTATGGCGCAGAGGCTTCGGGATAATCCTCTGATTAGGGGCGTAAAGGTTGGGATGAGACTAACATCTCATACCACTTTACTCGGATGATGTCATTCTTACTCTAGCGGAGCCGACGACTTCGCTCCCGGCGTTAATGGGTGTCCTCGATGAATTTGGGCAAGTCTCGGGGTTCCGAATGAATATGCTTAAATCGCAGGCTATGAGCAAGTTTCTTAGCGCGGAACAGGAGCGGGACTTGAAGGCCTGATTCCGCTTCACGTGGTCCTCCACGGGGCTCCCATATTTGGGGATCGAGTTGGGATCCAGTCACTCGTACAGTGGCGGTGAATTATGCGAAACTGACTCAGGAGGTCCACCGAGACTTAGAGGCGTGGGGGAAACTTAAACTGTCCTGGTTGGGCAGGGTCGCAGCAGTGAAGATAACTATTCTACCATGCATATTGTATCTGTTTCAGGCGCTCCCGTTAGAGCCTCCGCCGCAGATGATAGCGACCCTCCAATCAGCGGCGCTAAGATTTATATGGGAAGGGAATCCGGCGCGGTTATTGCGGCAGATCCTGTATCGCCCCAAGAGAGAAGGGGGACTGGCGGTCCCCTGCCTTCTTCGATATTTCCAGGCTGCCCAGTTGCGTTTCCTCTTGGAATGGAGCCGCCCGTCCTCTGAGAAGCATTGGTGTTCTATGGACCAAACATATGGAAAGAACCTTGGCTTAAGCGCTGTCACAGAGCACAGGGTTTGTATATATCCCCGGTCAGGGGGATCTCGAGAGTGCGGGATCGGGTGGCCGCCGCGGCGGGCTTGACGACATTTCCGTCTCCAATGACCCCTCTGGGCGCGAACCCTGACTTTGGCCTGGGCTTAGTTTGAAACATTGCGTCGGTGGTATGAGGGGGGGCTGTAAGAGGGTGGGGTTTTTATTTGAGCAAGGGGTCATCCCTTTTGACCGGATGAGGGAGCTTTACGGCTTAACCGAAGCCGACAGGATGATGTACTATCAAATAAGACACTGGGCCCTGCTTCCGGCCAATAGGTCATTAATAGACAGACCATTAACACCGTTTGAAAAATTGACTCAAACGAAAAAAGATGACAAGCGTGTGGTTTCCGAGCTCTGTCCTTCTACGGGGGTGGCTCACCCGACCAAGACTAAGGGGCAGCTGAGATGGGAGAGGGAACTCAGTTATCGGAAGTCGAGTGGGAGAGTGTCTTCTACAGGGCGCATCACACAGCTTATCACTCAGCAGGTACTGAGACAGCATATAAAGTGGCCTCCTCCTGGTACTATACCCCAAGTAGGATTCACGGCTGGGATCCTGATAAATCTAGTCTCTGCTGGAGGGGTTGAGGGGGCGGGGGTACACTTGTGTATCTATTATGGCACTGTCCCAAGTTATATAGGTATTGGAAGGATATACTAGACATGGTGGACAGGGCTTTTGATACTTAAATCCCTAGAGTCCCTGCATATGTTTTGCTGGGCCTTCCCAATTCTGACATTCCCCCTGAGATCATTGAGAGGTCGACAGCTGGCTCTAGCCTTGAACGCAGCAGTTCAGTTGTTGTTATCTCACTGGGGGTCAGAGCGAATCCCGACAAGTCTCGTGGCTGCACAGACTTTGGTTTATCCTTGCTATGGAAAAGCTCAGCCTGACATCTCAACAGCGAGCTGAGGACTTCAGGGATCTTTGGCAAACATTTTTGAGTATTTTGTCTGAAGAATTTGCAGAGCTGACATGACCAGTTTATTTGAGAGTTTTGAACTTGACCTGATTGTAAGGGACGGTACTTGTAAAGAGATGTTTGTATTATTATTTCCACTGGATATCAGAGCCTGGGAGGGTATGATTATGGAATGGCTAGCTGGCAGCGGGGAAACCAAGATGTATTAATTATTAACTTTATTTTCTATTGTTTCGCTTTATGCAAGATGTTACTGAGTCTTTTCACAATATAGTATTGTATTGCATATGCAGTGTTTGAAATTGAAAATTAATAAACAGATTTGATCCATAAAGTTGCTAAACATTAACAGATCGTCTGCATAGGTTAGATATTTGGTGACCACCAAGAGTTGGAGGGTGGGCTGGCTGATTATCTAAAACCAGAGATGCTATATACAGGTTGAAAAGAATTGGAGCTAGCACACATCCCTGCATCAGGCCGGTTGTAGTCTTAATGGGTCTGGGTAAGTAGGAACAGTCCCCAAGCTTGATTTTTACCCAAGTATTACAGTAAAGCATAATGATGGCATTCAGTAGGGTTGACAGCAGCCCCCGTTGCTGCAATTTGCCCACAATTTATCTCTAGGAACACCATCAAAGGCAACTTTGAAGTCTGAAAACACATGTAAAGAGGAGGCTTTGCTCTGATTATCAAACTCAATCCATGAGATTGGTTAAGGTGCCCTGCTTCTTAGTAAAGCTGGTTTGGGTAATGGGGAACCTGTCGTTGTCCATGGCCCACCGCTCTAAGTGCTGCAGGATTCCTATAGAAATGTATTTGAGATCCACATCCAAAAGGGCGATTAGACAATAGTTAGCTGGAAAGGAGGCCCTCCCTCCCTTATAGATAGGATGGATTATTGAGCCCTTCCAGCTGTCCGGCACGGTGCCTGTTGGCAAAATATAATTGAACATTACAGTAAAAAAGGCTGCCCATCTTGTTGCTTGAACAGGGTCTGGGGTAACCCATTAGGGCCAGGTGCGCAGTCTGATCATGATTTTTCAATTACCTTGGTTATTTCCAATTAAGTAAACATAATGGACTCGTGGACCTTGGATCCACAAGCGCCCATCTCCCATTGAGCCAGACTAGCATCTGCCGAAGATTATTCCTTAAAGTGGGATTTCAAATATCCCACCCATGATTCTTCATGTATATTTGAAAAAGACCCCAGGGCTGCCGACTATGCAATGTTGTTGACCAATCTCCAAAAACATGAGTTTGCAGATGCCAATGCATGATACAATTTCGCCCATAGCGTTTCTTGCTTTTGATATATTTTTTTTTTTTTCTTTTTTTAGAGAGACATCTGAAGGTTTTTTTAGAGGTTTTCTATCTTCCGGATGTTTCCGTAATTTTCTCAAGAGCCTGTTCACCACTGATTTTCCTCAACCGTACTTCTCGTGGCATAAGTATACTGCTGCTGTGCCCCAAGTATGTACTCCTGGACCTTCCATTTGCAAAACATTTTTTTTTTTTTTTTTTAATGACCCCATAGTGAAACTGCATTTGTAGATTCTTTGGCCATGTTTTCCAGGGTCGCGATCACTTCCCCTGCTTGAGCTTTAAACATGTGATCTCCGTTTCAGTCGCTTTAAGTTTTCAGTGCAGATATCACCATTGAGGAGACTGGTTTCATCCTGGATGAGTGCTTTGCTCTGTACCGTGACTGGGGATTGTGATTGGTTTCTGGTTGATCATGAATCCTAAAATCATGAACTTAAATAAGGGAGCATTTACCAGAGTATAGTCTAAATATGAAACCAACTTTTCCGAGGCTCTCGTCCAAGCAGGCAGAATGTCTTCTGGCAATCGACCTTTAAGTACATAAAGGCCTGCTAACTCAGTTCTTAATTTACTTGTCTCATATTTTATCTTTTACTGAGGTGGCCAATTTTGGTTGGGAAGCGGGACTGCTATTATCACGTGGTCCTCACTTGGAGAGTGAAATGGATTAAGATTCAAATTGCCTGAGACAAGCCAATAGGCAGAGTTGCAATTTTTTTTTCTTTTTTTTTTTTTGTGAATCAGATGTTCTAAAAGTTATTAGGTTCCGTCATTTTACTTTTAGGATTGAAATAAATGTTAATTAGAATTAGTGAATCACGTATATATATTTTTTTTTTACCCAACCACTAGAAAACATGAGGCATGTGAGTGAATGTCCTTTTTTACTTACTGGTAATCTTCATTACTCCTGGTTCTGTAGTCTTTCTCCCATTCTTTACTAAAGGAGATGACTATCTCCACCGACAGAAAATAAAAATTCATGAATGCTGACCCTACTCCACCACCTCCAAACTGGAAGCACATAATATGTACTTAGGCAGCATTCCTTCTGAATTTACGAAGCCCAAAAGAAGGCCAGATGAACGGGAGGGAGGGGCATAATGAATGGGATAAGGACTACAGGACCAGGAGTCATGAGGATTACCATTAAATAAAAGGACATTATCTCCAGGTTTCTCCAGTCCTAGTCTCATTTATTACTAATGGTGACTACCAAAGTCAGAAACACCGGCCTTTCCTAGAAGCAGCGAGGAACCACAAAATGACACCATACTAGAACATGCATTATTACTAAGTGATTTATTCAAGCCACAGAAAAAAAGCAGAGTCAGCAAAGACGCCAGGAGCAAACAGCATACAAAATCCCCAACCCAAAATTAGTATCCTCCCAAAAACATTTTGGAGACAATAATACCGATCAAAAGTGTTGGAAGATGCCCATGTTGCAGCACAGCAAATTTCAGCAGTAGACACCCCTTCAATAAAGCCCAGGAATCGGACACTCCTCCTGGGTAGAACGTCCCTGCACACCAACCGGATGAGTAACCCCAGAGACAGAATAGAACAGTTCAATCACTTGTTTAAGTTTCCTGTACATAGACTAAGAAGAAGCCTTCACACCCTTAGATGCCTCAAATGACACACACAGGGAATTACATTTCTGGAATGGCCTGGTCCAGTCCAAATAAAGCTGCAGGGCATGCAACACATCCAGTAATGACCAATCCAGGTCCCCCTTCTGGCCTAAGCCAGGCCACAAAGCCAACAAGAATAACTTCTGGGAACAATGAAACTGGAATTCCATCTTTGGGATAAAAGCAGAATCCAATCTCAAAACCATCGCATCAGCTGAAAAGGACAAAAAGGGTTCATGATCCATAAGGGCCCCCTGCTCCCCAATCCATCTGGCAGACATAACTGCAACCAGGAAAACCACCTTGAAAGTGCCAAACTTCATGTCTGACAGCTCCGTAGGTTCAAACGGACCAAACACCAAGGCCTTTAAGACCAATGACAAATCCCAAAAAGGATAGAGGCCACACAGCCAGATGGGAGAGACACAAACTGCACAGCAGACAAGGCAACAGATCTACATTCACCAAATTCCCCTAAGCAGAACAGAATGCCTTAATTACTGCCCACTGGGCTCGCAGAGTAGACCTGGATGCTTCTCAAAACCTTCACACAAGTACTGCAGGGCATCCAACAATGAATAATTCAAAGGAGACAAGCCCCCAGGAGCACGCCATTTCTGACATTTACCCCAGTACCTGCCATAAGACTTCACAGTTGCAGGTTTCTGTGATTGCTGGATGGCCACAGCTAAGTGGCAGGAAGACCCTTAAGCTGCAATCCCCACCTCTCAACTTCCAAGCTGACAGCCAAAAGCGGCAGATCCTGCGGAGGAACATACCACAGAGGGGATGGGAAGCATGGAAGTATTGACGGACCCTGAATTGCCATCAGCCGAAGAGTCTGGAACCAGTGCCATAGAGACCTTAAAGGTACCACCAGAATCACCACCCAGGACTCCCTCATCGATCGGGCCAGAAACCAGGGAATGAGAGCAACTGGTGAGCAGACCTACAACAAACTATCTGGCCAAGCAACCATCAGAGCATTCACTCCTGCTGGGAATGAGCACAAAATGGAGGCACTTGAGCATTATGCTGGAAAGCAAACCGATCCGGGAAAGGTACACTAAACCTCCTGTGCACTTGAGAAAACACCTTCCAAACACCCCGTAGTGAGTTCCTGGGATAGAGGAAAGAAGCAACTGAGTCGGCCACTCCATTGTCCAACCCCCAAACATAAGTAGCCACCAGAGACTAAAGGTGCCCCTCCACCCACTGAAACAAAGGCAGGGCCACAGCATCGAGGGATCGAGTCCTGATAACCCCTGGTTATTCAGATAGGCCGCTGTCACCTGGTTGTCTGAGTGCACCACCAAGTTGTGCCCCATCAGAATGTCCCAGAAACCCATCACCACCTGAAAGAAAGCCATCAGTTTGTTGCAAATGGAGGAACGCCTCCCCTCCTGAAGATACCACAGAGCCTGTAGAGACCTGTTCCCCAGGGTTGCCCCAACCATCTGTGGTGAGGACCAGTGAAGGGCCTGTCTGTAAGGGACCCACCTTGGAGAGACTGTCCAGCAGAGTCCACCACTCCAAACATAGAACCACAGCAGGAGAGATAGGGACCACAAGCATGAAATCCATAGAGCGAGGATCCCAAAACGACAGAAGATGAAGCCACAGGGAATGGAGATGAAAGTGGGCCCAAGGCACAGTGAACACTGCCTCTGCCATGAATAAGAGGCAAAGCCATGTGTGGACCGGCACTGAGGGAAGTCCCATCCCCTCCTGAGCCAAGAACCTCAACACCATTCTGGGAGGTGGAAGGAAGTCTGAATGGATATGAGCTCTAACAAAGATTACATCCTGAGATGGTACCAGCTGAACTTTTCCCCAGTTGACCAGAAAGCCATGAGCCTGGAGAGTGGCACACACCACCTGTACATCCCGAAGAACCTGGTCCTTGGATGGAGCAAATCATCCAAATAGGGGTACAGTTGAACCCTCTTCCGATGCGGGGATGCCACCAGAGAAGCCACCACCTTCGTGAACACCCTCTCGGCTGACCTGAGGCTGAATGGCAGGACCCTCAACTGATAGTTAGGACCTCGGACACAGAACCTCAAACTGCTGGGAGAAAGGATGAATTGGGACATGGTAGTATATTTCCTGCAAGTCCAGAGTGCACATCACATGACCCCCTGACCAATGAAATGATCTGCTGAAGTGTCTTCATCTTGAAGGGGACATGACACATGAACTTGTTTAAAGCTTTCAAGTACAAAACCAGACAGAAACCCCATGTGACCTTTGCATCAAGAAAGATGATGGAGTAATACCCCATCCCCTTCTCCAAAAAAGGACCCTCCAGAATTGCGTGGTTCTGGAGAGAAGAGTGCATCCCTTGGGCCAAAGCATTATGCTTCAGTCTGTTGGAAGGCCAAGGAGTCGGCTGCACCCCTGAAGGAGGAAACACCCCGAAGTCAATCCTGTAGGTGTGCTGCACCACTTCCAAAACCCAGGCATCTGAAGTAGCCTCTTGCCAGGTCCTGAGGAAATGCTTCAGGCAAGCCTCCCCTCACCATGACCTTTGGATCCACCATATAGTCAGGAGTGAAGCTTCTGAATGGTGGCTTTGGGTTCCTCTCAAGACCCCTTCCAGCTGGAAACTGTCAATGAGACCAAACAAGCTGCCACATGGAAGGAAGGTGCAGTGGAGACTTGTGCTTTGAAGGCAGCCTATCCCCTGGCCAGGACTTGAGGAGGAATCTTTCTTAAAGTTTATGAAGTTTTTCATCAAGCTCCACATCAAACGAAACCGACCCTGGAAAGGCATCCGAAGAGCAGAAGACCTAAGAGATGCATCAATTTTCCAGTCCTGCAGAACCAGATTATGCCTCGGAGCCACACAAGCACCACTAGAGCACAGAGGACCATACAACATCAAATGACACATCTGATAGGAACTCCACTTAGTCCTCACTGTGCTCCAGCACCCCAGAACAGTCAGGACTCGTCCAGGGCTCTATAAAGGGATTTCAAATCTGAAATCAGCAACTGCGCCACATAGGTGCTATAAATCCTGCCCTAAGCCATATGGGCCCCCAAATGCACCTTCTTAAGGACAACATCCACCTTCTTATCCACAGAATCCCTGATGAGGGCATACTTCGCTAGAGAAGTGCGCCCCACCAAACTGGCCACAAAATATTCAACGGCAATGGAGTCTGGCAAATCCTTAACCATATCCTGCAAAGGTTAAAATTTCGTCATAAAGCAGGGATCACAATTTTATCTAGATCCTTCCACTCCTGCTTAAGGACCTCCTGAATGCATGGGTGTACAGACATATCAACAGGAGTGCCATGCTGAAATTGGCGCAGCAGGAACCCAGAAGCAGTATCTGGTACTTCATCCTACGGAAAACCCATATTTACCATAACATGATGAATAAGGTCAAGCACCATGTCCTTGGAAATGTACTTCCCCCTTCTGCTCCTCAGGGGGCACTTACTCCCCCTCAGATTCTGATGACTGAGACCATCAACACAAGGATGGTCCCTTTAGGCCTGTCAAAATCCCTGATCTCAATCAGGGCTTCTCGAATCAGGTGCTTAAGCTTGGCCTCATCCTACTGTCTTATGCTTTGAATGAGGAGGGGAAGGAGAAGCAGAGGAGGAACTGGAGGCTGAGGTCTGAGGCTCAACATGGTTTGTCTTATGGGAGTGCTTCTCCATAGTAACACACCCCACAACAGAGAACCAAGGAAGAAAAGCAGGTTGCAAGGAATAAAAAATGCCAGCAAGAAAGTAAAACAAGATAAGCAGTAATTCTGCTATACAGTACTTACCCCTAGGGCCCTGTGTATTTTATGACTCAGAAATGAACAAATGCAGAAAAATATCAGCCTCCACAGGAGCAGTCAGAAAGACTTCCGTGCCTGCACACCAATGGTTTCCGTCACAAGCGGAAGTCCGGCAATGATACAGCGTAGTCCGTCAAGGCCCAAGGCCATCACACAGCCCAGGATGCATCCAGGAAAACTGCGGCAGCCCAGAGGAAAACCAGACCATAGGACTGAAAGGGAAGACCTGACCAGCGGCCCACCTGTCCACACATACCTGCACCTCCCCACGATCCCAGCAGGCAGGAAGGTGCAGCCCAGAAGAAATTCTCTTAATGCCAAGCAAAAGGAAATATGAAGATGAGAGAACCCACACCAAAAAAGCAGTAGTACCTCCCTCCTGTCCATATGTTCATTCTCATTGCAACCGAAAAAAAGAGCATAAGGAATGCTGGGTAAGTATACATTATGTATTCCCAGGGGGGTGGAGTATGGCCAGCATCCCTTACGCTCTTTACGTTGTTGTGCAGCCATTTTAGTTATAGCTCCATGCTCGTTATTTTAACACACTAGGCCACTGTGCACTTTAATCTAGATATATTTTATTTGGCTTCGCATTATTTTTACAATAACCATTTTTACGGTCTTGTTTTATTTTTCATCTATCTGTTTTGTTTTGCTTAGCCTAGCACTGTGTTCTCAAGCAAGACATTCTTGATCACTCTCTGCTTCATTCAAGGCTACAGTTTGGTACATTGCCGGTGAACGTGGTAGAAGTTTAGTCTTCAACATTCGTAGAAAATACACATCCTTATGTAGGGACATTTTTTAAGAACATCAGCTGTTTTATTATAAAAACACTTCCAAGTCCCATTTATACGTTAAAAGGGAGATTCCAGCCAGGGAACCACAACTGTATGCTGATTTACTGAATGCTTCGCTACAGGTGCTACCACAGACCACAGGCCTTTGCTCAGGTATGAGGGTTGATGTCTTCCCGGGGGAACCTGAAAGGCAGAATTAGAGTTTAACATGCTGTGCTCAGATTATGACTTAGATAGGAAATAGTCCATCGATCATAGTGACAATATGATAGCATTATTCTTATGCTTCACTCTCCTAGTCACCATTTTAATACGGTCATGTTGTGTCGTCCTGGTTATTGCAGCTCACGCTTTGCTATCTAAAAAGTTGTTTTATTAAACCAATCATTGAAACATATACTGCTTCTGTTTGTCATTTGTAAAAGAGACTGAATTGTGAATGAGGGAACCGGATGCGACCTGAGTGACCACAACTTCCCTGAGAAGCTTAATATGTCATGCACTCGGCTGCCCAATAATCCCTATCCCCTGGTAGAGATGAGGCACTGCTAGTTAGCCGGAGCAAAACCCAGATTTAGAGCGACAGGTGTCACCCACAGTGGGTCAGACTCAGTCTCCCACACCGTGGACTATCTTGCTGCTCAAAATCCAGTTGTCTCATTAGAATAATGAGCCTACGCGACATGGCGCCGCCAACGTTTGGTCAGGCTCTAATGTTCGGGTCCTGCTATCATGGCAAATCCACAACAGGTACAAATAGCGGTTAACATGAGAGAACCTCTAACCGCACATTTATTAGCGAATGGCCTAACGGCCCAGGGGGTCCAGTCACATTTGTGGTGGACGACCATGCAGCTTATAGAACAGAACTTATGTACTCTTGTCACATTTCCAGCAGTAGATGGGAACACAAATACATTTCACCAATATATACTTGCGAATGCGCCTGGACAATACAGAGCATACGCATATTTAGAGATAACTCTGTCTTATCAAGAACATAATTGGGTTGATGGCACCCACCCCACACAATATTACCAGTAAGGTTAGGTCTACTAAGTAATGACGGTCCTACCTGGCCTAGTCCCCTGGGCATAGCCATTGGGCAAGGGGGCATAACTCCTGTCTTTTGCTAAGACAGGAGTCATTTCAATGGGGGTTGTGCGTCAAAAAATGGCGCTAGTCCGGTTTTGAGGCATGATTTTTGCCTCAAAGCTGACTTGCACCATTTTATTTACGCACAACCCCCATTTTCCCTATGCTGGCACTTCCTGGCTTGAGTTATTTATATATATGTGTATATATTTTTTTACTGAGACCAGTCCACAGCGCCGCCTAATGTAATTCCTTAAATAAGGTGCCCGCATGGCGCGTAGGAATGGTGTTAGCCGGCGGTAAAAAAATGTACGCAAGCTGGCGCTGGTTTGTGTCAAAGCATAAATATGGGCCTCAGTCTCCCACACTGTGGACCATTTTGCTGCTCAAACTCCAGTAGTCTCATTAGAATGAGAGCCTACGCGACCACGTCATTGGTGATGGTCATCTCCATTAGTAATGAATGAAACGAGGACTGGAGGGACCTGAGAGTAATGAAGTCAGATGTCAAAAGATCAACATAAAAAAAAAAACTGCTAGCAAAAAGCCGCTCGAACTGTCAATCAGTCTACAGTCTGAGACAATGAAACCTTGTCTCTTGGTTCTCCAAGTGAGGTGGCTGCAGTCTCTGGGGCCGCATGCTGTTCTCTGGTGTCACCATATAATTATCTTGGAATTGCTGAGGTGCACCGCCAGCAATTCCAAGATGCAGGCATGCACTTGTTCAGCTCTTAGCACAACACCTATACTTGTACCCTCAGTGCTCACCGCTCACTCGGTTTACTATTTAAATATTTTTTGAATCTTTACTCCTTTTTTGTGTTATTAAATTGGATTGTCCTAAATGCAGGGGTGGCTCCTCCATAAATTCAGAGGCGCATCGCCCCCCCCCCCCCAAAAAAAAACCAGCAGTGGCAGCTGTAAAACCTTTAAAAGAAAAGGATAATGAACTGTTTATTATCCTTTTCTTTTGAAAGGGGTGGGCCACAGGGGTTACATACACTGAGGGAGGAGTGCTGTGGACTCCTTCACTGCGCATGTATGTTTGGCTGGCTGTCTTGGGCCGGCTAAACACACATGTGCACAGGGCTCTCTCCCGCCCAGCAACACAGTTCCTGGGCCAGAGAGAGCCTGCACATGCTCCCAGTCTGCCTGGGAGCGCCCAGCCTGGGCGTTCCCAGCCAATCTTGATGCTGCTTTGAGCACAGTCAGGATTGGCCGCAGGGCAGGTTGGGAGACACTGCCTGCGTATAGCGATGACGTGCGAGATGGAAGTGGAGTGCAGCGGAGGAGGTAACTGAAAAAAAAAAATACATTTCAATTTATTTTTCTCCCTTCCCACCCCTGTCTCCCACACCCCTTTGAGAGCTCCACCGCACCTCAAGGAATCGCTGTGACTGCTCAAATGGCTTTCAAGCAGCTTAAGGTTAACATGTTGGCAGGTTTTGATACTCCTATGCAACCAAAGCTATTTTTGTCCCAAACACTATGCTTATTTTTCATTATAGTACATTAAATTCAGTAGGTAAACGTCATTAAGTACAGGATTACGGAAATAGAATGTAATGCTTCCGGTAGCATATCCCTTCCCAACAATTTTTGCATAGTACCAGATTACTGGTGTTCCGATGGGTTTCTCCTCACCTACTGTAGTTTTCTTTTGTGAGTATGTCTGGCAAGCATTTTTTCTGCATACCATGCATAGCTCTTTCACGTAGTGACTTGACCCTTGCATGCAACAGGTATGTCAAATAACACTTGCATGCAAAACGTTAAACTGACAGTAAGCAATAATAAAACATAGTGCTTATTTGAAAATGTATGTAACCATGCATGAACTTTGTGACCTTCACATTTTTTGAGAGAAATGTGAAAAGGTTGCAAGAAAAAAACTTCAAGTTTGGCCAGTGTTTGCAGCTCATATCTCGGTGTGTTGGAGCTGTGATCCGTTTCCATGGTATTCATTTAACTAAAATGTACACATTGAATCAATATGCAAATGAGATAGTCACTGGTTTTCCAGAAACTCTGACATGGGTTTGGCCCTCATGGGCATACATTGGAAATACTTCCACATTCTCAACAGTGCAAACCTTCCTGCTCACAGCAGTCTGTTGGGTATCTCGCTTTGGTCAGGGAAGGGCAACCAGGAGTTTGAGAAAAGAAATAAGGAAAAGATACATTATAGATTCAAATAACGGAGATCATTAGAGAGATGAAAGTGAGTGTGGAGCATAGTGTAATTAACACTCACTAGGGACGTCCGCGCCCCTGCTTCGGCCATACCTGCATTAAAGATAACTGATCCGTGGTGAATTACAGGCGAATAAGAGTCCATTCTGGAGTACTAAGGTATGACAAACATATTTGCCTAACTAAATTGTGCAGAAGAGGCTAATGTAAGTTTTCTGGGTGATGGGTTAAGCAAGGAGAGTATTTCTGGATGTGAGAGGGGAGGGCAGGATGATCCTGATGTGTGGGAGACTGCCGCTGACAACTGGTTCTAACGCCTCCTTATACACATGGGAAATTGTCAGATCTTGGTCGAAGAAGGGATTTAACAGAGCATCCTTGGCTATGAGTGAGGCTGTGTGGTGGGGCAACGGTCAGATGGACAGGTGTGGATGGATATAGTGGTGGTCAACAACGACACATATTGCAGTGTTGAATCTTTGTCTTACATGCAGTATATCCCACCACCTGCAATACAAAATTGTTAGTTCAAGCGATAAACTCTAATGTAGCATGCTCTTTCGGTTACTCAAAAGGGTTCTCTAGAAAACACAGCCTGCAAGTGGGGAGCAAACGTAGAAAGCTCAGTTTCTGTGATCATACAAAGGTAGAGGGCACAATCTGTGTCTGAGTACTTTAGGCCTGTAACACTCAAGGGTAAAAGGAACACTTTATCACAAACCTTTATGCCTGATATTTGAAAGGATATATTATGCAATTTGGAAAACAGGAACTCTTCCAGGGGAACCACAGTCTGTAATACAATGGAGCAGCATAAATGCAGTCTCCACCTTCTATATGTCATTTATCTGCATGTATGTGTAATTCATTGTCAAGATGACTGGTACAGACAATGTTTGGATTAGATGACAGATGAACCACAATGGCACAGGAGATCCTGACTCAAATGCTCATTCTTCTTTCTGTATTTGCAGCCCCCAATGCAATGTCAGGGAACATCGCAAGGGACATCAGGAAGTCCCTTCATTTCACATTTTGACCGGAACTGGGAGGAGACTAACACTGGGTATGACTCGAACTGGGAAGATATTGCACCCCAGTATATGAGATGGGGCCCTTTTAAATTGGACAGTGAGGCAAGTCAAGCAAAATGTACGCAAAGGATGGAGTAGGAGTTCCCAGAAGTCGAGTCAGTGGAGCAGAGAAGGAGAACCTGCAGGGTGAGTCTGGACGTACCAAGGAGCAAGAAGTGTAGCCCATGCAGGAGCCAAAGCTGGGAGAGTAAGGATGACAAGGTGATGATATTCTTAAAGGTTAAGGTTCCACAGAAGGCGATTGACTGGTTGAAAATATCTCATCCTAACGGAGGATGCCAAGGAGTAAGTGCATGCTTATGGGCGATTGTTGCAGGTGTTTAAACACAGTGGGGCCGACAACCAAGAAAGGGGAAATAAGAGCAGTTTTGTGTCTGTTCTTGGGTTACAGCTGGAGATTGACATGCATATACAGCAGAACCTGATGTTGGCAGAATAAGCCATTAAATGAGATCCTTTGGAATGCGTAGTATTGTAGCGATGAGCAGGAATGAAGCAGAGACAGCATAAAGTTAATGTTGGCCTAACCTAAGTTGGCTCCGAAGAGTTTTAAGAATGGACCTTTGTGGGAATTGTTGGTGGAATGCAAGGCACAGGATACCCTCCTGGAGGACAAGTGACATATGGTGGAAGTGGTACTTCACAAAGTAGAGGTCACAGTGGTCCTATTGATTTGAACACAGAGTTTGATATTGAGACATTGAAGTCTAACCCATGTCATTATTGTAATACATTGGAGCAATGAAAGCAGAATACTGTTTCATTCCCATTTAAAGGGTTAAGGGCCACATGCACGAAGGTCTGAATTACCGAGTTCCCAATTGCGATTTCCTGCAAATCGCAATTAGGAAATCACTAACTCAAATGTCTTTCGTGCTTAATTTGCGATTCCCAGTGGGTCGCAGATAGGCCTGCCTCATGAATATTAATGAGGTATGTCTCACTTTGCGACCCATTGGGAATCGCAAATCACAGGGGTCAGCAGACCACAATTTCTGGGATTGTTTTTAACTAAACCACTCCTTTTTTAAATGCAGCCCGTTTTCCTTGTAGGAAAACAGGATACATTTAAAAAAGAAAATTAAAGTTTTGAATTTCAATATTTAAGGGTAGGCAGTGGTACATGGACCATTGCCTGCTCTTTCAAAATGCTTTTAGGAACATTCACAAAGGGGAAGAGGTCCCTCTGGAACCCCGCCCCATCTGCCAACAGGTTACCACCAATTTGAAATTGGTGGTAAAATGCGAATGTTTCATGTCTGGGTTTCAGTCACAAAATATTCACACATACCATTGTGATTAGGAAGGGACGCCCTTAACACACACCTTCCCAATACTAAAGCATTTTTCTAGTCACAAATGGGTCAATTTTCAGAATCTGCCAATTTGTGATTGGGAAAATGCTTTGTAGATGTGGCCCTAAATAAGTCATGTGCAAACTTTTAATGTCACACAGGTACCAAATGTTGACTCTGCAAATGCTGAGTACACCAATGCAGATAACTCAAAATCCTAATATGCCTCAAGCCCCAATGCTGCAACAATCCTTTTCCAAACCACTTTCCAACAATTCCCATTTTTTGGTTCTTCAGAGAGCTACAGCTCTGACCTTTGGTAAAAACAGTGGCTGAGGGGGAGGGCGCAGTCTTGCAGGTAGACCATTCATAGAAGTTGAGGTGAATGGCCTTCAGGTGTCATTTCTTAAGACTGGTACTACCTGTTCCACTGTGAGTACAGCAGAAGCCACAAACCAACTTCCCTCTCTGGAAAACAGATCCAAGTTGTGGGAGTTGCCAATAAACATATCACTAACCCTGTTTTGTTAAAAGTACCATTAAAGTAAGGGACATTTGAAGAAGATCTTAAATTTGTATTATGCAATTCTAGTCCCGTAAACATTCTACGACAGGATTTGGTTTGAAAGTTAACTTGTGCCATATACTGTACAGTGGGTGGTGTTGAATTTCAAACCTGTGATGAAGACATTGATTTCAAACTGGCCAGGAAAGGGACATTTGTTGGAATGTATCCCTTAAAGGCTGTTGATGATTTACCTCTAGATCTTAGAAATCCTGCAGTGTGGGACTTTTCGGGTAAAGGCGTCGGTCACATTAAGTGTCAAACCTGTCCAAATAACAATCACACCAAACACTGAGTACCCTAGGACACCCCAACATAATCTCACACTTGAGACAATAGCTGGAATCACTCTAGTGATAATACAATGAGGCATTCTGAAAGTAGTAATGGAAAGTCCATTTAACTCACCCATTTCTAGCCTGCAAAAAACAAGTGGTAAGTACCAGCTCATGCAGGATATTAGGAAAATCACTAATAGCATTGCCACCTGTTGTCCTGTGGTATGAATCTAGCTGTGATATTATTATAGATACCATGTGAGGCCGAGTAGTTTATTGTTTTGTGCCAGTCTTCTCCATTCCATTACCTAAGGAAAGCAAATTCATCTTTCCCTTTAGATTTCAAAATATGGTTTTGGTATGGTGGCAAGTTCCTCAGGGGTATAAAGAGCCCCTCAATGTTCAACCATGTTTTAAACAAAACTTTGAGTCCCTAAATATGCCTTTAAATTCAGTTCTTATGCAATGTATTGATGACCTTTTGATTGAGTCGATCCATACTAAGGTACCATTGCTTTACTGAACCACTTAGCTAAAAATAGATACAAAGTGTCTCCGAGTAAATTATAGTACTGCCAGAGAAGTTCAGTACTTGGGACAGCACACTGGGAAGGGAGATAGGAAGGTGTTGTAAGGGCCCATATCTTTCATTTTGAAAATGAACCCAACTACCACACAGAGTTAGGATGTTTTTAGGAATAGTGGGCTACTGTAGACAGTGGATAGCAAACTTTTCCCTATTGGCCAAATCTCTACAGGGGCTGAACCACAAAGATGTACCAAATCCACTACCATTGGACAACAATTGTTTGTGTTCCCAGAGCTGAGAAAGTCTGTCATAACCCGGCACTGGGCATGCCAGATTACAACAAACCTTTTACACTCTTCTGCACTGAGGGGGACGACTGTGCTCTCTGTGCTTACACAAATGCATATGGATGCTTAGACTTGTGGTGTATTTTTCTGCTACCCTCTGCCTTGTAGCTGCAGAACTGTCCAGCTGTCACGGCAGTGGGTGTCATCACTGAGAGGTGCAAGAGTATATTAATGGGATATCCTTTATACAATAATGATCCCTCATTCTGTGGCTATCCTACTGAGCCAAAACATTACCTTAAAGAGGTGCTCATCACTCAATCCTGCTACATTGTTACCTTTGCCTGAAAATGAAATGAAGGATGGAGAGTCATGATGTTACAGAATTGTGCATTAAGCCAAGACCTGATATTAAAGGTAAACCCCTCAAAGAGAAGGATTATGTATTTAGTTGACTGCTCTTACTTGTGAGATGAAGGAGGAATTTTGAGAGCTGCATACGCAGTCTGCACTGTTGAAGCTGCAGTGGAAGCTTCATGTCTCTGCAAGTTATGTTCTCACAAGTAGCCAAGTTAGTTGATCTTACAAGAGGTTGCAGCATCCCAGATCAACTGGGTGACTATTTTCACTGACAACCAGTATGGCTTTGGTGTTCATGACTTTCGACAATTATGGTCACAAAGGGGATTGAGGACTTCCTCAGGTTCCCCCCAAAAAACGGGGAATGTTATGAAATTGTTAGAGGAGTGTTGGACCTGACCCTTTTACAGGGTCATTCCCCAGACTTTTTGCCTCCTTATTTTTCTGACCTTTGTTGGCTGACGTTTTGACTCTGAGCACTTTTTCACTGCTAACCAGTGCTAAAGTGCATGTGCTCTCTCTTACAAATTTGGTATGATTTGGATTATACCTGATTGGCATATTTAATTTACCTAGAAGTCCCTTGTAAAGTGGGATCCCTATACCCAGGGCCTGTAAATTAAATGCTACTAGTGGGCCTGCAGCGCTGCTTGCGCCACCCACTGAAGTAGCCTGTCAAACCTATCGAAGGCCTGCTAGCGCAGAGCCTGTGTGCGCAGTTTCCCGCCACAGGGACCTGGCATCTAAATTTACTTGCCAGGCAAAGAACTCCCCTTTTACTACATAGAAGTCACCCCTAAGGTATGCCCTAGCTAGCCCTTTGGGCAGGGTGCCATGTATGTAGAAGGCAGGACATGTGTCATGTTGCTTGGCCTGTCCTGGTAGTGACAAACAGCCTAACTTTGTGTCTCTCTGCTGTGAGTGCTGCCCTCTCATAGGATTGCATTAGAAATGCCCTGCTTTATGTGTAAGGGGTATTGTCTGATTTATGAGGGGTAGTGTAGCCATGTTTGGTATGGTTGTGACAGTGGTAAGAAATGCTGCTTACTGGTGTAGGTGTATTTTTTTTTATTACTATCACAGAAATGCCACTTCTAGAAAGTGTGCATACTTCTCAGACATTCTGAACACAGGGAAGGTGGAGGTGACACAGAGGTGCATCTACATATTGTAAAGCCTTCCTGGGCTGAGAGAAGGGAGAGGCGGGGCACACCTGCATTTTTAAACTGTGCCCTGGCCTCACACAATAGGGTCGTTAACCCCCCACTGATGTTTGGAGCCTGTGCTGAAAGGAGAGTGGGCACTCCCGGAACCAGTTGTAACTGGCTGGAACATCCTCTCCCTACCATTGAAAAACACTAAGAAATGACTGCAAGTACAGGGGAATTTCCCCACAATTGGAACATTCTTGGAACTTGAAACTACACAGAATGCTGATGAATGGACTCACCAGGAAACCACCTTGGACTTCTGCTGTTGTGCTGACCTGTGACCTGCCTGGTCACTAGGAGGAACTGCCACCATCTGCACCCCTTGTGCTGGCCTGAAGCTGGGCCCACCAGCCCTGTGCACCTTCTTGTTTTGGTTTGCTCCCAGGGGCAGGGTGCTGTGGCCCCTCACCCCTGCAAACCTTCTCTACAACTTTTCCCACAGCGTTTTTCCAAAGTTGCTCCTTCTAATATTAAAGAAAATTCACTGCTGCAGCCCAGGCTGCTGATTTACGATAGCGTGGTGTGAAGCGCTTTATTTGGAGCCCCTAGCGCTCCCCCCGGCGCCTCTGCCTGTGATCATCCCCGCCACAGCCCGGGCGCCACATTTGGGACGGAGGCGTGAGGATCGCAGTGCCCCGGGGCACTTCAGAACGGGAAAGAAAGGAGCTCGTACGCTCCTACTGTGTCCCCGGGTGACACGCACTTTTCAGAGCGCCCCCGGGACACACTCCAGACCCAATTTCTCACGCTGCTTCCCTTCGGATAGGGAAAGCAGACGCTCAGCTCACGCACCGGATTGGGTGTGGCCACCTGGGGGGAAAGCAGGTGCAGAGCCTCATCGGAGGCCCCTGCTTCCCCGTTACTCCATACGGCAGCCGCACCGCGGACAAGGGCGGCTGCTTCTCACCAGCCAGACCTGGGGGAGAAAGGGAGTTCCCTTTCCCCCGGTCGCGGCACTAGGAGCGGGATGCTCCTGGTTTTGGCCAAATTGTTTTCTCTCGAGGCAATCGGGAAGGGAGACCTCGGCGAAGGTCCCTTCCCACCTTTCTTTTTGCCCACACAATTGTTGCTGGGCCACGCCCGGCCCTCACCCCACGGACCGGGTGTGAGGAGGCAGAGGCTGGTCCCCACCACGAGGGAGGCCCCCGTTTTGCACACAGGAGCGCTGGGGTCCCCCGTGCCAGTTTCTAGGCTCTGGAAGTGCCTTCTCCAGCAAACAGGTACTCTTTAGAAAATCTAGGCTCTAGGAGCCTAATACAGACTCACAGCTGTTTTTATTTCCTACCTGTTTACTGATTATGCATATATGTGCTAAATGTTCATTTTATGGGCATGTCTAGCTGGTATGTATTTATATGACTTGTGATATATTCGCTAATGGTTCTTTTGTTTAGGGATTGTTCATGACAAGTGCATATACCTTTTACTATACTTCCTGACTACTGCTCATGTGGCAGGATTCTGAGTACTTACATGTTCTAATGTGACAATTGCATATTCTTGCAGAATATTAGTAACTTATGTAACCCTCTGACAACTGCTAAGGTAGCAGGGTAGTACTTATGTGTAATGTTGGTCTAATTATGTTTTGAGCAATACAGATTATTTTTACATAGCTCAGTGTTGTTTACTTTGTGGTGTGTATTTTGCGTCACATGTGTTGTGCAAACGCTTTACACATTGCCTCCAGGTTAAGCTTGACTGCTCGTGCCAAGCTACCAAGGGGGTGAGCAGGGGTTATCTTGGACGTGTAACTCCCAATCCCTGACTAGAGTGGGTAGGTTCTGCCTGGCTGAGGTGCATACCCTAGCCAATCAGAAACCTCATTTCTAACATTGGTGGCAGCGGTAGGATATGACTTGCGCTTGCACAGTACCTTTTGATTCCTTTTTTGCACCGCAAATTGCACTTAGACCATTACATGTTTTAATTATTTTCTTAAATTCTCCTGTTCTCTCAAGCTAGTCATTTTTGTTTTTTACTCCTGTGTTGTATACTCGCACTTTGAACTCTTGTTGTTTAAGCTAGTGTTGTGCTCTTTACAAAATGAAGCCTACCTTAGACATGAATTATATATTGTTTTACACGATAGAAGAGTTAGAGGGATTCTGCAGGGAGAGAGGTATACCTTATTAGAGAGGGTGATGCCCATATAGGGATCCTCATGATAGCCCTGTTCAGTTTTAATGAGGCTGAATTATAGCACAGAAAGAGGCCCAAAGGGGAGATGGTTCTGAGGGAGACCCTAGAGAGACCCACAAGAATAGTGAGGACTCTGAGGAAGAGGGTCCCCAGTCCACATCCCAGGGGGATAGTGACCCCGAGGAGTTAGACACTGAGGGGGAAGATGACTGGCCAGGGGCGCCAGTAGAGAGAAAGGACCCCATAGATAGGGAGTCCCTTACTGGGTCCTTGCGTAGCAGCAGTGCCACCTCCCATTCCCTGTCACCTGAGGAGCTCAGAGATAGGCGGGAAGAGAGGGACCTGAAGCTACCGTTAGCTAGGCTGGCTGTAAAAGACAGGCTGAGGTTGAAAAAACCTTAGCCCAGGAGAGGATGGCAGAGGCTGAAAGGGCCTTTACCAGAGAAAGGCTCGCTCTAGAGCAGTCTTAAAAATCTGGACTCACCAGTAATGCAGGTGGAGTCCAGTGGTGGCAGCATTTTTAGTGTTAGGCGCAATCCTTACCTACCCACAGATTTGGTACCTGGGTTCAAGGAGGGAGATGACATACGTCAGTGGCTTAAGGGGTATGAAGAAGCTCTAGTTGCGCGCAGGATTCCTGAGACAGATTGGGTAACTGTCCTAGAGAGCTATATTCCTGAGATGGAAAGGGATGTCCTACTGGCCCCAGAAGGGAGTGACAGGCAGGGGTATCCCCACATCAGAAAGGCCCTGATAGAAGAGTAAGGTCTCACCCATGAAGACTACAGGTTGAGGTTCAGAGGCAGCAGGAATCGGTCTCACCAGTCTTGGGAGGAGTTTAAGGGACTTGTAGCAAAGCACTAACCGGATGGGTGGACGGTAGCAGAGCAACCACTTATGAAGGGCTGTTTAGTCTCATTCTAAGAACACATGTTCGTTGCTGTTTTTCAGAGCTACGCCAACACTTGTATTTAAGTTCTCTGAGCCCAGGGAGCTTGCAAAGGAGGCTGACCTCTGGCTTAGTGCCAGGGGAGCTGGTCAGACACCAAGGGCTGTCTTAGGTTCACCCCTGGAAGGGGTGGGGGAGGTTCTGGGTAATTCAGTCCAAATTCTGAGCGGGGAAGGTACCGGATCCAGAGGGACCTGTCTTTCTACGCATGTCTTGGAAGGCACCCAGAAGGGGCCCCAAGGCTGGAATTTAACTGTTCCAGGTAAAGTTTTCAGCGGGGAGGAAGTAGGATTGTTAAGGACCTATCCTCTTACGTATTCCTTAGAGGGCTCCTTATCGGTACACAGAGGCGAGAACTTAACCAACCCTGACAACGTTCTGAGCGGGTAGGGTGCAGGATCCAGAGACCTGTCGTCCTCCGCAGGTCTTGGAAGGTACCTGGGAGGGACCCCAAGGTGGGAGGGTAGTTGTTAGCAAAGACCAATCCTGTAAAAAGGATGATGTCCTAAAGTCTGAAGGAGAAGGGAGGACACCTGGGAACAGGGTTGCTCCAACTCCGGAGATTAGCAGCACCACACCGCAGAGGGGGGTGCCGGTGCTTTCTTTTGAGGGTTTGAGGGAGGACACTCCCCTGACTCCTGTCAAGCAAGAGGGTATCGTCCCTAGGTTGGAAGACCAGATCCTGGGCAACCCCCTCTAGATCTGAAAATAGACTGCTGGAACCAGCATCTCTACTGATGCATGCCCTAGGGATTCAGTTCCTGTAAGGGATAGTTTGAGGGAGGACACGCCCCTAACTCATGTCCAGCAAAAGGTTACCGTCCCTAGGTTGGAAAACCAGGTCCAGGGTAGCTCCCTTGACCTGGAGGTGGAGAGGACTGTCCCCAGTCTCTCTACCAATACTTCTGGGGGCATCACTCCTCATGGGAGGGTGCGGAACTCTAGAAGGAGAGGCAGGAGGAGGAAAGGCTCTTTCCTGACCCCAGCTCAGCCAGAGGGGAAGGACCCTGGGTTGGGAGACCAGTTACAGGGGGGATCCTCTAAACTGGTGGGTGAGCTGACCACTGACCAGTGGCAGGAGGTAACTCCTGAACAGGTGGGAAGGAGAGTGGAAACAGGATGCTATGCACCTGGGGCTCCTGCCCCCCACTCTGAGAGGTTTCAGAGGCCAGTGGCCCCGGGCTTGCCTGGGACCTGGCTCTGGCCACAGACAACTAGGACCCCTCCCTGGGTTAGCTTAGATTGTCTTGGGAGCATAGACAGAGGAATTCAACATGTCTCAACAGCTCGCAGTGGTTAACTGCACAGCACACACAAATGGAAATTTATATCACAGCTGGTAACCAGTATGCTGACTAATTCGCCCAATGCTGTACTCGTGGGTCCTGTGCCTTTAATGGAAAAATACAGAAATTAGTCTGAAAATGAGTAACTTAAATGCTCTATCTGTAGCAGATACTTGGTGAAGATTTAAAATATTGCAAGAGGATGTACCAGAGACCAAACAGCAGGGCTGGGTCAGAGCAGGTTGTGTTGAGAATGAGGGAGAGATTTGGATGTCGACAGATGGAAGATTAGTGCTGCCTGATAGCCTGTTGTCCTCTATAGCTAGGCATTTTCATGGTTCTCACTCTTAGGAAGAGATGCTATGGTCAGATTGGTTCAGCAGAATTGGTTCAACGCCCAGTTCAGATTGATGGCTGAGATTTTATAATTCTGCCATCAATGTGTTTTGTGTCAACAGATGTAGAGAGAGAGTCTCCTGGGACTAGGAGTACCATAGGAAGATCAGGAAGTATATTTAACTGAATGGCATTAGATTTTATCAAAATGGCTGTGTATAATGGGTTGTTGTAGTAATTCTCTCATTGGGTTGAGGCACACCAGACTAGGAGGAATAACAGTCTCAAAGCAAAGTTGTTAAAGTTGATACCCTGTTTCGAGTTTCTGACTACTCTGCAATCAGACTGAGGGATCATTTTAAGAGTGAGATCCTGAAATTATGTGCAGCTTTGCAAGTGGAACAGTAGTTATCAACCTGAGGCTTCTGGAATTGTTAAAACAGTCAATGAAACATTGAAGTCTCAACCGGCAAGTGTTTGTGTCCACGTCTCTGAAGTAGCCTGATGCTTTGTCTTTGGTGCTGATGAGCCTCTGTAGATTTGATCAATGAGGCTGTCTGTTGTGCCTGCGAATGCACTTGTAAACATAGATAATTCTCGACTACTGCAAAGAATTGGCTCATTTGATGCTTTGTGTCTCACCAAGCTTGAGGTGCCACTGCTTTTCTGCACCAGGAGAACAGCCATGATCTTAGTCTTGGAGAATGAGTCTTGGTGAGGAAACATGTCCGAAAGACATGCCCGAAAGACATGCCCGGAGCCTCGCTGGAAAGGCTCTTTTCCAAGTCATTCTTGTGGCCTAACTGGGTTCATGCATCTCATAAACAGCAAGTGAAGTATCCCCTGGATGATGTGACACTGCCAACCTCAGAAGCATAACCATTACTTGCCGGATATTCCGAAGGATCAGAGGCGGGGGTGAGGTGAAGAGAATGAATCGGAGCCCCAAGAGCCATTGGTGGTCCGAGACTCTGAAGTATCACGAGGAAGGGTTGAGGTGAGCCCTAACTTAGCTGTGGTTGAGGCAAATGAAAGAACCTGGCTGCTGGCACAGGTGAATACAGACCTTGATCCTGGAGAAGGGCCAAGTTGTGTGACAGCAGACATCAAGGTAAAGGTGAATGGCTGAAAAGTCCAGGGAGAATGAGGCCAAGTTTGTCTGCTGAATGGAAATGATAAACTGTCTCAGAAGAAGCTGAAACCAGTGAGTTGAGTCAGTGAAGATGGACAGCCAGTACTCAGGAGATCCAAAGAGCACAGGGGCCTTGCAAGAGGTATTCAGCCTCTGAGAGGGTGTGCTATGTGTACAATGACATTAACAAAGTTTCCTGTGATTTGGGTGGTAATGGTGCAGTGCTAACAGAACTTCTGTGAACCTGAACCTGCTGCAGAGTTTGCCTCTGAAATTGATTGCATGTCTAAACAAACAGTATAAGGAACTGTGCTTGTTAGATTAGTCCAGAAATGATCATTGACATTGTATTAACGTTGCAATTCAATGAACTTTGCTTCATTGAATTAAGATTCCCTAGGGCCAAGGTTGCAGAAGTGTGGGGCTGTCATTCTAGAAGAAGATGGAGTAGGGATAGGGATGACTCACAAAGACTGCTGTAGATGCAGAAAAGCACATTTAAATCACAAATCAGTTTTGCAATTTGTGCAAATGGAAACGTTAGAGGAAATCTGTTTACTGTCATTTCTACTTTAATGGTCTGACAATACTGAAGCCATGAAAATCTATAATCCTGATAAGCATAGCCTCATCATAGCTGGCACACTAATCATTGCTATCATAGTACCAGCTGCCTTGCTTATAGAGGTAAGCTCCCCTACTCCCACCAATCTCATTAGGTCCATTCTTAAACTTACCACACTTATTTCTGTTATAAAAAAAAAATCACAACTTGAATTTTAAGCTGTTACACGGGGACGCTCCAGAGGGCAACTATTTTTTTTTTTCCTCAATCTAATGTTTAAGGTTGCTTTATGAATACCTTCACACAGTGAATGTGAAGAATTGCTATATTTGCTTCCAATTGCCTGCTTCAGAAGCTGATGGTGGAACACATCACATTCTTCTTACCTATGGTATCTCATCTGTAGTATAATGCTTAGTCTTTTGTATCAACAGGATCATTTTGAGTATTACTTTTCCAATTATGAATTAGTCTTTTCAGAAGTCCTAATGTTCAAACATTTGAATTTACACTCATGCCAATTAGATGGAAATAGTTTAGTGTTTCTTTTGGCATGTAACTAAGTTTGACACTGCTGATGCTCATAGACAGAATTTGACCTGTTCAATGACTGTAATTGAAAGTTTATTGATGAATTAGAAAATAGAATGAGGGTAATGAAATACAATGGGACGAGATCTTGAAAAGGATAAGTGGGCAAAGGAAGAAATTAAACAAAGAGTTGGGAACGGAACCTACGTTATCTTTAGATTGACAACACAGAGGACAGGTGTGTGTTTGGGGATTAAATGTGGCACATAAGTTCTTGGAGAAAAGTGTAAGCATAAATGTGAGTTGGGGGGGAATACACAACAAATTATAGTTGGGAATGATCCCGTCATTCCTGGGATATATCCTGTGAGTAGCCCACATGCATACTTTCAATTATACAGAAATTAAGCCTGTACCTGTTATTTAGCTGTAGTATTTCCAAAACTCTATTGTGTAGAAAAGTTAGACGAGCACAAGGAGTTTCTTTGTCAGGCCAAAACAAAGTAGTAGTGCTTCTGAAACAGTTGGAGACATTTTGGTGCAATGACTCCTTCTGTAAGTGTTTAAAGTTACCTCAAAATTTGAAAGCTTTCTAACATAATTGATGTAAAGTAACTAGTACTGCTGGGTCATTGCTAGCTAGATACTGAAAACATAGCTATTATGTAGGAAAGTCCTCCTTTTTTTGCCTGATCACCCCCACTCTTTTTGGATAGGTACTGGTGGTTACTGACTCTTGGCTGTGCCCTGGGTACTGCTAACCAGTCCCAGGGCCTGTGCTCTGTGTAAAATGGATATGCAAATTAGGCTAATTATAATTGGCTAAGTTAACCTACCTATAAGTCCCTAGTATATGGTAGGGCATGTAGGTTTAGGGACCACAGCATAGGTGGTGCACACCTAGGTGCACTGCTGAGGTGCCCAGTGTCATTTTAAAAGCAAGCCTGCCTTGCTGGCTGCTTTTAAATTAAAGTTATATGCAAATTCGACTTTGGAATTAAAGGTACTTCCAAAGTCTTAAACTACCTTATTTTTACATATAAGTCACCCCTAAGGTGTGCCCTATGTGCCCCTAGGGCTGGGTGCCATGTAACTATAAGCAGGGACTTTATAAAAATAGATTTATAAGCCCTGGTGAGGTAAAAACAGCCAAATTCGTTGTTCCCTCATTGAAGTAAATGGCCTTCATAGGCTAGAATGGGCAGACTTTATTTTAAATTTTAAAGTCTCCTTAAATGTTACATACCAAGAATTTGGTATCAAATTAATTGTTGTAATAAATCCCACAACTTCCAGTTGTTGGATTTAATATAACTTGTTCAGGTAAAAAGTTTAGACTTTACCTAAAAAGTTGCCAATTTCAGCTCTGCATAGTTTTTGCTGCTGTGCTCTGATTGGCCAGCCTGCAGCAGCTTCTGCCAGGCTACTTTGATGAGGTGTGAAGTGGCCTGGCTTCACACAAAGGAATGTGCTTGGGGGAGAGAATCTCCCCTCAGCAGATGGTGAGGCAGGAAGGGGGAGGGCTGCCAAACTGGTCTTCAAAGGCAGAGAAGGACATCTGGAGCACCCAGCAACACCCCCAGATCCTGCAACCCCAGACAGCTAGGTGCCCCCTTGATTAGATTAGGAGAGGGCAGGAGAGGGGTGTGTTTATGATTTTTAGCCACACCAGTGGGTGGGCTCAGCCAGATGTAACCTCCAAAAATCAGATTCAGCCATGTTGGATTTTTAGAGACTGTTGCCTTTTGGGATGGATTTTTGCCACACTTCCCAGGAAGTGGTCATCACAGGGGGACAACCCTGTACCTGATTGGAGAACCAGGGCCCCCCTACTTTTCACCCAGGAGCAAGAATAAAACTGGCAGACCTGCCCCCACACCTCAGATCCCCGCCAACTTTCAAGAAGAAGGAACTTAAGGAGAATAAGGACTGCCCTGCTGGACCCCTGGCCTGCACCTGGACCCTGCACTCAGAAGGACTGCACCAGCTGCACACTTGGGCTTCACCACAAGAAGGACTTTGCCTGGCTTCAACTGGTTCAAGGAGGGACTCCCTGTTTGCTACAGGTGAAAAATTGCTATCCAGAGTCCCCTGCACCAACTCCTAAAAAAGAGACCAGTTGACCACTGCCCAGTGGCCCAAAAGGAGTTTGCGCCAGGTGAATTCTGGGAGTTGAAGTCCGCACCCCCCAAGGACCATCACAGAACTTCTGGACCCTTGGGGTGAGCTGTGGACCCCAAAAGAACCTTAAAAGAACATCTGGGTGAAGCCCCAGAAGTTTGGAGAAGATTTGACAAATTTTGTAAAAAAGCTCCAGAGAGGGACCGACCCGCCGTGGAAATTCTAGCCGGCTTGCCTCAACCGCGACCCGGCCTGACTTCGTGGTTCGTCCCGGTAAAGAAAAACATCCGAAAAAGAGACTAAGTCCGAACGTAAAAAGTTGACCTGGACCTCCCAGCCATCGTATCCGAGAAGGTCTCCACGGACGTCGGATCAAGATCCAGGTTTACCCCGGTCGAAGGATTTTTCATCTCGAAAAAACGACTAAGTCCGAAGGTAGAAATCACCACCGAGGAAACCCACATCGCGTATCCGGACAAGGGCTCCAGGAGGTCGGATTCAACTGGCAGGTTCGTCCCGGTGAAGAAAAAACTTCAAAATAAAGACTAAGTCAGAAGGTAACTTTTCAACCGAGGCCTCCCGCGACTTGTAGCCGAGCAGGGCTCCATCGCGGTCGGCCTGAAACGTTGACTTTGTCCCGGTCCTGGTGCAACCAGATGACCCGATTGGCGCTTTTTGTTTCTAAGCGCTAGAAAAATAATAATACTTTAAAAATTCATATCTCCGGTTCCCCTGAACCGATTGTAATCGTTTTTGTGTCATTTTAAAGATAAAAATATAAACTATTTTTATAAATTGGTTTTGGATTTTTAAACTGTTTCCTGTGTTTTATTTAATTACTGTTTTGTGATATTTGAATGCTTTACACACTGTCTCCTAAGTTAAGCCTTGACGCTCGTTGCCAAGCTACCAAGGGTTGAGCTGGGATTAATTTACTGAGACCTAACTGTACCTAGGTGGAGGTTAGTGGCTTGTTGCTAGGTGTAGGTACCTACCTGCCCTTACCAATAACCCATTTTCCAACATATTAGAACTATGGTACTGCGAAATGTTAGCAATGCTTCATATATATACCAGATAAGAGTGAGGAGATAAGAGGGTCTGCAGAAAACATCACTGATTCGAAGCAGGATTTGAAGGAATTAAAAGCTTCAGGTGTGTGGGAAGTGACTGGAAAGGGATTTGCCGCAGCAGGTAACTGGTTTAATAATATATGTAGCAGGATTTTAGGCACTATATTAAGGGCAATTATTATTGCAATTTCTTTGATTTGTTTGCTGTATACAAGTATGTGAGATTCAAGAAAGTAGTAGTTGAAGGGAGTTAAGAGCAAGATATGTAATCTAGAACTGGAGTAGAATCAGTATGTTTTATGGTGAAATGAAGGAAATGGAAAACTCCAGATGCAAGATGTTTCAGACAACAGATTTTTTTTTAGACTCTTTTTTTAAGAAAGATTCATTCAATTTCTGAAGGGAATACTAGCTATCAGCAAGTGGATTGAAGCAGTGGATATGTAGGCTCCAGCTTCTATACCATATATATACATATATATAGATATAGAAATATACACATTTACGTGTAACTCATATTCAATGTGTTTAACCTCATTCTACGAGTTCCACTCTAAGAATTGTACTACACTATCCCGTTTGAACATGTTATGGAATCAAATGTAGGTGTACGGAGTTGAATGATTAGTGTAACCTCATTTATCGAATAAGTATTTATACCATAATAATTATTTGGTTTCTTGATACTGTAATGTGCTTCCATTTTGATTCTTAGGCTAACTTAGCTAGACTTTAGGCCTTAGCTGAACATTAGACGTTTTAAAGTTTGTCACCATGCTATTTTCCTTTCCTCTGCAGGTTAAAGGTTTTTCTTTTTTTTTTTTTTTGTTAAACGTATAATATGTATTTGACTGATAGTGAGGCCTGAGCAGAGAAAGCTAACAGCAGATGTGGAAAGATGATGGTGAAAGGAGCCTCCATTACTCTGTGTACTAGAAAGGCAATTCTTAAGGACAAGCAGATATGTACTTAATTGTGTGAGGATGGGAATTTAGGGAGTTTACCGGTTCCTGATCCCTCCCCTATGGGATTGGCTCCGGTTTGTGGGAGACAGAAAGGGATGTCCTGGAACCTTCAATTGTGCCTTTAATTAGTGTTCTGAAGTTAGTTAGATCAGACTTTACCCTGATTTTGGAGAGAGCCGGCCTCTTTGGGTTTTTCCCCTGAGGGTAAAGCTTCATGCTAGACCTTTCCACTGAGGTTTACAGAATGCTGGCATCTTCTTCCCTTCCTCTTTAAGAAATGAAATAAAGCTGAAAATTTCTAATTTAGACAGAGTGAGTTTCTTTGAACACAAAATTTGGATATTTTGCATTCTTTACAAATTGATTATTTTGTATTACATAATACTTTAATTCTTGAGTATCTAAATATTCTGGCTGCATTAACATACTTTTTTAATCATTGCTAATTTTTCTGATTGAGTAGACTAATATTAGGAAAATAAATCTTTATCTTTACGTTTTTAAAAACAACCATCCTCTGTCGTTATTATGAAGCCACATTGGTTTCACTGGATTTAAAATGCATTTTTGATGTAAGCTCCCTCTCAGCTCTAAGTCGACAACCAAAGGTCCATACGACCAGTGGGGGGGGATTCTGCTTGATGTTACCGAGAGATTTTGATTCAAATGCCCTGCTCCACCAACAGTGCTCCCTAAGGGGAAGGGAGCACACTGCTATCCTATCAGCACCAGTTCTCCCAAGTGTTTTTCTACTTGGAGCAGTTCAAAGTAGTTAAGCCCGTTGGGTGCAGAGGACGTAACGGTTATGTCCTGGCTGCACCGCTCAGGTGCCAAGGACGCAACAGTTACGTCCTGGAGCCGGTCCACCCCCTCCCCTGGGCAGAGATGGAAGGGGAATTGTTTCCTCTTCCATCCCCACCCATCTAATGTCAGTGCACGATTACGCACTGACGTCATTAGAGGCCGCCATCGCGCTGGAAGCCATTTGCTTCCAGTGAGACGACGGAGAAACAGGTGAGTTTCTCCTGTGGCCGGGGGGAGGGGGGGGAAGATTGATTGTAAAGGGGGCATCAGGGGAAAAGAGAGACCTCTCCTTTCCCTTGATGTCTTTCAGCATTCCTGCTGCCCGATCGCACTGCGATCGGGCAGCAGGAATGCCCACTAGACACCAGGAAGTTAATTTTGGTCAGTTTAATGTCAAGGGGAGCAGTCCCTTGGGCAAGGGTTGCCCCCTTTAGGGGGGCATATTTTTTATCGTAATTTCTTCCCCCTTTGGGGGGGCAGATCGGCCAGTTGTTGTTGTTGTTGGTTGTTATTATTTATTATTATTGTTATTTATTATTATTATTTATTATTATTGTTTTTTTTTAAATTTATTTTTAGGCCTATCTGCTCCCAAGGAGAGCAGAAACCACTTAGCACCAGGGATCTTGTGTGTGTTGTGTGGTAGGCAGCTTTGAGGGCAAGGGTCGTCCCCCTCCTCCCCCCCCCCCCAAAAGGGGCACACAACTGTTGCCCATTTCTGCCCAGATCAGCCTATTTTTTTTTTTTTAAGGCCCATCTGCCTCTGAGGGGGGCAGAAACCACTAGACACCAGGGAAAATTTCTAAATGTTTGTGGCCAGTTTGTCAACTGGCGAAGTGTTTGCATTTGTGATTATAACAGTTTATTTCTCTTTTGTTCTAGTTCAAAACTTTTACTTCCTTTGCTGTGACTCCTTGTGGTTTTGGCAGTGGTTGACCTGCAGTTTGTGTAGTTGCATGTTTTAGGTAAGAAAAAACAATTTACCTCAAATGAGTATTGTTGCCATGCACAAATGACATTTTTGTAAGTGGTGCACTAAATGCAAGATTGTGCACAAATTGAAGGGCAATTTCACCCAATTATATTTGTTTTATGTTTTCTTTTTGATGGGTTATCATGGTGATTGATGTCTGTGCAGAGTAGTTGCTGGTGAGTCTAGCTTTTTCAGGCAAGTGAGTTGTATAGTTTTTGAATACATCAATCTTTGTAATAAAGCCACACTTTGTTTATTACTTATTTTAGACAATGCTGGTTGTTGGCACATTTGTCAAATTTCCTTTCTAAAAAGGATCATGGCTAGACGCAGGGTGACCACTCAGCAGGTTGTTTGTATGCTTTTTGAGTCATCTTCTGATCATGATTGAGACTGACTCTCTATCTGAGGCAGAGGAGGAAGAGAGATTATGGCAGCAAATGTACTGTCAGAGGAATCTTCTGATAAGGAAGTCACTCTGTGCAGATGAAGGACCTGTTTTAAAGGACACTGATGTGCCAATAGTGCAGCACCCTGAGGCTGAAAGGTTTCCCATTGGAAGACCTGAACTCTGGGTGCCCCAAACATGGAGCAATTCGAGTTGCCTCCCTTTACTAGTCTTCCAGGGTGTAGAGTGAATACAGAAAAATGTTTGCCTGTCAATTTCTTTCAGTTGTTTATGGATGATATATTTTTGGAAGAGATTGTTGAGCAGACTAATATGTATGCAGAGCAGTATTTGAGGGACAACGCTGCCAGACTTAGGCCACAGTCTAGAGCTACCCAATGGATTCCCACAAATCTGGAAAAGATGAAAGTTCTTGGGTTTGACTTTTTTGATAGGGTTGATAAGGAAGCCATCACTGACTTCTCATTTGGACTACTAGTCCCATGATGGCAACGGCTATATTTCCTGCAACCATGACTTGTAATCAGTATTTGCTTCGGATGCTGCATTTTTTTGACAATGCTTTAGCCTTGCCACGAGATCACCCTGATTCTGACAATCTTTTTAAGATTAGGCCTGTCCTTGATCATTTGTAGATCGGTTTTCAGAGGTCTATGTTCCAGGGAACGAAATATCTGTAGATAAGTCTTTGGTCCTGTTCAAGGACAGTTTGGTTTTTAGGCAGGATATTCCTAGCAAGAGGGCACGGTATGGAATTAGGATGTATATGCTGTCTAAAAGTAGTACAGGATGTTTATAATTTCCGGGTCTACACTGGTAGGGATTCCAGTATTGACCCCCCTGGTTGTCCGCCCAGTTTTGGAGTTAGTGAGAAAATTGTGTGGGAACTTGGTAGACGACTGTTAACAAAGGTCACCATTGGTACGTAGATAACTTCTACTTTAGAGTGCAGTTGTTAAGGGAATTGTTCAGAGTGGACACTGTTGCTTGTGGCACAATCTGCTCTAACTGGAAAGGCTATCCAAGGCAGCTTATGTGTTAAAAAAAATCTTGAGGGGACAGTGTAGTGCCTTGCGGAATGATGAGCTACTAGATGTTTAAATTTGCAGACATGAGGGATGTCTACATGCTAACTACCATCCATGATGAGAGTACTTCCCCTGTGACTGCTTGGGGGGGGGGGGCTGGGTCAGGTTGTCAAAGTGCACAAACATGCAAGCATTTTGGACTACAATAAGCACATTGGTGGTGTTAGAGTAGATCAGAGGTTGGAACATAACATTGCTGTTTGTAAGTCTTACATTTCGTATAAAAAGTTGGCCACACATTTGTTTCATTTAGCAACTTTTAAAGTTCTTATTGTGTTCAAGGATTGTCCGCCGGAGTCAAGGTTGAAATTTGTTAAATTTCAGGAGTCAGTGATAGAGAGCTTTGTTGTGGTGGAACAGGTAAGAGTCCTCAGAGTAGCAGTGGTGGAGGATGTGGCTAGATTAAATGATCTCCACTTTCCTTCTCGGATTCAAAACCTGCAGTTTGGTGTAACCTAGACACCTGGTGTAGTCCAAGGAGGTGTGGCTTGCTTGGATCCGCCAACATTTTCTTATCCAGACTCCCTGCAAACTTCAAAATTTGCTTAAACACATTTCTCACTGTTCTTTGTAGGATCACCGCACCAGCACAAATTTCCAACCACCCAGTGTTCCCCTCAGTCTGTCAAGTAAAATGGTACCTCACTTGTGTGGGTTTCCAAAGCAAAGTCAGCCTAAAAATTGTGCTTACCAACTCGCTGTACTATCCCTTCAATCTCTACATGTTTTGGTCCTTTCCTGTTGCAGGCACCTGGGCCACCCACACAAGTGAGGTATCATTTTTATCGGCAGACAGAGGGGAACATTGGGTGGTAGGAAATTTGTTTAGGGCACAGTGAAATTTCACCACCCCGAGAAAAACAGGTAGTTTTGTAACCAAGCATTTGGCTGTGTCCATGTTTTGGGGCATTTCCTGTTGCGGGCACTGGGTCTACCCACACAAGTGAGGTACTATTTTTATCAGGAGACCTGGGGGAATGCTGGGTAAAAGGAAGTTTGTGGCTCCCCTCGGATTACAGAACTTTGCAGCGCCAAAATGTGAGGAAAGTGTTTTTTTTTTTATTTATTTATTTATTTTTTGCCACATTTTGATGTTTGCAAAGGATTCTGGGTAACAGAACTCAGTGAGAGCCTGGCAGGTCACCCCATTCGGAGTTCCCCTATGTGTCAAGTTTTCAAAAATGTATACGCTTGCTAGGTTTCCATAGGTGCCAGCTGAGCTAGAGGCCAAAATCCACAGCTCGGCACTTTCTTAAACACGTCAGATTTCAATGTAAAAATGTGATGTGTCCATGTTGCATTTCCTGTTGTGGACATTAGGCCTACCCACACAAGTGAGGTACCATTTTTATCGGGAGTCTTGGGGGAACACAGAATAGAAGTGTTATTGCCCCTTGTCTTTCTCTACATGTTTTCCTTTCAGATGTTACTATGGGGACCCCAGAATTCAGAGATGTGCAAATAACCAGTTTCTCAACACCTTATCTTGTGCCCCTTTTGTAAATACAAAGGTTTCCTTGATACCTATTTTTCACTCTTTATAATTCACCAAATGAATTGCTGTACACCAGGTATACAATGAACCTGTTGCAAGGTGCATCTCCTTTATTGGCTGTTTCCCTAGGGTTCTAGATATACCTACAGGCCCTATATATCCCTGCAACCAGAAGAGCACAGCAGACATAGCAGTGTATTGCTTTCAAAATTCTGCCATAGCTGGAAAAAGTTATAGAAGAAAACGTGGACAGAAATGGCTTCTTTTTGTCTCAATTTCAATATTTGTTTATTTTAGCTGTTACTTTCTGTAGGAATACCTTGAAGGATCTACACAAATGACTCCTTGCTGAATTCAGAATGTTGTCCACTTTGCAGAAATGTTTAGCTGTCCTGGATTCTGCATTGGTTTTGCACTTATTTCTGTCACTAACTAGAAGGAGGTTAAAAGCACAAAAAATAATAAAAATGGGGTATGTCCCAGTAAAATGGCAAAATTGTGTTGAAAAATTGGGTTTTCTGATTCAAGACCTCTTCTTCCTGAAAGCTGGGAAGATGGTGATAGCACCACAAACCCTTTGTTGATGCCATTTACAGGGGAAAACCAAATGCTTTCTTCTGCAGCCCTTTTTTCCAATTTTTCTGGAAACAATTGCTGTATTTTTGCTCATTTACTGGTCTCCTCCAGGGGAACCCACAAACTCTGGGTACCTTTAGAATCCCTAGGATGTTGGAAAGAAGGACACAAATTTGGCGTGTATAGATTATATGGAAAAAAGTTATGAAGGCCTAAGTGTGAACTACCCCAAATAACCAAAAAAAGCTTGGCACCTGAGGGCGAAAAGGCCTGGCAGCGAAGGGTTTAAGTATTCACAGATAGGAAGTGTTAGCGCAGCCCAGCAGTAGTGGACATCTCTGGACAAATGTATTTTTAGTTATTGCTAGTCATCAGCAGACCAGCCATGTAGAGTTTGTGCCTGGTATGCTTCTTTTTGTTTCCCCCGTTAAATTACAACCCAAAACATGTGGGTGCATCACACAACATGTGAACCAAACATTTCCACAAAATATCTCTGGCAGCTTAGGGAGACCCCAGAAATAGGTACAGACATTCCAAGAGAAACACATCCATCTAACTCATGTTTTTTATTATTTTGTATTTTTGTTGTTGCTCAAAGGCCATCTTTCAGGCAAAATCTTAGTGCTGTATTGACGTAGGGCGCCCACACGAATCAAAACATGACACAAACATTCACAATTCCCGATGAAGCAGAAATTAGTGAAATGCCATATCTCCTTCAGCATAATAACTAGTGATGTGGCCTCTCAATACTGCCCAATATAGGGGAATAGCTCAAACTAGAAATGAATAAGGCATTCCGGACCAGTGAAAACGACCCAAGTTCACAGGGTGGCACTGCAAAAAGTGCATAAAGCAGAAATCAGTTTCACTTAGTACCTAGGAGGAAAATTATTCAAGTATCAAAACAGATTTCTTGGGACTTGCTAATAAAATCCAGATAACTGAAAATATGTAGTTGCATTCTGTGTGGTTGCTGGATGAGTTGGCTTATGGACAATAAACAGCTCGGCTGATCCATCTTGGGCATCAATCATATGACGGTAATCAATGATTTCTTTCAGCGATCGATGACCGTTTCATATCCGGCGGAATAAACCTGAGAATTACATTTATCAGAAGCCAAACTGTTTTTTTTCTATTTTGTCTTCACGGCCCATGATTGTTTATTTTTTTTTTGTGTGTTGCAGAAACTTCAGAAAAATACTGATTCGATAATGAGAATCTAAACGCTCTTAACAATTTTCCATGATTCATCCGTGCTTTTATGTAAATAGAACGCATCTGTTTTTAAAACCCTTAAACCATAAAAGTAGGTACAGAATGTACGTGCAAAAAACAGAAACATCGTTTCACCAATCACAGATGTACGTTCCCATTCCCGCTATTTCCTTATAACCAGCAGTCAGTGTAGCTCATATTTTTATACCATAAAATCTAACTCTTCATCCTCGTTTCTTCTGATCCAAGGGTTATGAGCTGCTAGTTTACAGAAGCAGGTGCTTTTGTGAACATGAACACATTTTTTATGTGGGTGTGGCTTGCAAGGATATTCCTTGAATTGACAGCATGACTACAATATTCGTAATTAAATTAAGACTGAAAATGGGTCAATTCAACATTAACAATACATTCAGGGTAGTTGACGTAAACGTTGACACATATTAAGTTATTTGTTTCATTCTGGATGTTAAGATAGCAAGAAATACAGACCTCACAATAGAGATTAAGATGCTCTAGAGTAAAAGCCAGCGATATTATTCACAAAGATACATTCAGTAATAAACAAATGCTTATGACCGAATTTACCTTATTGACCCTACTAGGAATTTGTAAAAAAGACTTCTGGCAGGCATTATCCAATTTACATGTGAGGCAGTGCTTTAAATGGGCCGGTACTCTCCGGTACTGAGTACCGGCACTTTTTTATTTTGAGAGGGAGAGTACCGGCATATCTCAAGAAAAACTTAATACTTTTAATTGGAGAGTACCGGCACTTCTCAGAAACAAGCAGGTACTCTGGTACAGAGTACCTGCACTTCTATTTTTCCATTTAAAGCACTGATGTGAGGAGATCTCTACCTCGAATGCGGAGATTTCTGCACCCAAACGTCACTCACGGAATGGGAAAATGGTAGATTCAAGGCATGGTTAGCCTTGGACGCTTGTGAGCGCCAACTAACAGGGATGTTTGTCGACATTCATAAACTCCTCTTCTGGAAAGTGTCCGATTTGTACTTCAATCAAGGGCGGACGTCAACCCGTTTCTGGAGTGGGAATAGGAATTAATAACTCACATATTCGACAGGGTGTAAGTCAAGGGACTTCACAGAGAAGTATGTGTCTTGTCGCGTAAAAAAACGCATGCATTTGGAAAGGGGATTCTATACCCCTTGTGTGGAGAGCTCCAGTTGTGAGTGCCAGGAAGTAGTAAATCTACACTTGCACATAGATGAGTCTGCCTACTTTCATTGTGAATCGGTAGTAGTTTTAACAAATATTGACTGTACAATAATGCATGCAATCAAACTCGAGCAGCAAGTCCTGAATATTCTAGGGTCAAAGTACGAGCTGTACTTTGTCAATCCTACTACTACCTAAGTAGGGGGTCACTGAATTAAATGATGACGAGTGAGATGACTTGAGCTGCTGCTTATAAATTTGAATTCCTGCACTTCCAAATAGCGTTAAATTGGTTCGCATTAACTGTTATTTTCAATTCTTAGAAAAGCTGGAAAACCAGTTATTTCAAAATAAGTTATTTTGCTCTAAATGCTTAATGGCTAGATATGTTTTCAAGTAGGTATTATTGCATTTTTGTTATAGTTGCAGTCTACTTTTTTGGTTCTAAATATTTTATTTTCCATAGAGATCGCGCAAACAGTTATGTAGGACAACAAAACAAAGCCTACCAAACAACCTTATATCGTCAAAAACAGACATTACATCTGTCTGCATCCTTCTCGAAAGGGTCATAGGGGAACAGAGTCGTTCTTCAGATGTGTCAGGAACCAGTAGGCAATCAGGAAAGCAAGAACAAGGAAGGATCTAGATAAATATATCTCCGAAGTTCTGGCGCCCCTGCTGGTATAGATATTAGAGGGGGTTATAGTGGGCAACTACAATTCAGACAATAGAGGTAAACAAGCATTTGCAATGCAATGGGTATCGCATTTGCTTCAGTTACAGCTATTGGTGTTGTAAATTCCTAACTGTTACATTTTACAACTGAAAAACAGACAAACAGTTTTGCAAATGGCTTTTCTCGATGCAGTGCGCTTTCTATTAAAAATATATTCACTATCTGGATGTGCCTACAGAACTGTAAATTGCAAGACCTACTAAGTGCAAACTGGCCGATGTGCCCTAATATTCTCATCAAATGGCGCTGTACTCGCAAATCTAAATAAAAACTGTGTCTCCACTCTTAGTATCAGACAGGCGTAGTCCCGCTAGCAGAAAAGGAACTAATTGCATTTAGTGCCCCCCACCTTTTGCCGGGGCCCCCCATTCAGACCAAGGTCAATGAATGTGTCAGAAGTCGGGGGCTGAGGGGCCTCTCTTCACGTTCTGCAGGGGGACCGCACCTTTTCATGTTACAGCACTGGCGGTGGCAGTGAAACGATACACACGCCATATCTGTGGATAGAGCGCAAACCGTTGCAGACACTATAAAGTCATGGGTAACTAAAGTATGTGCATTTGAAAAGCCATCTGCGGGAGCACTAAAAGCACAAAGCCCCGCTTGCAGAGAACGGCATAGCAACTGATTGTGTGTACTGAGAGAGAGGCGATATTTTCCTTTTGGCGCTCCCTGGCTTAATTTCAGTGTATTTTCCCCAGAACATCTTTCGTTTGTCACCGGGTCTAATGAGCACATAAAGAAACAAAATATTGCTTTGCCCTCCGGACAGAGGTCTTCCACGCAGTGCGGGTTCCGCTTAAGAGGAAGCAGCATTTACCAGAGATGCCAGGGTGCTGCCTTATGTCGCCACTGGTACACAGGTAACTGCCAGGTGGTGCCCTTCACGGCGGACGCGGTCAACAAACAATAATGCCATTCAATGGGAAACTGCAATGAAACTCAAAATGGTTCCAAACCAATCACCCTGCAAACAATGTAAGAGACGACCACACTTGTCGAGAAAGACTTGCACGTTCTAGTGTGAATATCCATGACGCCATGCTTGTGATCCTGCACTTTACTCTCAAAAACAGGATCGCACATCAAGAGACAAGAGATGAAAAGATCACAGTAAATAAGTCAATGAAGCAGAGAAGTATAAGGGAGGCTTCACAGCTCATAGAGACAAACCACGGTAAGAAAGTTACATTCAAGTGCAGGTTACAAGCTAGTCCCCGACGCCCTAAAAAGCCGAACCGGTTTTGTATGGCCAACGGGTCTCGCGTTTGCTCATGTTAGAGCTGATCGCGTTGTAAACTCCTAACCGACTTTTCACCTTTCGGGCAAAAGTGCATTTATGTACATAACCCGAGAAAGTGAAATTAACTATGTAAAACACTCGACTTCTGCCAAGCGAGATCGCGCTCCTAAATTAGAGAAAAAGAAGTCCACGAGCCCGATGGAAAACAGCGAGCCTCGCATGTTTTCTGTACTTGGTCGCTGCGCTGGAGGAGGGCTAGGCACTGGAAAAGGCATGACTTATGCGTGCCTTCGACTAATGAAAGCAAGCAGATTTTATTAGGGAAGCCCACAAACCACTAAAAAACACTGACGTGAAGTTGACAAGGCACCGAGCCCTTTACAAATACAATAGCGTCTCGCTGCGATACGCATGCGCGAGCGCATGCAACGCAGGCTCGACCCTAAAATAGAGAAGAGGGGAGAGCTAGGAAGAGCGTGGGAGGAAGGAACGCAATGTAGTTATCAAACAAAGCAGAAAGAATGGGTGTGACAGCTCATGTCTGGAAAAAAGTACACATAGGGCTTGAAAGACATCAGCTGATAGTCTGGTACAAACTGGCTAAGTTTATGGCCGATTGTGCAGTGCTAGGGTTCATGTACAGTTTGATAAAATTTTATGGGTATTCATAGATAGGTATCCCATGCCTGCCATGCGTGGTATGAAAACCTTATTACATGCCTATCATTCGGCTAAAATTATTTTAATAGCCACTGTGTAAAGTTTTGGAAGAGTCATGTCTGTCTGGTGGAGCAGAAAGTTGGTATTGTGTGGGTGTAACAATATTAAGGGTAAGGTTCTAGACCTACTCCCTGATCACCTAATTTAATACCACATTAAAATCCCCCAACCATATAATAGGATCTGACGTAAGCAACTGGTGCTGAAATAATTCCATTAATGTCATCCTTATTGGGCCCATAGAAACCCACCACCGTGAATGCCCTATCAAAAGAAACCATTCTCCCTATGGCCCATCTTCCAGCCCTATCTACTGGTCCCGTCTGAAGGGAGATATTAGGATGATTTTTAATGACAACCACAACCCCTTTACTGCCTCCAGTCTGGCCTGAGCATATTATCTGTTGCATCCATCTGCATGACCTGAATAACTCCAAACCCTCCTGTCTAAAGAGGTGGGTCTCTTGCAACACTACCACATCTGCTCTAACATCCTTCATTTATTGCAGCAACTTACTTTGTCTATTTACCACTTGTAAACCATTAACATTTCAAGATAGCAACCTCAACTCCTTTCCCCCCATCATCCACTCCCTGTTAGTGTAAGAGCTGTTATCCCCCTTAAGCTTCCCCTGACTACCGTCACTGAGGACATTCCCCCCCCCGTTCCCCATCCCTCCATGCTCCCTACCCTCTGCCCTGCTCCCCTTGCTGCCTCTCACTTTCCCACCCCAAACCTTCCTGGGAGAACCGCCATACTTATTCTGGGCATAATGCCTCGGGGGAGGGGGGGAAGACAACTGCTGGGGTTTTAAAATTGTCTACACACAAACAAAATACAACAACTGAGTGGGGAGGGAAAGACTGAATAAAGAGGGCGACAAATTGCTCAGCCTAGCTGACTTCTAATGTTTTTATCAGGTCATCGACCTCTCTTGCCTCTTTAAAGTTATACATTTTGTTATTCGCCATCACACTCAATGAAGCTGGGAATTTTAACTGAGCCGTAGAGCCTAATCTCTTTAGGGCGTCCATTCTCTTGCCAAGCTCCCACTGCCTCTTTAAAGTTGTACTTGAAAGATCTGACCTGATTTCGAAAAAAAAACTCTCTCTGCCGTGAGTAATTTCTTTTTCAATGCTGCTATCAATATTCTTTATTGAATTGCATTTTTTGGAAACACATTTTTATTACTTTCTCCAGAGTTCAATAAAATTGCTTGTGGCATATTGCAATACAGTGGTCATCGCAATATATAATATACATTACAATCATCTTAGCGAACCATCCTTACATTAATTGACTCCATTGTGTAATCCTATACTCAGATTTTGTATTCATGTCCATTCTTAGTCCGTATTAGTGTATATGCAGGATATACCTGGTATTGCAGAGTTCCCCGGGTGAAAGCTGTGTTCTATTTACTCTTTAACATAACTATCAACACCACCCCTCGTTTTCAACTTGACATCCTATTCTCATCGGAGAAGCATAGCAAGGGCATGTCAGGATTCAGCCATTTAACGTGGATCATATGGTCATTGTTTAGGACCAATGCGGCGGGGGGGGGAAATCTTATCTGTCATCTGAGCCCAAAGGTGCAACCGCAAGGTCACATTTCCATTATTAACACATTTCAATTAGTGGTTGTTACATCTTATCAAAACAAAATGTCCTAATAGGGCTATATCAATATTCACCCTTGGGTCTTCTCCGCCTCATATGCTGTCTTAAAATCATCTAATACCTCATCCCAGTCTAAAGCCATAGGGTATCTTCTCACTTCTCTACTCTCTTCTCTTCAGAGTGCAGCACTCTCTGCTCTACCCCATTCCAACAACTCCACACTCCACTGTTGTCGAGGGGGCCAATACGGCCTTCCATCGCCTAGTCAAAAAGCGCTTTGCCAGTAAAAGTGCCAAATCTGCGAACCGTGATGCCACCCTCCCCTTTCTTGTGTGGGGAAACAGCCCAAGCACACGTCTCCCAGATACCGCTTCCTGTTACCTTCTTCAAGATGGTACCAACCTCTTTCCAGTACCCAGCAATAGTAGGGCAGCTCCAGAGCATATGTAGTAGGTCTGCCTCCACCGTTCCGCATCTAGGGCATCGGGATGACAGTGTAGGGTAAAGCATATGCGGCCTATGTGGTGTGATACGCTCTATGCAGTGTAGTATATTGTATAAATTTGAATCTCGTTTTCCGGGAAACCCAACTTAAGTATTCTAGTATTGAAGACCACTCTTCATCTGACAATTCTTTGCCTATATCCACTTTCCATTTAGATTTAAGAGCTGTTAGGGGCTGCAGTAGATGTCGTCTGAGTCCGTGGTAAAGCCATTTAATTAGATGTGCCCATTTCCCACCGTGTACATGGTATGAACAAACATGTGTGGGGGGGGGGGGGTTCTATGCCATCTGGGGCACCCAGTGTTTCACAAAGTGTATTATATTTGCATGCAGTAAAAATGAGGTTGGTAGATTATATTCATGGACAAAGTCCATAAGTGTAAGTAAATGAAAGTCTCTGAACGGCATCCCAATTGTGTCCACCCCCGTGTCCATTTTTGTATTCTATTTTGGGTCAGTGGTCCAGTCGTTACAGGTAACCCTACCAGTGGGATGTTAGGAGCATAGGGAACCTCTCCAGCTGTATACCGGAGTGCAAGTTTCCAGTATTGTAAGGCCACACGTAACCAAAGTGGCATCTTCTCAATGAGAAGGGACCCAGGACTAATCAAGGAGTGTAGGCAACCTCTCTCAATCATTGTCTGGGTGAATTCAATTTCCTGCAGATTCCAGCCAGCCAGTATGCAAGCTATTGAAGCTGGCTCGCCACGCAGTAGGCTTTAAAGTCAGGTGCACTCATTCCCTTCCCCCCCCCCACCCCCCTTTTGTTCCGCCGGCATTTGCAACTTCGCCAATCCAATCCAGCAGCTTCCCCTCAATCAACATAGAATGTAGCGCTCTGAAGTAGGCGTCCGACATCCTCACCGGTATATTCACAAAAAAATACAGGATATGAGGCAGCATCACCATCTTGGGCAGCGCTAGGCGCCCTGCTATGTATTGTGGCAATGTTATCCAAAACTGAATCTGGTTTGAGTGAGGTCATCGCTCTCTGCAAGTTGCCCTCCAGTAAGTCCAGCGGGGTCCGAGAAACCTATATACCTAGATATCGAAAGGTATCTACAGCTACCCGCAGTCTATCACCGAACTCCACTGCGGTCCCTATATCCAAATCCCGGAAGAGGAATGCTATAGACTTATCATAATTTGTCTAGTCCTGACAATGGTGCAAAATCTTTAAATATCTGCGCAGCAGAACTCTGCCTATGGGTAAGGATTTTCACATGTAAAATGTCATCAGCGTATAATGGTATTGAGTGCATTGTATTCCCTACATCAATTCCCCCATGGTTCTGCGTCTCCCCGTAGTTGGTATGCCAAAGGCTCCACCGCCAGAACAAACAGCAGTGGAGACAATGGACAGCCATGTCTAGTTCACCTGTAAATATGGTAGTAGGTTGATATATATTCTGTCCCGTACGTGCCCTTGCAGTATGAGCAGTATAGAGCAAGCGAACCCATTGATGTACTCACAGGGAAATCCGAATCTTTCCAATACTTCAAAGATATACTCCCAGTTTAAAGAATCAAATGCCTGACAGATCCAATGAAAGACACCCCGCTTGGCGGTAGCTCTCTGGCAGAGTCTATTACATGATATAATCGTCGTATATTCAGCGAGGTGCTATGAGGCGGCACAAAGCCACTCTGGTCGGTATGTATTAGGTTTCCTATAAAGGTAAGGAGTCTCCACGCTAGCAATTTAGCTAATATTTTATATTCTGTGTTCAGTAAGGCTAGAGGTCTATAAGACATCTATTGGAGACTTCCCAGGTTTTAATAGTGAGGTCACTATGGCTTGCTTACTTGTATCCGGGAGGCAGCTGTTGGCCAGAGGCCTGGTATAACCTCTCCAGTTGGGGGGGCTAGTTTTGAACTATACAGGGAATAGAATTTGGATGGGAGACCACGTGATCCTGGTGATTTATTACGTGCCATATCCTTTATGGCCTCCCGTGTCTCCCCCTGTGATATTTGTGCACCCAGTATTTGTTTGGCTTCATCAGCATGTGTCGGTAATTTAATGTCCGAGAGGAAAGCTTTAAGGTGTACCTGATCGAATACTAGTGGGGTGGAATATTTAGCTCTATAGTGATCACTGAATGCCTCGTTAATTTCCAGCTGAGTGCGTACCCTAGTTTGTTGTGGAGTATTAATATGTAAAATGGGGGTGGGGGATGGCTCATCTTTTATAAGATGCGGCAAGAGCGCACCTGCCTTATCCCCTTCATTGTGCGTGCGTTCCCTATATTTGGCGTAATCTACCTTTCTTAGGCGTTCAAGTAGTTCTGTAAGTTCAGATCTTGCTTCCCGTAGCCGCTGAGCTGATTGGGTCTGAACCACTGCCTTCTTTTCTAGGGTTCCTGGGCTGTCCTCCACCCCTGTCACTGTCCCCATCATCGCTTCTCTAACCACCACCTTAAACGCCTCCCATTCCATTAATGGAATGACGCTGAATCAGTGCTGTCCGTAAATAAGTTAGTTACCTGTGCTATTTCCTGTCTCAACACCACATCTTCTAACAATGAGGGTTGTAATTGCCATGTCAGGATTGGTGTAGACCACCTCTCCCCATTCATAGTCCGTTCCAAAGGGGTGTGATGAGAAAGCGTTTTCCCTAAATATGTAGGGTCATCTTCGTTTGCAGTGTAGTGGTGCATAAAATACGATAAAGTCTCATGTGTACTTTATGTGGGTGGGAGTAAAAGTAATATTCTCTCAGCCCTATTTTTTGCTCGCCATATATCGGAGTTCAAAACCTTGCAGCCAATTCCGCAATGCCTCCGCTTGTCGCTGCACATTAATGCCTGATAGTGGAGGGGTGGATTGGTCAAGGGCAGTGTCCGGCACTGTGTTGAAGTCCCCGCCTATTATCCATGGTGTATCAGCCCATGGTGTAAGCACCACCGATAGGCATTCTAGGAAAGCATCTTGACCACTATTTGGGGCATATACACTACCCAGGACCACAGGCTTCCCGTCTAAATTATCTTTGGCCAATGTATATCTGCCCTCATCTACTTTTGCATCCAATACTTCAAAGGGGACCCCAGACCATATCCACAAAGCCACATCACGAGCAAACGCGGTGTATGAGGTGCTAAGCAACTGTCCTCGCCATTTTTTGCGGAGTTTCACCGCCTCATAAGTGGTGAGATGTGTTTCCTGTAAATGTGCTATGTGCACTCTGCGGCGATTTGACTGGGCCAGTATTCTGTCGTTTGTGGATAGATCCCATTCCACATACATGCCAAGTAACAATATTGTAATCATGCAGTGACAGCATTATAAAACCATAATAGACTACTTTCCCCCTGCCAATATTAATCTGCTTTTCTCCAGGTATATCCTGCATAAAACATTTGATGTCAGAGCTTCAAAACAATAAACCATGCCCTCAACAGTGCCTGATACTAGGCTGAGACAAAATGGACTCTGCCAAACCCTTAAATAATAGAAACTCAATTGATGCATAATCATTATGTAAACAGTCAAACAAGCCTACACAATGGGGTGTGCAGGTTGTGAATGCAATATTAACCCTTCGTGGTCAACAGTTTTCCCTATGTAAAACAGGGATCAGAGTTCAGCCATCTGGTCCTGCAATCAAGGAAGGAGATACCAAGATCTCCTCAGGAGGAGAGGATCTATCCGCTAGTAGGGAGCAAGTGTGGTTTCGGCCTCACATCTGTGATCAGGTAGCACAGTAAGTCTCACTATCACGTGCCAGTCAATGGTCCAAGGTGCGAAGCATCCATGTTAGTTAGTCATCGTGAGATGTTACTCAGACCGCGTGAGTAGCCTGTGGGTGTTCGTAGTCCATACACTGTGGCAATCAGGGGAGTCATTTAAGGACAAATTGTCACTGAGGTTACATTAAAGTTCTTGTGCTGTCTGGTGTAATGGATGGAAACAGTGTCGAGCTACTTTCTGAGTCTGACGCGACCATGATATCTATTGATGAGGCTCCTCCAGGGGAGGGTGAACCTACTCTATGTATTGAGTATGCTGATTGAATCACATCCTTCTGACCCTCCAACATCTGCGACATCGTAGGTCCAGTTTTTCACAGAGTTGAAAGCTGTCAGATTTACCTGCTTTTGCAGGGTTGGCGCTTCGGTCTTGGTGGTAGGGCCTAATTTCACTCTGGAGACCCAGGTGCGGGAAGGTCAAATCCAGCCAGTCACGCACTAAATCAGGTGTTTCAAAGAAGTGCACCTTTTGGTTATGTGTAACTCGTAGTCTGGCTGGAAACAGTAGGGCGAACAGTATTCCCTCCACTTTGAGCTGCATCTTTACTGACTGGAAGGAAGCTCTGTCGCTGAACTGCCAGTGTATAATCCGGATATAGGGAAATATGAGCATTGTCCACAATGATGGGATCTGCTTCTCTTGCCACTTGCAGCAGAGTGTCACGATCTCTGTAGTTTAGCACCTTGGCTATTAAGGGGTGCGATGGTGCCCCTGGCAGGGTCTCCTGCCAGGAATTCGATGTGCTCTCTCTATTGTAAAGTGGATTGATAATTTATCCGTTGCCAAGGCTTTCAACCAGTCTTCTACATACTGTGTGGCGTCTTCTTCTCCCTCCGGTAGACCAATTATGAGGACATTGCACCTAGATCTCCCTTCTGTATCTTCAACTCTTTCCTGTAGGGCTTCCACCTGGTGTTGTAGGTGCTCAATAGCAATTTTGTGATCTTTATGGTCTGGAAGAATGCTGGCAACACTCGTCGGTCTGTTTCAGTCTGTCCGTTAATTTCTTCTGATCATCTTTCAGGATACTTAGTTCCATCGTAATTTACCCCAGTCTTTGTTCTATCGTCAATCGTGACTCCCTGATTTCCTGTAAGATGACATCAAGGTTTTCCATTGGCACATCCATTGTAGTGACTGGCTCTGGGTCCCCAGAGGTGGGAACATCCATGCCATCAGTGTGTCTACCCTTTGTGCGGCCCATGACTGATCTATGTGGAACAGGCAGCCCAGTACAATCATACACCAGGCCCTGTTGTTCTGAAGGGTTGTTTACCACAGGGGCCGCTGTTTTCTCTGCACCGTTTATTCGTCAGTTCCCTGCGGCAGTAAGTGTCTGGTTGTAGGTTAGGCAGCATTAGTAACTGCTCCCTCATTGTAGCAGCCGGCCGAGAACTGTACCGGCTGCACGCCCGTAAGACAGCTACCGTCGTGTCCTGAATATCCTCCTGTGCCCCTCTGGTCACTGCTCCTCCAGCAGGTAAGGCCGCAGCTCCGCCCACCCTCTGTTTTATCTCCGTTTCATGTTCTCTTGCTCATTCCATCTCCATAGGAGGGCTGGGGGCGATGCCACCCAAGAACATCAGGAGCGGCGGAGCCCACAGCAAGGCAGTCCAAGCCCACACAGCCAGCACCCCCAACTGCCGCGCCGCCACTGTGCCCCTACTCACGCTGACACTGCAGCCACCACAGCCGATCTGCTTCCTCTCTCCCAGGCCCGGCACCGCACGGAGCCGGACGATGCTCCTGCAGCGCCGATCAGGGGCACTCCACCACTCCAAAATGTACTCTGCTGCCATGCGAGGGTGGGCTGTCCTTCCCCCGTCATTGGATGGCCACCCCTTTTTGCCAGATTCATTACTTTTAGCGGGCCCGGGTTGGCAGCTCCGCAGTTACACGACTGCCATCTTGGGCGGTTAGCCACACCCCCTTCTTTCTTTAATTGCATATGTGTGGAAACACACGAGAATTTTCCTTGGAGTCTCTATTTGGTGCTTTTTTTTTTATTTTATTTTTTTAAAGGGCTCCCGGTGCACTCTTGTCATTTGCAATGTCAACATCTGCCTCCTCGAACTGTAATTCTTTAATCAGGCAAACCACGAGGCCTTTCAAATCATTTCCCTCGGACTCTTCTGGGACATTCAGAATCCTCAGATTATTCCTTCTCTGGTGATTTTCCAAAGTCTCCAGCTTACTCCTAACACTTTCCTCTCTGGCTTTCAAGCTTTGGATAACCTCATTTTTTTTCACAAGTACCTTTAAGCCTTCTACCTCCTTCGGGTACAGCCGTCCTACCTGCCAGATCATCCATTCCCCCCACCCCCCCTCAAGAGTCTCGCACAGGCCTCTGATCTTGCATTGGTTGGAACTTGATTTTTCAAACCCCTCTTTGATTTCCAGCGCCAGATTTAAAAATTTTTTTAGATAGACTCACTCAGGGGGCTATCCACCTCCCTCTGACACTGGCTTTCCTTGGTACCAGCTGAGGCAGGGGGCTCGTCTGATGGGGGGCTGCTCTTGCTCTTGCGTTCTCTCAAACTCTGCTAGTTCCTCCTGTGTAAGTTCCAGGGAGTTATTGTCTGGAGCACAGTCTTGTAGACACCGAAGCACTACCCTCATCCCCCGCCATCCTTTACTTATCCCCCCCTATCCTTCACTTACCGGCCAGAGGTGAAAATCCATTAGAGGTACATACAATCTGAGTTGCACAAAGCTCCCACGTACTTTTACTGTCTCTGGAGGTAGCCATGGCACCACTTGGTCCAGGAGGTCCTGCTTGTTGGTTTGATTCCTAGATAAAACCCTGAAGCATGTTCTTAGTGAAGGAGTAACTTTTGGTCTATTAGAGCTGTTAGGGCATACTCTCACACCTTTAGTACCCCCCAAAAAATTCACCCTTGTCATTGTCACCAATGTCTTTTTGAGCCTGAGATATTTTACTGGGAGATCAATCAGTGTCTTGTTAGCCTAATAAACCTTCCTACCACTCATCAGAGTACACAGGGCTCTTTCCAACCGTCGTCCTTGCCACTACCTCCCCTTTTAATTTTATAGGAGCCAGCCTCTCAAAAGACCTTTCTGCACTCATAATGCCCCCCAAAAGACTAAGTGTGCCTCAAACGCTGCACCCCTAGACACACAGGGGGTTGTACAGTACCTTGGCCATCCAACAGTGAGCTCACCGCCTCTTCAGCCTTCCTCAGTCTAGCACAAGCCCTTGTGCTGACTCTGCCACTTTTCCTCCAGAGGGGAATCCTTGAAGCTGCTTCCCTTTCTCTCCTGATGTTTGAAGTAGCTCCTCCCCAGGGTACTTTTCACTCCGGACCTCTGTGGCTCCAGGCCCCCTCCACCGCAGCTCTTCCACCACCTCAAGGTAAGGCCCCCCCCCAGCAGCCACTGTCGCTATCCGGATCACTCTCTGCCCCGCCACTCCCCAGCTCACGCGATCCTGTAGAACCCCTTCTGCGACCTGCTAACTAACGGCCACCATGGTACTGTTTATAATGTCCCAGTTGGGATTATGTGATATATGGAGAGAAAGGATGGGGTTAACTTGGGGGTACACATTTAATAACAAAAATACAGGCATCAATCCAGGATCGATTTATATTTTAATAGACGGGAACCTAGCACGAAGTGTGAAGGCAATAGTTTATAAGGGAGCTCATTTATCAGATCACTCAGCCATCTGTATGAATATTAGTCTAACAGGGAATAGGGATTGCGGTAGGTGGATGGTCAATTGAACCTTGCTATTAGATGAGGTGCTGGTTGCAGAATTAAAAGCTGAGGTAAAGGATTTTTTTCGTCCTCAATTTGGCCTCAACCTCCCCGGCTATGTTATGAGATGCCTTTAAGGCGTTTCTACTTGGGAGACTTACTAAAATGGTGTAATTTAAAAGGCGATTGTATAACAGATAAAGTAGAAAAGCAGGTACAGCAATTAGAAACAAAATTGACACAGGCTCTTAAGGAAGAAGTAAATCAGCTGTGTAGAGTAGATCGAAGGTTATGATCTGAGTTGAATGGTGTGATTGAGAACAGGATTAATAAAAGATGTGAGGCGAACAGAATTGCGCATTTTGAGTATGGTGAGAACTGTGGTAAATTACTGGCATGGAAATTAAAAGCTAATAGAGAGTAGCAGGGTGGTAGAGCTACAAGATCCAGTCTCTGGAAGTTTGAAGAGGTGACAAGGAGGTAGGAGAAGCCTTCCAAGTTTTATTTTTTTAAATTTTTTAAAGAACTATATGCAGAAGATCTAGAGGTAATCCCTGGGGGTGGTGAGGACCTGGCTAGAAGAGTTAGGCTTGGACTCATTGAGTGAGGAAAATAGTAGAGGCCTTAATGAGCAAGCTGGGTTGGAGGAATGGTATCTGGTTTTAAAATCAGGAAAAGCTGTGAAAGCTCTGGGCCTGAACTGTCTCCCTTCGGAAGTATATAAGGCCCTGGGAAGTAGTATAAATAACTTTTTTGAAGGGCTCTGTAATGACATTTTAGAAGTAAGAAGTATGATGCCTCTATTCTGGAAGGAAGCAAGTATTACAGTGATTCTGAAGCCAGGGAAAGACCAAGATCCTACGAAGCATACAGAGCAATCTTACTATTTGCAAAGATTATGGCAGACTGAATAATTGGTGTTCTAAGAGTTTATTCATAAGGATCAAAATGGTTTTTATAAAGGTAGGTTTATGCAGGAGCTGACGCACTCTGATTGGCTCTATCGATTTGGCCACTATGTGCCAGGATCCGTTGGCGGTAGTAATGGTAGAAGCCATTAAAAAATTTGATAGGGTCAATTGGGTTTATTTAAAAGCGGCCTGCAAGGTTTTTTTAGGCTGGGCAGGAATTTTATTGGGATGCTCCAGATTTGCTAAGACCCTGTTGCGAGAGTCCTAGTTAATGGTGTTAACTCTCCCTTTTAAAATTCAAAGCGGAAAAAGACAAGGGTGTTCGTTGTCGCCATTACTTTATATATATATATATATATATATATATATATATATATATATATATAAATTAGGACAGTTTGTATTGCGGCCCCTTTGTTCTTTGGAAGAATGGTTGTGCAAACTTCAAAGAGAAATTACCAGTTTTGTCTGTGCCTCAAAGGGTGTTCCCATTGCATGGAAGAAGGCAAGAGAAAGGTGGGCTGGCCTTACCAGATATACATATTATGCTTGGGCCTTCTTTCTGAAGATTTCATGGGAGCTAATGAAGGAGCCAGGGGAGTCAGAGAAAGGACAAATCTTTAAAGCTATGAGGAAAATAAATGGTGTAGCCCAGAAAGCCTTTTTATATAAGTTTGTTGACTCTAAGTGTTTAAAAAAACTAAGATTTAATGTACTTTTGGACTAAGTAAAAATCTGGTGGAGTGTGGAAAGCCACTGAGATACCATACTATAGCAAGTATGCACCAATATGGAACTCACCAGGATCTCCGGAATGGGCGATGGAGAAGTTTGCTCTTTTAAGGGAGGCAGCTTTTCCGGTTTGGTGGTGCTTACTCAAGGACTGGAGTTTGGTCTCTCTGTGGGCAAATGGGGGGGCAATCTTTTTAAGGTTTAAATACCTTCAAATAACCAGTTGGCTGCAACATGTAAAGAAGGTAGGGGGTTTGAATGAACTGGAAGAATTTCTGTACCAAAGTCCCCCCTGAGTTCCCCCCCCCCTCCCCCCCCCCAAGAAAGGAGGCCACAAAATTGTACTGGTTGATGTTAGACCATGGATGGAGAGTTCACCCTTCCGTAGGAGATCTGGGGAGAAGACTTGCCAGGACAGCAGATAGGAGAGCAATGGCAAGAATCTAACACTTCTATATGATACAGTTCGGCCTGTTTCTCTAAGATGGAATCATCTGTTTTCAATCCATAAAACGTTCTGCTCTTTGGCAAAGTTATCTAAGATGGGGCATCGAACCACAATGGTGTGTAAGAAATGTAGACTGGCCATGGCAGATCTGCATATGTTTTTGAGGTCCCCCAGATTACCTGTTTTTGGAAGGAGTTGGAGGTGGTAATAGGGGACGGGTTCTCTATGGATTGTCAGGTAAGCCCCTCTTTAGTGATTTTTAGATCCCTGCAGAATCAGAACCAGCTGACAACTAAGTGACAGTGCAAAACTACTTTTATATGATTTTGTTGGCCAGATGTGAAATCTGGAAGAAATGGGTGAACTCTCGCCCCCAACGATACAGGAATGGAGGGAGGCAGTTTTCGATAACTTAAATATGGCTGTTAAGAGGGAAAAGGGCGCAGAAACTCTGGGCTCCTTTGAGTGTGTGACTGGATAGAACTGAATAGGTGGTAACTGGCCCTTGTTAAGAGGCCCGGTATTGTCCTATGATTATACTGCTTACTGACTCTCAAGGTTCTCTCTGTGGGCCCAAAGAAGCTCATGATTGAAAACTCCGCTCTAATCTGAGATAGAACTCTCTCGCCAGAGAGTGGTATAGAGTGGAAGGTGGCCTCCCCACTTTCAAAGGGCTCACCCTTTGAGTTGTGATGGTAAATGAGGACAAAAAATAATTAAAAAAAATATATATGAAGGGTAAGGTTAGAGAAATAATCACATTAAAAAATAGCCTTGAGTGGTTTACTTATATCGTCCCAGTATGAGGAAAGCCATTTACATGAAAGAAACACATGGTCTGAGTTTCCTCAGGCTTCTCCACAGGACCCGCAAGAATCAGAATTCGTTTTAATTTGAAGAGTATGGACGGGGTCCGATATAGGAATGTGAAGCAAAACATCTTGTCTGGGACCGTGATGGGGGGTCAGTTTATTCTTGAGGCGGTTAGATTAGAGAACAAAATACTCAGGTACTTAATGTTTTAGTTGCCATTGAAGTACTGAACTCCTGATGCAAGAGGGAGGACAGTGAATATTGATAAAACCGGTCTTCTCTCTATCAACTAGTAGCCAGAAACTGAGAGTCTGGATTACAGACAAAAGTACTGGAATCATTGTCAGGGTTTTCCGAGAAAATTAACATAACATCTGCAAGCAGCCGTTTTGAATAAAGAGGAACCAAAACATACACACTCAACATCCAAATTGTAGTTATTCAAAAACCAGTATAAGGTCTACTGCTAATGGAAATAGGATGGGAGAAATGGGGCAGCCCCTGTGAGTTCCTTGATGTAAGATGAATGGCATGGAAGTTGTACCTTTAATTCTGATTCTTGCTCTGGCCATATCCACAGTGAAGACATTGCCTAGATTGCACAACTCAGCCCTGGGCCTCACAAGGATCACTAGGCCTTACTGAATGCTTTTTTGGTGCCCAAAGACGTGGCAATGTTAGTCAGGGAGTGGTGGAGAAAGGCCTTTCCAATTGTGACCGAATAAGCAGGTGTTGTCACTAGCTAGCTTAGCTTTGACAAATCCAGATTGGGAGGGGTGGATCAATTTCAGAATGAGTAGTTCCAAACAATTGGCTAAGACTTGTGCGCATATTTTTTTTTTTTTTCCATAATCAATAGATAGGTTTAAAGTTTTTTGGATCTAAATGATTGATCTCTTCTTTGGGGATGACTACCAAAGTTGTTTCGGCTGCTGATCCGGTAACTTTACCAGAAGAGGTAAAATGTTGAAGTAATTCATGAGGCAGTAAAATCGTATCTGCAAAAGATTTAAAGAAACTGATGCCTAGGGCATCTTGACCTGGAACTTTGGCACTCAGGATGAGCTTAATTGCCTTTGAGACTTTGCCACTGTCAACCAGTTTAAGGGACACTTTATCCTTATCTGAGAGTGATTTTATGGGAAAGGATTTGAGGAAGTTGAAGCATGATTCCTTAGTGATCAAGATGTTAGGGGTATAGAAGCTTTTATAAACTTCCAAGGTGGTGGAGATTTTAGTTTTATTAGAACCTTTTTGGTCTCTAAAGGCTGTGATAAGAGATTAATTCTGTTTGATTTTTTAAATATGCTGCCAGAGACTTTTATTTAGGTAAGAGTTTGTTATACTTCTGATCCTGAACCATAGGGTGTGCTATTTTGCTGATAATGGTATTGTATTCATATTTGAGTTGTTTGATCACTGCCATCTGAGTAGTATTCTTGGTCTTTCTGTAGAGCGGTTTTAGCTTTAATCTTCTTCTCTAGCCTGAACAGAGAGTTCTTAATATCCTTGTTCTTCATGGACATACGGGTGATTCAAAAACCCCTCGAAGCACACTTGCAGGCATCCTAAAGTTTCACTGGTGAGGAGACCAAATGTGTGCTTTCTTGAAGGAACTGTCAATTCTTTTTTTTTAACCACTGTCTGTCTTCGTCAGATTCTAAGAGTTTGGTGTTCATGCACCATGAACTTTTCCCAGTATGGATGGGGGAAATTTTGATTGAGACTGATTTCTGCATGGTCCGAGACAAGGTTCAAATGATAGGTCAAAGGTATCTTCAAGAAGGCATGCATTTATTAGCAAGTAACCAAACCTAGAGAAGGTACTGTGGGTGAGAAAAATGTAAAGTCACAACCTTTGGGGGTATGGAGTCTCCAAATATCAATGAGTCGATGGGAGGTGCTAAGGTTGAGCATAGTTTTGTGTGCTTTGGTGATCTGTATTTGAATGCTGACTGTCTAAAATCACATCCATAAAGAGATTAAAGTTGCCCCCTAAAGCAATACGAGTGAACTGAGGGAGGGAAGATAGCTTATCATTCAAGGTGGACAAGGATTGCAGCTCGTAGTTAAGGGTGTAGATGTTAGTAGCATAAAGTTCCCCCTCACTGTGTTGCAGTCTGGCAATTAGCCACCTACCTTCATTGCCTTGCTCTACCGCAGTTAGATAACCCTGAAGATTTCGTAATGAGAGTAACCACACCATTTCTCTAGAATGTTGCAGATGAGCAGGCCAAGTCAGAAATCCAACCACCTCACATGGATAGAGGACTCGTGTAGCCAATTATAGGGCCTCATTTACAAGGCACTTCCACCATCAGAACGTCCCTTTTAGCTACCCTCTGGTGGCGCAATGCCCTGCGCTATATTTGCAAGACTAAGTTAACCCCCTTTTTGTAGCTTAATGCTGCCTTTTAAATATGGCCCCTTAAATGCATCACTTAGCATGAAAGGGGTGTGCAATGGGTGTTGCTGTGGCTGTTCCACTGCAACACTCATTGCATTTTGACACTGCCCCAGATTTATGAGATTGTAAACCTATGGCAGTGTCAAAAACTAATGCCACCCCAGGAGCCAACGAGGAGATGGTTTTATTTCTCTTTGTTTTTGCTTTTTCTATGTGTGCTGAATTCATATGGAGAGCAAAACACCATCATTAACTGATGTGCAGGAAGGTGTCCCTTATTGCACGTAAAGAAATCATTAAATAATGGCGATTTGCTACTTCTATGTGTGCTGCATTCTGCAGCACAGTAAAAGTAATAAATCACAGTTATTGAATGTGTGCAGAATGCAGCGCACATAGAGCAAAAAACAAGGAGAAATAAAGGTATTGCTCATTGGTGCGCCACTTTTTTATGTCACCCCTGGGGTTTCGTAGGAATCTGACGAATGCCCAGGTTTACAAAACCTTGTAAATCTGGGAATGCATCAGATTTCATGGGTGTTGTGTGGGAACACCCATGGAAAGCACCTTTCATGCAAAAAGTCATGCAAAGTGGCTTTATGTGGCCTTGTTAATGTGTGGGCACACTGCTCTGCCAGAGCATCAGAACAGTAATGCTCTGGCGGCGTTATTGTGCCACATGGCATTGTAAATATGCCCCTGAATGTTCATTGTGGAAGGGATCAAGGCTTCTGGATAACCTATCAGAGGTTGCAGTGTCCTCTATGCCTTCAAGGAAACCAAAAACTTAGGTTACTCTGTCTATTGCGATGCCACATTTTCAGGAGGTAGATAGTTTTCTGATCTCTGTAACTGGTTGGCTTGTAGATTGTGATCCTCAATGTTACTTATTCTGCTCTCCACAGGTGTAAACCTGAGATTCAAGTCCTTCCTAATACCAGCCACTTAAACCTGCAGTAAGTTCATGTTGGTTCTAGTGCTTTGTGCAATGTCATGAACACCATTTCGTTTTTTTCAAAATGGCCTCCAGCATTGAAGGCTCATCTGCTTTCTCATTGATCGGTGAGTAGGGTTTTGTAGGATCTCATTTGCATCTTTTTGATTCCCCTTTGCTTGCCTTTTCTTTGTGTTCTTTGAGTTTGGCAATAACGCCTGAGGGGTGCAGCGAGTAGGAAATTAGTGTGATCTGCCTAGAGATAAGGTGACCACACAGGGAATTTAGGTGATCTTCTCAGCCATACTCGAATTGTCAGCACCAATGAAGGAGGTAAGGAGAAAGTTTGCAAACTTTTTTTCACATAAAATCCTGCTATGCGGTCAAGAGTAAAACCTAGGTTAACCATGTTAGCTGTTTCTTTGCACAAAGACGCTTTGCTCACCAGATATGGCAGTACACATTTATCACAAGAGGTTAATTTCAACATGTGATGCAGAGCACTCAGCAAGTAGTACTCCATACTAGCGAGAGTGATCTGTTATGCATCAAATTGCATGTGTTTCTTTTTAAAGTAGGTTTATTTTGGAAAGCCAGAGTAATTTGAGAATGAGCTGCGTGAAATACATTCACATAAGTGGCTAAAGAGTAAGCCCTGTCTGTTTCACACTAGGGTGTAAAAGGCATAACGCAAACTTCACATGTATCTTTACTCACTCAGTCTCTGCCCACTTTTTTTTTTTTTTTTTTTTTTTTTTTTTTTTACTCCTGTGGAAACACCTAAGGCACAAGGGTGGCTTACTGTCAGGTTCCAGCTTCCTTGTTGTAATTGGGCTGTGCTCAAAGTTCTGAGAGACCTACTGTCTGGAAGCCTACATGGAGGGCTTGAAGCCTGTCTCAGAGACCAGTGGTAACTTTCCCTGCAGTGGACATAGTCATTTTTCTCACACCAAGTGGACTGGTACAAGGCAGATCCCATTTATCTGGATACAGAATATCCATTTGTCCTGCTTGGAGCTCTTTCTCATAGCTTTCAAGGCTACTGTAGTGCTGCCACAGGTGTATAAGACTCCGTGGAGTGTGATTATGATGCAACCTTCTGCCTTGCACTACCAAAAGCCAAAGAGACTCAAAAGTGACTATGTCCAAATGTAGAACTTACGACCGAGACAAGGTGAAGAATTCATTCCAGCAGCAAAATGTAATAGACAGCTACAAACCTTGTCCCAATCGGAGCTCGTGGCACTAAAATAGGAGGCTTCAGTGGGACCTAGACAATGATGTATCCGACATAGAGGGCCACTCACTGACTTCACATCTGCCCTTGGCCTGCTGGAGGGTTTTAAGTGCCAGTAAAGTAAATTCCCACAGTAATCATCACTGTTTGATGTGATCCGCCAGACTTACCTGCAGTGGTGGCCGGCAGCTTTAGGAGGGAGGGAGGGGGCGGGCAGGAAGCACACACATTCTTTCTCTCTCTCTCACACACACACACGCGCATCCATTAACACTCCTAACATTCAAACATGCATGCACCAAACGTTCATTTTAAAAGATCACACATGCACTCATTCTTTCACACACACATGTACCAAACATTCATTTTAGAAGATCATACACACTTACCTTCAGCCTCTGAGGTCCCAGGAGGGTTGGGACTGCTGCCTTACCTCATTGGCTGACCCCAGGTCAGCCAATGAGGGAAGGCAGCAGTCCCAGCCTCGTCACACTGGGATGGGGTCAGTGAGACTGCTGACCCCACCCCACTCTGTGATGAAGTGTCACTGATTGATACTCACCTTGGGTGCTTCAGGGCTTAACCTGAATTGCCCGGGTCGAATTCAATGGGTGACGCTTTCCTCATCACTCAGGGGTGGGCCTCGAGGCACTTTTGCTGAGCCAATGAGGTCACGCCCATAGGAGCTGTGACCTCCTCTGCCCCAGCAAAGTTCAGCTCAGGCAGCCAGGAGTCTGCACAAATTGCGCATGTCTGCTCCTGGCTGCCTGGCCTGTACAGGAGTGTCAGTCTGACCTTTGTTCAGCCTGACACACTTCATAAGGGGCAAAAGGTGGGGGGGTGTGGCCCCTCTGCCCTAAAGGCCGGGCCTATTTACCTGACCTCCAAACTTTCTGAAATTGTGCCTATGTACTTCTCAAAGGTCAGGATTAAAACGACAATAGACAATCTTGGTAGTGAGATACCATGCCGATCGTTTCTCAGTGGTCACAAAGTGAAATTATACAGTTGCCAGAGACCTAAAATGAAATGGATAATTTAACACATTTGTGTTGAAGTAAATTATTCTGATAAATCATGACAAAGGGAACACAGTTTATAAAATGCTAAACTCTAAGGCAGAAATATTATCTGGCTAAGATAATCATGCTACCAAACGTTGTGAAGGACCACACCTCGTTAAAGAAGCCTTTCCCAAAGAACAGTATATCGCAATATAATTTGATCATTGAAATTGAGTTATAATTGAATAAACTGCATCAAGGTGTGTGTGTGTGTGTGTGTATATATATGTATGTGTGTGTGTATACATATATATATATATATATATGTATGTGTGTGTATATGTGTATATATCAAAACTATTGAACAGATTTGCACCAAACCACAAAGTGTAAGAGTGTAAGGTGTGGAACAGGATCAAGCATCATGCCAAATTTGGTGTAATTCCTTTCAGTGGTGTAGGTGAGTCTAAAGGTCCTATGGAAAAATGAAGAGGGAAAATTGATTTATTTTGCCTCCTTGCTCTCTCAGCCCTGCTTGATGGATCACCCCACAACTTTCATGACAGAAGCTCAACAGAGCAAAGTATAGAAGTTTAGAAAATTTTGTGAAGAGTAGTCAAGCAGCTCCAAATTTGTAGGCAAAATGAAAAATGCTCTTCCTATGGAAACTACGTCCTAACTATAACTACCTAGTGGCGACTGGCACAAGGGGGTGTGTGTGTGTGTGTGTGTGTGTGTGTGTGTATATATACAGTATATATACAATTATGGAATTATAGAATTGGCAGGAAGGAAACTCAACAAAGCAAACTAAATTTGTACTTGCAATACTTCCAAAGGAGCATGATAAGTCGTAGCAATACAAAATCAGTTCTGCAGCTCATGACTGCCATGAGTGCTCTGTCTTTTATAGTGGTTATTTTTGGGGGGGCGGGATCACGTGGCATTCAGAAGGTAAGTCCAACTTAATGGATTAGTCAAGATGAAAATAATTGTGTTTGCCCTGAAGTGACAAATTGTAATTGATTGATTGCTTAGTCATGAAACATGTGTTGGGTTTCTTTCAACTGTTCCCTGCCCACCTTTGAACTTTGCCTGATTCCAGCCTGGGGAGGGATTTCGTCCCCTAGACTGCACAAAGGAGGAGGCGGGCCCATAGTATAGCACCAGCAACAACGCACATTTAAGCACCTGACTTTTCCGGCAGCACAGGTTTCTTTCAGAAGTTCCCAGCCCCATTTGAACTCTGCCTGATTCCAACCTGGGGTGGGTCTGCGTCCCCCAGACTGCACAGAGGAGGCTGGGCCCCGAGTGTAGTACCGGCAACAATGTGCATTTAGGCACCTGACTTGTCCTGCAGTGCGGGACGTATGTGTGGATGAGCCGGGCGTGCGCCTGGATGTGTGCCGGGACAAAGATTGGGCCTAGAGTGGGCCCGCCTGCACCCATTCTTGGCTGGACCAGGATGGACTGGGCCTTCTCTCTTTTGCCTTTCCCAGCAGTGCACAGAAATTAAGTGCTACTGGTGGAAATTATGGGCAAATGTAAAGTTGTGAGGATATCTACAGGGCCAGCTGTCACTCTTTGCACAACTGACTAATGATAATATGCTGAAAAGGGCTACGTGGATAATTTCAAATTAAATCATGCTTGTTGAACACACTGTCAGACTATGAACCCCAACCGCTGGACTCTGCGATTTTCCTCTTCCAATGGTGGACCATTGAGATCTGTGCCATAGGGACACTGGCCCCAATGCAGATCACTACTAACATACCGAACCTGGCAAATGATTGTGTAGAAAAGATAGAACTTCTCATAGCCCCTTCAACGTTTTGCTAGAGTCTGAGCCCACTGTCAAAAGGAAACAAATCTGTGAAATTGCTGCAGGGGCTAAGAAACACAATGCCCAGCAACAGGGTCAAATTTCTTCTTGGCGCCATAAATAATACCAAACCCAGTCGACACAGACACTAGACCCCATGAATTTGGACTTAATCAACCACAAAACTCTATGCGTGGAAACTCCCACCCAGGACCAGAGTTCCCAACCAAGCTCAACCTGGAACACGTTTTAAGCCAAATAGACAGTCTGGACTTGGCTGGACTTGGCCCCTGCAACTTGTGCCTATGCCTAGGTGCTGGCAGGAGTTCCTCTTCTTTAGGGAAACTCAAACTAAATCATGGGTGGAGTTACTCAACAAAAGTGCTGATTTGCCTATTAAGCATAACCATTTCAACCCAATAAGTACAAATGAGATTATAATGGTACAGAAGGTGGCGTGTGGGTAGGCCATTCAATTAGACATTGCTGGAGACTGCACTGTGGTGAACTGTCACAGACCATGTTTAAAACGTATTGAGATTGCATACATAATGTTACATTTCTATTAGAGGCTACTTTTGCAAACCTAAGCATTGAGAGCCCCATCAAGTTCTCCAGATAGTCAGAATTCCATGGTGCCTTTTGCACACTGCTATAGATGTTCTCCACCCTAGGTGACCTTGATGGGCTTGACTGACTGTGGCTTAGACCTGCAGCTAGAGAAGCACCACTATTTATAACACTGGGAAAAGAGTTCTGTACTGATACTTCCCCACTCTCTGGCAGCGTCTTTGGTTTGGGTGATTCTGTGTTAAAGGTAATGAGTTGGAATGTGGCTAGCCTGCAGTCTAAGTTCCTGATACCGGATTGATTAACTTTCATAAGACAGTCTGATATTGTTAAAATGGGGTCTCTGATTGGCAGTCAGTTTGCACTTTGTCCAAGCAGGTACTCATCAGGGGAAGGGAGTTACGCCTTAGACAACCCCTGCTCACCCCTTGGTAGCTTGGCACAAGCAGTCAGGCTTATCTCAGAGGCAATGTGTAAAGTATTTGTACCAACACACAGTAATACAGTGAAAACACCACAAAAGGACTCCACACAAGTTTAGAAAAATAGCCAATATTTATCTAAATCAAACCAGACCAAAAAAGAAAATCCAACATACACAAGGAAAGTTATTGATTTTTAAAGTAGAAAGAGTCTTAATCCACAGAAATCAATGGATGTGGTGTTTTTACACACAGTACCTGGTGTGCGTCAAAAATAAAGCCACACGGGCGACAGTGATAGGAAAAGTCAGCGATTCATCGATTCCTTACTTGCCAGTGAGGCCGTATGTCGTTTCTTCTCTGGTCAGGTAGGCTATGCGTCATTTTTCTCTCCCGCAGAAGAGGATGCGTTGATTTCTGGACGGGCAACCTAGGGTCCTCGGATGTTCACTGTAGTTTTGATGCCCATTGATGTGTGTGAAAATCTGAAGCACTATGGTAAAGAGCCGCATTGAGTGGGTGTTCCGTTGATTTTCCAGCCACAATGCAGGTGGTGTGCTTTTTTTTTTTTTTTTTTTTTTTTTCCAGCTGCAAAGCAGGTGCTGCATTGATTTTTCTCCTGCTTGACTCTGGTGAGTGAATTTTAGCATTGGTTCCACCAGCTTCTCTTCTCAAGGGCCCAGTGACAGGCTAGGGTACCACTTGGCAGGATAGGAGTCTCAGCAAGTCAGTCCAGGTACTGACAGAGTAAGTCTTTGATGGCCCTGAGACTTCAGAACAGGGGGCAAGCTCAGTCCAAGCCCTTGGACACCTCACAAGCAGGAAAACACAGCAAAGTCCAGTCTTTGTTCTCTCTAAGGTAGAAGCAGCGACTGCTGGCCAACCCAGCAAAGCACACTCACAAGCAAAAGGGCAGTACACCGCCTCCAGCTCTTCTCCTTGACCTAGGTTTCTCTTGATACAGAAGTAATCTAAAAGTCTGGGGTTTTGGGTCCACTACTTATACCCATTTTTGCCTTTGAAGAAGGCAAACTTCAAAAGAGTCTCTATTCACAAGATCCCGCCTGGCCCCTGACACACACCAGGGGCTTGGAGACTGCATTGTGAGGACAGGCACAGCCCTTTCAGGTGTAAGTGTCGGCTCCTCCATCCCCACTCTAGCCCAGGAGACTCATCAGGATATACAGGCTACACCCCAGCTCCCTTTGTGTCATTGTCTAGAGGGAATTCACAACAGCTCAACAGTCACTCTAACTCTGATGTAGAATACACAAGCAGGCAGAGGCACAGAATGTTTAAGCAAGCAAAATGTGAACTTTCAAACTGACAATCTAAAATCAACTTTACCAAAACATTTATTTTTAAATTGTGAGCTCAGAGACCCCAAACTCCACAACTCTATCCACTCCCAAAGGAAATCTATGCTTTAATCATATTTAAAGGCAGTCCTCATGTTAACCTATGCGAGAGATAGGCCTTCTAACAGTGAAAAACGAATTTGGCAGTATTTCACGGTCAGGACATGTAAACCATATCCGTGCATTGCCTACCTTTAACATACACTGCACCCTGCCCATGGGGCTACCTAGGGCCTACCTTAGGGGTGTCTTACATGTACAAAAAGGGAAGGTAGGTCTGGCAAGGGGTGACACTGGTCAGGTCGAAATGCCAGTTTGAAACTGCACACACTGACACTGTAGTGGCAAGTCTGAGCCATGTTTACAGGGCTACTCGTGTGGGTGGCACAATCCGTTCTGCAGTCCCACTAGTAGTAGTTGATTTACAGGCCCTGGGCACCTCTAGTGCACTGTATTAGGGACTTACTAGTAAATCAAATATGCCAATCATGGAAAGCCACATACCTTTTAGATAGGAGCACTTGCACTTTACCACTGGATGGCAGTGGTAAAGTGCCCAGAGTAAAACAAAAACAGCAAAAACAGAGTCTGGCCCACATCAACAACCTGGGAAACAGAGGCAAAAAGTTAGGGGAGACCACGCCAAGGATGCCAAGTCTAACAGTGCACTATGAGAGCACCACAAACATCTCAGTGCTTTGGGAAAATTAATGTGGAGGGCACTGTGAAAGCTTTGAACGTCTCAGTTGGACAGAAGTGGGATAGCAGTGCTACTAATGTGGGTGGCACAACCAGTGCTGCAGGCCCACTAGAAGCATTTGATTTACAGGCCCAGGGCACCTCTAGTGCACTTTACTAGGTGCTTACTGGTAAATCAAATATGCCAATCATGGATAAGCCAATTACACATAGTTTAAACAGAGTAGTTGCACTTTAGCACTGGTCATCAGTGGTAAAGTGACCAGAGTACCAAAACCAGCAAAAACGAAGTCCAGTCAAAAATACAGGAAGCAGAGGCAAAAAGAGAGGGAATCACACTACGGATGCTAGGTCTTACAGATCTATTTATGTTTAAAAAACCTGGGGGACACACTATCAATTTATGGTTTTGAGTGCCATAGTATTCCGGCAACCTCTTCCTGCTCTGGGCAAGTGTCAGGTGGTCTGACAATCTGGGTGAACCTCTCTGCCAGTGGTTGTTCAAAGGCTATTTAGACCCAAAGTGAAGATTTCGGGATTGTGAGATACAAGAGGGGCACAGTTGTGTATTTAATCAATTTTTATAATATTGATTGTATCAAAACACCAAATTTCCTATCTTATTTGATTATATCACACTTTTACAAAGCATTGCTGGTGACAAAGGGGAATTGTCAGGCTTTTAATTAGCAGGAGGTTTCAATGCTAGGCTAATTTCTCTGGCCAGTCTCCCTAGCAGCTTGGCTGGAGTTACAACACAACTCAGTTTTTTTTCTCCTTAATAGCACTGATTCTATGGGCTCAGAGCTAATGGCTTGTTTGGCTTCCCAGAACCTAAATAATATAATGGACGTAGCTGGCCAAAATTATCCACCATTACCCACTTACAGGGGTAGAGGTTGTTCCGTTATTATAGATAACTTCACATCATCTAACCTGGATGAATTATTTCTGTATGGGAATTGTGGTATCCTTAATTTTGCCCCCAAAGTCTAAACTTAGAATGGATTGGGGTGCAAGAAACTTCCATACGTCCACTGGCGGTTAGAGATTCATATGGAAATCAAAGGATCCTGCTCAATGGTTTCATAAAGTGATTGAGGATAACTTAAATCTGGTTTCAGTCTGTTTAGCTGAAGACCATACTTAACAAGTGGCTGGAGCTTTTACTCAGCTTTGTTTAAACATTAGGAAACCTTTAGAGACCACTGCGACCAATTGATAAAAGACCTATATGGTTTAACAATGAATGTACTGTGGCTAACTGCAAGTTACGTAGGGCCCCATTGCTAAACTCGGGGACCCTGGGGAGGTGAAATCCACACTTAAGGTGTACAAAGAATGTTGGTTAACCTCGAGTGGGTGAGAAGACGCTGTAGGTCAGAGTATAAGTGGCAAGGTTCCTGGTCCGGACAGGGTACCAATTGACCTTAAAGTGTAATACTGAATTATGGGCACCTTTTTGTTAGTGAATGTTCTCAATGGTCTTGCCCGTTTCACAATACTGAGGTCATGATCAACCTCATTTATAGTGCCTATTTTTTAAAAAGTGACCTTTTGCAGCATGGTCATGGACACATTTCTTTAATCAATACCACAGTAAAACAAATTTAGGAAGGGTTCTGTACAATAGGATCAAGGAGTGGGCGGAGGCAAAGTCTTTTATACCCTTGCCAATACGGATTCAGGAACCGAGTTGGAACAGTTGAGCAGTGTTTAATTTGAATTTGATTATCGGGAAATATACAGTAGCTAAACATTCCCCTCTGTACTTGGCTTTTATGGGTTTGATCTCAGCTTTAGATTGCATTAATCACTCAAAGCTGTGGTCAAATCTTCTCTTTTGTGGGATGGACGAAGAACTGTTTCACTTCTTAGCTTATTTGCACAGGGACATGATGGCTAGAGTCAGAATCAACACCTATGGGAAGATTTAAAAAGATACATGAGTTTTTTTTGGAGTAAGACAAGTGTGTTTTAGCTCAGTTTTTTAAAAATACATTCATAAACTGCACCCCTTTTCAACTACTATTATTCCTGATGTCCCAAAAGTCAAATGCTCCTCTATCTTCGCTTTTGTACACCGATGATGCAGTGCTAATGGCATTCATTCCCAAAGCCCTGCGTCTCCTAGTACAAGGATTTTTGGATTTCATGGGTGCACTAGATCTGCAAACCAATTTCACAAAATCTTACATCATGGCCTGTGGCTCTAACGAGTAACACCTGTCCACTTCTACTTTTGGAAACAATAGCTTGAAATGCACCAGTTTTTCATACTTGGGTCTAAATTTCACTGTGACTAGTTCATTCACTGTGCACTTTGTTCACTGCAGGACTAAGTTAACAAAGGCTATTGGTACATTATTCGACCTACCTCAACCCAGGGGTGGGGGAGCTCCTATGCCCCTCCTGCAAATTTATAAAATGCAGTGAATCCCGACAGCAACATATGGGGCAGAGGTATGGGGTACCTCCAAATGTAAAATTATTTGGACCAAAGTGAATAAGTTCTGCTGAAAGGCTCTGGAGGCTCCAGCTTTGTCTAATCTGCCACAGTGAATTGAACTTCCATATATAGAAGACTATATCAGATCTCGACCACCCTTACTATGGTTAGCAATGTGGAAAAATAAGGAGGTGAGCCTTACCAGAGACATCATCATGGACTGTCTTAGTTGTCACAAGGGTCTAGAGAGTCCTTGGTTAGCCAGAGTGGACTGTTGCTTTGAAAAGGTTGGCTTTCAGCATGTTTTTACGGACCCCAAGGGCAATATTAGTATTGGCAAAAAACACTTACAACAAGCCCAGTTTAAACTCACTGACAATGAAAGACTGACTATAGAGACCTGGAAGATGAGTGTGGCAGCGTATTTAAAAATGGCGTTCAACAGCCCTACTGCAGGGTACCTTAGTAGATCAATGGGTTGTTGGGAGCGCTGTTTACTGTTTTGTTATAGGGCCATCATCAAATATCTGCTGTGCTTTCCACTGGGTGTCCAAGTAAACCTTGACTCATTGCCTTGTTCGTGAGATTGGAGGTCAGGTTAATCTATGTTGCACTTTCTATTCTGTGGCTTTTATTCCATGTACACAAGACACTTTTAGCTTAACCCCTTCCCCGCCACGGACGTAATGGTTACATCCATGGCAGCGCCCGTGTGGCGCCATGGACGTAACCATTACGTCCTGCATGCTGCCCTCTGGAGAAGCGTTAGCACTCCCCCCCGAGGGCTGCCCCCCCACCCCGCCAGGTCAGGGCTGAAAGGGGAATCCCTTCCCCTTCAACCCCCGACCCCCTCCAACCCCCCTGCCCCCCCAATGACGTGAGCGCGCTGACAGTCGCACAACCTCCCCCATCGCGCTGGTAGCAGAGCTTCCAGCGCGATCGAAAGAGAAATTGCATTCGATCACGTGGGGGAGGCAAGGAGAGGCTTCAAAGGGAAGGAAATGTATTTCCTTCCCTTTGAAGTCTCTCCCAGGGTTTCAAAAGCCGATTGCTTGCAATCCGGCTTTTGAAACCCCACTAGACACCAGGGATGTGGTGTGTTTTTTTGGGGGGGGGGGCGGAGTGACAAAAAGGGAGCGACCCCTTGGGCAAGGGTCGTTCCCTGGGGGGCATTTTTTTTTAAGGCCTTTTCTGCCCCCCCTGGGGGCAGAAACCTCTAGACACCAGGGATTTTTTTTTTGCGCCATCACGCAAGGGGAGCGACCTTGTAGGCAAGGGTCGTTCCCCTGGGGGGCAAATTATATTTAGGCCATTTCTGCCCCCCATGGGGGCAGATCAGACTATTTTTATTAGTCCGATCTGCCCCTACGGGGGGCAGAAACCACTAGGCACCAGGGATTTTTGTTGTTGTTGTCTTTTACAGATGGGGAGCGTCCCCTTAGGCAAGGGTCGCTCCCCTGGAGGGGCAAATTGTATTTAGGCCATTTCTGCCCTCTTTGGGGGCAGATCGGCCGATTTTAGGTCAATCTGCCCCCAAGGGGGGCAGAAACCACTAGGCACCAGGGATCTTTTTTTTGCGCCGTCACGCAAGGGGAGCAACCTTGTAGGCATGGGTCGCTCCCCTGGGGGGTTGGGGGGGTGGGGGACACATTTATTTTAGGCCATTTCTGCCCCCCCTGGGGCCGGCTGAGCTAGAGGCCAAAATCCACAGGTAGGCACTGTTTTCTATGAAAAAATGTGGTGTCCACGTTGTGTTTTGGGCCATTTCCTGTCGCGGGCGCTAGGCCTACCCACACAAGTGAGGTATCATTTTTATCGGGAGACTTGGGGGAATGCTGGGTGGAAGGAAATGTGTGCCTCCTCTCAGACTCCAGAACTTTCTGTCACAGAAATGTGAGGAACATGTTTTTTTTTTTTAGCCAAATTTTGATGTTTGCAAAGGATTCTGGGTAACAGAACCTGTTCAGAGCCCTATAAGTCACCCCATCTTGGATTCCCCTAGGTCTCTAGTTTTCAAAAATGCACAGGTTTGGTAGGTTTCCCTAGGTGCCGGCTGAGCTAGAGGCCAAAATCTACAGGTAGGCAATTTTGCAAAAAACAGCTCTGTTTTCTGTGATGTGTCTACGTTGTGTTTTGGGGCATATCCTGTCGCGGGCGCTAGGCCTACCCACACAAGTGAGGTATCATTTTTATCGGGAGACTTGGGGGAACATAGAATAGCAAAACAAGTGTTATTGCCCCTTGTCTTTCTCTACATTTTTCCCTTCCAAATGTAAGACCATGTGTAAAAAAGACATCTATTTGAGAAATGCCCTGTAATTCACATGCTAGTATGGGCACCCCGGAATTCAGAGATGTGCAAATAACCACTGCTTCTCAACACCTTATCTTGTGCCCATTTTGGAAATACAAAGGTTTTCTTGATAGCTATTTTTTACTCTTTATATTTCAGCAAATGAATTGCTGTATACCCGGTATAGAATGAAAACCCACTGCAGGGTGCAGGTCATTTATTGGCTCTGGGTACCTAGAGTTCTTGATGGACCTACAAGCCCTATATATCCCCACAACCAGAAGAGTCCAGCAGACGTAACAGTATATTGCTTTCGAAAATCTGACATTGCAGGAAAAAGTTAGAGTAAAACGTAGAGAAAAATTGATGTTTTTTTTCACCTCAATTTCAATTTTGTCTACTTTTCAGAAATGTTGCGGTTTCTGGGATCCAGCGTTGGTTTCATGTCCATTTCTGTCACTGACTGGAAGGAGGCTGAAAGCACAAAAAATCGTAAAAATGGGGTATGTCCCAGTAAAATGCCAAAATTGTGTTGAAAAATTGGGTTTTCTGATTCAAGTCTGCCTGTTCCCGAAAGCTGGGAAGCTGGTGATTTTAGCACTGCAAACCCTTTGTTGATGCCCTTTTCAGGGGAAAAAAAACACAAGCCTTCTTCTGCAGCCCCTTTTTCAATTTTTTTTGAAAAAAACGAAATTTTTACTGTATTTTGGCTAATTTCTTGGCCTCCTTCTGGGGAACCCACAAAGTCTGGGTACCTCTAGATTCCCTAGGAGGTTGGAAAAAAGGACGCAAATTTGGCTTGGCTAGCTTATGTGGACAAAAAGTTATGAGGGCCTAAGCGCGAACTGCCCCAAATAGCCAAAAAAAGGCTTGGCACCTGAGGGGGAAAAGGCCTGGCAGCGAAGGGGTTAAAGGTGCAATATTATTGACTTTAGGGTAGCATTTAGGGCCAGATGTACGAAGCTCTTTTACCAGTCGCAAACAGCCTATCCAGCCGTTTGTGACTGCTAAAAGGCTTTTTGCCATGTATCGCCCATTTTTTTTTTTTTTTCAGTAATTTATTAATTTAGCAAATAGGGTTTGTGGGTCGCTATTAGGAAGGGGCATGCCAAGGGCATCTCTTAATAGTGAGTTGCAGGGGAATGTAAATGTTTTGCTACCGGGAATGCTCTCTCAAAACATTCTCAGGTACCAAGCCATTCACAAATGGAAGAGGTCCCCAGGGGACTCCTACCCCATTGAAAATGGGGGTGCAAATTTTTTTTAAGAGTAGGCAGTAGTATCCCAGACCACTGCCTACTCCAACAAAATGAAAACTTTTGAGTTTTCTTTTTGTAATGCATCCTGTTTTCCTTTTAAAAGCAATCACAAACATGGTGGTCTGCTGACACCAAATTGCGACCTGCCTCGTGAATATTGATGAGGCAGGTCCATTTGCGACCCACTGCGAATTGCTAAGTGTCAAACAGTCATACATCTCAGTTTGCGATTTCCTAATAACGATTTGCTAAGATTTCCTATTAGGAAATTGCAAATATTAAACTACATACATCTAGCCCATGGTATTCTCCTTCAACTTATAGCTGGAGAGATAATTACCCACGTAGAGGCTTTTCTGAAAACAGCTATGCGAGCTTGTAGTACTACTAATAATGGAATAAGCTAAAACAAATATATGATTTTGTTGCACTGTATTGCTCATGCTGCTTGGCTATTGGATTTTAATAGTTTGTTTTTATGCATTGTTTTATTAAGTATTTATTTGTATTTTTTTTGGCGAATGATTGTACTTTTATCGATACCTCTTGTACCCGAATAAGGATAGAATTAAATTGTTGGCCAAATTTTTTGATAACCATTCCTTTAATTTTGCATAAAGTACATCAACTTTTAAACCTGAAGAATAGACTTTCCAGTCTGACTTTGGACCACACTGCCTAGTCTTCTAGAAACTATTTTTTCCCCTAAAACATAGGAACACTGGCTTATTCCCAAATGGCAAATTTAATTTACTTAAGTTTAGGAGGCTTGCCTGGTTTGTAGTGGATACCTAAGGTACTTACACCTTATACCAGCTCCAGTTATCTCTTATTAGTGAAATGTAGTCAGTGTCTAGAAGCAAGGCTGTCAGGAGGAAGCTGTAGGCAGAGCAGCCAAGGCTGAACTAGGAGACATGCAAAGCTTTTGCAATACCACTGTAGTCACACAGTACTTACACACAAGAAAGACACTACTCAGTGTTACCAAAAATAAAGGTACTTTAATTCAGTGACAAAAGGCCAAAAATATCTTATAGGCTATACTCCCTTAGGAGGTAAGTATTATACACAAAATATACACCAGTAACAAAAATCAGGTACGTAAACAGTCGTAAAATAGTGCAGATAGTGAAAATCACAATACGTTACAATGGGCCTAGGTGGAACACAAACCATTTACTAAAATAGTGGAATGCGAATGTCAGTTTCCCACCTAGGCAAGAGTAGTGTTTAGAGGGATGCTGGGAGTGTAAGAAAACACCAAAGGTAAGTAAAGTACCCCACCCCAGAGACCAGGAAAGCAGGAGTAAAGTACAGCAAGTTTACTCAGGTCACACTAGAAGTTGTGTGAAAGAATTGTCAAACCAAACAAGACTGCAAGACACCAACAATGGATTCCTGGACCTGAAGACCTGTGGAGAGAGGAGAACAAGTCCAATAATAGCTGAAGAGTCCAGGAGTAAACGGAGCCCCTGCTGACCCCGATGAAGGTGTAAAAGTGGATTTTCCAGTAAAAAAAAAAGTCAGAAATGCACCAAAGACTGCTGCGGGTTCCTGCTTTGTGCAAGAGATGCCCCACGAGGAATGGATGTATGCAGGTTGGTTTTCATTGTTGGATTCCGCCAACAATCCATGGCTCACGCAAAAGACGTGTTTGGCTGGAAAAAGTGCTACCTGGACCCAGGACTGACCTGTGGGTCTCAACTTGGACTGAGGAGACAGAGGGGGCTCTCAGCACTTCAGAGAGCCCTCAGAAGACCAGGCAGCACCCACAGAAGTCCCAAGACACGGGAACAAAGACTTGCAAATTGCGGTCGTCACAGCACTACGCATAGGGATCCCATGCCGCTGGAGAACAAGACAGGGTCGAAGGATAGAGTGCTGAGGACCTGGTCCACACTGTGCATGAAGGATTCCTTGGAGAAGCAAACACAAGCCCTAGGGGCTGCAAAACATGCAGTGCACAGGGGTACTGTCTAGCTCAGAGGCAAGATCTTGCCTCCACCAAATTTGGACAGTTGGACCTTCAGACAGTCGGTCACTTTGGTCCACCACCTGTGTTCCAGGATCCACACTTCATCGGAAGAGGGGGATCTAGAGTACCAGTTCTCGCTGCAGAGGTGCCTGCTGAATCAGGGACGTGACTCCAATACTCCACTGGAGATTGCTTCGGCCCTTCTGGTGCAGGATGAAGACAGGTAGTCCTCAGAGCGTGCACAACCTGGAAGCTGTTGCAGCTGCTGGCATGAGCTGAAGTTAGAGTTGCAGTAGCCTTCTTGGATACTTTGTTGCAGTTGTAGAGTTCCTGGTGACATTCTGCAGTTGATAGAAGCTGAGGCAGAGGTTGCAGAGGATTCCTGCTGGAGTCTTGCAGAACCAAATCTGAGGAGAAACCCTAAATAGCCCTCAGAGGGGGATTGGTCATCTAATCAGGTATGGACTTATCTGGAGGGGTCTCTGACGTCACCTGCTGGCACTGGCCACTCAGATGCTCCCAGAGTTGGCTCACCATCCTGAAAACAGGATGTTACAACCCAGGAACACTGAGGATCTCTGGGCACCACCCCTGGGGTGGAGATGGACAGGGGAGTAGTAACACTCCTTTGTCCAGTTTCGTGCCAGAGCAGGGACTGGGGGTCCCTGAACCGGTGTAGACTGGATTATGCAAGGAAGGCACCATCTTTGCCCTTCAAAGCACTTCCTGAAGCTCAGGGAGAAAGTCCCTCCCATGCCTGTAACACCTATTTCCAAAGGGAGGGGTTGTAACACACCTCTCCTAAAGAAAATGCATTGTTCTGCATTCCTGGGATTTGAGCTGCTCAAGGGTAGAAGCGTGTCTGAGATGGCAGCAGCTTGGGCTGCAGTGAAAACCTCAGAAGACTGGTATGGGGATACTGGGGGTCCATGGTGGAGCCCCCAGGGTGTATGGAATTGGCCCCCCAATACCAGAATCGGATTGGGGTACAATTTCCAGTTCCTAGACACCGCACATGGCCATATTCAGTTACCATTTGAAGCTACATATATGTATTGATGTATATGTAGTGCATACTTATAATGGAGTCCCTGCATTCCGCAGGCTGGGAAAATGGGCCTGGACAACATGGGGGCACCTCTGCTAGTGCAGGGGTGCCCTCACACACGGGTATTATGCACCTAGCCTTCAGGGTATGAAGGTTAAATATATAGGTGATTTATAAGTGACCTGGTGCTGTGAAATAGTGCTTACACTATTTCACTCAGGCTGCAATGGCAGTTCTGAAGAAGTGTTTATATGAGCTTCCTATGGGTATCAAACGAAATGCTGAAGCCCATAAGGATCTCCTGGAACCCCAATACCTGGGTACCATATACTAGGGACTTACAATGAGGGTCTAGTATGCCAATATAGTGGATTACTGGGTTACCAGTATGTAAGTACAAATTTGTAATCAAAGTACATAAGCATTGGAGTTCTGTTTAGCAGGACTCCAGTGAAAGTCAAGCATACTTACAAAACAGTAAAACATTCTGACATGTAGGCCACAAACTATAAGCAATGGGGTCCTGACTAGCAGAATCCCTGTGAGACAGTAAAAACAAACTGACAAACAGGCCAAAAATGGGGGTACCATGCTAGAAAGAGGCTACTTTCTGACAATAAGTCCCTTGTAAAGTGCACTACATGTACCCAGTGCTTCTAAATTGAATGTGACTTGGGGGCCTGCAGAACGGATTGTGCTACCCAATTAAGTAGCCCTTTGCAATGGTAGGCCTGAAACATGGTTAAAGTCTGTGTTTGCAGTTTTACACTACCATGTCAACCTGGAAAATTAACTCTTGCCAGGCCAAACCTTTCCCTTTCTATATGTATGTCACCCCTAAGGTAGCGCCTGGAGAACCCGGAAGGCAGGATCTAATGCATTTAAGATGCACAACACATACTTTTATACTTTTAAGTTTTACATGTCCTGGTAGTGAAAAACTCCCAAATTCATTTTTCACCACAGCAAGGCCTATAACTTCCATGGGAAAACACTGGTATTACCTTATTCCTTATAAGTGTAATTCACAACTCGGAAGAGAAATGTTTTGTGTTTGGTGTCTTTGGCATCACAGTTTAAAACCACAACTTATAGTGGTCAGATTTTAATTTGTAATCCTTAAAATGCCACTTTTATAAAGTTGCCATTTCCTTATGTTAGCCATTTGGTGCCTGTTGCCTGTCTCTGATCACTTGTCTGGGTGGGTGACAACTGGGCTGTGGGCATTCCCCTAGATAACCACACACAGTGGGAGCTTAGGTGTGACTTGATAGGCAATCCTGACAGAATAAGAGGGAGGAGCTGGCCACAGCCTGCCTCACACCGGGTAATGCCTAATTTTAGTTGCACCATCATGTTGTACTGAATTGACAAAATGTAATCAACAATACAGATATTGTGTCTTAACATTACTAACGTGGAATATTCAGATCATATTACTGAAAGTGCATTCACAGTAGAATATTACAAATTCATATGTGTATACTAATGTGACTTTAACATGCTGAATTGTAGTACTCATGCATGTTTATACTTATGTATTCTGATTATGGTATTATGGAGAAACTGCATATAATGTTTCATTTATGATTCTGGCAAGATGCATTTATAATCATGTATTTCGAATGTGCATTCAATGCCTTATTAAGTTAGCATAACAAAAGGCCTGTAACACTTGATTCCTTGTATTTAACCTTCAGCGTGGAGTTTTGCTTGCATTGCAGTATTCTTTCTTTGCATGTGCATTCATACAAATCTGCACTTAATGAAAGGCATGTTGTGTGTGTGGAAGATAGTGGGTATGGGAGGAGACTTTGGCAAAGGAACAATAACAAACTGAGGTGAGAAGACTTGTTTGTGTACCAGACAGCATGAAACCTTCAAGGCCGCCCTGTTTGTATTTGTAGGAAGAGATATCTGAGGGGAGTTGCTAATTTCAACTGTGCATAGAAGATTGAAAACTACTGGTGTGGACATCTCATATGTTCTTTAGATTTAATTCACCTGGTTAGACGAGAGGAGGTTCTCTTGAGACTTGGAGGGTACAGACCTTTCTACCTTTATTCTTTTGTGTGACTTTATGCCCTATACCTATCAAAACTCCTACTGAGGTTTCTGTTATGCTGACACTTTCCTTTAATTCCTGAGACTTAATTAGGATTTCCCTATAGCTTCGTTTAGGGAATTTACATTCACTTAGATTTTCCTAGGACTAGGCAAGATAATGGTGATTTGTATACTGATCATCAGATTCTGTTTCTCATCTTTTTGTATTGCTTCAACTAAAATCCACATATGCCTTATACTTATAATTTAACCTTTTACTTCACCTTTGGTGATTTTTGTACTGGTATAGCGTTTTCTTGAGATTCATTTACATCAGTCTTGCTCTTACTTTGTAATAAACGTTTGTACTTTATTTACCGCTTCCTGGGTTTAATGTGTGACCAAATAGGTTACCCTGTTAATTGATTTGAAGGGTGGGTTTAACTCTTTACCCCTCAAGAACCCCAAACAAATCCCATCGGAAGAAAAACAAATATGGGCGCTGACCTTCATCACACCTGAATAGGCTATGTCCAGACCTCACACAAATGGCAGAATAACCCTCAGTAGTTTCTGTAGCTAGGGCAGGAAGGGCATGACCTCTGCCCTTTAAAGGCCTGTCTTTGAAGTCTCCCCCACTTCAAAGGCCCAACTGGGTTTAAGTACTGGACCTCTGAAGCCATTTACTCAGTACACTTCTGGACTTCTGAATACTTTGCCAGGAAGGTCTGCTGTGGTGCAGAAGGGCTGCCACTCCGCTGTACTGCTTTGCTGGACTCCTGTCTTGCTGCACTGCCCTGCTACCTGCTACTCCCCTACCTGGGTGCGAAGGACTGGACCTGCATCACATGAACCCAGTGACTCCAAGGGATAATAGGTTTGCCTCCTGATCTGAAGTCTCAGACATAAGTCTGTCCTGTCATAGGGTGCCACCCCAGTCCTCGAGCCTTGGAAGTGGACTTGAGGTGCTTGTACAGCAGAACTGACATCCTTTGCTGCATGAGCAGTTTTGATGCATCTCTGCAGTTGGGTGGGCAGAACAGATGCATCCCAACTGTTGCAAGGAACACAATCAGCGCATCACCTTTGGGACTAACACTGCGTTGCTTTCTTCAGTGCAAGGTCCCCGCATCTCCACTGATGACAGCCTCGACAGTAACACCGACATTCTGCATCGCAGCTTCTGCGCTCTTCAGACTTGATGCATTGCCGTGACATCGACACAGCTGGAACCCACACCCAAACTCCAGTGCATCTCGCACTGATGCATTGCTGCCTGTGAAACAGACGCATCTTCTCGACTGCATGGGGAAAATTGATGCATCTCCTTAACAGAGTGGTTCAGGACCAACACAGCACTCTTAACCAGGTTTTAAGGTACTTTTGGCCAGCAGGCCCAACTGGGTCCAAATGGATCCCTGTATCCATCTCTGTTCCCCTGAACTTTTGACTTTGTCCCGTTCCAATGCAACCAGATATCCCCGCTTGGCCCTCTTGCTTCTAAGTACTATTTTAGTTTGTTCCTTAAGAGTTCATAACTCAAGTTCTACTTTTTTTTTAAAACTGGTGTGGATTCATTTTATGTGGGGTTTTCACTGTTCTATTGTTTGAAGTGTTTCACAAATACTTTGTATACTGTCCTCTAAGTGAAGTCTGACTGCTGTGTGCCAAGCTCTACCAGAAGGTGGGCAAAGGTTAATTTAGGGTCTGCCTGATACCCTGACTAGAGCTGTTTCTGTTTGACTAAGCTTTACACTCCGGTCAGCCAACAAGTCAATTTCTAACGCGAGTGTTCTGTGTAAAATTCAACATGTTTCCTGTTAGCTTTTGCAACTTTTATTGTAAAATTTGCGGTGTCCCTATGTTTTTGACTTGAAATGGTTATTTAGCAAATTTGGAACAGAATGTTAAACAAACATTTACGTGGACGTCAATGCCCAGATGTAATTTTGAGGTTGCACGTTTTACCAGTTAGAGAGATGAGACAAAATCAGTTTTAGAGTATGTATGTGTGGAGTATGCTCTCCTGTGTGTAGGTGTATGAGAGTAAGTGCTTTGAGAGGATGTCTGTGTGTACGTGGTGAATACCTGTGAATAGCGGTTTCCATCCATCCCTTTATCTGGCTGGATGTCCGTCTATGTGCGCTATTGATTGTCTGTGTGGATACAACATATGCATGTGGGGATAGGACAGTATGCCTGTGCTTATGGATATATGACAGTAGATTTTATGTATGGAAGAGCTAGTTAATCTAAACAAGCATTGAAAAAACAGATCGGAATTGCATTGAGTCCTGACTAAAGCGTTAAAACACCCTGCTACAGTGAAAAAAGAAAACATAAACGATAGATTCTGCATACATTAAAGCTTTGAGAAAACTAAAGTGTGAAGTCAGGGTGCTTTTCAGATGTAAAATTCCTCGTGCACTGGAAAACAAACATTCCATTGTAGGTGGAATGATACACTAGCCACTAGCATGAGGTGAGAGCCTAATACTCCTTTGGGAGTAGTCGACCCCAACTTTGTTTATTTTAAAGGTTTTGTGACACTAAACAGGCAGCTGCTGTCAACCTGTACCTAAATAATTATCATGGCCAGTTAAATTACAACATGAGCACCGCTTTCTCCCAGCAGAGAACGCTATTAGCTAATACTTCATCATTGCGACCCATTGCATGCTTCGCAGCAGGCCTTTACTCGTCTCTTACTCGTTTCGTTCGCTAAAGATGTGCCCTCGGATTGTTGTGATGTACAAACAATACCATTGCTTTAGAGCTGCAGGCAGAGGATGCCCAAGACAAGCACACACGTGCAGTGCCACTGAAATGCACCTGTGAACTTCAAGAGCACAAGGTGGTTTATTAAGAGTGTATCTTGAAGACTGCGGAATCTTAGCACATTAAAAGCTAGGACTGTCCTATCTTTTTATGTAATACTCGCAGGCGTAAATACACTAGTAGTAAAATACTTTCCTGACTAGCAAACCCTACTATACTTACACAAAATTGTAGGCTTACACGTGTGAATCAGGCCCTGAAAGGACACCGGGTTGAGTAACAGTTATTTGCAACCACTGAAAGCAAGCTAATTTCTAAAAATACATTCCATAGAGAGCAAATAAGTGCTACACACAGAGCTGGAAGAGGGCAATGTCTTGGGGGGGGGAGGGGGGGGTTAGAAATGGGGTCATTGGTTGGCAGTCAGGTTACCACCTGTCCAGCGAGGACCCTCACTCCAGTCCATGTAAAGGAGAATCACCCTCAGTTAACCCCCGCTCACCCCCCTTGGTAGCGCGGCACAAGCAGGCAGACTTAAATTCAGAAGCAATGTGTAAAGTATTTGTACCAACACATAGTGATACAGTGAGACTACAAAATGGACACCACAACAATTTAGAGAAATAGGTAATTTTTATCTAAATCAAACAAGACCAGAACAACAAAAAAATGCACAAGTCAAGATATTAATTTTAATCGTTAGAAGACAGTGAGAATGCTGTTACACAGAGTACCTGGTTACTGTATAAAATAAAGTTGCATGGGTGAGTGTGCATCAAAAGGCCAGTGATGCGTCGATTTCTCGCTAGTAACAGGAGGCAAGCTCAGTTCAAGCCCTTGGAGATTCTTCACCAGTGGGAAGTCACATAAGTCAGTCTCTGTCCTCTCTCAGGCAGAAGCAGCTACCGCACACAAACCTAGCAAAGCAGTCGCAGGCAAAGGGGCAGTACTCCTCCAGCTCTTCTCCTTGGCAGAGGTTCTTCTTGGTTCTAGAAGTAATCTAATTTTAGGGGCTTTGGGGCTCCAGTACCTATACCCCTTTCTGCCTTTGAAGTAGGCAGAAAGGGCCTAGCTTAGGGGTGCCTTACATACAGAAAAAGGGAAGGTTTACCCCTGGCAAGTGGGTACAATGGCCAGGTTGAATTAGCAGTTTGAAACTGCACACACACACTGCAGTGGCAGGTCTGAGCCATGCTTACAGGGCTACTCAGATGGGTGGCACAACCAGTGCTGCAGGCCCACTAATAGCATTTGGTTTGCCGGCCCTGGGCACCTCTAGTGCACTTTACTAGGGACTTACTGGGAAATCAAATATGCCAATCATGAATAAGCCAACTTACCCATATAATTTATACAGGGAACACTTACACTTTAGCACTGGTCGGCAGTGGTAAAGTGTCCAGAGCAAGCAAAACAGCAAAAACACAGTCCAGCACACAGAAACAACTTGGGAAGCAGAGGCAAAAAGTTAGGGGTGACCACACCAAGGATGACCAGTTTAACTGTGCCCATACATTTTTAATGTCACAAAACAGTTATACATTCTGTTAAAAATCAATTGTTACTGGAACTGTTAATTCTGACAGTTGAGATGCCTGGGATGAAAGGAAAAGGGTGGTCTACTGTGCCGTGGAACAAAGGGAGGGACAGAAAACTAAAAAAAAAAAAAAAAAAAAAAACCTCAACTGGCTGACTGAAAGCTGGAAGAAATGTAAATAGGCAATTGTAACAATCAGTGAATGTAAATGCTGCTTGAGATCCACTATGGGCTTTATTTGATTAAATCGTTTGAGGTTTCAATGTGACAAAGTATTTGTGCGCAGTGGTAAGGTAAGAATGTTACTAGCTGAGTTGTGGATTATTGGGCGCTAGGTACAGTCTGATTGCATATTACTAACATATGTATTTTAAAAACTAGTTGTATCCTAAATCAAAATCTTTTTTCACATTTTCCTGCATCCGATCTTATACTTTAGTCCAATTTAAAAATGATTATTTATATATTCATAGTTCTTTCGCTCAAAAGCTGAGGCTGGGTAGCACTAAATGTCAACAAGTTATTTTACCCATTGCACCAACCTGAATTTAATTCTATCTGCACATACACAGACATCTAGAGTGATAGCATAAACCAATAAAGGTTTCATAATCTGAAACATTGCATTTCCTGCTGATAAGTTTAACTTGCGTATATCTTTAATTTAACATATATGCGTTATTTTATATGCAGTTATCTGAAAGTGAAAGATGAACAAAATGCCTACAGAATTCTTTGTTCTTTTCAGTCACTTTTTGAATCCGTCACTAGTACACATTGACAGAACCCACAACTGCACTCTGGATTGTTGTTCCTATACTTTTTACCAATTTGTTCATTGCTTTGAGAGAGTATGACAACAGAAGAAAGCAAAATTTGGCACCACAATATTGCAGAATATGGTGCATAGTGAAAGAAAGCAGCCCTACAATATACACACCTAGAAGGTGTCCAGTGTCTAGACCCTGCTGCAGCAGATTAGATTAACATCCTGCCCCAACTTTTACCCCTGGATTTGTAAATGTATTTTTTCCTGCTCTGGCAAACCAGTTTGTTTCATGTGTTCATTCCTGCAGAGGGAAAACCCTGTCGGAATGTCCGTGACGTGCTATGTCATGTTTGGCGAGTAAAAGTCCAAGTGCCACCAGAGTTCCTATAGCCAAAACACACAGAATATTTGTCAATCCGTCCCAAAAGTGCCATTCTGGGGTCCACTGTAACTGTTCTGCCCACCACCTCCATGAGGACTGAGTGTATTTGGGACCATTATCCTTAAATTGCACATCTGGTCTCAGTTATGCATCTAAGACAGTTAGGATTGAGGTCCTGTCGCACTTTACTAAGGCTTGAGTAGCTAAAGTAGATACTGTGCAGGTATTTCAGCTGGATAATATGCACTCTTGTCTGGATCACCAGTATCCTCTGAGCCCTTCTTGCCTCCACCCAGTCAGAATTCTCTGTAGGGCTGATGTTCTGTACCCACCCATCGAGCAGTGTCACTAGAGAATCAGGGTATTTGCGACCAGAAAACTGTAAAGTCTTTCACCCTATGGCTGGGTGGCTTGTACCTCTAATGGATTATGGGTGAAGAGTTTTAGAGGGGTGCCTTTATGTTCTTCCAATGCATCTTGCAGTTGCATACATAGGAAAAATTGCATGTGATTCATGTCCCCACCAGGAACAAGAAAGGTTGGATGTGGAAGACCTCCAAAACCTCTCCAAACCTGGAGATGCCAATAAAGACCCATGTTCCAAGGCTACTAATTTAACCATGTGTTACGACCAGGAGCCCTCCCGCAGGTTCTTTTCTAATGTCAGAATGCTGTCTCGCTTGATCCATCAGAGCTTGATGCCAGCAAGTCAGAGTAATTTTGGTTGTTGGGCGAGATCTCGGTGTATATTATCACATACAGTAGGTGCAGAAGGCCCTTCTGTTCTGTTCTGTGCAGTTTAACTCCACCACCAGTAATGAATCCTCTCGGTTTGAGACGTGCCAACCATTCACAAAGGGGGATTTGGCTTACCCACTAATATCTGGAAGTCTGCTAATCCCATGCCACCCTCGTCTGGTGATATGACATATTTCCCGTGAATCACAGCATGTAGTGTTTGGAAAAAGGTTTGTGGCATTTAATGCGGGAAGTTCTGAAGTGATAAAGCAGTTAGTGAATAGATATCATTTAAAGAGAGCCTCCCTACCATATTGATTGGCAGCGAGTTCCAGGATTCCCTGCTGTAGAGTCCGGGTAGACTCGTACTAGTGTTTTGAGATGATGTGCTTCCACCAGCCAATCCTCAAGGGCAGGTTTCCAACTAACCCATGCCTATCTATCACAGGTGTCACCGGTCAGGTGACCCTGCAAATAAAAGGGTTTGGCCACACGTGATCGAGGTCAGTTATAGTAACTATAATTGTGTCTGTCACTCATTTTAGTAGCAAGAGGGCCTAGCACCCCAACACTACACCTGCCTTGTTTGATGCAGGCAAGTAGCGGTCCCTCACTTAAATCCCACTCATGCTCCTGTCAACGTTCATTTGCATGTCTTGGTACTTAAAAAGGTCTTGGACTGAACACAGGTCTGCTGGCCATCGGTATGGTCACTGGAACATAAGTAGTCTTTGTCCAATTTACAGCTAAGCCTGAGGACTCATTGTAAATTGGAAGTATGTTCATTAGGCAAGATAGTGATTGTGGGGGGTGGCGAATATATGTAAGAGGTCATTAACATGTTGTGAGATCATATCTTCCCTCAAGGATGGCCATAAGAACAAGCACAGTTTTATATTACGCCAAACCACTCCGCCATGGGTTCTATTGTTTAAAAAAAAAGAAAAAAAAAAAAAACAGAAGTGCCTAGTGCCTTTTCTAATTGGAAAGTATTTGGACATTGAGCCTTTAGTTCCTATGTGTGCCCATGGTTATGTGTTCAGCAGTTATACGTATTAGCAAAAAAGTGGGCCAAAATCCATCCTCTCCAGGCGGCGGAACATAGAGGGCCAGAGGAGCACCGAATTAAAGGCCTTCTCAAAAACTATGGAGGCCAGACTGTATTCTGTTGCCTTTGGCAGAGTCTTGTGTTGCAATTAGGTAGGAAGACGTTTAGGTCATATCACATGAAGCCGCATATTATAATCAATGATCTGTTGGCTCGCAGTTCAGCAAGTATCTTGTCCTCCAGATGAATTAAGAATAAAGGCCAATATGATCCGCAGTCATCGGGAGGTTTCCCCGGCTTCAATATAACTGGTATGGTCTACCCCTGCAGTTCCTGTGATGGTATCCCAGTCCTGTGCTCATCCTCAAAGATACTCAAAGTGGTGAGTGACGTGGGAAGCATACCTTTGAAATATCTCTAAGGGGAGCTTATTGGCCCAGGAGCTTTCCTGTTCTGTATGCCAGCAAGAGTCTGTTTCATCCTCGCTGAGCAGTTTGTACAGTTGTCTATGATATGTAGAAGGGAGGCTCCAGATAGGTAGGTCTTCTGTGCTGGGGCTCATGAACTCTGCATCAGGTGGGGCCTACACATCGTACAGATTTTTAGAATACTAAACAAATTCTTGGCCTGTACCTAGGGGGGTGAGAAATAAGTCACTCCCTCTGCACTCTTCAAGCATGGGATGCATCATAGGCCCTGACCTTTATTGGACAACCAGTGTAGGACCTTTATGGCCTTATTGTCCACTTAGCATATGCAGAATTGGATGTTAACAAAGGAATGTTCATTCCAGAGAGCTTTGTGGATGGTACTCATGTTTGTATGTTTGGCTTCCATGTCTCTGATCTGTGTTTCACGATCTAGCACCTATTGAATTTTGAATGTTTGGCAGCCGTTTGAAGATAGCTCACTCTAATGACTAACTTAAACGCCTCTCAGTGTTGTGAGAAATGTAATTGTACCAGTGTTTAATGTAAAGTAGTCTAAAATATGGTCCCTAAACCTAGTCTGCCAAGTCCCCATCCTGGAACCACCAGCCACTCAGTGTCCATGCTCCCACCCCACACCTCCTCCCCACCCCCCATGCACCTGGGTGACTCAGTTTGACCATCATGGGTGTGTGGTCAGTCAGAGCATGGGGGAGTCTCTAGGCCTCCGCTAGCCACCCCATATCAGTAGAGGGAATAAAGAAGTATTTTAATCTTGCAGACAATTTGTGCATGTGTGAGTAGTGTGTGAATCGGACGTGTTCAGGGTAAGTTGTGTGCTATGTGACTATCGAGATAAGAAAGGAAACCTGCGGGCCTTTATTTCTCCACTTACAGCTCTGTGTATATCCAGGACCGAGTTAGTCACCCACTAGAAATATTATACTTGCTATGGAATTCTGGGTGTCCTGAGTGCCTCTAAAGTGTTGCCAACAAGAGGTTGGTAGGGCATATATAGAGGGTAATACCCATTGTTTGCCTCGTCATATATTACACTATTGTGAAACTGCTCAGGACCTTTTGTGAGTAACTTTTGAGATTTCCATTGGGAATTGCTTGTGCGGTAGCACCTCAGTGCCCCAGGAGTTTGTTGTAAACCCTTAATACACCCTTGTGTAGCTGCCTTGCACTTAAGAGGCATCTAGTGCCCAACAGGTGGATCTACTGCATGAATACCACCTGTGATGTTTACCTTTCGATGTATTGAAATATGGTGCTCCGTTTTAATTTGTTCTTGCTGTTGAAATTCCAGGACATACGGCTGAAGGTGTCATAGGTGGTCATCCTGGAGAGGAGGTGGGAGGGAGGGAAATCCTATTTATGAGATTGATTGTCACGCAGTGCAGCAAGTCACCTTGCTGTGCTGCACTGCGTGACGGGGGAAAAGGGAAGGAATAAGCCGTATTCAAGTCACTGCAGTACATTCCTGCCTGTTCTCACACGCTAGCACTCTTTTGATAGCCTAGAGCCAATGTAGGCACCCTTGCCCCCTGATGCAATGGAACCTCTGTTGCATGCAGGATTGTTTTTGTGCAGGAAAGGGCACCTTCCTGCATAGAAACAATCCCCAAGACTTTTTCTTTATGCGTAGCACGTAGAAAGAGGAATAAATGAGGAGAAATCTATTTCTCCTTGTTGTGACTCATCTGGAAAGCATAGTTTTGTATCGCATTCCCAGGCCTACCACTTCTGGTAAATCTAGGAGTGCTTCAAAGGCCATGGACTTTGCATGGGAATTCCCACACAACACCCATGGAAATGCTTGCTTTCAAGGTAACCCAAGTCAGTGATTTGTATTGCATCACTTGTGATTCTTGAATCCACTCATTACCACACAAGGTGGCCGTGCTCAGCTTCATAAATCACATTTTCAGTTGCATCACTCTTGCGCCATGTTGCGTGGTGCAAGAGTGATGCAAAGGGGTTTGTGAATATGCCTCCTGGGTGTCTAGGCTGTGCCATGAAGCTAAAATATGAGTAATGTGATGCTGAACACAGTGAACCAACAAACAGACCTATGTTTTCCTTTTCTGTTGGCAGCATCTAAGTCTGGGGAGTTTTGATTCTTCTCCTGGTGGGCAGAGGCTGGCCTCAATGAGCCCTCACTGCTGTCCTCATTGCCCTCTCCATCCTGACAGGGAGGAGTGCCTTGATGGGATCCTCACATACATTTTTGATGTACTTCAACTGCTGGTACTTGTTGGAGGTTGGCCCTCTAAGTAGTGTACAAACCCAAGAACACTATGCAGAGGGTCCAAACAACCATGTTAGTTTTCAGGGGTAAAAATCAGACCACCTAATGCTCTAATTTTTAAGGTAGCTAGTTGGGCAGTTAGGCTAATCCAGGAGTGTGCTAAGTGTTACTGTACTCATAAATCCAACCTTGCACCACACACACTCAATGAATAACTCTAGACCAGAATTTATAAAAATACTTCCAACTTTTATTTAATTTTTAGGACCAAAATCTTTAGAATAGATTAAGTGCTTTTCTTATGACTTTAAGTTTTAGCAAAGTTAGTCTTTCTGTGCATAATTACATACAATTGGAATCAATAGGCAGTCACTCTTAAAAATGCATTAAAAATCATACGGTTAAGTTACCAGTCTCCTCTTTTGCAGGGTGGTCGCAGTGGTGGGTGGGTACCTTGTGCAGCTGGAGAGCTTTGGCAGCTCCCGGTTCCGGTGGGAGCAGCGTCAGAAAAGTTCTTGGCACAGGGCCACTTGGATAGGCCACTTGGAAAAGGAGCTGGTTTGCAAATTCAAAGTGATGCCTGGGGAGTCCCCTTTACCTGTAGAGATCACAAGGTGCTGGGGAACTGGGGGACACAGCAGAACCCACTTTGCAAGGCCCAGGGCGGCCAGATGCAGGGTGTTTTGGAGGTCTAGCATGCTGTGTGCAACAAAGTCCACTGGAGCTGGGGGTAAGTCTCTTTGGGGGTCACTTGCAGGACAACGGAGCACTCTGGTTGGAAGTCCTGGGTGTTCCTGAAGTCCCTCAACTGGGGCTTCCTCCTGATCCTTTGTCAGCTCCAGGGGAGCTGGTTTTCTGCTGGTCCGACGTCAGCTGACAGGACCTAGGGTATTGCTCTATTACGGTCACTGGGGGTCACAGTGCCACCAAACTTGGTACAGTTGGGGAGCACTTCTGGACTGTAATGTGTCATTGTCTCTGGCTGTGGCTTCCGCTCACTGAGATATCGGCGATTCAGTGAAGTGTCCCTCACTGGTTTCTTGGTCTTTTGCAGTTTACTTGCTTTGCTTGAGTGGTGCCTCCACTCAGGAGGGAGATCTGTGGTGATCCTTGAAGCCTGGAGGTCCTCTGGGTTTCTTGGGGTTGATCAGGTGTTCAGTTCTTCCGCTGTCATGATTGTCGTGACTCTGGTGCAGCAAACAGGGTTATAGGCGCCTCGTCTGGTGCAGCAGGTCCTCAGTTCTCGTCCTGGTGATTTCTCTGGTGCTGGTCTTGTCGTCTTGGAATTCGTTTTCAAATCTTGGTTTAGGGGAGCCCACTAAATACTGTGTTTAGTTGGTGTTTTAGTAGGAACCTGGTAGTGTCCAATGGTACACTTACCCTTGGGTGGCTACACCCACTATAGTGACCACTTCCTGTGGGAAGGGTTACTTACCTAAACCTCATTGGCTGTTTTTCTCCATTCCAAGATGGATAAAACTGAATAAGAGGGTCCACTTCGCATGCAAGCCCTTAGAGGTGGTGCATGCTCAGTGATGCCACTCCTCCTACCCTTTGTCTGGTTTCCCACCTTTGTTTCCACCAAAAGTGGGGGTTTTCAAAGGGGAAGCCCTCTGCTGCTGGCAGCAGGCCTGGAGGCTCGAGTTTCAGGGGCAGTAGCCCTTTGAGGCTCACCACCACAGTGTTTCCCATTCCTGAGGGAGTTACTTCCTCCACCCAGGAAAGGCATTGTCTTACAAACCAGAGAGCCAGGGCTCTCCCCCAAGGTTTGTATATTGGCTATCTGGAGTGGCAGTTGGATGGAACCTTACAGCAACTCTGCCAGTTAGGGTTAGCTTTTGCAGGGGGCACCTCTAAGGTGGCCCCTGGATTCATTTAAGGTTAAATCCAATACTGGTATCAGTTTGGATTTAATATTCTGAGTTGTTTGATACTAACAAAAACAGAGTGGCCATTATGTAGCTAGGGAACTCGTATTTGACCAGTGCCCAGTACATACATTAAAATGGCTGCTCTGACTCACAATGTCCTAGGTTTAGCAAGGACACAGTGGGGGCATATTGCTCATGAAGCTATGCCCTCACATATAGTATGGTGCACCCTGCCTTACAGCTGAAATGCCTGCTAGAGGGGGTGACTTAACCATAATTTGTGAAGTGTATGGTGGACCGGGCACACAGTGTGCCATGTTGAATTTATCCATTTAGGGTTGCACCAGTACACTCAGCCTGCAATGGTGATGCTGGGTGGAGGGCCCTTGGGGGGTGGAGGGGTGGCACAATCAGTGCTGCTGCCCTCATACCTCAGGGGCATACTCTTAATATTCCTTGCCCTGGGTACTGGGGTACCCATTGACTAGGGACTTACAGGGGTATTTAAGAGCATAACCAATTGGGCCAGGCATCACAACAGTTTTCCAGAAAGATCTGGCCCAGGGAACCTGTTTGGCAGGGGCCCTGGGCACTACCAACTTCTAGAACACATCAACATCAGGCAAAATGTGGGTTTTAACATGCAAAAAGAGGCCTCCTCTCACAGTACTTAACGTCACCAGAGGTATGGATAATAGAATGTTGGGCGGGTAATTAGACAATGACAACAATTGTTCCTTAAATATGTTTATGCATTGAGTGGAATGAAGCAATTCCGTGGGAGATTAGGACTTGGGTACAGTATTGACTTGGGAAATAAGACACAGGGTGGAGCATCCATTTTATTACTCAAGCTTAACAGGGGTGCCCTTGAATATGGGTAGGGCAGGCCTGGTGCTCTTATGAAGTGAGGGAAGTCAGAAGCCTTAGTGCCCCTCCTAGTGGTGATGCTAAATTATACCAATGTCAAAGCTGAATTAATTATTAATACATTTGTATTGATTAATGGGATAAGAATCTACATGAATTAACATAGAAAATAGTGTTAGCCAACTAACCTTCGAAGATTTGTCCACCTGAGTGGTTACCATAGTGTGTGTAGTAATTAATAATGAATTCACTTATTTTTATTGATGTGCACGCGTAGAATACAGCACATTAATGGGTTACAATTTTCATGTAATGTATTTGCTTAAATAATGTTGAGCTTTTGATTAATTACGAGGTATGGGCCTAATCGACAAGCCTCACGTTAAGTTCCATGACCCAATAAATATTCTTGTGAAAGCAGAAAACTAATATTGCTCATTGTTCTCACTGTGCTGACCAAGCGATCTGTAAACATCTTGAACTTTCTCATGAGAACTGCTGGTGAGGATGTTTTGTACTAGAAATGTTACTTTGTAAATTTGATGCGTGAGAAAGATGTCCCAGGAGCTAACAATGGGGGCACTGACTACAGCTAGAACTGCAACAAAAGTTACATGACGGGCCGGACGATGGGAACGGAAGAAGAGGAGCCAATGATTGACGTGTGAAAGACTGTTTAGTTATTTTTTAGGCATAGGTTCCAATAGTTATTGGCCCTACTGCAACTGTACAATATTCTGACCAATGATGGTGTGAGAAAATGCTTTAGAGAATTTGATATATCCAGACTACACTTTGCAGAGGACACCATTTTTTTTCCATGCCATTCTTTCTTTCCTTTTTCCTAATCTTGCTTTGAGCAAGACCCGTTTGAGCTGAGCAGTTCTTGATTCCTTCTATGCTCTAACTTTAACTTCATTTCTTAATTTTCTAATGGTGAATGCTGATTCCTTAGTTAATGTTCTCTAATTGGCCCAGTTAACCTAGAGCCCAACCATGGCTGAGTAATTTCGTTCTATTGCCTGTTTACGCGGCCAGACGGATGTCCAACTGACTAAGATCGCAGCTTGCTGACCAGTTGAGGAGAGGTATATGAAAATAATGCTCCTTGTAGATGTTCTTTTCGGTATTAACCGCTAAATTTGTTTGATCCGTAGTTAGATGTTTTCAAAATTAAATTTTGAGAAAATTACTTTTGCATAGTCAAAGCATGCCATTCTTATTGGGTGGGTTAGAGTCACGCACCTTCAAATGTAATTAATGAAGTATTGACTTTGTTCACCTGTTGAATCTAGATGTATGCTATCCGTTCAGTTATTGATGCTATTAATGTGTACTGAAATTCTTGAGTGTCTAGTTTTCAATGCGCTAATTAAATAGATTCTTTCGACTTTTGGGTCAGCCGGTGTTTGCATATGTTTAACATTTGGTTTTGAAAATATTTTGTGATATTAGCATTGTTAATATAGGGAAATAAACATTCTAATTATACTAAGGGGTGTGTTATTCATGGGCACTTGGGTCATGGTGCGTAAAGATTACTGACGGTCAAACTGATTTGTTATTCATGTTCTGCTGATCAGAATTTGAGTAAGGATTTATGTATGGTGGAATCACTAAGCGTAGTCAAAAGGTACATCGGACCTCTAATGCGTACCTTTATAAATGAATTATAAAGGACCAAATGAGGCCAGATGCGCTCTCACCAAGTTCCCAGAAAACATCCTTTTTTTTTTTTTCTTTGTATGAAGAGCACTCCAGACGAAAAATAGGAAGACGACTTCCATTAGGTAAGTAATGAGGGATATGGCAGCCTGCCAGAGCCCATGCCACACCTGGAAGGTTGTGCATCATGTCCATTCAAGATTACCTCAGAAGCTGACACCGGGCAGGATGTGCTAGTGGAGCAACAGCATTCCCCCTCTCAAAACTCTAGGATTGTCTGAGAGTTGTTTGAAAAATGCTGAACCATAAAGGGAGAATGCAAAAAAGAAGCATCCTCCCAAGGTCTTTCACGTGGTGAATATCCTTTCCAATAGAACAAGAACTGTAGTTTCTGCCTAAAAAATGCAAGAGTCACAAAACTCTTGTACCTCAAATTCTGGTGCACTGTGTACCAAAATAGGGGAAGACCTAGGAAAAAAACACATTGAAAAAGAGCCATGCAGTGATTTGAATTGGAAATTCTGGGTACATCTTCCAATTAAGTAGTATTTGAAGGCAACTGGATTAATGATTGTCCCCAATCTTAACCAGGACGATTACAATGGACTCTCAGCACAGGATTTTTAACTTCTTGGACTACTGAAGATAGGAAAAAATCTTACACATAATCGTGTGCTGCTGTCAAACTGGCTGTTGCAGAGGCCATGACAGAACTTTGAAACCCACAAGGTAAGGTTCTAGGCTGCAGACCATAAAGACAGAAGAAAGGCAAAGACTATGTAGCTCTATGAATGGAATTAATAGAAGAAAACTCAGCCAGGGTATAGGAAATTGGGTTACTGGTTGAAGAGGGTGAAATCCTACTCAAGCAGCAACCACAATTCCTGGCAGGGTGAAGTCACAAACCTCAAATTAACATGTGCTCAACGCTCTGGTAGCCTGGCACAAAAACGTTAATTTAGAGGCAGTACACAAAGTATTTATGCAACACGTCAAAAAAGTAATAAAGTGAAGGCACAACACAAGAAAAATCCTATACCATTTTTTAACAAAAGCCGAAAATGTAACAAATTATTTGAGACAAAACTCCAACCAGATGAACCAGCGATATCCAATTTTAAAGAAGTATGTGAAAAAAGAATGCCTAAAAGCACAAAGTACCAACTGTGGTTATCGGGTCGTGCTGGACCAAGGCAAAATCACAAGTCCAGTCTGACCGCAATGGAGTGTGAGCTGGATACAGGAACCAAGTTTGGCCTGTTGAACAAAATACCTTAAATCCTGGTTGCAAGCACAGAGATCCCACATCAAAGATGCATCATGCAGCAGCAGTTCAGAGAAAGCTGCAGGGTTCTAATCCTGTGTCCGTGTCAAGGGTGCTGTAGATGATTGGCTTGTGGACGTGATCACTCTTCGAGGGGGACTACATATCACAGACTGCTCTTTGGCTTCAGGAGATGGCCATTTTCTGCCCCAGCTGCTCCCACTTGCCACACCGAGCGATCTAAAGCACTAGGGAGCACACTGCAGCGCGGGACACGCTAACTTTTTGAGTGGGACTACATATCCCAGACTGCTCTTTGGCCCCAGGAGGCGGTCATTTTCTGCCACCGCTGCTCCTACTCCCCACACCAACAAACGCTAGAGAGCACAGAGCATGCCCGGGAGTTGCACAGGCGAAGACCAGGCTTAGGGTGGGCCCGTCCATGCCTGTCGGAGCCTGAAGGAGGCTGGTCCACAACCCCTAACATTTACCATCAAGTAGGCCTCACTAGTGTTCTTTTATTGTTGTATCCCCTTGCAGGCTGTTCTATTGGTCTAACTGACCACCAAGCAGTTATCCACTGATCAAAGTTCTTTTGATGGGCAAAAGAAAAGCAATTGAGGGCAGGGGAGGGTTGATGCTAAAAAACAAATGGAAGAGGCAAAAACATGCAGCTGGCAATTGTCATGGATAGAATTTACAATCTCTTGGGTGAATGTGAATACATGTTAACCACTTCCCCAGATAACGTCTCCAATGGTACCAAGTGCAACCGCTCCCCAGTTAGGGAGGGGGCGTGTCATAAGAAAATTCCAGATATGTTTAAAAAAATGTGGACAACAGGTTACAGCTACTACACGGCAGGGGGAGGGTAGGAATGTCATCACCCGCGTTCCCTTAATATCAGTGAATGAGCCATCACTCTGTTAGTGACACTCATCAATGTAGCAACTGCTTCAGCACCCTAATCAATATTTCAGATCGACACGATGACCCTGACTTAAGTATCATAGTGGATGGGACAATAGACGCAAAGGTGAATTCAGCTCGATCCAATGCTCAGTACATCTCATGTATACAAGATATAAAGAGTGAGGTGTCCGAGCTTAAATCTGTGGTTAATTCTTTAATCTCAATAGTCAAGCAGCTAATTCCTTTAGATGCCACGACCATCATGAATCATATTTGTAGTCCAATGTCTAATACTTCGGGTGCCCCAGTGAAGTTGCCCAAATTGCCCGTGACTAGTTGTAATAGTCATAGTTGTGTGTCCTGCCCTGCTGTCTTTGGCCCAGCATTTTGTGCTGGCCAACCTTTAGAAGGTGTCAAGACTGGGAACTCTTATCAGCCTTCCCCACATAACAGCTTAGACAAGGTACCAAGGGCCTGCTGTCAAGTCTCTAAATGCACGAATTACATTGTTCCAAATTGCGCTGCACTGCCTGTTACTGATCGGCCCCAATTTAACACTGTTCTAATGGTTAACGTCCCTAAACTACACCCACTGGCCCAAAGGGAAGAGGGAGATTCGGTCAAACAAGGTGATCCATTGGATTCGCCATGAGAGGTTGCTGTTCTGTAATACGTGAGGATATAATTGATGCAGTCAGAAGGCCCAATGCAGAAACACGCTATATGAAAAAGTGGACATTTAGGGGCGGGAGCATGGTGGTTAATTTGGTGGCCCTAGACGCAAGGACAAGTGCTCCCAGACAATCTTGAATTCAGTTTAAATACCCTAGGCTCCCCGCGTAGCATTGGGCCCAGCTTACCCATTATTCAGCAGGTAACCTTTCTGTTCTCAATGAGAACAATTGACTTGAAGTACCACCCAAAACCCCTGCTGAATAATCCTCTGACTCATATGTAACAACTGTCTCTGGTCTGGTTGCATCTTCTAATGTCGACGCCACAAGCACTCACACTCCTCCTCCTGACAGACTCCACCATTTCACTCATGACCTGTTGCTCAACTGTGAGAACATTGCACTTTCGTTCCCCTATGAACCATACCTATCAATCCAGGATCAGGTAGCTAAGTGTGAGAACACTACATCTATGGTCCGGTCAGCTCCCCTAGATAGTTTCCACCAGTCAAACCAGGACCTACTGGGCATTTGTGATAGTGACATTCCTCTTCCTCACCTACTCCACCTCCCAAATCAAAGTCCAGTAGCTAATATCCTGTGAACATCACATCTGTGGACAAGACAGTTCCCCAAAGCACTGGGGTGCAAAATGTTTCGTGGAATGGGGCAGGTTTAAGACCTGTCCCCCCACCCCCCCATTTCCTTGCTTTACCACTTGCATCTAGGAACATGACCTATATCCACTTTTTCGGACTGCTTACTTAAGTTTTTATATTCCTGCCCAATACCAGGGGTAGGCCTTCTGGTGGGTTAACTATTTGGGCCAGAACATCATTAAATTGTAGCATATCACAGCTATCCATTGATTCACCTGACTTATTTGGTCTTCGTCTATCGTTTGGGACAAACTCGGTTGTGTTTATTTTTAACATCTACACTAGAGGGGTCGGCGGGGTGGGCTTCCAAACCCCTTGGTCTTGGAGTAATTTCTGAAGAATTGTCCCTGCCATTATAAAATCATTGTGGCAGGTGCTTTCAGTGTTATCTTTGAACCTCTCAACTGGGATGATCTTGGGTTTACTCACAAGGAGGATCGGGCATGGTCTATTCCCACCTTGGACATTCTGCCCATCAAAAGGTGGTCGCAAGTTGCTGTTCAGGCAAAGTCATGGACTATTGAATTTGGGCTCAGGGCACGAAATAGCAGAACTAAATGATACAAAGGGTTGCCATACTTGTACCAAGGTCAACCACACTAGCAGAATTGACTATTGCCTAGTTGACATAAGATTGTGGCCCTTAGGCATCGATATGATGGGCAATGAGAGATCTGAGAGTGACCACAACCCACTATGTTCATATGTTGCAGATATTATTAATGCTTTTAATGATGTTTCGAAGACCTCATTGATGTGTCTAGAAGCGGGTCCCACAGTCCCCAAAGAGCACATAAATGTAACTCACACCTCATACTTTGAGGGCTTTGTGGCCCATTTTTCAGTAGATAGCCTCTGGCGGCAAGAGGTCTAAGGGTAGACATCACTGGTTAAATAAAGAATGTTGGTCATTAAACGAGCGTATATTCCAAGCCAATAAATTGAACGATGAAAATGCCATTCGTTCAGCTAGGAAGTCTTATAAATTAGCTGTTTGCAAAGCCAAGCGTGAGCAAGATGACAAGTAGTGGACAGCACTTAACAACTCTTCACGTGAGAGGGATTGTAGCTAATTTTGGTCCCTGGTGGCAGTCGGCCCTGAAAATAGCACACTGAATATTACAATGAATATTGCTCCAAAGGACGACGTAGACCATTGTAGCAGGTTATACTCTCCTGATCACGATAGTATGGCTCCTGAACATAAGGTCTCTTGTGCAATAATTAACTCAACCCCTACCCCTCCAGTGTCACAATTGTTTTCCCATGCGGACATAGTATATTCGTTGGATACTCTAAGCGCGGTAGGGCGCCTGGTTTTGATGATGATCCAGCTGACCTATTCTTGACTGATATTGAAGTTTGGTCAAGATATATTACTATGATATGAAATGCAATAGCAACTGTGGCACAATCCCGGAGTCTTGGAAGGGTGATACTGTAGTCTCAATTTTTAAAAAGGGTGATATGGCCCTGTCCTGTAATTATAGGCCAATTAGCCTATTAGACTGTGAAGAAAGTGTTTCGTCACTGCCTTCTGGGCAATATTCAAGATTGGATGGCTGAACATGATATTCTTAGTCTGCTTCAGGCTGAGTTGCATAAAAAATATCCATTATTGAACAAGCTTTCAGGTTCTTGCTCCTATATTGGAAGACAGTTTTCATTGGCAAAGGGAATTTGTATGTCGCCTTTGTGGACTTGAAATCCACATTTGATCTAGTGCCTCGGAATGAGCTGTGGGAAGTTTTTTTCTCTGACAATCCCCAAGCATATTCTTGCATTATTAATACAGCTTCACTAGGATAATTATGCATGTTAGATGGGATATCAAGGGGCAGAAAACTGACAGAATCCAGGTGTCAAGGGGAGTGTGTCAAGGGTATGTCCTTGCCCCCACCTTGTTTTCTTAATGTTTCTTCCTTCTTCAGAGTGGAGGCTGATGCACCATCATTAGACACACACAACATGCCAGTCCTATTTGCAGATGACACACTTCTGATATCTAAGACCCCAAGCGGATTACAAAAACTCCTTACATGCTTTGAAGAATTTTGTTCCACGCTGGGTCTTGAAATCAACACTTCCAAAACTAAATTAATGACGCTTACTCCTCACAGATCCTTCAAAGGAAAGTTTTTTTTATGCTCGAAGGTACCCCAGTTAAAAAAAGGTGAACACATTCAGTTACCTGGACTTAATGTTTACAGGGAAAATGTCTTGGAAGCCACATATTGCAAAACAGGCATTAAAACTAAAGAAAACTACAGGGGTTTTAACAAGGGATTTTAATCTCTCATACACTAGGCCAATGCATCCTTACAAAGCCAAGTGTGTGAGCACTGCCCTTTATGGAGCTGAACTATGGGGTTATGCCAAAGCTCAAGAATTAACCATTTCTGAGAACAATTTCTTAAATCTTGTGTCCCTCCCGCATAGCACTCCGCTGTTTCCCTTTTTAAAGGACCTAGGCATGAAGCGCATAGGCTACAAGGCTCGCCTACGTCCTCTCTTGTATTGTCAATGTAAACTAGGGCACACCGATGTAGTCCAGAAATGTTCATCCAAGTGGAAAAATAAATTTGACGAAAATCAATCTGACGAAACACGTGTCGGCTGTTTTTGGATATATCATTGTTTAACAAGAATAAACTTCTTTCAACTCCAATAACATATTTTTGGACTCTGAATTTACTTTTCTGCTTGGATGAACATTTCTGGACTACATCGATGTGCCCTGGTTTACATTGACAGTTTTCAATTCTGATTGGCCTCCCAATCAGCATTTTAACACCCGTGGTGGTTGGGTGTTACACCAGATTGGCACCCCCACTATTCGTTTTTGCAAAGACTAAGGATTTTTTCCTCAACTTTATACAGACAATAGCATCAAGCACCTTGCCTATTGTATGTCCTCTCTTGAATTGGCAGCGTCTTTGGACCACCCCAGAGATTGCCTCCTATACTGCAGCCCTGAGGGTCATTTTAGAAAATGACTGCTCTCATAGTATACCCTGGCTCAGACGTATCAAAGAGCTACTTTATTTGCTTGGGCTTTATGAACTCTGGGATTCTCCAACTATTGCCTACTTCCCGTCAAAAATCAACCTAAAAAAACAGTATTGGAAGATGGTAGTCTCTGAGAAACTGGGAATAGCACTTCACTCTACACTATCATGTGAATTTGCTGACCTAAAAGATCTGCAAATACGAGGTCTTCTGGGAGATAATCACAGTGGCTAGAGAAAGGAAATTGTAGTTCCAGTTTGGCATAGGTACTATGCCACTAAGATCACTTCCCAAGACAATTCACTTTAGTCAAAGACATTAATGAAACTCAGAAACCATTTTCAGTCATGAATAACCACACCATTTTGGTATGATTTTGTGATATTTATTCCCTATTGATTACAATTTTACTAGTAAGTTTATTAGTCTCAAAACCAAGAAACACATTAGCATTGTCACAATATGGCAACTCTAAGATTTCATCAAAGCGAGGATTACGAATATTAGAACATAGCACGACGTCAACACAGATTATTCTTAGTAGAGTAACATTAGCCCATCATTCGAAAAAGTATAGATTCAGTCATTTGTCTATTTGTGTCCATTTAGTGAACCCCTCATCTAACCTCGAATTATGCAAAACTGTTTAGTAACATCAATTTGGAAAACCTCTGTCAAAAGAAACAGTTGGTACCTAGAAAGGAAAAGCAAACAGGCAATCACAATTTAATTGTCTGGGGCGTGGTCTGGCCGTGATCTATGATGGCCGCCTAAGAGCTGAAGCGGGGACGGCGGCGCTGGAGGCGCACCAGAGGACCCCCAAACGCAGCGGGGGTCGGCGTGGAGGTCGGTGACGGCGAGCGGCCGACACCCGCGGTGCGGGGGAGCACCCTCCCCAGAGACGCGGAGCAAGAGGGGCAAGTTTGAGGCCCGCGGCAGGCCTCCAAGCTGCGGCCTCGAGTGCGGAGTCACCCTGGCATTGTGTGACACGTCCCCCGCTGGAGCCCGAGGGAGAGGGACGTGCCCTCTGCTCCTACCTGCACCTTGGCAGTGGCTCGTCTGTGGAACCCGGAGCCGGCAACAGTCCGGGGCGCTGCCTGCCCCTCCCTCCCTCCCGGTTGATCAGTGCCAGAGAGTGGGAACTGAGCTGACCGGTGCCATGGCCTAGAAGAGGAGGTGGCCCGGTGCTTGTAACATGCCTCCCAGTGCCTCCTCAAACCCCCCCCTCGCCGGGGGAGACAGGATCGGCGGCAAGAGGCCCCACCATCAGCAGAGCACAGCAGACTGCTGCCCCCACCTTCCAACCTTGCCTGCTTCAGGGGAGGCCCTCTCAGGAACGGCAGAAGCCCCATGGAAGACAGAGGAGCGAGGGCCGAGTCGGTGAGCCAGTGAGGATGAGAGGCACAAGGAGGTGAGGGAGGTGGATGAGTGAGAGAAAGGCCGGGAGAGAGGGAGAAATACAACGTGTAGAGAGGGGAGGAAAACGACGGGAAGAGGAAAAGGCAAAGAGCAAAGGAGTAAACGCCACCTAATAAGAAGAGAGGCAAGTACAGTGGGGGGGAAGGAGTAAGGAATTAAAAGGAAAAAAAAAGGAAAGAAAATGAACAATATAAATATAAAAGCAAAAGGAGCAATATTACACTAACAGAAAAAACGAAAAGTCACTATTGACTTCAACAAAGCTAGAACTAACGAGGTATGGAGAGAAAAGAGGGCCAGGAGTAACAGCGGGCCTCGGCTCCAAAGCAACCCCTCTCTCCACAGACCCACGGACCCCCAAGCTAATACGGGTGAGAGCAGCAAGAAACCTCACCCCCACACGGTCCGGCCAACATTAGGATCCTTCCCCCTGTATGCACCAATAACAACCTACTGCAGGAGGTCGCTTGGAGAGGTACTCACTTGAACTCACCAATTACTGAGTCCTCGCCCCCCCCTCCGCCACCCTCTCCTCTGCTGCCCACGCTGATCACCCTCACTGACACGGACGGGCACACCCTCAGACCCCCATCTGTATGGAGAAACCCGCAATGCCCAGAGGCAAGACGGCGGGGTAAAGCATCGGGTACACCTGCCCGCCAACTACTCTTCTCCGAAGCCCTGCGCCAACAAACACCCTTCCACTGCGGACTCTTCACCCCCCCCCCTCCACACGCCATCATGTCAGACGCTCAAGGAGTATCAATGGATCACATACTGCAGGAGATATTAGCAGTAGGTCGCAAACTGGAAGGTATAGACAATGCCATGACTGCATTAACAGTGGAAACGAGATCCATGCGCCTGGAAATAGCGGGCTTCCAGTCGCAAATCTCCGGACTGGACCATCGAGTAGCGGCTGTGGAAAGTCAAGTGGTACTACAGACTGACAGATCAGGAACTCTTGCACCTCCGCAGCAAGTTAACCGACCTTGAGGACAGAAGCCGCAGAAACAACGTCCGTTTCCTTGGATTTCCGGAAGGCATTGAGGGTGCAGACATCCTCTCTTACTTACGAGACACGCGCCCCAAACTAGCAGACATAACATTCGACCCTCCCTCTGGAATTTCAAAGAGCGTACAGACTTGGTCTCAAGAGAAAATGGAAAAAACCGCCCTCGCCCAATCATAACCTGCTTCCTACTGCACGGGCTGGTCCGCCAACTACTACAGATGACCCGAAGGCAAGGCCCACTCTGGCTAGGTCCCCTCGAAATCCGCCTTTCAGCGGTCTTCTCCAAAGAAACAGCAGACCGAAGAAGAGCCTTTCTTTCTCTTCTTCCTCGCCTTCGCCATTTGGATGTTAAATTCGGCCTCTTCGAGGATGTGGATAACTAAGAACGGAGAGTCACGAACCTTCTATGACCCAGAGGACCTGAAATCATTCCTAGAGGGGCTGCATGACCCGACACAACCCATGGAATCCGCAACCAAACCCCCCCAAGACACACAGAACCAAACCAGGGGTATGGGCCAACCGGAAATCGCTCTGGACACCGACGGAAGACCCACCACAGACCCTCAAATTGGGGGCAGAGACCTGGAGAGATTTATGAAAAGCTTTGACAGGGGCCAAGTACTACAGGTGGTGGCGATGCACACACAGCTGTCAGACCGAGACCAGTCCCGATCCCTTCTGAAACCCTAGGTGCCCGCCACCTGAAACCAACATGGATATGGTTTTCATACAAGCCCTCGATATCAATAACTACAGCCTGTCATAGAAACGTTGCAGGAAATTCAGGAACTTTATGGCAAAGGAGTTCTGACACAGAAGTGATGAGTACTGTTTCATGTGTACTCTTCAGACATTGTACCGCTGAGAACCACCCCCCCCGCAGTAGGCTTTGATCGCCTCGGACTGTTTAGACTGCTTAGACTGTTCAGATTGTGTGATAGTAGTTTTTGATGGCTCCCGATCGCTCTTGTTTCTCACTACCCCCCCCCCCCCCCTCATGTCGGGTAACACTTATCATATCCCATATCACTTCCTCCACCTGGAATCGGGGTCTAATATACTTTCTGGGAAGTGTGGGAATTGACGCAACACTCTTGCACATCACTGGCTTGCCTTAGCTGGGGTGGGACTAAATGGTTCTGAACTGGATTTGGGCTCTAGGTCCAGGTCTGCTAATAAGCGCAATAGTGATCTAACAATGGAAGCTGGTGTAAAGCAGAACAGACTACAGATGCTAAGTCCCAGGGTATATACTTACTGCAACCTTTCAGAACAACCAAGGGGAAGTGACCCTAGTAACAGCAGCACCTGTCCCTGTCCTTTCCCCACACTTCCCCCACCCCTCCCCCTTCTTGGGATACAGCCAACACGCAGCCTCCCCCCGCTATCTAGCGTCAAACATACCCCCCCGAACATTACTGGAGACACCTACACTGAGGTCTGGGGTGCCTCGTAGGCGTTGATGCTCATTCGGCCTAGGTTTTAGTCCCGCCGGTTAAAGTTTGTGTAATTCGGGACTCGTATCCCGTTCTTCCTTCTCTACCTTCTATTCTATTTTCTCTTTTCCCCACTGATTCACTGTCTCCTTTTTATTATTTTTTCAATTCTTCTTCGTATTCTATGTACCTGTCCTCTCCCCGGTGTCCTCTTCAGTTTATAGAATCTACTCCACCCTCCCCGAGCTCATACCCCCGGGTGGGCTGACACTGGAAGTAAGGATGCCCAACCTGATGGGAGCATCGGTAGTACTTCTCCAGGTTATCTCATGGAATGTAAACGGTCTCACCCGCTTCATCAAACGGAAAAAAGTCCTATCCTACCTTAACTCTAAACAGACAGACATCGCCTTATTACAAGAGACCTACCTAGACAGTCTTGAATCTGATAGATTGCAACGTGACTGGGTGGGTACCGTCCTGTTTAGCTGCAACCCACCCTCACCCGGTACGGAGAATGTCCCAAGAAAAAGCGGGGTGGCTATCCTCTTACGTAAAACCCTCCCTTTCACGGTCATCAAATCGTGGACGAACCCCGAGGGCCGATACGTATTTACCAAACTGAAAATAGACTGATCCCACACACAATGTTGAGTCCCCTATGTATCAACAGGTCCCAAACGCCTCTTCTTCCTTCAGAAATGGGGGCAATGCAAGGGAGTAATGTCGGGTCTCTATGATCTAATTATTCGATGACTACTACCAGCCGCTCTTGGACAAATTACGTCTACGGTGGCAAACCTGGCTGCAACAGGATCTAGATCCAGGTGATTGGGAAGCTATCCTAGAGGCACTAGATAGAGGTACCCGGGAGGTGCGCTTGAAATTCTGCCTCTTCGAAATTTTACACGACTGGCACTGGTCTCCAGTGAAACTACATAGGACCGGACTCCTCCCGCACGCGAACTGCTGGCGATGTCCAGAGACATCTTGTGACCTGATGCATATCTTGGTAAACTGTACAACAGTACGACCACTCTGGGATGCTGTGAGCTCCACTCTGGCTGAAGTAATGTCACTTCCGTCACCACTCCCTCCTGCCCTTATACTTCTGCAAGATACGACCTCTCTACCAGATCTCTCTAGACCACACAAGAGACTGTGGCACACAGCGCTAGCTACTGCAAAAATTTGCATACTCAGACACTGGCGGTCAGAGACCCCTCCAACTCCGGAGGAATGGATCATAGCCATGACCCGCACTGCTACGCACGAACGAATCATCTATAACCTACAAGATCAAGCTCAAATATTCATGCAGGTATGGGCTCCCTTCCTTACAAGGGGGCAATAGTGCCCTACCCGGAACTACCCCTGTTCCCTCCTTCCTCCCCCTCCCTCACATCCGTCCTTCCCCCCCCGTCCCCCTCGCTTCCCTACCCTCGCTCCCGTATCTCCCTCTGCATTCTCCCCCCCCTCTCCCCCTCCTTGTTTCCCCTTCACTTCCTTCTCTTTTTTCTTTTCTTTTCTTCTCCCCCTTTTCTTTCCTCTTCTTCACCTTCTTTTTCCTACTATTCCTTTTTCTTTTTTCTCTTTCTTTCTTTCTCTCTCTGCCCCCCTCGTCCCTTATTTCCACGTCTCCTTCTAAAAACCCACTAGAGTCTACATGTCACCCTCCAGCAACACTCCAAACAGACCTCCGTGTAGGAGTAAGGATCTATATCGTTCGACAGACATCTGGTTCCAGCTGAAACTGGCCACAGAGTTGACAAGAGCCGCAAAACCCATTTTCTGCCCTGCAACACGCCCCCCTCTTTTGGTAATTGACACCCTGAGACACACTATCACTGCGATGCCACGTTCTTCCCAAGGCAAAACTCCCCCGTTCCCTCATTTGAGCAGGTACAACCTACTCTCTACCCTTATATCTTCATTTTCTTTAAACCACCCCCCCCTCCCCCCCCCCATCGCCTAATATATGCTGGAAGAGAACACTACCTCAGGTTTTCAAAGTACGAGTGACACTTTGTTTGTGCCTTATGCGTTTTCCAATTCTTTAATTCTCTAATATCTCTGATGTGCAATTATTGCCAAATGATGGAACCTTGATCCCACTGACTTTGTACCACATTGTGTTATTATCAATAAAAAGAGTTTAAAAATAAAAAATAAAAAAAATAATCGTCATAGTTACCCTCCGTATTGGGTTAGCATGCAGATTCAGTCTTCGTCCTCAGAACATCAGTTGATTCGCCATCAGCCAGGAATTCAGCAAAGCTCGGTAAGGCAAGGTAAAAAGGTACTTCACTAATAAGGAGGTTAAGTATAAACGAGCAATCTAAGGCAAGGATGGTTTGAAAAACCAAACAGCAAAGTCTCCATGCAGAGTGACAAAGTGTCTGGGTCATAGCAAAGTTTGCAATAGCATAATCCCATCTCCTAATCTCCTAGTCTCCAGTGTTCTAGTCTTTTGGCTCCCCCTGTCATAGGGTTTTTATCCCTTTTCTGTTGTACAGTCCCCTAATTCCTAATTGGTTGATGTTGGCACCCCACTATCTTCATCCAATAGGTTTCAAATGAGTTCATCAAAATTGTCACCCCATAACAGTTCTCACCTTTTTTTATTGGTTCTTATGATTGACATCTCTAGCAAGTAGAATGTCCGGTATGATTTCATACTCTCGTGGTCCTTTTCGCATCTTCAGTCAGTGGTTCCATTTCTGTACCGGTTCAAGCGATCTTGTACCTGCGACGAGTCTACACTGTTGCATTCAGCAAAAATGTTTCCTTGAGCAAGTCGAATTTCATAAGAACGGATCTACTACAGTTACATTCATCTTCTAGCTTTTTGGAAAAGTACAAGTTCATGTCCTTCAGCAAGTCAGCACACTGTACGTTAGAAAAACACATTTACTATGAAACCGGGCAGCTAGGCCTCGACTCATGCTAACTAAGGACTAATAATTTAGCAGAACTCTAGAATATAACCTTTAATATTTAGTGTAAAACCATTAATTAGTACATTAATTCTACATCATTAGTCAATTTCATTCATCATCGTATACATTGGTGGCCACTCACCGTGGGCACATTTCAAGCACACGTTTAGTAAAACACATTAATACATTTTCTATGCGGCATTATTACGCATTAGTTCATAAACATTTCATGTTAATATAGATTATAGAAGCTACGCTCTCTGTCCCTCCTCTGATTACACTTATCACACAAAACCTTTCCCTTCACAACCTTTCATTTTTCTTAGTACACGCATTTCAATATTTCCCCTCTTGTTGAATTTTCATATATTTCTTTGAACATTTTCTTTTCCTTTTCCTTTTATTGTTTTACCAAATTACTTTTGATTCTTTTATTAATTTTGCATGATAACCATAGTCCGAATAAACAAGTTAGAACAATCAACATACCCCCTATTTTTGCAAGTACCCAATTCCAAATACTATTAAACCAATTCCCTACTTTAATAATTCCCTTTCCAATCTTTTCCCACACTCCAGGTTCCTTCAGCTCCTTAAAATCTGTACTATCTCTTCTTAGGTTACTAAGCATACCTCTGATCTTTTTACTATTATCAGGAATGAATGCACAACAATGGCGTTCATTAAGCATCTTACAGACTCTGCCACTCTGCTAAAAAGAATGTCTAAAGCAAGCCGGTTTTGAAGAGTCATAGCCCTCTCCGCAGCAAGTTCAGTATCTATCAGGAGTGTAGCCCCTGTGAAGTTCGTCAGCATGTTATCCACAATAGTAGACAACTTTCGAATCTTTATGGAGTTTAAGATAACCCCACTGAAGGAATTATGGCTCCAAATATGTCACTCACGACAGCAGCAGCTGTCTGTTTCGTCTAGCATGATGTAATTCATACATTTTAGGAAGTTGCTTTAAGTCATCAATTTGGTGGATCTTGGGAAAAACCATTCCCAAATAACATATCCCATACCATCCCTTTGGAAAACTGTAATAAGCATTAAGTCCACATATATAATAGATCCCAGGGATCGCTGGATCCTGTCCATTTAACATGAAAGTCCATTTACTCTGAAACACATGCCAGCACTCACTCGTTCCCACAAATAGTGTCATGCTCAGATTTCTGCCTATATATATATATATATATATATATATATATATATATATACACACAGAAAGCCTTCCTACGTGTAATGCATCTATAGCTAATTTACCCTGTCTTTATTGCCGTGTAAGCATAATCATTTGCAAATGTGCGTTTTTTCTAATCCCTTTCCTAGCCTTTCCTTTAATGCTTTTCGTCTCATCAGTGTGGTCTAAGCCTTTCTCTACAGGCGTTAGTAGGCAGGTTAGATTATTGCGTGCGCATAAGCTGTTCCAAATGTCAGTGTCGGCTCAAAGAAACCCCTAACTATTTTTGTTATTATCCTTAGCTAATTTATTCAGAAACTCAATCACAGGCACAAAAGAAAACACTACATCTAAATTTGAGTAGAAGTATTGAACATGTTCCTGATTATAGAATCTCGTTAATAGCAAACTACAGCTTATCCCATGTGTAAGTGGCAGACTGATAAGTAACCCCTTCTTGTACTGATGAAGGAATCTTTGGGCACACATAGCAATTCTTTGCATCCATGGTGTCAACATAATCATTCAGCAAGCGATTGACATTAGTAGATAGTTCCCTTTTCAAATTAGTTCCCTCATGTAAGTATTTTGTATCCTGCTCAAACTTCTCCCATGGTGTTAGTGTAGCAGTCTCAGGATTTGAAGCATTGTTAGTCACTTTTTATTATCCACCAATGGAATTCCCACAATCACATCTAATTGTCACACACACAATACCCAAAATAGCACTCAACCAACCACACATCCTACCCCTATCGTTATTTCTAGTGTTACTCATGATCTATAAAGAATCAGAGAATACAAAGCAAACAATCAACCTGAGGATGATATAGAAGCTTTTTTTTTTTTTTTCTCTACAAAGTCTCTTTTCTCAGCAAGTATTTACAGCGTTTCACTCACTCCCAGGACCCCTTGTCAAAACAGGGTAGCAGCTTGTCATCGGTTTTTCAGAGTCAATTCAGGTTAACAGTGTCACATCCGGTAATTTATCAGTCTCTTTTCTCTCAGCTTTTCAGTTTTTTTAAAATTTCTATTTCAACAGTCTCTTTCTAAGGTTGAATTCAGCTGCCGTAATATTGACCTGGAATTTCTCGATCAAAACAGAACGCCAAGAATTCTTGTTGCCATTCAGATGATGTTGCATATGCCCATTCAGGGCCTGCGTACCTTCTGTTTGCAACTCTTTCTTTTCAATTTGCGATCACCCTGCAACTCCTTCACTGAGATCTTCTTTCCTGGTTGTATCAACCTCTTCCTCTATTGTGTCATTAGGGATCACTTTCTCCCCTGCAGCTTGTGGCTCCGGACAGTTATCTCCTTTATGTGTGTTCTTTCTGCTTGGCCTTTCAGGACGTTTAACAGCACCCTCCTCTTGTGCTATGGTGTTGTCTCTTTATAGACCTGCAAACGGCTCAGGAGGAGTGGGGACACTGTGACCCTCTGCAACCTCACCTTCGCCTTTAGGGTCTGTTATGGGCTCAAATTCAAACCTGTATTTGTCTGCTTCTGGGAGAACCTCTTTGTGTCGGTTCCCCTGTTGCCTCTGCTGAGAGGCTCACGGTCACCCCTCTCAATCTCGTTTGCTGTTTGAGTGACTAAGCCGTCCTCAGCAGGCTCTCCTTCAGTCTGTTCCCCTTTGATTACTCTCCAGCCCTGAGACTTCCTTTTCAGCAGCTGTTTTGGACAATTCAAGTTCCTCATCAGTTGGACACGCCACCTTCTTTGTGTAACTGGCATGTATCCAATTTGGAAGACCTGTACATTTCACAGCAGTAGTAGTCCGTATTACTTGATATGGCCCCTTCCAACATGGCTCCAAACATGACTTCCTCACGTGTTTCTTGACAACAACCCAGTCACCGGCTTTCAGGGTGTGACCTGGATCACTTATCGGTGGCAATGTGGTAGCCTCCACCTGGTGAGAGAAAGAGTGGACCACGTCAGCCAGACCCTTGCGGTAGTCCAACACGTCATCTGCGATATTCACAAGAGCGTTTGCAGGCACTGCGGACAATCTCATTGCTCAACCCATCAGAATTTCATGAGGAGATAGTCCTGTTTTTTTGTGAAGTGTTTCTCATTGACCTCAGCACTAAGGGCAATGCATCTGGCCATTTCAAATTGGCAGCTGTGCACATCTTTGCCATTCTTGATTTCAAGGTACCATTCATCTGCTCCACTAGCCCTGATGGTTCAGGGCAATAGCTACAGTGCAACTTATGTTCAATGCAGCACACAAGAGCTTAATCACCTCCTTCTCAGTGTCTGCCTCTATCTGATTCTAAAGCGATTGGAAACCCAAAACGTGGTATCAGTTCCCTAAGCAACAGCTTTGCTACTGTGAAACTGTCATTCCTACGTGTAGGGTAAGCTTCAATCCAGTGACTGAAAATGCACACAATCACCAACACGTACCTCAGACCTCCACACACAGGCATCTTAATAAAATCCATCTGCATTCTGCTAAATGGACCTCCTGCTCTCCCAATGTGGCTCAAATTCACCACAGTCCCTTTTCCCACATTCATCTGCTGACAGATGATGCACCTGTGACACAGAACTTTTGCAGCTGGTCTGAATTTCGGATTGAACCAATCGATTTTGAACAACCTGATCATTGCGTCTTTCCCAACATGTGCTTGACCATGGTAAAACCTTGCAAACTGACAAAAGACTGTTTGGCAAAACCATTTTCCCCTCCTCTGAGACCCATAAGTCATCAGATCTCTGTATGCATTGCATTCTCTGCCAGGAGCGTTTCTCCTCTTTACTGCCAAGTCCCTGCAATGATTTTAACTCCTCTACTGTGTCAACCACCATTAATGCATACCCTGTGCATGTTTCATTTTCAGTTTCAGGTAACTTTTCCCACTGATCTCGAAACGATATACAGTTCAATGCACAAAACCTTGCAACTTGATCTGCATATCCATTTCCCATTGACAGTCTTGTGACTTAACAGGAGCATTGCATTTCACCACGGCAATTTCAAGAGGTAATTGAATCGCATGCAACAAATCCTTAATTTTCTCGCCATTTTTCACTGGAGAACCAGAAGAAGTCATGAAACCCCTCTGCGACCATAGTGGGCCAAAATCATGTACAATTCCAAATCCGTATCTGCTGTCAGTATAGATAGTGACTTTTGTTTTCAGCTGCCTGGCATGCCCTAGTAAGAGCAATTAATTCAGCCACTTGAGCAGAGTATACTCTTTCAAGCCAGGAAGCTTCTAAGATACCAGTGATTGTACACACGGCATATCCAGCCCTCAGAACTCCTACTGCATCTCTCAGGCATGAACCATCCACAAAGATAATGTAATCATTCTCTTCCAATTGGGTATCTTTAATGTCAGGCCTCGGTTTGGTGCACAGATCTGTTACCTCAAGAGAATCATGTTCTTCTTCCTCAGCATCAATATTCACATTTTCAATAGGAAGCAAAGTTGCCAGGTTCAATACAGTACATCTTTTCAGAGAACTATTCAGAGACCCCAGTATAATTGTTACTTACTTTGTAAGTCTCGCATTGGTCATATGCTGCGTCTTGGTTCGGGTCAAGAGGATTTAAACTGAATGCGGGACCATTACTGTTAAGGGATATCCCATCACTATACCTTTACACTGAGTGAGGCTTTGACCAACTGCTGCAACTGCACGCAAACAACCTGGTAAGGCTGCTGTGATTGTGTCCAAAGTAGCTAAAAAATATGCTACTGGGTGGTTTGCACCTCCATGGACCTGTGTCAGGACAGACAAAGAACAATCATCCAGTTCATGACAAAACAGTACAAAAGGCTTCAAGTAATCAGGCATACCTTAAGCTGGTGCCCTGCACATGCTTTCCCTCAGTTCCATGAATGCCTTCATCTCTTTCTCGGACATGGTTATAGCACCCGGGCCATCCTGAATCTCCTTGACAGTTAACCTCACCAAAGGCTTAGAGATAATCGAAGTTGGGAATCCACTGACAGTAGTCCTCCATTCCCAGAAACATCCTAACATCTTTGTTGTCGGGATTCATCTGCAATATGGCTGTCACTCTCTTTGGCTATTTTCCTCGACCCTTTCTCATTCAGGTGACCTAAGTACTTCACCTCTTTCTGACAGTATTGCAGCTTCTTTGGGGACGCTTTGTCTGTTCTTTCCCAAATGATTCAGTAAGGCAATTGTCCTATCTGCAGTCATGTTTTTTTTTGGACACAATCAACAAATGATCAATGTACTGTACTAGTCGAACTAAAAGGCAATTCTAGTGACTGCAAATCCTTCTTCAATATCTGATTGAAGATGGAAGGTGATTCAGAAAACCCTTGAATTCTGCACCAACTGTAAACCTTGTCCAGGAATTTGAAACTGAAGAGAAATTGGCTGTCCTCATGAAGAGGCTCCGAAAAGAATGCTTGAGACAAGTCCACAACTGTGAACCACTCTGCATCACACGGAACCTGAAACATAATCACTGCTGGATTTGGCACTATGGGGCAACATTTTACCACAATCTCATTTATTTTCCTCAAGTCTTGAACAATTCTAAGTTTCCCACAAGGCTTTTTCAAACCCATTATTGGTGAATTACACGGGCTACTCAGCACTTCTTTCAGAACCCCTTTCTTCACAAAGTCCGCAATTATCTGTGTCACCTGTATAAGGACATCTTGTGCCATATGGTACTGTGGTACCTGAGGAAACAGTGCATTCAGCTTTACCTCTACTTTAACTGGTTCCACTCCTCTTATTAGTCCCACTTCCTTTCCTGTCAGGTCCACACCTTCTCTGTCACCGTTCCCTGTAAGTCAACTGGTAAATCATTCACTGTGAACATTGGGAATAAGGTTATCAAAGGGTATTCCTCATTTGCCATTTCTGTCTCTAGCTCAGAGATCTGAACATCGTCCCCTTCATCACGGTTTGTCTGCACCTCAATCCCTTCATTGGAACAGGTAATTGAACACCTCGTCTTGCAGAGTAAGTCTCTTTCTAATAAGGATACAGGACTCAAATCAGACTACAAATTTATGTAATACCTGGAAGTTACCAATCTCAACTTGGACCGGATCTGTAATCGGATTTGTCAAGAACTGATTTGCTATCCTACCACCCTTATAGTACGCCCCGAAAGTGCCAATTTCGGAACCTCTGCACTTCTGACTGTAGAGCGTGTAGCTCCTGTGTCAACTAGGAACGAAACCTCATGACCCATCACCTTTCCTGCTACATAGGGACCCCTCTGATCTACTTCTAGGGATGCTGCAAGCCTGCACTCCTCACTGTCTGAAAACCACAGCAGTATTAATATCTGGACCACGGTTCACAAAACCTCCTCGTCCTCTTGGCTGTGCCTGAAACATTCCATTTCCCTGCGGTTGCTGCTGTACCATCTACTGTGTTCCATTTCCCTGCATTCCTGCTTGCGCTTTCTTAATTTGCATCACCATAACTTTTTCCCTCAACTTTCTCTGTTTCAGCTCAATCTCGTCTCTACAGTATTTTGCATACTGCAACACCTCATCAATCGGCTTCGCTTGCCAACAGATCAAATGATTCTTAATCATCTGGCTAATCTCTGGTCTTAGCCGTTCAACAAATCTGAACACAGGGTGATTCATGTCTTTTGGCTCTATGACCTCCGTGCCACTGTAGTTTTGTTTGCCTTCAACAACCTCATAGTAAGCATGTATCGACTCTTTGGCCTCCTGTGATGTTCGGTCGATTTTCTGCCAATCAGTAACTTTCGGCGACACCTTCTGCTTCATAAACTCAATCACTTTATGATATTACCTCATCACTTCTGCAGATGGTGCTCAAGTAACCTTATCCCTTATCGGCTCCTCTGTTGGCCAGTCCACCCCTCTCTTGCACTCAAGCCATAAATCAGCTGGAACTATAATCTCAAACAGGGTATTCAAATCTTCCCAGAGACATTTTGCAAGCTTCCCAAACCTATCCGTCTGCTGGTACCACTCTATCAGCTTCTCCCTCAACCTAGGATAATCATTTGTGAATGACAGAATCTCACCTCTAGACCACGGTACATAGGCTAAAACCCCTCCAGCTGTTTCTCTCATTGGTAACATTTTTATTGTCCCTGTGTCCGGTGCGGCTTTTGCCTGCTTTGGTGCCGGACCATCATCTTTCTCTTTATCTCTTATTCGCCCATCCGCCTTCCCCCTTTTCTAATGCTACCCAAATCTGAGCACTCTGCAGTATCTTTTTAAAGTGTGCCTTCATCCCGGTAGATCTCATGTGATCTTTAGGCTCGAAGTTCAACCTATAGCTCCTCTTCAAATGTTTAGTACTTTCTATGGCTATGCCGTATTTATCCGCCAGGTTTGCCAACCTCTGATGCACCTTGCTCACTTCCTTGGTTATTTTGGGGCACAGGTGCCTCCATTCTGCTTCTGTGTATGACTAATCTGTTCACCCCCATTGTTCCTTCTACTAGTTCCATGGCTTCTACACCCAGTCTCACAAAATTCAGGTATTCTTCCCTTTCTGACCTTTCTGTGGCTACCTTAGTAGTCTGCAGCGTGTTGAGCTTGTCGAACCACTCGTTCAATTGTTGCGCTGTTAAGCCTTGCAACGAGATTCCCAGACTGCACCAGTGGTGTTTGTATGGTATTTGTACTCATTACCTGTGGGGTTAGCGTTCCCAACCCTGCTTGCCTCATTGTCTCCAAAGGAACCCCTATCGGACTAAAGTCTAATAAGGATCTAGACCTTTCAGCTGTCTGTCCTCCCTGGGTCATTCCCTGCAAGTTTCCGGTAGACCCTCCTTATTGCCTCTTGAGTCATTACTCCCTGATCACATACGCCAGGCTTACCTTGCGCATACAGCGGACCAACAGTAATTGACAATGACATAGCAGCTGGTGACTGTCCAAGTCCCAAACCCTGCGGAGCGTTAACTTCCATAGCTTGATTCATCATGGGTGCTGTAGCTACTGACTGCGGTCCTGCAACAGAAGTGTAACTCTGAACCACTTGCTGCTGCAGCTGGGGCAGCAATTGTGGAGTTGGCTCAATCTGCACTAACTTTGATCTTGTATATCCTGGATCAGGCGGCACCTTTAAACTCGTAGTTGTCTCAATACTGTCAGGATAGAGCCTCTGAATTGGTGGTGACTGCAACTGTATCTGCGTGTCTGGTGCAGTGGATACACTGACACTATTTTGTATCAAAACTGTATCACTTGTCTGCACTGTATTTGTTTTTCCCTTATTTTGTGCCAGATCTTCTGAACCCACACTAGTACTCTGCGCATTATCATTTATGGCATATAGTGGCGGGCGATCATATAACAACTGATTAAGAAACTCTTCGTCTGAGTCTGCCCACGACCTGAGACTCCTTTGGCTTACTAGTGCCCTTGTCTGTCATAAAAGTGGCTTTCTTTCCCTGTGCCTCATCTTCTTGAGTTATTGCTGGAAACATCTTAAGTCCGTCAACTATTCCCCTTCTCCACATTTTGGTCTCATTATCCCATCTAGCCTCAGCTAAAGTTTTTTTCAGCTCTTTTCATTCTCTTTTCAAATTTTTGCTGTCTGTCGTATGGCCATGAAATCCCAGATTGATATTGCCTCATACTGAGCTGGTCTCAGGGGTGGTTTCTGCAAACTTAACATCATTCGCAAATTTTCCAAAATTCTTATATTAAAAGTTCTGGAAACGCTAAACATCCCTCCTTCTGTCAATTTGCACCACTGCTTTAACTAAAGACATGGCGCGACTCCCTTCTCCTCCATTACGATATAAGCTGGAGAATGTATCTCCCCTCAAGTCACACTTTAGAGCCTTTGAAAACTTCATTTTTGCGTCTTTTATTTTGTTTAGAATCTAATCAGGAAGTGACTTTAATTCCCAGAACACTCTTCACCCACCTTTCTCAACCTATTGCCTCTCATGGACGGCTGCCAATCCATGAGCGACCCATCTCAACAACTGACCTATCCCAGCGCAGCTCAAATGACGTCTCACACACACACACACACACACACACACACACACACACACACACTACGGCTGACAAAGTCTTGTGGTTTGTCCTCCTCACACAGAAACTAATGCATATATTGCGAGCACCTTTAACAACAAAAACCCAAATTTGCCGGTTTACTACAGGAAGGGTAACACAATTGCTTCAGAACTTTACAGAGATTTCACTTGAAGCCTCGGCCGCTACTCTCCGTCTTAGCTCCCGCACTTGCAAGCAGAATTCGACCCGCAAATCCTACTCTCGACTTGTCAATGGTTCGTTCTAGTGCACTTTAGAACTTGCCAAATCTCCATTGAGGGTTTCACTCACACACTTTGACTCAAACTCGACTTGTCAACCACGCCCGATTGACCTATTAAACCGCACAAATTACAACATAAACCAAGTGTCTTCTACACTTGTCAATATACTCCAGAGTCTTAGACCACGACGGGTCCGTACATCACCAACAACCACGTGGACAATTTTTTAGCACAAAGTGCCACACTCGCATGAAGTTTGCCGACTTCCCTACTCTCATACTGTGGAGTACGCCTACTAAAACATTACCTGGCACACAACACACAAACTTCACAAATCACCTGCAATATGCATAAACTGAGCAAGCGCAAATTCTATACCATTTCCTGGCTCCCTGCCTATGACCCAGCTTTTCTGGGGACACAAGACAACTGCCAAACACTTTGTTAGTGTGCTCAGGCAGAGGCTTTGTGATGTGTAAATATAGTAGGTGACAGCTCCTCCCCACCTCTCGAGTCAGATGGCACATGCTTCCAACACCTAGTCCTCATTTGCCTCACTGTCTGGGAGACAGCTACACCTGTGACCCAGGATACAGGCACCAAATGTTTAGGACAAAAAAATGCCAACTTTCTAAAAGTAGGATTTTCAGAAATAGGACTTACAATCTGACTTAACATTAAAGAGGGTTGGAAATTACAGTTCTTTAGACACCATATTCGACATCCAACTTGCTTCCATTGAAAGTTAGCACTTATTAAATGTGCCAGAGTAACCCAATGTGTCCTATAGGAGAGGTAGGTCTTGCAGTATTGAGAAAATAATGTAAGTGTTTTTTCACCACCAGAGCATCTAAAAGTTAAACCTATATGTCCACATTTTGAAATATACTGCACCCCCGCCCTCTGGGCTGCTTAGGGCTTATCCTAGGGGTGCTTCATATGTATTAAAAAGTTTTAGGCATGGTACAAGGTTTATTTTGCCATGCCAAAATGGCAGCTTAAAACTGCACACATAGGCTGTAATGGGAGGCCTGAGGCATGTTTAAAATACCACTTAAGTGTGTGGCATATTTGGTGATGCAGGTCCAATATTAGTATTTAATTTACAGGCCCTGGGTACATATAGTACCACTTTCCTAAAGACTTACAAGTTAAAACAAAAAAAACAAAAAAGCCAATTACCTGTAAGCCAATTTTACTGTGTTTAAAGGAAAGAACACAAACACTTTAGCATTGTTTTGCAGTGGTTAAGTGCACAGAGTACTAACGTCAGCAAAAACAAAGTCCACACAAACAGGCTTATGGAAGACAGAAAAGTTGGGGGGAAAACCACAACAAGGATGTCTAGGCCAACCCATGGGTAAAAAGGAAAACCAGTCACTTATTAGAATTACAAAAGTGTTCAAGATACTACTCGCGACCCTGGTTAAATTGTTTATTCTGACCATTGGTCTCTGAGTGAAAGCCAGAAGACAAGGTTGCCTCATTCTGAAGGGGCTTACAAAAGTTGAACAAGCCCAGAAGGATGAGAGAGAGAGACCTCACCCTGGGAGCAAATAAAACAAGTTCTAATGTAAAGCTCAGTATACTCTTGAATGGACGGCCACCAAAAAACGCAGTAGGAGTTCCCCCATAGATTTGATACCTCCGAGGCGGCAACTAGAAAATCATGACACATATTGAAAACATACTCTCTGCTCTTTAGAAAGACTGTGCAAAGCTTTCCCCTTAAATTCAAGACCACTTTATTTTTAAACCTGTCCATGTAAGTTATTCCACTTTTTCTTGGGAACCTTGGATTAGCTATTCTGTAGCTTTTCAAGGAAGGATTGTGCTACCCCCACAAAATTCTTTAATATAAGAATAACAATAAAAGAAAAAAAAAATTGCCCAAATGTGAATGGAGACTCTGGGTTTTACATGAAAGAATGTCAACTAGAGTGTTTTGAGCCAGGAATATGTGTAAGGAAAAATTGTACTGGTTGAAAAAGTAAGTCCAAATAAAATGTTGACATTGCATCTCCCTAAGACATCGTAGATTATGGTGGTCTGTTCTGATTTTTAAAAGGCTCATGAGCACCAATCAAGAAATGTCTCCACTCTGAGAAGGCCATTTGTTGCTAAGGGCTCCCTTTTTAAGACAGAATAATTCCTCTCTAAGTTAGATAATACATGAGGCAAATAGGAAATGTTGGCCCGTATTTATACTTTTTTTAGCACAGCATTTGCGCCGCTTTTTGACGCAAAACGGCGCAAACCTACAAAATACAATGGCATTTTGCAAGTTTGCGCCGTTTTTGCGTCAAAAAACAACGCAAATGCGGCGCAAAAAAAGTATAAATACGGGCCGTTATGTTCTAACTCATCCTCCTCCTACAGCTGTAAAAGCACAGCTATGACTCGATCAGAAGCATCTTTTTCAATAATAACTATTTTAGAAGGACCAGGTTGTCATAGAACATAAGCTTGAGTAAAGGCTAGTTTAAAAAAAAAAAAAAAAAAAAGCTTCGACTTAAGCATCCCAGTAGAAATCTTGGCATAGCATTTCATTTTTTGAATGAGGGATATCACATGTAAATTGAGTGAATTCACCAAATAACTGCCAGATTAGCAAACCAGAGAAAACACTGAGTCTTCTTGATGTTAGGAGTAGGCCAATCCAGGACAGCAAAAACATTAAGTTAGTTCGTAGAAATTCCAGTGCTGGTCAAGCAGAAGCTTAGATATTCCACTTCAGACTGGTCAAATTCACATTTTTCAAGCTACCAGAAAAGTTGGTTCTAATGGAGGATGCCCAATACCTGACTTAAACATTGATAGTGTTAAAGATGATTCCTTGAAATGACCAGGATGTCATTGAGGTAGATCACAACCAATTGATTTAACATGTCAGCAAAGACATGGTTTATGAAACACGAAGACATCTGGAGCACTGCTCAGTCCAAAGGGAATCATTGGATAGTCAAGGTGACTGAGAGGGTTTCTAAAAGGTATTATCCACTTCTTTTTTTTTTTTTTTTTTTTTTTTATTCAGGTGAGGTAGCATGCCCCACGAAGATCTAATTTGGTGAAGATTTTTGAACCTCATCTGGAGCCCTGATTATCCTTTATTAAAGGTAAGGGATACCTGCCCTTCATCATAAAACTATTCAGTTCTTTGAAGTCAATGCGGGGTCGAAGTTTCTTGGAATTTTTGCGAACAAAGAAGCTCCCGCAGGAGAAGCTCTGGTGATCAATCCATTCTGTAAATTAACATGCAGCTATAACATTAGAGCCTCATTTTCTGTTTCTGAAAGAAAATAAACCCTCTAAAAGGGAACACTAGCTCCTGGTTGAAGAGGAATGGCACAATTAAATTCTCGATGTGGACAGAAGAACAACTCCTTGGGCTTCTCAGATCGGCAAATTCTTTGTATTCAGTTGGAGCACCCTGATGAAGATCAATCATCCTTCAATGTAATATGTTCTTTCATCATCTCTTTAGGAGTCCACTAGGCCTGAGTTGAATACCAGTTCTTATGGCAAAACTGGGCATATAGAGAAATTGTTCTTGTTCCCAATTAATATACAGATTATGACAAGCCAGCCATGGAATCCCTAAAATTACTGTGTGGGTAGACATGGTGATAAGATCAAAGGACACTGCTTCTTGGAGGCTTCCAAAAGTCAGCTTTAAGGAAACTGTCATCTCCTTGACAGGTTCAGCGGTCAAATGTTCATTCGCTGTCTGAACCTGCTCAGGGGTTCCCTTGAAGATCTTTGGAGCATTCTACCTTTTACGCCAACTCTCATCCAAATAGAGGCCACTGGCTCGGCTATCCAAGAGTGCTAGGATTCTCTCCATTTTTCCACCAGGAAGCTCCAAATATACAGGCAAAAGGAAGAGAAAAACATGTGAGTCACAAAATATTCCGACAAAAAACACTGGAGACTCTGCCATTCCCCCACCTCACAAGGGGCAGGATCTGGTGCTTGCCGAAAGCTTTTGGAGGTGAATTGTGCAAAGACAAATAAAATGTTCAGTAGAGCCACAATACAATAACCCATGTTTGAGTCCATGTTCTCTTTCAAAATCTGGGAGAGACCCATGGGCCATGCCTAGCAGCATAGGTTCTTCACTAGAAGAAGTAGCAGGCTCCTTCAAAGAAATTTCCATCTTCCGAGCAGGGAATTGAGTAGGGGTGGGCCTAATTTGTGTAGTTCTGTGTAGGGTATTCACACAAAATTACCTAAGAATTCCAAAAGATTATACTAGAAGAGTAATTTGGTGCTTAACACACAAAATGCCACCATATGCCGAGTATGGACACAAGGATGCATTTTGCGCTAAGAAACAGTGCTAAATGCAGCAGAACATGATTAGCAAGGGTGAGCAGTCACTGATTAAAATGAGAGCTTGCAGTAGGATTTTTCCCAAAAACTATTAATTGTGCAAGGAGTAAAATCATAATTATTGGTAAATCTGCATCAGAATAACAATGAATTAACAATTACTCAGATTACTCTGCTACAACTAAAATTCTGCCCAGGCCTTGAATTAAGCACCACCAATGGCTGGAGAAGTCCAGACCCTTTGCTTTTCTGATTTGCATTCCTTCGGACAGTGCTCAATCAATAAAGCTTGATCCATGAGCACAATAAACGATTATGGTTGGATGGAATGAACCAACTAATCCTTTCTCTTTGAGTTCTGTGAAAAAGGTTATAAGCTATATTTCTACTCCTACGGTCTTAGCAGCAAGCTGAAAAAGCAGGTTATGTAAAAGACTTCTTGAACTCCTTGGTAAATATTGCAGAGAGCCTCCTCAGCACAGAATTCAAGATCTGGTATCTCAAACATCCATTTGAAAGAAGTCGGGAAGGTTGCAGAGCTTGACAGTCAGGTGTCTTCTGCAGACGTCTGTGGTCCTGACAAGGCATTAACTAATAAGGTAACTGGTCTTAGCCTAATGTTGCAAGATCTGTGTTGGATGGAAAGTGAAGAAAAAAGTCAGGGAATCCAGTAATTCCTTCAATTTATTCAGATCCATGGAAAAGTGTGGGGTTGTCAGAGAAATCAATAGAATATTAGAGGTCTTGGAGGTTAAGGCTTGTGTTGAATCAATATTATTCTCATGCAGTTGTTGTAGTTCTTCTTTCTGTTGCTGGACATTGTGAACCAAGTCTTGGGCCTGATCCATCTAGACAGCCTGTGCTATAGCTTGGGCCTTATCTGTCTGGGCTATAGATTGGTCTTCAGAATCAGGGTTGAGAATTGGGAATGACCAACTGTTAGAATTACTGGAATGATGACTTACAAAGGCTCTCCAGCGGTGTATCAATCTGAAAGACCCAGTCTTAACTGTCCTTATCTGCCATAGATAAGGATGACTCCTTCCAGTGGCCATGTTGCTGCTGACACTAGGTAGTGCTGAAGCAGAAAGTGCCTTCCAAAAAGAGACCCAAGGATAAAAAAAAACTTGAGGAAAAACCTCCACAGTAGTTATGATGCTCCAGGCCGGAACGAAGATCTTGACAATTGGATAGGAGAGACTTGAAGGTGGCTAAGACAGTTCTTCAGGTCCGAGGAACTTTCAGGATACTTTGAGAGGAACTGGAGAAGTTGAGAATGCAGGAAGCAAGGAAGGATGACTGACTAATTAGGAAAAACCTAGAAAGGTCAAGAGTCTGGAAACACGATAACTGAACCGCTGAAAGTGTAATGATTTGAATCTCCGAAGGATTCCCTTCTGTATATAGAAGAAAAAATAGGAAATTACCCCCCAAAAAATAATGGATTTGGAAGGGTTCCGATTGGAGCAGTCTGTGATTAGACTCTATTTCATCAGGAATCCTTTCTAGAGGATTCTTGGAGAAAAAGGAAAATAGGTGTTGAAGGTGTCTCTTAGTGGAACCCACCAAGAAAGAACAGAGGGACGGGCACTAGCAGCTGGTGGCTGTAAGGTAAGTAATAGAGGATGCAGCAGCCCACCGGTGCCCTCAGAGCTTCTGTCACCCCCAGGAGCCCACACATCCCGCCTGCCTGAGTTTAACTTAGGAACCAACACCAGGCGGGTTGTCTCTAGAGGTGCAAAACCAGTAGAGATGAACTGTGCCACAACATCATTGGCTCAGTATAATCTAATGAAATAATTTCTAGAAACATTTCAACTGATCCACGCAGTGAGGGACAAGTACTTTACCAGAAATCTATTTTTCTTAATATGTTTGATACTCAGAGGTTCTCCGGCTCTGAGTGGCAGCAGGAAAATACAATACTTACCTCTTGGCAGTTGTTCCATCTCTATTTCTTGCCACTAGAAGTACCCCCATAGGATTTCCAGCAGCGGAGAACAGATCTGCACGCTCCGCTGTAACCATGGTAAGCAGCTGCTGAGTTCACTCCTTTTTGATACTAGGCACCAGCAGGAATGTTCCTCATACACAGCAGGGCACCACCTATGATACCATTTAAAAAAAAAAAAAAAAAAAAAATCAGCAGTGAGGTTTGCAGAGCTGGGAAAGCTAATGAAAGTTGCTACAGTGCTGGTCTAAGACTTTGCGATTTTTTTTCACAGCCGGTGAAAGCTTCAAACTACCTTCCATAAGCGAGACCATCAGGATTCCAGGAATCGAGAAGGATTTGGGTTCCAACTCTTCCTTATAAGTAGAGACAACAGAGGGTCACCTTTGATAATTCTCAGTGATCACTACAATTTAAAGATTTGCCAAAAGGTTCGGCCACTGAAAACCTTATCTAACACCAATGAAATATTCAAAGTGGTGTCAGGAAGTGTGAAGGAGCTTTTTGAATGGCAATGGTTGTCGGGTTGGAGAAAAAAGCTGTGATCTTCACATAAAGGATCTTTTTTACACTCTAATTGGCATCAGATGACATTATTTCTTGTGATATTTTTTGTTCAAGAATAACATTCATGTAGACATAGAATCATAGTTATATCAGTTATGGCCTTATTTTTGAAAGGTTGACGTGTGACTATTTTCAATTTCTGAGCAGCAATAGTTTATAAAACTGTCATGTGGAATGACGGGTATATATTGCTTTCAGAAGCTCAGACAAGTAACCCCCCCCCCCCACATGTAGATCACGGACATAAGTACAACAAAGCAGATAGTTATCTCATTTGATTCACATGCTTCCTTCATGTGCTATACCCGTGTTGCAAGTCTGACAACAATAACACTTGGAGAGTATTTTCAGAGGTAGAACAGTTCTAAAGGCTGGAGTCTTTGTTGGTTTGCATTTGTTCTAACTGTCTTGGCATACAGGAGGCATACTGTGCCAAAGTAAAAACAAAATGCGCTTGTGCATATTTGTCGTTGTGCAGGAAGGAGGCAGTGAGGTCGATAAGAAGGAAGTAGGGTGGTGACAGTCTAATTTGAATAATGGATTTGGGAAAGCCGGTGAGAAACATAGCAATCAAATGAGAGGAAGTCACATGAGCCTGCATTTTGGAGGATCAGTTCACCCTGCTTACACCAATAGATAGACACTGAGGCACGACGCATTCTTTTAATGTAGTGGTAAAATGTAAATCATAGTTATCACTTACCCCAAGTCTCACTTTGTCTTTCCACTACAGCCGTTCCACAAAAGGAAGAAAGGCAAGTGAACACTTTCAGTTTTTTCTCTTCCACAGATCCTCCGATGAAAAGGCTGATACTTAGAGGACCCCTTCTTTTTGTTGACTGGTCATCCACTTTTTCCCTTACTTTTTCTTTAACTCTCGTTGAGTGGGAGGCTTGAATAATTAACCTTTGTATAGATCGATACTTTTTGGTCGTGTTTCTCCAGATCACCTTCAGTTCACAGCTTTGAGCTGGTTTTTGGACCTTGACTGGCCTTGCATAGAGGCTGGGATGGTAGGAGGCACTCTTGCTTTTGAGTGTACATTTTTAGTAATGCTTTTAGTGCACCAGAATTCAGCATCAATCAGGTAACATTGTTTGTTTAAAAAGCCTAACCTAAAGAAAAAGCTGCACTGACGCGTATTTTAAAAGTACTGTATACATGGTCATTTTTTATGACATCCGTTGTGCCTACCAGAACTGATAAAGTGCTAGCATATTTCAAAATTTGAAATATATTTTAATCATTAGAATGAATTATTATTAGGAGAAATTGATATGATTTATGATTAATTTAAAGTTCGATGTGTGCAGAAAAATAAATGCACATCTGTCGTACTTAATGCAATGCCTTAAAGAATGTAATAATTATTGAAATGCTTTTGCATATTTTGAAGATATAACATTAATATTGAACTCATAAGTTTGCATATTATGTGTTTTATTATTGACAATATTACTGCATTGTATTTTGTTATCATAACTAGGCCCGATTTTTTGATATTTGCAGCAGCATAAAATGTCAAATTTCTATTTCTTCCTCTCTAACATTATTTTTTTCTGTTAGGTTGTTTCACATAATTAGTAAAGAGTCCTATTGTGTTATGTGTAAGTTTTACACTGTAGTGTCATTGAATGTTGCAACATTGGAACATGAGGCTTTAAAAGAGGATATAACTATTGGTTAAATTACGGTTTCCTGAGAAAGGAGAAAACAGTCTTGGGTTGGAACATGGATTGCAACAAGTGATGTACAAATTGTTAAACTAGAGGAGTCACAAGGAAAGGAGAGATTACTTTGCACCATCCCTTGGAGAGTTTCCTGATGTTGCAAATTTGACTTGTGTTATAATTCCTAGTGGACAGTGCCCTTTTTCACAATGTGGACTCATTGAATGGACCAATCAAACTAATTTGAGTATTCCTAATCAGGGACAGACTTGTAAGTTTCAGGGGCAGAGCCCTCTTGAATCTTATTCTGTTAACTTGTCCCCTTGGATGTTTCTGATTTCCATGTGCAGCCCATATTCTGCACCTTCCTCTGATGATGCTTCTAAAAGACTTTGCTGATCCATATGCTTTGCTGGCAAAACTGAATTGAATGCTGAATTTAGGACCGATATATTCTAATGCAAATGTTATTTTTCCCTGACTTTGAGTATAGCTAGCATGCTGGCACCTATCTTTTATTTTTCTCAGTCAGTTTAACTTAGCCTGCGATAGATGTTTTTCCAAATGATTTTTGTCTTTTCTTTTTGACCTTTGCCCGCTTGTGTAGCCTGCTCATACACATGCTTGTCCTAATTTGGTTAGTAGGAGGGAGAACCTATGTCCCAATCCCTGAAAATATTTGCAAATTGTCTGGACTAATTTACTGTCTGAGATTAAACATGCCTTTGTCTCACAAGTGATTGCTTAATACACATTCTACTTGAATTACTAATGGTGTTGATCTTGGGTAGGTTAAACTTGTTTCATAGAGTTGGTCAGCCTATGGTCATTTATCTTTACAATTTGATTTTGTGCACAATTTGTGACTTCGGCTTTATGGTTATAAATAAAGCTTTGGAACTTTCATTGTTTGGAGTGTTTTTCTGTGGCCACATAGGTCCTGGTGTTTAAATTGTAGCTTACATTGAATTGATTGTAAATGGTTACCACACTTCACTGAGTGAAAAGAAGGATAGGAAGAGGTTTTCGAATCCTACGAAGGGTGAGGAAAAACTTGTTAACACTTTTCAGAATTCTGTTTGACTGCAGGGTTGCAGAACTCGCCAATTCAACAGATGAAATCAGTTTCGGAAATTGTACATTGCAAGGAACTGGTAAAATTAGTCTTTTTTTTTTTCGTGTGTTTACTGACAGATTCATCAAAAGGCTAAGGGTAGTGGGAGTGACATTACACATTTCTATACTCACACAACCAACTGCCCCACCTTCAGCCACTCAACTTCCTAGTAGAAATGGCAAATACTTCACATGTCTTTCAGAACAATGTTTAACTTCTGCTCCTACTGCTATGTTCACAACCCCTGAACCTAGGAGCACTAGAGGTGTAGGGGGACCAAACAGCAAGCAAGGGGGTAATGGTTGCTGTCTGTGTCTACCATAACTGAGGCCCATACCTGCCTCCCATCAATGGTCAGTTCTTGTGCTCTTTTTCTTTGACTGTGAGTAGTATAAGGGGATACCTTCCATCAACCTTTTGACAGGTACCACGTCCCGTGGTGATGTAGGCAATGATGTAGGCATTGACGAGGGTGCATCCTCCCCATACTGACGTAGACCCTGACATAGGTGTGTCACGTAGGTTGTTGCATCATGGGGTCACATGTTAGTCATGTGCCAGGGTCTTAGCCCCTGTGTCTAGATATATGGGCTTTGTAAAAGGAGGGCCCTGCTGGTGTGCAACTTGTTTCAGAGCCTAAGAGGACAGGTCTGGACATGTCAGACATGAAGGACCAAGTGGCTGCTTGGGGGCATCCTCACAGGGTGGAGCATTGGGAGTGCAGGCCAAACCTTCACACTGCTGGCTAATCCAAAAAGAGGGTCAGGGCCAATATTGATTGTTACATCCAGCCAATCAATTTAGAAATGCAAGCCTAAAACAGATGTATCCCTAAGAGTTCCCAGACATGGGTTCAAAGGTGCTCAGCATATGTCAGAGTATAAAGTGACGAGGCAACTTAAAGTTTTGAAATAAACAGAAGACAAGCAGTGCCCCCCCAAAACAGATGTATATTTCTAAGCCCAACCCTCCACAAAATCATATGCATAATTAGCACAAAGTGGACCCTATAAACACCTTCACATTCATAGGGCTATTTTTTGAAACTACATATTGTAAGTTTCCAGAGAGCTTGGGCTTCCAGAACCTCTCCTGGAGAACAATATGAATGGCACAGCACAGACTGGTGATACTAATTCTCTTCTACTTAAGGTCTATAAGTCTGTGGTGCCTGTATATGTTCTATTGTAGCTGAACATAGATGTTATCCCCAACCTTTTTAGCTATAATTAGAGCAAAATGCATGTGTTTTTGAACAGGTTATTTTGAGACATATATTTATATTGTGTTCAAAACCGCTGTTTAATATGTAGAGGCATACAGTATGTTTAAAGGCGTAAAAACAATGGTTGAGGTAAAAATAGAACTGTCTAAATTTATACACCAATATACATGATGATTAAACTGTTTTTAATATTGTGATCCTTAGCTGTGTAGTTTAGGCCAACATAATTTTTATTACTCTGTTTGTAAAATAGGTTATCGAACACTGTTTTAAAAAGGTTATTAACAGTGTCTACTTTAGGGTTGGTGGTGATGTGGACAGGGTAGTGCAGGTGTCGGATCGCTATGTTTTACAATAACTTATGAAACTAACAATGTATAAAACAGACTGAAAAATGCCTTTAGGAAACATTTATAATATGAAGATATTGCTTGTAATAACATTAATGCCTGAGTTTTGTTTAGAGGTTGTTTTGATTACCTATAAAGTAGCACAGAGGTTTAATATATATAAATGTGTATAATTGTGGGTGTTACTAAAGCCATCCTTAAGCGGTGTAAAACAATTTTGTTGTTTAACATAGATGTTATCCCATGCCTTATTAGCTATACCTAGCAGAGCAAAATGCATGTGGTTTTGAACAGGTTATTTTGAGACACACATTTATATTGTTAAAAACAGATGTTTAATATGTAGAGGTGTGTGGTATGTTTAAAGGCGTAAAAACAATGATGGTGGTAAAAATAGAAGTGTCTAAATTTATAGACCAATATACATGATTAAAATGTTTTTCATATTGTAATCCTTAGCTATGTAGTTTAGGCCAACACAATTTTATTACTCTGTTTTCAAGAAAGGTGTATCAAACCCTGTGGCCCTCATTATAACACTGGTAAAAACCACAAGAATGGCAGAAATCTGGCTGTGGCCATACTGGCAGATGGCGGTAAGGTGACACTGCTACTACCACCAGCAGCACCACGCCAGTAGACTGCCGCCAGCTGGATTATGACACATAATGCCGCCTGGCAGTGTTCTGCTGGCGGTAGCAGCACCCCATTCCATCTCCTGCCGGAGGACCCCCTGGATCGAGATAAGTCGGGTCTCCGAAAGGAGAGGGGGATGGTGGGTGTTGAGTGTGTGTGGGATTATATGAATGTATGTGTGTGTGAATGCAGGTGTGTGTTGTGTTGAATGCATGTACGGATGTGAGAGTGCATGTATGTTGTGAAATGTGAATGCATGTCTGCTTGGAAGTGTGTGCGGATGTCTGATTGGATGCATGTATGTGTGATTGTGTGAAGGAGGGGTGTGGATGTAGGGGGGTGAGGTGGTTTGGGGAGAGGGGTATCTCACCCACCTCTCCAGTTACCCCATCAGTGACAGGAAAGGAATTCCCTGTCACTGAAATAGCCTACCGCCATGGTTTTCGTGGCATTACGAACACCACGAAAACCATGGCGGTAGGCGGGGTTATTAGCCCGCAGGTGGCGCAATGTCGGTGACCAGGCTGGAGATGGATATCTCCAGTCTGGTGGCTGTTACCAGCCGTGGTAATCTGAGTGGTACATTGGTCATAATGTGGCGATAAGTACCACATTATTGACGATCGCCGGGGTCGTACTGACCCCCTGTACGTTCTAAAAATGTTTTTAGCAGTGTCTACTTTAGGGTTGGTGGTGATGTGGACAGGGCAGCATAAGTCTGAGGGACCGCTATATTTAGCAATAACTTATGAAACTAACAATGTAAAAGCACATGGTGGAAAATGTCTGAAGGAAACCTAATGTCAAGGTACTGCTTGTAATAACGTTCATGCCTGAGTTTTGTTTAGAGGTTGTTTTGATTACCTATAAAGTAGCGCAGAGGGTTAATATGCCAGCTGCAAAAGGTTTAAAAACAAAGAAAATTCAATATAGAAAAAAAACAATAATAAAAAAACTGTAACCCTATTAGGGAGCCCCATCAAAGGGGGTACCCCTTTACCTCCCTGTGGTATAGGGGTGCAAAAGCAGGGCCTCCAAATGTGGGGGGCCCTAGCGTTCTCCATGGGGCTGAGGGAGGACTATATTAACTCCATGTGCTTGGGAGGAAGAATGGCTGTGCAGCAGCTGGTTCCACTCTTCTTCCTAGCAAGGCAGCCCCACCCCAATGCACATGGTTGAGAGCTTGGAGAATGAGGGTAAAAACCTGGACCGGATTCCAGGATCAGTCATCCAATGTATTGTATAGAGATGTATATATTGATATAAATTAGATGTAGTTTGTTTTTTTCAAAATGTTATGTGATTGGTGATCTATATCACCAATCACTGTAATCATGTGGTATTACATGGCCTACAAATGATGCAGTGATATGTGTAAATAATATTCTGAGTGGTGTGGAGCCAGTTCATTAGAGCTTAAGGTATACATCAGTGCCACCATGTGGGCTTTTGTGATAAACATCTCAAGGTTATTGGGAAGTGTAAACATTAGTTTTTTTTCTGGCTTGTACTTTTGAGAACCTCTGTATGGATTGCAGGGATACTTAACAGCTAACATGAGTGAGAGTGTAGAAAATTTTATTTTTAAGTGTATAGGTTAAACAAAAAAAAAATCTTGAATGCACCATCTGTACCAGGATATACCTCTAAGTGTGTATACCGTGATAATCGAGGCTTACAGTAGTGAGGATTGGTAACGCTGCAACTAATATACGGCGTGGCTACCTTGCAAATATGAAGGAAACATAAAAAAGCATTAGGGGCTAAAACTCCTTTGTCTCTTCTCTGCGTAGGATCCCCAAGAGCCAATGCTGTCCCCAGGGGAAATGGAGGTAATGCAACAAGGTGGGTGTATCTAGAGATTTATATATCAAATCCGTGTCATCGTCCATCCTAAACAAAGATGTCTTGACTGTTCTTTTTTTTAAATGTATTTTACCATTAATGGTTTTCTATGTGTTTGTGTGCTTTTACAGGTTACGATGCAGAACTACAGTTTGGTGTTGGTGCTCTGCAACAAATCCTCCAGGTTCAAGATGGTCCAAGCACCATGTCTCAGGATGAAGCTTTTGCAGGTAAATAAAAGGAGTCCTTGTGTGAACATGAAAACCTAAAAAGCCCCCATGAACACTGCATTGAAGGAACCCTCAGATCTTGTATAGTCTGTGTATTATATTGTAAATGTAACATTTCCATATTTTTTTTTTTCTCTAGGGCCCACCCCCCCACATGGTACATGCAACCCCCGTGGTAATGACCCAGAATGTGGTAGGGGGCATTAAAAGGATGGTCTGCAAAAGGAAGTCCCCAGCGTCTAAGGACGGTCCACCTATTAAAGGCCCCTCATATCGGAACACCTCAGGTGAGTTTTTCAAAACTTTAGAGTCGGATGATTTTAATCCTTAGTGGGTCTCAAACCTTTTTCACCTCTAGGATATCGCTGCTATAATAACACCTAATATGTATTTTGTTAGCTTTACATCCTAAAGTCATCACAAGAGCTCTGGAGGAGTCAGGCTAAGCAGACTGCATCTTTAAAGGACAACGTGACCCTTCCAAACCCCATGGCACCATCAGCATCTGTGAACAATGCAAGGTACCAGGACCAACCGTGCATCGGCTCTACAAACATATGTGGTGGACCAGGGTCAACCCTGAACTCCACCACACCTACAGCAAAATGTTATGCCCAGTACCGCAAACACTTCAACAGCAACTACCTATGTGCAGGGTCTTGGACACTCTGACAGCGTCACTTACAACCTCAGACACACACCATCCTATACCATGTAGCACCTCTGTTTGGGACCCTAAGCAGTGCAACAAGCCTAATATAAATTGGTTGTCCTTAAAGCCTTAAAGAACCGTAAGAAGCTGCAGACCCCTGAGCTACAAGCCATGCCTTTAGACCTGTATTTTTAAAATGTTGTTAAGGCTCAGACTGTTCCACCTAGCCCCCAACGTTCTAAATGTTCAAAGCTCTAATATAGGCGGGTCCGTCGGCGACCTAGCACCGGCACTAACAATGTTCAGCATTCCGTCCATCACTTGTTGTTTTTGCTTTGTCGCCCTAAGTGGGAAGGGTATGCCCAGACGTGGGTCCCGTGCTTCCAATGCCACTGGATTCGAGCTAGCCTGGCTGATGAGGGTTGAAACCCCGAAACCGGTCCCAGGATGCTTGTTTCCAGTCCAGGGAAGACCTGGCCTAGCAGTTCGGGCTGGACTGTTCCCATGGAGAACAGGGTCAAGACTGATTTGCATATGGCTGGGTCCAAACTGGAATGGCATGGGCAGCAAAAAAACGATGGATTTAGACCCAGATCACTGTACTGGGGATGAATGTTTGACAATGTTCAGCATTCCATCCATCACTTGTTGTTTTTGCGTAACATATGGATGGTCAGGTGTTATTTTATGTAATATATGTAAAAGGTGTAATATCTAAATTGAAGAAAACAGTATTTTTTATAAAATCTGTGATAATAAGATTGAAACAATTCAAAGTTGGGCATTTTGGATCAGCTAATAGTGGGAATTGTAGGTAGAAGGACGAAGGCTGTTTAAGAATGAATATGCAAGTGTGGTGTTCTTCATTTATGTTACACATTGTCTTTGTATGTTGTTTTTTTGACTATCAATTTTGGCACCTTTGGATATTTTCCTGTCTTCAAAGTGAGAGGGATCTGTATGTGTTCATTTTGGGTCGATATGGTTATGTCTAATGCCATTCATGGAACAACACTCTTACTGACACACTTAAATCTAAGTGGCTCTAACAGTGGGTAGCAATTTCAAAAGGAATTAAATATGCAGTAGATTTAATGGTCCGTATTTACGTAGGGGAGAATGTAGTTGGTACAGATATTCCTGATTGATTTAGTAAGTCCTTTTTCTATTTTTATTGAGGAAGAGTCCGAGGAGTCCCCTTTCTATTGCTCTGCTCTAATGGTTAAATTGAAAGTTACACGGGCGCGGTGCTGATTAGTGTACTTGCGTCCGGTTTAGTAATGGGAGATCGGAAACTTAAATGCTGGCGTCTCTGTGGAGCCGGGATATTATTTGAAGGAGGTAATTACATAAAACCTTTGAACTACTATTGAGCACGCATAATGGAGTTCGTAGACCTATTTATAGCACACTGTTGACTCCGTCTTTACGATATTGAGTATGACTAAAACTTATTGTACTGTCTATGATCTAACTTTCAGTGGACAACAACGATTGGAACGATTTCCCTGAGATAATTTCCGGCATTGACTAACAGATGGTCTTTTTCAATAGACGAAGGGATTAATATTACAGGCATACAATACTTTTATCTTAGGTAAGTATCACTTGTATCTATGGTGGCAGGCTGTCCCAATGGGTTTTATACGTAGTGTGACAGTAAAATTGGTCATCTTTTTCACATACTAACAAATGAAAGGTTGTGTATGCGATCCTTATATTGGTCAATATCTCTTGGTCTTTTTTATTATTGGTGGCACATGAATGTCTGTAATAAGCTCATAATGGGTGCATCTTGATACTAACACTATCACTTGTAGTAGTGGACAGTTATTGGATATTGGTTAATGGTGTGGGGTCTACCCTTTCTATTTATTTGTTTTAGATGTAATGTACTCTAATAATATATATTGGCTCATGTTGATTATCGTTATTTTTGTAGCTTTGATATTTAGGAGGCTTATATATTACGAAGTGACAATCTCAGCCCTGAAGAAGTCATGTGACGAAACACGTGTTGGCTGTGTGGTCGTTACTTAAATGATGGACAATTAATTAATGACTAGGATTCCATTACGGCTTTGAATTTGATTTGAAAAATGATGAATCAACAACAATGGACTAGGAAGCCAATACGGAACTATTTTCTGGTGTATTATATAGAAGAAATGGACTTACAATTTGAGAAGTGTGGAAAGACACGGAATTCACGAGAGATGATATGATTTATACTTCTAATAAAAATTTTGGACTAGTTCATTTGACTTAGTTTTTAAGATTTTTTTGAGGGGAGTACGTAATAAGGAATTAAGACAGAAATAAGATCTTATGTTAGGATTATTTTTTAAGTTAGAAATCTCATTGTCAACACCTTTCTTTGGTTATATTGATGATGAATCATTGTACAAAATGTGATTTTGAAGAAACTGTTGTAAGTATTGTTAACTGATATTTGACCAACAAGTGCCACAGTATTGTATGTTTAATTGATTGACTAGTCCAATCAATGTAGGGGTTTTGAGGGTGTAATCCCCACTGTAGTGCACTGTTGTAGATTTATGTGTTGAACCAATATAATTCAAAGTACTTTGTGCGCCACTTTCCCCCTTATGAAGACACCCTTTCCTGGCAACATTTATTATTTTACTAATGAGGGATAACTGGACCTGGCACAATGTGCAAGTACCATTGGTACCCACTATAAGCCAGGCCAGCCTCCTACATTGGCGGTGCAGCAGTGGGATAAGTACTTGTAACTGCTTTACCACTTTGTCATAGGTGCTTGTCATAAGAAAACCATATTCTAAATACTTAGAAATATACACAAGTAACCTTAACAGTCTTACTTTCACTCTAAACTTTCTAAACATTTTCTAAAAAGTTTGAAACAGTTTTTCTCTTTTCTTTAGAAAACAATCTTAATTTCAAAAGTTTGAGGGGTCTCTGTATAGAAAGAAGTTTGGGGATTGGTAAGAACCCTACTAAGGATCTCCTTCTTAGCCTTCTCCTTGAAAGTGACCAGAGTCTGACTGGTCAAACCCATGATCAGGAAGTAGAGGAGGGGGGGGTACCTAGATATATTCAGGGGAGGGCCCTGAGGGCTCTGGGGAGGGTACTTTCAAAGACCTTTCAGTTATCAGGCCACCTAGTGAAGCTGGTAGTGGGAGGGGGTCACACATTAGTAGGGCACCTTTCACTCAAAGGCCAGGTTACTAGGGTTCAGGTAGTTAGAGAAAGATCCACTTCTGCCCATTCTCACATTACCTCTCTATCAGAGAATTCCCAAACCTCCTACCTTGAGGATAACACCCTAGACAGGGAACTCAAAGCTGATGTTGGAAGAGGCCAGACTGAAGCTAAAACAGCAGCAGTTGTCTTTAGACAGGGAGTCCTTAGATGTACAGAGAGAAAGACAGAAGTTGGAATTAGTTCCCCATGGTGGCAGCAACAGCAGGAGTCTTGATAGTCATCATGTTAGAGAAACAAATTCAAGAAACCTGCATAACATTGTCCCCCCTTACAAGGAGGGGGATGACATTAGCAAGTGGTTTTCTGCACTTCAAAGGGCCTGTATGTTACAGTTGGTCCCTCAAAGGCAGTGGGCTGCTATATTGTGGCTATCTTTCACTGGCAAAGGTAGGGACAGACTCAATTACAAAGTTTTGAAGGATGCACTTAGATGGATTTGGCATAACCACTGAACAATACAGGATAAAGCGCGGAGATACCAGAAAATAGTGCTCTCAAGACTGGAGAGACTTTGTAGACTGTTCAGTGAAGGCCTTGGAGGGATGGTTACACGACAATAAGGTGCCTGACTATGAAAGCCGGTATAATCTAATCCTGAGAGAGCATATTTTGAATAATTGTGTGTCTGACTTGTTGCATCAGTACTTGGTAGACTCAGATGTGACCTCTCCTCAAGAATTGGGAAAGAAGGCAGATAAATGGGTCAGTACAAGAGTGAGCAGAAAATCTCATACAGGAGGTGACAAGGGTGGCAAAAAGGATGGTAAGTCTCATGACACGGGTGGGGACTAAGACAAAAAGAATTGAGTCTTCATCAGGCCCACAAACCTCTTCTGGGGGAGGTTTGTTGTGTATATTTTGTGTATTTTACTTACCTCCTAAGGGAGTATATCCTCAGATATTTTTGGCACATTGTCACTAAAATAAAGTACCTTTTATGTTCAGTAACTATGAGTATTGTCTTTCTTATGATATAGTACCTATATGCTATAAGTGGTGGTGTATGAGCTTTGCATGTCTCCTAGTTCAGCCTTGGCTGCTCTGCTATATCTACCTCTATCATCCTAAGCTGCTAGAGCACTACTACACTTTACTAATAAGGGATAACTGGACCTGGCACAAGGTGTAAGTACCATTGGTACCCACTATAAGCCAGGCCAGCCTCCTACATCCTCCACAGGGTTGCAATCACCAGGGTCTCAATCACCAACACCTATCCACAACGCTTCCTATACATCCAAGGCCTTGAGTTATTATGACCAGCATTTAACTTCCCCATGTCTGTCACCAATTACACCCCCTGGAGCGTACGACCCCACCATCCCGAAACCAAGTGCTTGCATGCAATTGTCTTCACCCTCCTCAATATACCCTGCCAGCAGTACAGGATGTAGCTGTTCATAAAATCAGAGTTTTGGAACACCATCTAGCGATGATCCAGCTTCCCAAGCACCAGGGTGTTCGCATTGGGGCCCTGCTTTTTTTTTTACCCATTCCAGTCCATTCATTCAGAAAGGGGGTAATGTCAACCAGGGACCTGTAGCTGGGGCAGCTCAGGGAAATGTCAACCATCCATCTAATGCCTCAAGTAATGACCCAGCACATGGTGCTTTGGACCATACTAGAGTGCTGGACACCTACATAAAAGAAATACACCAATCTGTTAGACAGTTAAAATTCAGACTACACCTGAAGACTTTAAAACAGGGTAAGAATGGACGCAGTACTGCGTCCTCCAGAGCCACGGTGAGGGCTTTAATACAGAGGTTGGCACAGTTTAGAAGCGAGGTGGTCCAATCTTGTGATTCAGCAGTTGTAGACATATACCCGCGTGACTATGCATGGGGGCGGACCTAATGAATGTAAGAGCTACATTTATTAATACTGGTGTTCTTGGGTCTAATATATAAAAAGACCCAGGATGTATTCAGTAAAGCTCTACGTGTTTTATGAGTGCTCAAAACCAAAAAGCCACGACAGCTAGCCCCAACTGTTTAAAACTCCTAAAAGCAGAACCCTCAGCACCTAAAACACTCCCCATAAAGCCTCAAAATATAAAGTTAGGAGAAAATATAGGCATTTTCAGGGCCTCAAGGGGTAAAGTTCAGAGTCGGCTCAACCCCAAACATTCTGAAGGATCCCCACCCGTCTTAGGTGAAATGGCAAGGACACCTCCACAACTATTGTTCAAATAGGCTGTGGTCAGTTGCCTAAACAGCTGGGCTTGTAAGAAAGAGAAGTGGGCTAATAGCTCTAGAAACCATAAGCTTTTAATAAGAAGATTTAAAGAAAGCCTGACTAAGCGTTACAAGGAGGCATCAAAATACCCAACAACGAGCCATAGTTAACTATCAACAAATGATAACCCAGGGAGCCATCCATCCTGTGCCGATCCTCAAGCTGAGAATTCAGAACCAATGTTTTTAGAAAGTGTCAGAAGGTGCAGTCATACTGTAGAGGTTTAACACTACAGAGCACTGAGGTGTTTAGGTTAGTTTACCTAGACCGTCTAAACTCCTCTGATCAGGGTGTTATAGCTATACACCAGGCCGTACAAATTCTCCTAGAACTATTGCTACACAATTTGTGGCCTAACAATTTCTTTCAGCTGCGTTTTTAGGGGCAGGGTCTCAACAGTCCTCTGTCCACCAGACAGTCATCTTGAGATGTGTTTGATGCTGTGACTTTTCTAGAAAACCTGCCTAAGATTTTACAGTGCAAGGCTGAATTACTGGCGTATGGGACCTTCAGAATCATCGCCCTCGTTGTTAGGGGTCGTGAGGGCAGTGCTCCCAGAACCTTAGAGGGTCATGTGCGGTAAAATCGGCAAGAAATATCAATGGTTGCTTGACTTTAACAATGGAGCTACCAATAAGAGTCTGGGGGTGAGCATCACAGGGTTGTTGGTGGACTGAGCTACCCCAGACAACGTCATATCTATGGCAGCGGCCGCCCACGAGGCACTTCAACTACCGCCTGACAGACTGGTTGGTTTTAGGGACCTAGGCCTTTTTGAGAACTATTTTGCCGTAAAGGTAAAAAGTTCTGTACCACAGCAGTTCTTGGAAGTACTTCACTACCGATGAGAGCCTGAAAAACAAGACCATTTTTGTGCTACCATACGAAAACCACTTTTATGGTATCCCCAACTTGAAGGGTTATCTAGGCGCCAAGTATGTGTGCGAGCATTGCGACCACATATACAACAACCGGACCTGACACCAGTGTGAAATACACAGTAAAATGTGTCAGAGGGTCGGGTGCGTCTACTACACCCATAAAGTGAACTGCTCGACATGTAAGATGGTTTGTCGGTCACAAGACTGCTTGAAAGTACACATCAGCCTCACACATTGCGTCCGTAAATCAGACTGTCAGGCTTGCAGCCGCTACAAGGCCGACAACGACTGTAAAGGTATGCAATGTCCCAGGTGTAAAACTTATTTTATAGCCGGAATAGCACACGAGTTACATGCTCGAAGGCTTCCCCCAGAAAAAAACCAGAAGACTATATCATATTCGATATAGAGTGTACGCAGGAGACTGATGATGGGCGTAAATGTAGTTAGGCTAGTGCACACCAAACAGCCGATGAAAACTGGGAGTTTGAAGGCCGGTCGTGCATGAACGATTTCCTCAACATGAAATACTATGAGTATACAATGCTGGATCACAACTCGAAACCGTACGACTCGTTCTTTACTCTCCGGGACCTAATTTGTGAAAATCCGGCTGTGGAGCTCATAACCCAGGGTTCCAAACTGATGCTGTTAAAGGTTGTGCCTTTTAAAATTAGGTTCATAGACACTTTGAATTTCTGCCCATGAGGTTCTGCAAGTTGCTAAAAACCTTTTGTTTTGAAGGATGTAAAGGTTATTTCCCTCACTTTTTTTACACATGGGCTAATCAGAATTACACCAGGCCTATGCCTCCGCCCGACAGTTACGGTGTCGAAGATGCCGCCTGAACGTGAGCTTTCTACTGTGGTACGATGAAAATGGGTTTCATTTTCAAACAGAGTTGAAAACTTACCATCGGGCAGATGTCCTGATCTTGCAAAAAGCATGCAACCTTTTCCAAGACGTTGAGGTGGAGATGATTAAATGGGCCTGGATTATTAAAAGCAAATCCCGTAAGAGGAAAAATCATGGAATATCTAGACCCATTTAAGAATATTACGCTGGCTTCCATGTGCATGTCTATCAGCACATGTTTTTAAAACCTGAAACCATAGCTCTTGTACCGCCTGACCGCTAACGGTAAACAAACGTTACTCCACCACAACTATTCAGTGACTCATGTACGTCTCAGAGAAAGAACATCTTCATTCAACATGCGCTGCAGGGCAGCGAATACCGCTTTGGACACTACTACCTAGACAGTTATGCGTTAATTAACTGGGTACCAACCGCTTTGAGTTCAATGGTTGCTTTTACCACGGAAGTCCGCATTGTTACAAACCCCACGAGTTTAATAGACTGCAGGGCACTACGTTTGAACATCTGCATCGTCTCTCTCTGGCAAAGTCACAGTATATTGAAAACAGCACCTTTGTTCTGAGACCACTCTGGTAACATGAGTGGTTAGACGAGCTAACAAAAGATGCGGAACTCTATCCTTTCAAGATCCAGCAGTTACCAGTACCGTTGTAACCCCACAATGCCTTATTTGGTGGTCGTACAAACTCCATACTGGATCGCTGGTGAGGGTGAGAAAATACACTACTAGGACTTTACCAGTCTGTATCCGTTTGTGGACAAGGTGAAGTGTACCCGGTAGGGCATCCTAGGATCATATCTATGAACTTTAAGTCCCTAGATGAGTACTTTAGTCTCGTTAAGTGTCAAATCCACCCTCCACGGAAGCTTTACATCCCACTGGTTCCATCCAGAATCGACGGCATGCTGATGTTCTCACTATGTCAAACATGTACTGACAGACACCGACAGACTGGACAAAAACAGACACAACAGCAGAGAACTCTTCAGCATCGTCAAGGAATTCTCCAACGCCGTCACGCCCTCACAGGATCTGTGTGAATCCCTCGCCACTTTCTTCCATCGCAAGATTAGCGACCTCCACGACCGCTTCGGACACCAGACCCAACCAAACACCACCGAACCGGCATCCACGGCCATCACCCTCAACAACTGGTCCCACATCAACACGGAAGAAACCAAATCCATCATGCACTCTATCCACTCCGGCGCCCCTTCGGACCCCTGCCGGCACTTCATCTTTAACAAAGCCGACGACATCATCGCCCCGCACCTCCAGACCGTCATCAACTCTTCTTTTTCTTCTGCTACCTTCCCCGAATGCTGGAAACACGCTGAAGTCAACGCCCTACTAAAGAAACCTACGGCTGACCCGAGCGACCTGAAAAACTTCCGCCCCATCTCTCTTCTGCCTTTCCCAGCCAAAGTAATAGAGAAGACCGTCAACAAACAGCTGACCACCTTCCTGGAAGACAACAACCTGCTCGACCCCTCACAAACCGGATTCCGAACCAACCACAGCACTGAAACCGCCCTCATCTCAGTCACTGACGACATCAGAACCCTGATGGACAACGGTGAAACAGTCGCCCTCATTCTGCTCGACCTCTCGGCTGCCTTTGACACAGTCTGTCACCGCACCCTAATCACCCGCCTCCGCTCCACCGGAATCCAAGGCCAGGCCCTGGACTGGATCGCCTCCTTCCTCTCAAACCGTTCCCAAAGAGTTTACCTCCCTCCGTTTCGCTCAGAACCCACCAAGATCATCTGCGGCGTACCCCAAGGCTCATCACTCAGCCCGACACACTTCAATGTCTACATGAGCCCCCTCGCCAACATCGTACGCAAGCACGACATCATCACCTCCTACGCCGACGACACCCAACTTATACTCTCCCTCACCAAGGACCCCGCCAGCGCCAAGACCAACCTACAAGAGGGTATGAAGGACGTCACAGATTGGATGGGGCTCAGCCGCCTAAAGCTGAACTCTGAAAAAAATGGAAGTCCTCATCCTCGGCAACACCCCGTCCGCCTGGGACGACTCCTGGTGGCCCACGGCCCTCGGCACCGCACCGACCCCCACAGACCACGCCCGCAACCTCGGCTTCATCTTGGACCCTCCTCTCACCATGACCAAGCAAGTCAACGCCGTGTCCTCCGCCTGCTTCCTCACCCTCCGCATGCTCCGCAACATCTTCCGCTGGATCCCTGCCGACACCAGAAAAACCGTGACCCACGCCCTCGTCACGAGCCGCCTAGACTACGGCAACACCCTCTACGCCGGGACCACAGCCAAACTCCAAAATCGCCTGCAACGCATTCAAAACGCCTCGGCCCGCCTCCTCCTCGACATACCCCGCAGCAGCCACATCTCCGCACACCTGAGACACCTGCACTGGCTCCCAGTCAGCAAAAGGATCACCTTCCGACTTCTCACCCACGCACACAAAGCCCTCCACGACAAGGGACCGGAATACCTCAACAGACGCCTCAGCTTCTACGCCCCCACCCGCCTCCTCCGCTCCTCTGGCCTCGCACTCGCTGCTGTCCCTCGCATCCGCCGCTCCACGGCGGGTGGGAGATCTTTCTCCTTCCTGGCGGCCAAGACCTGGAACTCCCTCCCCACCAGCCTCAGGACCACCGAGGACCACTCCGCTTTCCGGAGACTCCTAAAGACCTGGCTGTTCGAGCAGCGATAACCCCTCCTTTTTCCCCAAGCTCCTTGAGACCCGCACGGGTGAGTAGCGCGCTTTATAAATGTTAATGATTAATGATTAATGTACTGAAAGTAAACAGACTAGCGAATGAAGACAGATATGAGCAAAGGCTGCTGGAGGGGACATGGTGTGCCATTGAGGTGCAGACGGCCCTGGAGAAAGGGTACTGCCTTGGTGAAATACTGGAAATTTGGTACTTTCCGCTCAGCACAGCTCTTTTCTGAGTATATCAACTTGTTTCTCAGCGACAAACAGGAGGCAACGGCATATCCCAACTGGTGCATCGATAAGCCCTCGAAGCAAAAGTACATCGATGATTACCAAGCTCATGAGGGTATTCCACTGAGAACTGAGTTAATTAAGGTTAACCCCGCCAGACGCCAGTTAGCTAAACTCTGTCTCAATTCCTTATGGGGAAAATTCGCACAGCATGCCAATTTGTCAAACACATTCATCGTCACAAATCCAGATTATCTTTTTAAGTATCTATTTGCCCAGTCTTCTGACGTGTCCAGTTGTGAATTTATCAACAATGAAAAGGCCGTTCTATGCTGGAAATACGCAAAGAGTACCCCACAACATATAACAATTGAAACATCTTCATAGCGTGCTTAATAACTGCTCACACTAGCCTAGAGCTTTACAGGTTTTGGATAAGCTTCAGGATCGTTTTGTACCACAACACCGACTGTTATTTTTGAGAGTAAAGAGGGTGATGAAGATCCTCTGTTGGGTGATTATCTAGGTGATTTGACCAGCAAGCTCAAAGGATGAGTACATACTCGAATACACCACCTCTGGACCCAAGACCTATAGTTACAAAACCTCAAACAACAAGGTTTGCATGAAAGTCAAAGGTATCACTTTAAACGTCAGCAATACTGTTAAAAACTTTTTTGACAGTCTGAAGGGTCTGGTGCACGAGTACTACGCATCGAGCTATCGCGAAAATAACACAATAGCCATAAATCACACTGGCATAGTCAGGTCCAAAAAAAGTGGGAAATTACAACACAACCGTTGTATAAAACCTGAGTAGTGTTTGATAAACGGGTCCTGACCGAGGACTACAAAACACTGCCTTTCGGTTAAGACATTAGAGGGGCAAACCCCAACCGCTATGGACACCAGGCTGCAACACCCATTCTTTTATGTTTTAGCAGGTTCCTCAAATAGCGGTAAAAGTTATTTTATAAAGAAACTGTCTATCTCAGACCCCTAACAACACTGTATGGCTTTACACAGAACTATCCCTAAAGTTCCCACACATCTGATTTATAGAAGGCATTCCTAGTAATATCAATGATGACAACTTGTTACCTAAACACCTTGAAAACATGGTCATTGGGGACCATCTCATGCACGAAGGCAGGGACCACCCTGAGATCGCGAGGGCTTTTACTCAATATTCACATCATCGTAAGCTGAGCATATGCTACATCGTGCAGAACTTGTTTTACAAGGGTAAGAGCAGTCGTTCTATAACTCTCAATGCCGCATACCTGGTCTTATTTAAAATTCCCTTCGACAAGCTTCAGATATCAACTATAGCTAAACAGATGTACCCTGGAAACACGCAGTTTTTCATGGAAGCATTTAACAATGCTACAGCAAAACCCCACGGCTACTTACTGGTTGATTTAAAACCCAATACTCTAGAAGACTACAGACTACGCACCAGTATTTTCCTACCTGGCCTCCTGTAACTTTCACTCTTAAAACAATCCCCAGTGCCTATAAAAAGACCCATTAAAAGGACTTTTATAACATTTACACTCTAAACCTTGTAATATAAGTTTGCCACCATGTCTGCGCGGCTATGGCGTCATTTAGACCTCGTAAAATTACTGGTCACAGCCAGCCCCTTGAAAAGAAATGCTATCCTGTGCGCTGCTTCGGACAATTTGGTGGCGGCCATTTCAGAAATAGCCCTAAACACCCTAAAAGGTAATATCCTAATATCGAGCCAGTTCTGTGGTCTGAAGAAGTGCCACATCATTAAGAAGCTCAGCAATAAAAGGGTGTCATTCCTTTCTAAAAGGAAACTGGTCAAACAGTCTGGAGGTTTTATGGGGGAGCTGCTGGGTATAGCTATACCCATAATAACAGGGCTCCTGTCGAGGACCTCATAGAGCACGCCCAAAAAATGTACTTTGTGCCCTGCCAGCAGATGGAACAGTTGGGCCCTTCTACCACCGATGTCTGGGGAAATACGCAGAAACTTGACGCAGCATCTCAATGCTGAGATCAAAGCCATTTTGAACGAAAACAGATTTAAAACCACACAACAATGCAGGGCTTTACACAGGAGCCCTTCAAAACTTTTTACAGTATTACAAACAACTAACCTCTGGGGGAAAAAAAAACAAATTGACTCTGTATACCTCTGACAATGAACAGCTGCCAGCAGCCCTGGAAGCGACGCAAGACCCAGGACCCCCAGCCCCCACGGATGCCGTTGTCGAAGACCTTTTAAAATATAAGTCAGTGGTATAAAGGGACGGCACAAATGCTTCTTGATAAAATGACTGTTACTAAAGATCTGACCTCTTGGAATGACCGGGGTGAATTTGTTTACAAGGGATAACAGATTGCTGGATCACACATGCACGATCTGGTCAGAGGTCTCATGCACAGTAAAACACTTGAGACAAAACACTCCTAGAGGATGGGAGCAGTTCCTACATGCCACTGAAGAACTCAACATACCCTCCACGATCGTTGGTAATGCTGACCACAGGCATAGGCTTGAAAGTTTGAAAGATCCGACCCCTGGTGTTTTTACCATGAGTCCTACCGTACCGACGTCATTTTTCTTTCCTCAGCTAACACCATCTGGGAGCCTTTGAACAGTTTTGTTAATTTCGCGTCTCAACAGTTTTGCTTCATTTATTTCTTTACCCGTGTAAATGTTTGTGGTGAAAACTGTAATAAACACTTAACTTTTCAACAGTCCTCAGTCATTTTTTTTAAATGGTTTTAAAATGTGTGGCGGGGAAATAAAAAAATGCATAGTCTGAATTTGTGTTTAATTTTTTTTATTGTGGACAACCATCAGTACAAATAGAGGCGTTACAACCCCTTACACTTTTGACAACCACCGTATTCTGTTTTAATAATACTCGACATGGTCCTTGTGTTTTCATTCACATATCATAACAATACAATTGTTTACTAGATTGGCGTAATAGATTTTAAACATTTCTAAACGTCATACCCTCAGACATTTTACTGATAAAATATATACAATGTTCCCCGCATGTGATGGCTAGAGAATCCATGTACACAAGCTTGTCACACTCAACCAGGGCGCTGCTTTTTTTTTGTTTACATATTTGAATAATGGTTTTGTATAAATGCTATGTTCTGGGAACTGCGCTAAACTGTTCAACACTATTCTTGTCTGCATCCAAAAACAGGGCCGCCCAATGCTTACCACCTTTGTAATGCAGATTGGTGTTAAAGACTAGGGTGCAAGGTTTTTTAGGGCCTATCTTCCCCGGTAGCTCATCGCTAGGAAATACACCTAAAAAGTATTTCTTAGCATATTTATGCCTGCTTAAGAAGTCTCGTATCTGCAGTGTCCATTTTACAATCTTTAATGATCGTCAAACATAATCTGTCGGGCGTGATTGACTTGAATGACGCTGTCAAATACAGAGAATACAACCATGTTCACGTTGGTAACCAGTGCCTTTGTAAAGCGTATTTCAGCTTTTAGATTTCTGTTTTTGATCCAGTTGTAGTGGTCAGTCTTCCATGTCAGGAGTCCGATCTAACGCAAACAGCATGGAGCCGGCGCCATACTCCTCTCCTGAAGCAACCACTCCTGAGTCATGCAGATGTTTCCCCGTTATCAAGACCAGACCGAGATATTCCCTCACAAAATTGGATATTCCAAAACTCTGGGTGAATGGTTTTGCAGGGATAACAGCTCCCTCGTGGACCAAAGCAGTGTAGTTGGTGTCATAGTGCTTAAAGTTGAAGGGGTTAGAGGTATAGAGTCCGCTAAAAGCTGTATTGTCTACAAACCCTATGATACGTTTCGGGAGTTGCCCAAGAAATAGATTTTGCTGCTGCGTTAATCTAGTACAGGCTGGGATGCTGAATATCTTCAGAGCCACCCTTTCAATGGCGTACTTGGCGTTCAGTAGTTGTGAAGCTTCGGCGTGGGCCAGTCTGACACTCTGACACGTTCACTCTTTACAAACAGGCTTGCAGACAATATAAGCAGTTTATACTGCTCTGCATCGCTGCTGATGAGACAGAATGCATCCTTGTTGTGGTTGAGTTTGATCTTAAGATCTATACCGTTGACAAGTAGCTTATCTTGAAAGAAAAGGTCTGAATGTATGTGCCCCAGGAGGTCGAACTGTCTACTGCCGGTGGCAAAGCTGGCTCTTTTTTTAAAATCATTGTTGCCTCCATCCAACGCCATGTCCTCAAAATGCGCTTGAGTATCTTTGTAGAAGAGCCCCGCTGAAAGCTGTGTCCAGGGCTTCGCAACTGTAATTTAGAACTCTCTATGTAGGCTCTGTAGGTGTTCATGTTATCACTTTGCATGATGAGTCGATCGCCCAGGTTTATGTCCACTTGATTAAACAGGGTTGCAACAGGGTAGGGGATCGGCACCACTTTAGCATCAGCCTTGATGTTGGTGCCGTTCGCTTTGGTTATGTTGTAGAGGAGGTGTAGCAGAGTGTTGTTGAGATCCAAATACATATCATTGAACCCCGAGACGCAAAACTCTATGGGCGCCAGAGACGTAAGAGCAGCAAGAGGCGATACTTCCATGAAAAAACTGTTCTCAATGCTGGTCTGTGTAGGTTTAAGGGAAAACCAATCTAGCTCAGATTTGGCACATTCACCCGAGGCGCAGTGTATGGAGGTATCAGAATGATGGCTTATTTAAAAAAATATTTGCACTAGAGCGTGTTCTCTTCTTGGAAGCTCTCTTCCGTCTTATGACTCTTCTTTTGTGTAGCCCTTTGAAGAAGTCTTAAATGAAGTTTAGCTATAACTTTCCTGTATTTTAAGGCCACTGGCTCTGACTGATCGTTGTAGACCATGATGGTTATAGTGTCAAAATGTTTTTGGGAAATTGCCACGTAGTTGGGTTTGTTATGCTGTATATTAACCATTGTGTTATTTTCTCCCTTCACCGGGACCCATCTCAACAACGGCGAATAACTATCCCTGATCCTGAGGTTCTACGATGTCACTATACACGTAAAGTGTAAAAAAAAAAAATAATCCACTGATATCTGGACATGTAGGGTCTGAATCCACCTGTCTTTTCACATGTTGTACGGTCACTAAAACCCTTTGTAATTTACCGGTACAGGTAAACCTGGTATCAAGCTCCGGGCTTTTAAGAAACACTTTTCTTCTAACCTTATGTGACACCAGATATATATTCAAATACTCTTCAACACCGGCTATGGCTCTATTGATGGCGTCCACCACCACTGACAGTGGTGTAATTCCTGTGTGGGAAACTCGCAGGGAAGCTCAAGAAGTCCTGAGAGCTATTTATGTTAAATTTAGCCTCATGCTTTGTAAATGTATTCCACGTTCTAGGGTACTGTATCTCCATTAGGGCCACTTCCCAGGACCCTTTCAAGTCCACCGGTTTAGCCAGTTTCACCGTATAATTAGAAATCTGATCGCCGGAGAACATGTCCTTCGAGGTGTTGGACGTTAGCGCAATATAAAAAGGTGAGGTAGCCATCTAGGCACTTACAGCACGACCTCACACCCCATGCAATGAGCTGTCCAAAATCCAACTGTTAAATTTCTTGAGCGTCTCGAGTTTTTGAGGTACTCGACCTCTTGCGAAGATGTCTTTAAAGGCGGCGGTGACGCTGGTACCACTTGTCATTTAACACCTCTGCATAGGCGTACTTGGACAATACGTCTAGGACTGTTAATATATACATTACTCCGTTGTTATGCTTTGCTATATCGTGAAGACTGATTATGTCAGCCTGCCACTGATAATCTAGCTGCGCGCTAACAACTGTGGCCCTCCTCTTAAAATGTCTCCTGGCTGGTTTGTGGAGTGAATACGCCTCTTCCCCTGCTAACCAAGTCTTCACCCTTGATCGGTTTACAGATTCATTTTCAGCTCTAGCCCTTCTAAACAGAGCTTTGGCACCTCCGAAGCTTCTAACCCCTAGTGTATCGTAATAAAGCTTCTTTAAAGCAGCCCCCGTCAAGCTGTCACACACCGCAACCATGAAATGAAAGACATTTGTTTTGTGTAAGGTCATTTAATGAAACATTAAAAATAAAAAGTGGGTCAGCACAACTTAAATACAGTGTACTTGACATTTCGGTACATAGATTATAGCTGTCGACGGTGCTGGACACTGTGAGGCCTTTTGACTACGTATACATAGTACGACACATTTTATACATTACTCAGAGCAGTTCCTTTTTACAAGGTCTCAGCGTCACAAGCTTTGATATTTTTATAGCTATACGCTCAAAGCTTTAGACATGACTTCCCGCTCCCCCCGCCTATAACTCTTGACACTCAGGATACTGACAGCATTCAACAGTTCATACAGTTCTAGGTCGGATAATACAGGACCTTTATTTGTGAAAAATCTTCAGTCAGGAGTTCCAAAGCACTGTGTAGCCCTGTCAGTGGTGAAAGTTTAAACTCGCACGCACGTTTTTTGTCCGAGCTCCAGTATTTACCTGTTGCTGGTAGCCATGCGTTGATACACCAGCTGGCGAGACACACAAGGCTGTCGCACTGCAGCGTGGCCGGAGGGTTTGAAATGTCCAGATAACAGTCAAGGGTATATTTCTGCTCTTCTTTCTTTAACCAGCACATATATGTATCCGATACAGATGTAGCCTGGGTGTAACTCATAGACATATTGCACCGCGACACACTGATTCTCGTCCTAAAAGTGAGTAAGTATGCAGCGTTTAACACCGTTTGGTCTGCTATCCATGACTTTTTTTTTTTTTTAAACAACTTTCGTGGGGCTAAAGACCTCATTCTTCTATTTTTATAATACCACTCATTCGTTTTTCTATGACCCTTTCTATCACCCTTTTGTCAAAAAGGGTTACACAGCCCCTGCATACGTTCAGGTTATGAGCAGGGCTCAGCAGCATGTCGGATCTCATTGACTGCTGCTGCCAAGAGCTTGATCATATCGGCGTGGACACCTTTCTTCACAGCTGACAACCCGTACATCACCCTTAACAACTTATATACCTTGTGTCGGTCTAACCGGCTACATGTGTTGAATTGTTCTTGTAGTGTACGACTTGTATAGACAGCTGTGAGCCTCCTGCTGTGGCTCATTAATTTTATGCCTGTAACACAGGTGATAAGTCACGTTTAACCCATGTTCACAACGGTCGCCACAAAACCTTTAACAGGCCAAATCCTGTCGTATGGTACGCCCAGAGTTTCGTTTTCAAAATCTATGCTATTGTAGGTGCAAACACATTTCTTATGCGTCTTTGTTCTGGCTTGTAATACTTTCAGACTGTCTGGAACAGCATAAGCAGTAAAAATTTACGCTGTTAACCTTTGGCGTACACCCCTCTAGACCATCTCTTCAGTTGTTTTCTACAGTTCAAACAGAAAGCAAAATATATACTATTAGTTAAGTTTGATATCAGCATATACACGATAATTTGTCTGTAGATTTTTTTTTTTACTAACCTCAGCATTTTTGTGACACTCAGCGGCTGATCTGAAATCTTGCGAGTCACATAGGTCCATTGGTGTGTAAGCGGCTTTGGGGTTTACACTGGCCCGCTGTACAACTGCCTCTGGATCAGGGTCCTCCTGAAAGCCAATGTCTTCATAGACCGATGAACTCGGTGGTGCACCACCTTCATCATCATCTTCGGTGTTGAAGTTGATTGTATCCCTTAATTCGTCTTTCAAGGCTTTGCTGCTTCAGCTGTCAACTTTGATAGGTGATATCAGTTGCTGCAAATCCTTGAGGCTGTGCTTTTCAAGCTGCTGGCAAAGTTCCTCTTGAAGCCCGGTAACGTTGGAACCCCAATCTTTAGGGCAGCCTGCTGTGCATTCTCATCCAACACAAGAGGTCTCAGCGTCTGATAATATCTATTGATAGTGTTCTGGGCCCCTAAGGAGGCGGCTTTTCTGGTGAGCAGATTGTATCTTTTCATATTGCCTTGACAACCTATATCAGCAGTGGTTCACGGTTTGGTATGCTGTTCTAACTGACTCCTTATATGTATTCTATGGTTCAAAAAGGGCGTATGCCTCTACAACACATAGCGGTCACATGATCTCCTTGATGGCTCCAATACGTTGATGGGGTTACAAGTGGCGCTAATCAAATGTCATGACCTCTGCAGCATTTGTCCACCTCCTTTTTGTATTAGCCAGCAGTGTGAAGTTTTGGCCTGCACTCCCAGTGCTCTGCCCTGTGAGGAGGCCCCCAAATAGCCACTTGGTCCTGAATGTCTGACATGTCCTGACCTGTCCTCTTAGGCTCTTTAACAGGTTGCACACTAGCAGGGCCCTCCTTTTACACATCCCATAGACCTAGACACAGGGGCTAGGGCCCTGGCACATGATTAACATGTGACCCCATGATGTCACAACCCATGTGGCTTACCTACATCAGGGCCTACATCAGCACTGTCAAGATCTTGATGGAAGCTATCCCCTTAAAAACTACTACCTTGTCTATGTCCATTTTTTCTTTTAAGACCTTTCTAAATGCCTTCTTGTAAATCCTTTCAAGCAGTAGACGAATAATCCCTGGGAACTAGTTCCAGAGGATGGCAAGCACAAACTGCTGTGCTAGCTTTTCAATGTGATGCTTCTTTCAAACTTTTAAAATCTGTTTGAAGAAATAAGGATGATTTACATTGCCCAGTTGTCACAAGCCATAAAAGCACCTTGACAAATCTAGCTGCTTTCTCTCAAACTTATTACTTGAATTTGTGATATTGTGCTTTCCTCTCTGTAAGGTTGTCCAGCTGGTCATGTACTTCTGATGTGGGTCTTCTCAATGGAATCACTTCTTACATGCCACACTTATAAGGCCATTGTAAGTGACGTTGAGGCTGTTTGCTCTGTATTTGGATTATAACAAACAATTTCCCAATGCCCTTACATCCTTAATATTTTGTCAGAAGCAGGTGTTCCATGATTGTGCATGGTCTAATGGCTTCTCTAACTATACAATTTTTACAATTCACCTCCTCTTCCATCAATCACCTGTCACGGTGTTATCAGGGGAGCTCGACCCACTGAGTTAGTATTGCATGCCGGCGTCTCTTTCACAATAAAAGTAGCAATTTGTGGGCTTTGCCTTAGTGATGTTAAAATTTGCTCAACTTCAAATAAAACAGAAAAGCCGCAAATAACAGCTCAGATCGGTCAGTTTGCTGTACTACATCCTGTGCGGTTTAAATGAGGTCTGGCTAAATAAACTGCATCAAATGAGTACAAAACCAAAAAGACATACAGTCTTCGTCAATGTAGCAAATTAACAATGATCACTTTTGTTGGGGGGGGGGGGTGGGGGTGATGGGGTAAGGATATAACACCAGTGTTAGTCTGTTGGACCTTATAGTGTGAATGTGTAACTACTAATTACATGCCGGTGGGTTCTACTGTGTGATAGCTGAGAGTTATTTATACTTGAATAGGTTTGGTGTTGCACTTTGTGTTCCAGTGCATGACTGGATGTAAAGGCCCAGCATTCAAGCTGTATGTTATTACTTCCCTCATTGCAGAATTGGTGTTTGTGTGTATGGGAGCCATTGCATCCGGGTCCTAATTTTTTTTTTATTGGTCTTGTTTGCAACATGGGTATCAACTTAGGAAAGGATCATCAGGAAGGATGCATCTGGTGCACCACTGTTGTCTTGTGAGTATAGATGAGTTGGGCAATTAAATAAGCTTTTGATATGTTGTACTTGAACTTGTGGTGGGTAGATCACCTATGTGCATATTATGTGTAACATGAGACACTGAGAAGTTTGACCAACCTTATGAAATGCCTTAGGCCAGAGGTTCTCAACCTTTTGACTTCTGTGGACCCCCACTTTATCATTACTAGAAACCTAGGGACTGCCACAATCATTTTTTGCATCCAGGGAACCACTGAGTCACTACTGAAAGCTGGGGACCCCGGCCTAAACATTGTCTATGATTTTGAACATAAAACAATACACAAATACAGAAACACGCATTCATCAAACACATACTGAAATAACACATTTTATTTCATTTGCAAACAAATATGAATTTAAATAGGAAGGTTGGAGCTTTTCAAAATTCAGTTGAAACTACACATGGTCCATACTATATTCTGTTTGATGCACCTGCACTGCTCCCATGAATCAAACTAAGGAAGCTGAATTTTTTTGGTCTCCAACTTCAAATTCCCTAACCTTTCCAGTACGTTTACAATTTGTCAATTGTACATTTAGCCACTTCATTAATATAGTCGTTAATAATCTGTTAATATTTCATTTTCTAAGCAGCCATGGACCCCCTATGGAAGCTTAGACACACAGGGGTCTCCGGACCACAGGCTGGTAACCACTGCCTTAGGCTATGATGCAGCAGCCATCAAGATAAGACCTTGGTGTGGTGAATCAGTGTTTTGAATTATATTTTAATACTACAAACACAAATCATTTTTTTGCGTTCTGATGGTTTTTTGTTTGGGATTTTATGTTTGAGTACTGTTTGTTTGTTGTATTGCATGAACCTGAATCCTGTTTGCCTAAGTCACCTGTGCATCAGGCACACAGGTACAGAAACTGTTCACCAAGCTATTGGGCTTTCCAGCCACGTGTTACCTTACTGTGTTAATTATTATGTTGTGTTGTTGTATAATAGTTATGTTGTGGTTGGTGGCTATTGTGTTATTTTGTTGTTTGGTATATAAAAATGGTATGGTTATGTAATGTCCTACGTTTGTTGCCTTTTGAGTTAGAGTCCCAGAACTTTGCCAGTTTGTGACATTGCATTCTGACAGAATCGGTTAGCCCAGAGGGGCAAAACAAAGAAACATGCAAGCAACTGCTGACTGTGTTCGTCTGTACAACCTGACTTACGTCGGTCTGGAACCAACTGCATTTCAAGGTAGCTTCCTGGCTCCAGACCTCTTTCAATAGCGCACTGGCACCGCCGTTAGACCGAGTTTCATTTTTTATGCTACACTGTACCTTACAGCCAAGCCGTGTTAAATGAGAAAATTGTAGATCTTCCCGAATTCATAGCTCAATTTTTAACACCAGAAACTGCGTTCAGTTCTAAAAATGACAGCTTCATGTTCGAGCATCAGGCAGTTGGCGGCTGGTAATTGGTTTCAGGGATGTATCTGTTCCCTCCTTTGAATCCAGACACTGAACGTGTCGCAGCTCAGATTATAGCTTTTCTTCGTTTTAATAAAAAATACAGAACGTCTTTATCCTCAGCACCGTTGTAAGGTGGCCGCAGATTGGTTGGTAGGAATGAAGTTGAAGTTCGTGGGGCATTGGTGCTCATCACAATGAATGCAGAACGTCTTTCCTTGATCTCTTAAAGTAAATATAGGTGAGTGGGTTTACATTTGTCCCAGATTTGCTCTGTTTTGAATGTTCACATAATGATTGAGGGTTACACTTTGATTCCTCTGCGTGTACATTTCCCTGCTTTAAGGCCCTCATTGTGAGTGGACCTGCAAATGGGCCGGATTTTCCCCACTCCCGAGTTACCAACACTAACTCCAGGGGTGTGGAAAATACGACCCATTACGAGATTAACCCCGAGGGTCCGCTAAGAAATGAGCAATCAATAGGGGAATCGATAATTCTGGGTCTGATTCCCATGGTATTTCCTCAATTTGAGGCAGTCTTTCACCCGGAGATGTAGGCTGCTTTTAGCAGCTGAAATTTCCAAGTGAAAATTAGGAGATCTGCGGTATTTTCGCAGATCTCATAATTCCAATGGGGTGTAACTGGTGTTACCAACCCCATCAGAATTAAGATGCAACTAGCAATGAGAGTTTAAGACTGTCTTCCCTAACTGGTTTCAGGATGAGTAATGTTACAATGCTTTGGGTCTGGCATTAGTTAAGTCATTTTGTTTTTTATTAAAATATATCTGCTTTAAGTTCTTTCTACCAGGGTTTTTTCAGTGCGCTCTTTTTGTCCATTTGTCTGCTGTAATGTCATTCACCTATTGCTTCTGCCCACTACAGCATAGGCACAGGATCAGGCCACTTAAGCCATTGGCTTACCTGACAGTGAGTTAATGGTTTCAGTTGTTGTACAATGTGCTCAGCTTCAAATTGAAGTAGTCTTCTTCAGTGACAGGGAGGACTGGAGAAATCTGTGCTTTTACATTAAATATATACTACACAAAATCAATTAACAAGTAAAATAAGCACTGGTAAAGCAAAAAATCAACACCCAGCACCAGATCTATTGCCTTTGCCAATTCTAATTATTGATTGTTTTTCTGTGCGGAGCAGAATTTGTCATTTTCTTTGGTGCTTTTAGGTGCTCACTCCACGGGCTGATGTCTACTAATTGTGTCCTATTACAATGGAAGCACAGCGCTAAAGTGGTTGTTAAGCAACCATTTAATCAAACCTTTGCATATCTGATTGGTTAGTGTGCGGGTCTCCAGTCCAGTGCATGAAGCACTCATCTTCTCACTCTGTGTCCATGTAGTCCCTTTCTCAGAGTCTGATTACGAGTTGCTCGTTAAATTCCTTTCCGTGCGTAAACCACTGTTCATGTCGTTTGGATTTATGAGTTGTTTGGTATTTAACTCATCCAATAATTAGCGGATACCTTAAACCAGCCATTGTTAAATTTCGGCGGGTCATACATGTATCGTTATTTCTCATGTGAGATAAATACCACATATACTTGTAATAATGAAGGCCCTTAGTGTTAATATATTCTCGGTTATTGATGGATGATTCCCTGGAGACCCATTCCCATTGCTTTCCCAATGATGGCTGCAGGGACAGGTCCTTGCATTTTTTAAAGTCTCTTTTCTTTTGCGTTTTCGTAACCTATAACATATTTAAATCTAGTTCGAAGTTTTGCAGTCAGTACACACTGAGGTGCTCATTCCATTTCACATTCATATCACACTGGTGGATTCAATATATACACATCTTTTTGTCCATCTCTATGAAATTACTATTAGATTACAACCACAACCATGTTAAGAGGGGCTGTGCACCATTTCACATATCCTTAAGGAAGCTTAATGATATTAAATGTTAGCCTGTTCAACATGCTTAGTTAGTGTTTGTGATCTCTCAAAGGTAATGCCCTACTTTTGACTTACTTCATATTGTGTAGTGTCATTTTAACGATTTTGGTGGCTCTGGGCAAAACATATTTTGTCCCTCCCCATCTCCCCGCTGAAAAGAATTGCATTTTATTACCCATTTCAAGCCCATATAATGTCAAACAATACAAAATTGCATGTTAAATTTGAACAAGGCCACACAAGAACATTTTGCCAAAAATTCTTGAGATGGTTTTAAGAGACAGTAGGCAGGTAGGTGGAGAAGTTCAGATAGAGAAATATAATAGACAAAGGACAAATCGAAAAAAGTTCGGTTTCCCACAGGCCACCTTGGAAAGTGGGGGCCCATGAGAATCGCCCACTTTGTCCATACTTTAAAACGTCTTTGTGCTCACCCAAACCACCGCTATCAATGAATCACGTGTCACCATCTTGTGATTTCCTATTATAGCCTTAGAACCCGCCGTAGTGGGCTCTACCGGCTATTAAAGGCCCGCTCCCCGCGTTAAATGCCCGAGCCGAAGGCGAGGGCATTTAACAAGGGAGAGGGACTTTAATAGCCGGTAGAGCCCGCTACAGCGGGTTCTAAGGCTATTAGAACATTCTGCCACACAGGGCAGAATGTTCCATTAAAAAAAAAATTTTCACGGAGCCCGAGGGGATTAAAATCCCCTCGGCTCCGTGAGGCTTTGTTCACAGCTGTTGCTGTGAACAAAACGAACATTGGAATGTTGGCGCTGCGGGATTTTACCGGCCAGTAAAAGCCAGCAGCACTCCATTGTTTTCAATGGAGCCCCCAGCATTCCAATGTTCTAATATTCTGTAACTCTATATAATATCCCGACTGATGTCTACACCAGTCTAGTGGCAAGTGGGTCAACTGGGTCAGCGTTGCTGTGGAGCACGTCCACCAACTCTGAGTAATTGAAGCTTCCTGGTCCTTCTCACGTTTTCATAGTACTTTCTTCTGCTGCACTCATTCCAGCATAGCCCTTACACATGTACTAAGTTGAGTGGGCTCTGCCAGTGAAGGATGATCTGTCTTTTAGCAAATACTGTGCCCAGAGATGCAAACATCTGCCTCATTTTATGCATATTCTTTATTTGGACAATCATACCTAGCAAGCATTGTTTTCGGGTACCCACCCATGTAGTTTTGGAGTGTTTGAATGACATCCTGCCAATGGTCTGTGAATCTTGGAACAATGCCAAGTCACATATAAGACGCCTATGCAAATTTCCTGGCTCTTCAGACAGTTCTGAGGGCATCCTGGGTAAATCTTGGTCAGCTTAATCGGTGTGAGAAAAATCAACTGAACACATTTGAAGCAGACATTACTGAAAATGCGTTTTACCTTGGCATACTTTATCCCATTCAGTTTGAGGTAGATGCTCATATGTGGCTAGGACTAGTTATAATGTGCCTTGGCAAGCCACCCTTTGCTCCCTGTACTGCCTCTGGGCTCTACATATGTGGGCTGCGAACCTCCATCATCTCCAGTATAGTGACCATTGTTTGCAAAGCATCTGGTGTCTCTGAGAATGTGCCCACAGCTCTTTGGCTATTTGGGCAATGCACTCATATTGGAAGAACTGCCCTTGTCCTATTTCCAAAAGTCATAGCCCAAAACATTTCTATGCTTCCACATCAGTAATGCGCCTCCCATTTAGATATAGGTCTCCCAGCAACTCACTCTACCCATTCTCCACTGCGAAAGTGAAATTTCTCCTGATGATATTTAATTGGGCTTGATGCACCACAGTCTTGGGGGTACGGGGGTGTTAAATTATATGGTTGACTGCTTTTTCCCAAACCTGTTCAATTACATATAGAAAAATGGCTTGGGATTGATGCACCCATGGATATCTTTAAGCGGTATATTTTTTGTGCTCCTCTTAACAGTGCTTTGAACCATTGCACTCCATGTTGCAGTTGTGTTGCATTGTTATGTTATTCCAGGTCTTGAATTTACGGTTCTTTTCTACCCCGTGGGAGCTTTATGGCACTAAGTTTAACCCAGCTACATTCCCCAGTCTATATCAACTGGATCAACAATTGAACCAATAACTTGAATATTGTGTAGGGAATCAGGAAGAGAGATCCCTGGAGAGTGGCCTGACACAGTGGTAGGGCCACCATTTTTGCTGTGGATACCCTACCCATCAGTCAATGGAAGGTTGTTCCGGAAGGCTCCGACCTATTAGGACTTACTCCATGTTCAAATTATGGCTAATCTTTGAATCTTGGGTCTGCTAAATTATGTTGTTTCTAAATCTAAGCTGGAGGCCTCATTTACAAAAGGCCTGCACCTCCGAAGTGTCACATTTTATGATGCTTTGGTGACGAAGGCCTCACAATCATATCTGTGAGGCAACACAAAGCCACCCTGCATGTCTTTGCATGCTCTCCTAGTTGTGCAAGGCATAGATATAGATAGGCAAAGCAGCACAAAGCGCTGTGTCACATTCCTCTACGTCAAGGAGGCGTTCCGTGGGCGTTGTGGTGGGTTTTCACATGCTACACCCATGAGTTTTAGCACATTACCATATTAACAAGGATCTGTAAACCTGGGAATGAGTAAAAACTGTGGACCTCCCGAGGGGAGGTGTAACGAGGAGAAATAGATTAATTTCTCCTCAGTTTTTCCTTTCTAAGTGTGCTGCATTCTGCAGCACACACAGAAAGAGGAAAACACCCCCATTGATTGTTTTTGTGCAGGAAGGTGTCAATTCCTGCACAAAAACAATGGTGCCAACAACAGACTCCCTTGCACCATGGTGCAATGGTGTCAGTGTTGGCGCTAGGCACCAATTTGTGCCCCTGTGCAGGTGGAAAGTATAGGAATGTGGTATATTTCATTAATATGGTGCATTCTTGCCCTTTCCTTTTTAAGCAGGACAGCGCAGGAAAATGATTTGCTGTGCTGCCATGTGCCCTAAAACTAATAAATGAAGGCCCCTAGTTTTTGGGGATGCTTGTCATCCACTAAGCTTCCCTCACCTCAGTGATACAATTTTGAGTTGGCCAAGGTTATCTTGAGGCCAGTTACCGTTCTGTGTAATGTCATCCCCTAAATCAGTATTGAAAGAGTTTGTTGGATCTCTCAAGTACACCAATGCATCATCTGCATACTCCTGGCCCCTATCGATAAGAGATTCATTTACCTTTAGAGTCTACTGTTAGAAAAGGAATGTGGGAGGGGGGATTTAGGGACTGCTATCAATAAACTGCTTCATTCCATGAGGTCTGTGGATTGTGGGTGGACTGGGACACTGGGGTTTGAGAGAGAAGTTGTCCAAGAGTCCTGAGTGGCGGGCCACTGCATTTAATGGCCCCAGAGTAGACTAGCCTAGGCTTTTGTTCCTCTAGGCTTGAATTTGAGTGGTTTGTGGTATCTAATCTTGTGGGTCTCCAATTTCTAGGCCCTATCAAAACAGTGGGCATATTGGACTAGGACTGAGACTTGGTGGAAGATGCTGGATTACTGGGTCACTTCAAGGTTTGTGGGAGAATAGAATAGAATGGAAAGATGACGCAGCTAGCTGAGGATCTGACATTTTAGCTTCTCATTGCCTCCTCACTATCCTCAAACACAGGTATTCTCCCAATTTACAGTAGCGTCACGGTTTTCCAGGAGCTGAGCTAGATGGGTCTGTCCTGCTCATGAGGCACCTCTATATTGCATTTTCTTTTGGAAAACCAGTGTTTGTTCAATAGGGGAAATGTATTTATTTTGAGAAACGTCTTCCTCCACATGCCTAGTGAGTATGGATGATGCTCCACATTTACTCCCTTCTTTTGAAGGATCAATTTTCCGTGTTCTTCCAGAGATTAAAGTGAAAGGTGTTTGCGTTGCCTTTCCCATTAACCACCTGTATTGGTGGAGGTAGAATGCACTTGGACATGCACCATAAAAAATAATTGTATTGTATTTATTCATTTCTGGCTATGTGGCTGGAGCTCAGTTATTGGGTTCTTATGCAGACTGTAGAGCTTCCAATAGGCAGCCAAAATCCGATTTGTACACTGTTCAGAACCACCCACCTTGAGGTCAAGTTTTTACCTAGGGAAGGTATTTTGTTTATGCCTCCTTCCAAGGAAGCATACAGCTCTTATGGATGGGTTGAGGTAGGTGGTTAAATGTATAGGAAGCACACTATAACATAATTCTGTTTTTGAGAATTCTGACCCGTAGGCTTCTCAGCGAGGACTCCAATATAGGGGTCGGCCTAAATATTTGCTGCATGGAGCTGTTAACTTGCAGTTCGGGGACAGCCATGTCTTCATCTTGTAATTGTAGGATCGTATTAGGTACATTGGACAAGTCTCACAAGATGGGTGTGCCCAGCTTCTATTGCCTCTAACACTCCATATCTGCACACTTCTGACTCAGATGTGTCTCTGCACTTTCTTCCTGACCCCCCGTGCAGTACACTACAAATCTGATTACACCAGCTCAGGGAAGTGAACTTTTCTGCACATGCCATTCCTTTTCATAAAAATCTACTGATCATTAGTCAGCGGTTCAGGATTTAGTTTTGCGAACATAATTCAACTTCAATTTTTTGTGTGTGAATGAGGCCGACTGGAGTTAAAATGCATATAAGTGAAAAACATAATCTAAAGCGTCATACCTTTGTAGGAGGCTGGCCTGGTTTGCAGTGGCTCCCAAAAGTACTTACACCAGGTCCAGTTATCCCTTATTAGTAAAATGTAGTCAGTGTCTAGAAGCCAGACTGTCTGGGGGTAGCTGTAGCTGAGCAGCCAAGGCTTATCTAGGAAACATGCAAAACTCATGCAATATCACTGTAGTCGCACAGTACTTACACATATGAAAGAAAATATTCAGTGCCACTAATTTTAGTGACACAATGCCAAGAGTACCTTAGACTAAACTCCCTTAGGAGGTAAGTTAATATACACAGTCTATACACTAGAATGCAGAAATAGCTATGAAAACAGTTACAAAACAGTGCAAATAGTAAAAATTACATTAGGTTGAAATAGGCCTAGGGGGAACACAAACCATATACTAAAGTAGTGGAAGCGAAAGTCTGTTTCTCACCTAGGAAAGTGTAGTGTGTAGAGGGGCGCTGGGAGTGTATGAAAACACCAAAGGTAAGTAATAGAACCCACCCAAGAGCCCCGGAAAGCAGGAGTAAATCACAGTAAGTTTCCTAGAACACATGATAGAAGATAATGTAAGAACCAGAAGAGACTGCAAGACACCAACAATTAATTCCTAGACCTGAAGACCTGAGGAAGAAGGGGACCAAGTCCAGGAAGCACTGAAGAGTCAAGGGAGAACAGGAGCCCCTGCTAACCTGGATGAAGGTGCAAAAGAAGAACCACCGGTGAAGAACAACAGTCAATACTGCACCCAAGAAGAGGTTTGCAGGTTCCCGGTTGGTGCAGATGTCCCACGCTGGATGGATGATTGCAGTCTGGTTTGCGTAGCTGGATTCTGCCAACAAGCCTTGGCACATGCAATGCTCACGGTTAGCAGAAAATTGCACTGCCTGGGACCAGGATGGATCTGGTGGCCTTTACCCAGGAGGGGGGAGACACAGGTTGCTCTCGGCAACATAGAGTCCTCAGAAGACCAGGTAGCATGCCCAGGGGTCCCACAGCACGGGTACAAAGAAGGTGCAAATGAAGGCCCATGGAGCACGACACAAAGGCAGCTCGAGCCACCGGAGAACCACTCAAAGCTGTATGTGGCAGGAAGGAGTGCTGGGGGCCGGAGCTGTGCTGTGCACAAAGAACTTCGTAGAAGGTCGGACAGAAGACTTGGCAACTGCAAATCACGCAGTGCACAGGGGTACTGTCTTGCGTGGAGAGGCAAGCTTTTACCTCCACCAAAGTTGGACAGCTGGACCTTAGGACCATCAGGACAACTTCAGTCTACCACCCGTGTTGCTGGATTCACACTCTTCGTCTGGAGAGGAGACCCATGCCGCCAGCTGTTGCGGCAGAGGGGTGCCTTCTGGTGCAGGCTGAAGACAGGCAGTCCACAGAGGATGCATGACCTGGAAACAGTTGCAGTTGCTGGCAGGAGCTGAAGATATAATGTTGCAGAAGTCACCTTTGCTTCTTTGTTGCAGTTTGTTCCTGGAGGGTCCAGATGTAGTTTTGTTTGTAGAAGGTGAAATAAGGGATGCAGAGGATCCCTGCCGGAGTCTTACAATCCAAATCTGAGGAAACAGCCAGGAGAGAGACCATAGATAGCCTGAAAGGGGGATTGGTCAGCTACACAGGAAGGCACCTCTCAGGGGAGGGCTCTGATGCCACCTGCTGGCACTGGCCACTCAGATGCTCTGAGAGTGCCCCCCCACCTTGGAATCCAAGATGGCAAAACCAAGGGACACTCTGGAGGAGCTCTGGGCCCCACCCCTGGGGTGGTGATGGACAGGGGAGTGGTCACTCCACTTTTCTTTGTCCAGTTTCATACCAGGGCAGGGACTGGGGGTGGTCCCTAAACTGGTGTAGAATGGATTATGCAAGGCAGACACCATCTGTGCCCTTCAAAGCATTTCCAGATGCTCTGGAAGGCTGTGCTTGTAACACCTATTTCCAAAGGGAGAGGGTGTAACACACCTCTCCCAAAGGAAATGCTTTGTTCTGCCTTCCTGGGCTTGAGCTGCCAAAGCAACAGGAGGGCAGAAACCTGTCTGTGCGGTGACAGCAGCTGGGGCTGCCTGGAAAACCTCGAAAGGCTAGTATGAGAGTCCTGGGGGTCCACTGTAGAGCCCCTGGGTGCATGGGATTGTCAAACCAATACTATAATCAGTATTGGGGTACAATTCCCAGGTGTGAGACACCTTCCATATTTAGAGCTACCATTGTGAAGTTGGACATAGGTAGTGACCTATGTCCAGTGCACGTGTAAAATGCCGTCCCCGCACTCACGCAGTCTGGAAAAATTATCCTGGATGACGTGGCGGCACCTCTGCTAGTGCAGGGATGCCCTCACACAGGTGCTTTGCACCCAGCCTTCAGTTTTGGAAGGCCTGACTTATAAGTGACCTGGTGCAGTGTAAATGGCTGTGAAATGGCACATGCACCATTTCACACAGGCTGCAATGGCAGTCCTGTAAAAGCCTTTGCCTGGGCTCCCTGTGGGTGGCAAAAGTACTGCTGCAGCCCATAGGGATCCCCTGGAACCCCAATGTCCTGGGTACCTAAGTACCAGATACTAGGGACTTATAAGGGGGCACCAGTATGCCAATTTGGAATGAAATACTAGGTTACCAGTATGTTGTGACAAATTTGAGAGGAGAGACAGCAGAAGCACTGGGGTCCTGGTTTGCAGGATCCCAGTGACAGTCAAACACACTGACATCAGGCAGAAATTGGGGGTAACATGCCAAAAAGAGGGTACTTTCCTACAGCCTTCAAATGGTGTTACAATTGGGGTGTTTATTGAATGTCTGTGTTGCCCTTTACATGAGAAGGATGAATGTTCAATGACAGTATGATAAAGTTAAGAGATGAAAAGGTTGATGGATTAAATATTGAAATGTTTCTATAAAATATTTTCACTTGTTTGCGGGGGAGCCTTTCTCCAACAGAATTCGCTGGGATGGAGAAGTTCTCTGATTAGGCACTTATGCTGGATGGACCACTGGGGACACAGTGGAAACTCTCAGTGGGTTGAAGAGTGAGGAATCTCAAACCACCCACTACTGAGTGAGAAGTGTGCACATGTCTTTGCCATGTATTGGCTCTCGTGCTTGATGACTGCTGCTCCTGGATACAGTGCCTGATCCTCATAAAGAAGGCCAAGCTTGGTCTCTGGCATGGCCAATCGGTCACCTTTGGATTCCAGTTTGACACTTTATCCAAATGTGTTGAAGTCAGTTTGATCACAGCTTGCTAATGCTGTTTGCATTAGCTCTCTTTCATAACAAATCCTTATGCTGTACTTTGGAGGATGAGCCCATAACACCTAATGAGAATGGTGCAAGTTTTCAAGTTACTGTGGTGAGCCTGAAACTCGTAGATAGATACAGAATAAACTGTGTCTAATTCCCTCAACACAGCTGCGAAACAGCCTCTCTTCCATTGGCATCTGCCTCAGAATGTGGGCCAGGCTCCAAATACTGGTTTATTCTATGGCCTTCTCTCCTAGTTGTGAGACACAACATTGTCTCCCTCACGACTAAAGGAGTCAATGGACAATTCCTTCAAGCAGGCCTCTCATGAAACTATTTTTGTGCCAATGTATGGTTCACCAGCCAGTGTGTGTGCGGCCATCTCACTTCACTGACCATTTATTTGAGCCAACCAGGTGTCAATGCCTGTCTAGGATTATTGTAATGTGCTGCACTAGGACACCTTTCTACTGCCCACTCAGAATTGTTCTTGCTGACCTTCCTTCATGGATAGTGGACAGATGCATGAGTGGACTGCTGTGTTTAATGTTAGTGGCTCATGGATGGGTGCTTTGCTGCTTGGTGGTTGGTGCTTTCTGTCAGCTCCAGCATTTGCAGTTCACCAACACCTGGCAGCAATTACCCTACAAACTCAACGTGTGGTTATGCAACAGCTATAGGACACAGATTATGAGTAATCTCTTGGGTATGATCTGGACACTTTGAGGCACATTTAAGAAAAGTGGCCCTGCATCCAGTGCAGCGCCACTTTCCTTGCGCCCCTTAGAGCCCCACTACTACCACTGTGTGTGCACTGTATTCAAAATACGGTGCACCCTGGTGCAGGGTACGGGGCAATAGTGTCAGACTTTGACACTATTGATGTACTGTTTAGGATTAGCGCCAAAATTTTGGTGCTAACCCTGATCAGTACATAGGGCCCCATTATAAATAATAGCGTGGCCCCTTTTAACATCTGCTCTGAGCCGGCGTTAAAAATGCCAAAAAAATGACACAAAGAAGTCTTTAAGATTTCTTTGCGACATTTTGTTAGCCCCCTGGTGGTGAAATGCCCCCCTTGCATACAATATGCCTGGCACAGGGATAATGTGGCGCAAGGGATTACAAGGTGGGGCAATGCATGTCCTGCTCCACTTTGTAAATCTGGTGCAGTTTTTCTTTCATAATATTGCCACATTAGCTTAAAAACAATTACGCTAATGTGGCAATATCATGGTGCAAGGGGCTCCTAAATCTGTCTCTTTGTATTGGAGACAAGACGTGGCTGAAATGGCAAATTGGTAAAAATGAAGAAAAGTATGAATCCACTTGAAAGGGTAACATATATAATTAAATAGTAACAAAGAAAATCAGTCTGACTCCTGCTTTAACAGTGCACACAAACACCCAATTCTTGTCCCTTAAGAGTTGTAGAGCGCAGGTAACATAGTAGGGACCGGGAGCTGCTGAACAGGCAATCGTTTCGTCTGTTTCCCTCCCTGCATCTCTGCAGACAGGGAATCAGAGAAAACCTCTGCTCTCAGCAAGCAAGAGCTGTTTGGCAGCTCTCACTTGCTGGAAGCAGAGTTGTTTGCTCTGATTTGCCAGGAGCTGTCAAAGCTCTCACCATGTCAGAGCAAATATCTATGTCCTGGGGTGGGAACACTGGGACATAGCGTGAGCTGGTTCTGGGGGGTTGTCGCTGTGACCACACACCCAGGGCTGGCTCCAGCTATGTCCCAGGATGCCCACCCCCACGATATAGCTGTTTGCTCCAACTTGGCGGGAGCTTTAACAGCCCTGGGGGTGACAATGTTGTGAATTTGTGGCAACATTGGTTATACAAAAAGAGCTTTCCTTTCCTTCGAGCGTCTCTCTGGGACTCCAGCATCAGAGTTAAGGGGTCAGGGTGTACCTACCCTGCCCCCTTTTCTTATTTTTTATCTTTTTTTCAGGGACTCTGATTAAGCAGAGTCCCAAGATGGATACCAACACTTTTTTGGTGAATTATACAAATTTGAATTTTCTTTAATCTCAAAAACTACTTAATGGATTTACACCAAATAACAAAAAGAGCTACCTTTCTCCTAAATTTGGTGTATTCCCATCAAGTGGTCAAAAAAAGAGTGTTTCTCATATTAATTCCCATAGACTTTTTAGTCACGCCTGCAGCCCAAACCGGTGAATGGAATTACACCGAATGTGGCAGAAGAGTAGCTTTTGGTACTTAGGTGAGCCTTTGACCTATTTGGTGTAAATCAGAGGCATGGGTTATAGTTACTTAAGATAACTCTAAAACAGGTGAATTTCTATGGTTTTGCACGTTTGTGTGTGTGTGTATAATATCTAGTGGCAATCACCACTAGGTAGTTATAGTTGGGACCATGTTTCTATAGAATAGAAAAAGCATTTTTTGACTTGCCTATATCTTTGGCACTGTTTGACGAATCTTCACTAAGTTTTCCCACAAAAGTGTGCCGGTAATTCTTGTTGTGCACAGAGAGTTTTGTGTTGATCAGTCAAGTGGGAGCTGAGGAAAAAAAAATGGGGGAGGGGTGAAAAAAGTTGCGTTTCCCATGTAAATTCCCATCGGACCTTTAGACATGACTACAACCTGAATCACTGAATGGAATTACACCAAATTTACCAGAAAGCTGTTTTTTGTTACGCAGATTATGCTTTAGCTTATTTGGTGTAAATCTGTTCTGTAGTTTTGAAGGTATTGAAGGGCAAACAAATTTGTATATCTAGAGATGCCGCTCCTTCGTGAGAAGAGCTTGTGCACGGCAAATGCACAGCTCTTAGGGCCTAGTTTCTACAGAAACAGTGTTTTTTTTACCTGTCTATCTTTAACACAGGTTGATGAATCTTCACAAAATGTTCTAAAACAATTTGATGCTCACATCAGCTGCCGTCTGGAAAGTTCCAGGGTGATCTGTCAAGCAGGGACTGAGAAAAAGGGGAACCCCAAACTGTGTTTTCCCTATGTTAATCCCAGTAGGGTTTTTTAACAGGTCTACAGCCCGAACCACTTGACGGAAATATACCAAATTTCAAAAAGTAGCTCTTCATCCACAAAGTGTCCTTTTTGTTATTTGGTGTAAATCTGTACAGTAGTTTTTGAGATATTAAAGAAAATACAAATTTGTATATTCAACAAGGAAGTGTTGGCAAACATCTTGGGACTCAGCTTCAGCCATGTTCCTGAAAAAAGTGCAAAAATAAAAGAAAGTGGGCCAGGGTAGGGACACCCTGACCCCTTAGCTCTGGTGCTGAGGTCACAGAGGGACCCTCCAGAGATAAAAAGCATTTTTTTAAATAGTTTTGCTGCAGATTTAAAAAAATAAAAATAAAAAATACACAAGTGCAGGGGTGTGAGTTAGTTACCTTAGATAACTGTAACAAGTTAATTTTTATAGTTTGGTACATTTAAAATGTGGGCCTAATTTTAAAGTTCCTGTAACCTTTGGTTTTTCAAGTGAATATATATATATATATATTTTTTAACGAGGGGGGATGTAATGTCCTGTGAGTTACCGATGACACAACCCTTTTAGTTCCTGATCGACTCCATAGAACTGTAATGTAAGTGTTTGGATGTGGTGATTAGTTATCATCTTTCAAATGCTGAGTTTGCGGTTTCACACAGGAATAGAGGCGTGTAAGACCAATCTGGGTGTGGGGTATTCATTTACGAGTACCCAAGCTGTGGAGGATGCTACAAACAGCAAAACGGGTAAGAGTCTTTCAACCATGGTGAACCATGACAGGAAAGCAGAGTTTGATTAGCAATGGCTCTCCTTGCTCGTATTATTTTTAATCTGGGGTTGACTTCTGTCCTCATTATGGACGGAGTGTTATAGGCACCACAATGAGAGTCCCGCATAGTCTCTGAACGGTGTCTTCTTGAAGTGGCATCCTCTCAAATCCAAGAAAACTAATCCTGTGAATAGTTACTGATAAAGGTCAGCATACAAATCTCTAAGGACTAGATGTAGGAAGCTAAAAAATTGCGAGTCGTTGCGACTCGCAATTTCTGACTCGCAAAATGGTATCCAACAAGAAAAAGCAACTTCATTTTTGCGCCTCGCAAATGAAGTCGCACCGCAGATTGCGAGTCCGCAAAAAGCGACCTCGCTAAAAACGGACTCCCAAATTGCGACTGTGCTGCAAATTCCATGCAGGTGTAGCAAAACAGTCTGGAAAACACTTCCTGGCTCTTGCTGATGACATCACAGCCAGGAAGTTATCAAATACACCTGGGAGGAGGGAGGACCACACCCTTTTCTAACTGCTGAGCAACCACCTGGAGGAACAGCAGCAAGAATGGAAGACTCAGGCAGTGCAGGCAGGAAGAGAAAACTGAAGTTCTCTGAAAAGGAACTTGAGGTGCTGACAGAGGAATGCTGCCAGCACCATGACCAGCTGTTTGGAAGGGCTGCCCTGAGTGTTCCAGACACGGAAAAGAGGAGGATCTGGCAAGACATCCAGGAGAGGGTCAACGCCATATGGGTGAGCCACAGGAGTATAGAAGAAATAAAAAAGCGGTGGTATGACCTGTGCTCCAGTACAAAGGAGAGGGTGGCAGAGCGCCTCAGGGAGATGAGGGGCACAGGAGGAGGCCCATCCACCGTCCCACCACCCACACCCATGGAGGAACTGGTGGAACAGACCCTTGAGCCTGAGGCAGTGGCAGGAATGGGAGTACTGGACACATCAGCGCCAGGGACATCAAAACGTGAGTAACATGAAACATGCATGTACACCCATAACTGCCATACCCCCACCCAGTACACAGCAGCATGCACAACCAAACTAGCTCCATTCCAGACTTGCAACCACCAGATTGGTGCATTATGGGCAATGTAGTACAGTAGTCAGCTTATAGGCAACAGTTTATTAGAAGGCATACAACAGATGTTAGATACTAACAGTGTGTTCCCTATGTCCCACAAGTCTCCCACAAGACACCCCCACCAGCCAGACCGTCCAGGGTGCAGAAAGCAGCCAACAGGCAGCACAGGAGTCTGAAGCAGCCACTACAGGGCCCAGCACCACACCACCACAGTTCCCTCCAGCTGAACCAATGGACATGGAGGAAATAGACACAGCACCTAGTCCCAGCCACAGTGTCAGACAGCAGGACCCTGAAGCACCACCACGTCGCAGGCTCCATGTCCAAGCAGTGTCCCAGGAGGATGGAGGTGACTCATCCATGTCCGCAGCTGAGGAAGCCCTCATATCTGGTCAGCGCCTGCAAACAAGGGAGATGAGAATCATTTCTGGGGTAATGTAACGGATGGAGCATAATTTCACCACTGGGCTGGTACAAATGAACACACAGTTCACACGTTTGAACGATAATGTCGGTGACCTTGCTCTCTCCATACGGCAACTGGTAACAGAACTAGTGTCAGAGAGACAGAGTGCAAGGCGCCACGAGCAGCAACTGGTACACAGATTGGACCGCATGGCTGCATCCATCGTCCGTCTTGCAGTCAACACCACAGGGCTGTCATGCCGTACTGTGAGTTTGCAGGTGGATTTGGGCCACTTTGCAGGGGATGTGGCTCAGGACTGGGTCACATTAGCCACGCTGTGGACATGCTGGAGGCTAGACAGGTGGCTAGGGGCACGGCAGAGACACCTCAGGATAGTGAGGAGGGGTCCACTGTCAGCAGCGCATCTGCCACAGACACGCGTATCTTGAGGAGTGGCAGTGCACTTCAGGGGTCTGCTGACACACCGAGCACTAGCCGTGCTGGGCGTCCCAGGCGGAGGTGTTAGGCCCATGCACTGCAGGACACATGAGGCACATGAAGTGAATGTGTCCTCATTGCAGGTGGACATTTACAGCCCCTTCACAAAAGTTCAGTTCTTCACTTATGAGGTTCACGTGATAAAACTTCTTGTTTGTTCCACTTCACAACTGGGCTCTTTGTGTGTGACATTAGTGTGTGTGGTGACAGTTACCATGTACCTTCCAAAGTATTGGTTTGCAATGTGGTCCCGTCTCTGTCTGCCTTGATTTGCAATGCTTCTATCCCCAGGGTGGCGATGTGGTAGCTCTTGCTCTTCATCCTCCGAATCTGGGTCTTCAGGGGTGAGATGTAGCCCACGTCTGGTGGCAATGTTGTGCAGTATAGCGCATGCGCCAACTATCTTGAATGCTGTTATTGGGGCATACTGGAGCGCACCTCCACTTCTGTGGAGGCATCGGAATCTTGCCTTTAACAGTCCAAAGGTCCTCTCTATGACATTTCTGGTCCTCCTATGTGCACTGTTATATCGCCTCTCATTCTCATTGCTGGGCGTTAGGTACGGGGTAAGTATCCATGGTCGTAGCGCATATGCACTGTCACCTATTTGGCAAAAATTAACAATGGTAGCAGGGCATGGATGGTTTCTACAGTGACCTGTGTGTATGTCTTCAGAGTGTCTGCAGCAATACCTAATAGATATCCGTCTCCAAACTCCCCACGTTCTAGGCGTTGGTGTATCCCACTGTGCCTGAAAATGTACGAGTCATGTGTACTCCCTGGAAATTTGGCTACCATGTCAGTGATGACATAATGGGCGTCACATATCACCTGGATGTTCAGTGAGTGGGTACACTTCCGGTTGCGGAACAGATATTCCAGATTTGCAGGAGGGCATATTTGCATATGTGTCCCGTCTACACACCCTATCACATGAGGGAAGTTGGCAATTCTGTAGAATTCCAACTTGGTGCTGTTCATTTCTGCCTCATTCCTGGGTAGGTATATGTATCTGGACATGTGTGTGAGTATGGCATCTAAGAAACATCTGAAGAACCGTGAGAGTGCACTTTGGGAAACCCCACCTGCCACAGCAATGCCCCCCCTGATAGCTACCCGAGGCCAAGAGGTGCAGTGAGCATAGCACTTGCACATGTGTGGGGATGGCGCTGCTGCGCACAGTCTGGCATTGAAGCTGCGGATTGAGTAGATCTATTAATTCTAATTTTGCTGCACTGCTGAGTCTGTATTTATCATATATCTCCTCCTCAGTTTGTTGGAAAAGTGTCTGCCTGGTTCTGTATATCCTCTCCTGTCTCTGACTCCTCCTCCTCCTCTGCTGTGCGGCGTGGACTCTCCTCCTCCTTGCTATCACATATATCTCAGCCATCTTGCATAACCCAGATGCCTTCTGGGTCTCCTTTTATACTTTGGTTATGGTTACCACCTGCTCTGAGTTAGTGGTAATTTGGGTGTGCAAAATGGGCTTTTTGCGAATAGTCGCAAATTGCGAGTGGCTTTTTCATATGGTTTGTGACTCGGAAATTGCGTCTCCCTATTTGCGAGTCGCACAATGGGGTCGCAGAATTCGCGAGTCAGTAATGGCTTGCGTCGCAATTTACGATTCGGAAATGGGGTTCTTGCATCCCATTTCCGATTTTGCGGGTTCGCAAATTGCTATTCGGGCCATTTGCGACTTGCTAATTTTTGCTACATCTGGCCCTAAATCTTTAAACATTGCTGCACAAAGAAGGAAGTTACACGTTTTCACTTAAACCTGTTTGCATGATAGATGCTGTCATGCTGTTTCCTTTCATATATGCCTATAATGTCATGCGCTCACCCACACGTGCATTGGGATCACTGAGGGTGAGTCTTTTATAATGCCACAATGCCGTTACTGCTAGCATCATCCTCATTTCCAGAAGACTATGAAACTTGTTTCATTGGCAAACATAGATACAAATGGGAAACTAACATAGGAGAACTGATCTGTTCCAATGAGAAAACATCTGGACCACATCCTTTCAACTCCAGTAAATGAAAGATTACCCCTTTGTGGATTCTTGAATTAGGAGTGCCCTGCACCTTATTTACCTATTTTATAACGTATATACCTTATATATTTCATCTGTTGACAACTGACCTGGTATTATTGTTTTTCATGTTTGTGGCTATACAGCTTTCAATAATAAAACATGGAACACTGGGCACTCTTAGGGCCAGATGTAGCAAAGGTTTTTCCCCATTCTGGGTCTATGGGAAAAAGTGTTCGTACATATGCCCCTTAGTTCCTTAAGAAATTTCAAATGTGGAGCCAAAGGATTTAACCTTATAGGATGCCATAATGTCCCTCATCCCTAAGATAAACCTTTCAAGGGCCTTTCAGATTGACATGTCACGTAGGTCACTTATGTATATCTGCAGAAGGTTTTTAACAATGTTTGACCTGACAAAAAATAATTTCCACTTTCTTAAGGTTGGAATAGCAATGACAGAATGTTAATTTGGCTAATGTAATGGGAATAATGCGTAGATTACACCACCAGGGGCAAAAGAATAACATACCACCAGTAAAGGAAGTTAAATCAGTTTATGCATTTTTGCAGTTGTGCAGTCCACAACATACTTGTCCATTGAGTGTGTGGTACTCACGTAGCAGTTTAAGTATTGCTCTAATTCTTGGTTTCCATGTTCTGTACAATAGTCTGTGGATGGCAACTATAAGAAAGGTGAGTTGCAAAGAGAATATACACATAGCAAACTTTTACAGACCCCAGAGTTAAATTGCGTTCCGCTTTCAGGGATAAATAGCTTCAGATATATCTTGGAAATCTATGCTATGTTTTGGAGTGATAAATGTGGAGGGTATACCTTTATTTTGAATGACAAGTCCAGTCTTCTTTAATGAATCAAGTATAGTCAATACTGTTATCCGTCGGTATTTTCTCATTAAACTATAAAGTGATGCCATGCCAAAAATAAGGCAGTGTAGGAAGTGTTTGCTACAGACACTTTGAGGCTACCTCTTTTGTCTTATTTTTTGGGAATCTAATACAACCAGCTATTTATATTTTGATCTATTTTTGTAAATCCAGCAACCAATAGCATCTCAAGTATGGGAGTGATCTTAGTTGGACCCATGTGTCGAGCAAGGGATACATTTTGGCACTATTTCAAGGCCTAGGGCATAGACTCCCTTCAGTAAATGGATATCACTTTCATACTTTGCAAGCCTTTCATATGACGCTGGGATTGTCACCTTATTAACTCACCAGCTCAAAGTCACGTCCTTCTCTTTGACTTTTTGTAGGAATGTGGGAGAGTTAGTGATAACTGGTTGTATGTCGGAACAACAAGTGCTTCAACCACCCATGCCTGAACAACGAGGTTGGAACAACGACCTCGTTGTTATCACTAATGCCTTTACCACAAATGCCTTTTTTGTTTTTTTATATTTTGAGTTTTCAATACAGATCCAAGTAGTATTATTTGCGTTTACATCTGCAGGATTTAGTTGATCTGGTATAAAATTTACATTCAGACAGAAAAACAAAACATAACTTAGGTCTTATTTAATTGTCCAAATATTTGTCTGCTGTATCTGGTTGGTGTATTTAGCAGTGTGGTATTGGTTGCCTCGCATTTAGCTGCTTGGTTGCACTATTCTCTGCTAGTTCATGCTATGTTAGTGGTGGTGGGGGGTGCCAGTCTAATGTCTGTTGTGGCTTGTGCTGTAGTGGATTTGTTGTTCATATTCTAACTATTTACTTATTTATTGACTCATCACTTGTTAATCATTGTGGATAGCTGCGACTTGGGGGTAAGGTAGCGAGTGGTCCCACAGCCCGCCTGATATGTCCCTCCAAATTTACTTGTTGTGGTGAAAGCAGACAAGTTCCTGCTTACTCATCTCTAAGGCTGTGACATTATTAGGTTCATGGTGGTCTCTCATCATTCTTAGCCTCTAGTTTGACTAAAGTTTCCCAAGCTACCCATCCTGTGTGTTGTTGGCCCTCCCCCGCTGGTTTACGTAGTACCTGATATTCTGTGCAGGCCCAGCGCAATGTCGGGGAGTACCAGGCTTTCAAATCTGGGGCTTTGGACGCTTTCCAATTCATGGCTATCAGTCATTTGTACATGAAGTACGCTAGGTCTGCAAACTTGTGTAGATGCCTATGTTTCTTTTCTCTCGGTCTCAGTCCTAACAGGCAGGATCTGGGGTCGCCCGCGAAAACAAGACCCGTCATTTCTGAGACCTCTGCCACCACCCCACTCCATTCTCTGTGGACCTGGGCGCCATCCCAGACCATGTGGTAGAAATGTGCCAACGGGGCTTTGCATCTAGGACCAACTGGGTCCAGACCAGGGAACATGTGTTTAATCCTAGCTGGTGATAGGTACGTTTGGTGGGCATAATTAAATTGTGTGAAGTGAAATCTGGGATTCCTCGATACCCCCCGAGTATGGTATAAAACTTTTGGCCACTTCTCTTGTGGTATCGGGTCGGTCAGGACTGTGTTCCATCTATCCCTTATATTCTTCAGATTAGGTTCAGGGAATTTATTCAGAGTTTTATATAAGTTCGACACTACTTTTGTTTGATTCTCGTATTGCAACATACAGTGCAGCATGGGGGAAACCACTGGTTCTTGGTCTGTGGCCGCCCATGTCTTTTTAACTAAGTGGCAAATTGCATAATAGGCTATGAATTGCCCTGGATTCACTACTGTGAGGGCTTGTATGGATTCGAATGACCTCAGTTTCCCTTCCTCGAAACAATCTCCTATCTGCAATATTCCCGCCTCCGTCCAGGGCGTGAGTGAGTGCATTCTGGCTGCGCTAGCCCAGCCAGGAATCAATCCCAGGGGAATGAGCGGCGAGTAGGGGAGCCCACTGTGTCCTTTTTGTACGTATCTCTTCCAACATGAATGTGCTACTAACATTAACGGGTTATCGGCTGCACCTTTCAGTATTTTGTTTGTTAGCCATGTGACCAGCGGTTCTCCAAGTAGTCGTGCCAACACCCATGTGGATTCCGCCGTTGTGGGTCTGTGTAACCAGTTCAGTATCCACTGTAACTGTGCTGCAGCGTAGTAGAGTTTGAAGTTGGGGGCTCCCATGCCTCCAGCGCTGATTGGGCCCTGTAGCATTTTGAGAGCGGCTCGCGCCCTTCCCCCGCCCCATATAAGCTGCAGTAAGACTGCATTCAAATCCCGGAAGAAGCTCTTGGGGACCCTGAGTGGCCATGCCGCAAAGTATTATAGCAGCCGGGGTAGCAGCAGAATGTTTGCCACCGCCACTCTGATCAGTGGTGACAATGGTAATTTACTCCAGAAGCGCAGCAACCCTTTCATAGAAGCCAATGCTCTTCCCAAGTTTCCATCCCTGAGATCCTCAGTTCTATGGTATATATGGACTCCCAAATATTTGAACGTATCAAAGCACCACTTCAGTTGGCCTGCTGGGACTGTTTCTCTCCTCGCCGGGGACCAAATAGTTAGTGGGAACACACACGATTTTTCCCAATTTACCACCAAGCCCGATATCTTCCCATAATCAGTCAGAAGTGAAGTTACTAATGGAATCACCTCGCTTCCTTTCCGTATGTATATTAGGGCGTTGTCTCCATATAATGATATGACATGGTGTAGCCCACTCCTAATTATTCCTGATCTGACTTCCATTGTACGTATTCGGGTTGCTAGTGGTTCCATCGCTATAGCAAACAACAAAGGAGAGAGGGGACATCCCTGTCTGGTGTCTCTAGTGATCAGGAAACTATCATCGGAAATGACCCCTCCTGTTTTCACCCTAGCTTGTGGATTGGCGTAAAGTGTCTGTACCCATTGTATGTAGTTGGGGCCAATTCCCATACTCCGCATAGTGGCAAACAGATAGTCCCAGCCTAGTGTATCAAAAGCTTTCTCGATATCTAATGAAAGTACCATCTCGTCATGTGCATCCGGGGGAGTATCTCCCATGACACTCAGCAATCTACAGATGTTTAAAAAAGGTATTCCGTTTTGGGATAAATCCGTTTTGGTCTAAATGTATCAAAGTGTGTATGATGGGAGCTAACCTGTTGGCCAATATTTTACCTAAGATTTTACAATCGAGATTTAGGAGTGAGAGTGGTCTATAGGATTGACGTCTGTGGGATCTCGTCCTTGTTTAGGGAGGACCACTATCATTGCCTCTCTCTGTGTTGGAGGCAATGTCTTACAATTCCAAGCCTTCTCGAACACTTTCAGCAAGTGAGGTTTTAAGTGTTTCACATATGTGGAGTAGTATTCTATTGGGAGGCCATCTATACCTGGTGCCTTGTTCCTTGGCATCTGTACTAGGGCTAAGTCCAGTTCCTCCATTCCCAGAGGGGCCTCCAGCGCTTCCCTATCCGCCTGCGATAATTGCACCAAGGTTGACCCTGGAAGAAAGGATTCAAGTTGTTCGGCCGTGCACACTGTGCGTTTGGTATAAAGGTTAGTGTAGTATTCCCTGAACGCCCCGTTAATTTCTTCTTGCGTGGTGGCCATTTTGCCTCCATCTAATTTTATGGTCCCTATTGGGGACTGCTGATGATTTTCGCGAAGAAGCCAAGCCAGCAGCCTGCCTGATCTGTCTCCCTCCGTTTGTAAACGCATTAGATAATATGTATGGTCGTGTCGGCGGAGGCGAGAGTCTGCTTTAATATATTTTGTGCGGGCCTCTTTTAGCGCTGTTTAGGGTATCTCGTTTCGTGCCACTGCAATTTCCATTCCTCTCAGTTCCTTTTCCAGACTGCTTATCTCCACATGGAGAGTGCGTCTCACTCCCCAGGTGGACGAGATACAATGTCCTCTAACTACCGCCTTGTGTGCCTCCCACTCTACTGCTCTTGTGTCTGTGGAGTTTTTGTTGATTTCCCAATACTGTTTCAGTGTTGTGTATAATCCTTCTGCAAATGGCTGGTCCAGGAGAGCTTCCACATGCAATCGCCAGGCAGGGATTGCTGAGCGTCTCTTGCCCCAATTCAGTGTTAATCTAAGCGGCGAGTGGTCCGACAGTGTCTCGGCCAGGTATTCTGTGCTGTTAGTCAGTGCACATATGTCCGGGGTCCCTCATATTATATCTATTCTGGTACGCACTTTGTGGGGTATTGAGTTGAATGAATATTCCACTGTTGTGGATGTTTCATGCGCCATAGGTCATACAGTCTCATATCACCCGCCCATGTCTGCAGAGGGCACCTGGCATTTCTATTTATTGATCCCTTCGGGGGTGTTTGACCTGTCCAGCACTACGTTCGGTGTGCTGTTAAAGTCACCACCCCAGATGGCCGGGACAGCGGGGTTTACCAATAATGCTGGAGTTAGTGTGCCCAGGAATTCCGCTAACGCACTGTTGGGGGCGTACACCCCAATTAACGATAATTGCTTCCTGTCTAATTGCCCCTCTACTGCCACATATCTGCCCCCATAGTCTATCTTGTGCGAGGTTTGGGCAAATGGGACGCCACCCGCTATCCATATCAGTACTCCTCTAGCACATGCTGAGTATGTTGTGCCTATGATCTGTCCGCCCCATTTCCCACGGCTCTCCTGTAAGTCAGGTTCCAGTAGGTGTGTTTCTTGTGAAATGGCGATATGTACCCCCTGGCGTCTGAGGCGTGCATGTACACAAGCTCTATTGCTTGGTGCCCCCAGTCCTCTCACATTCCACGTGACTATTTCATATTTGTGTGTGATGAGATTTGCGTTTTGGGCCATGTAGCATTGTATGATAAACCTGTATGTGGCACTCCCCAGGTTGCAGTACCCGCCCGGGCCCCCACCAGATATGCAATTAAGACTAGCAGCCGCAGCAGTGTTTTCTGTATACTAAGTTGACCTAATGTAATTAACTTAACTATCACCCCCCCTCCACCCGCCCCAACTAATTCCCTCACACATCTATGAACTTGTGCTAAACTATACAGCACACTACTACTTAAGAAAACCTGTATCATGTGAATACCTGGAGAGGGGCCGTTTTGGCAACCGGATGTTGCTCTTATACGGGGCTCACATCCTTCCACAGACACAGTCTGCACATACGTTTGGGCGCTCCCGGAGAGTTAGTCCCTCCCGGACCGCATATGTAATGATATTAATCAATGTTCACAATGAAGAGGAGGAAATTGTTCAAAAGATACACATAGGTGGCAACTGCGTCCTCCACCTTGTTTCCCCACACAGTTATCCTTCGCCTCCCCTCGGCTAGCCACTCTGTTCAGGTATGGGAGAGGTCTAGAAGCCTGCATTTCAAACTGCGTCCATGGACCTAGGGGTGAGCTTCAGGCCCTTGAACACCTCTGTTCTCGTAGAGTCTGAGCTAGCCGAGTCGGAGTCCGAACTGGCCGCAGGGACCGGTCGGAGAGCCTCAAAGGAATTCTGCGTGTGCAGAGGAGTTTCTTTCAATACTATTGCCCTTTCTTCTGCTGCCTGTTTTACCATGGGTAGACCCTTGGATCGTTTCTTGGTGCGCTTCCGCGATGGAGAGGTGAGCCATCCCTCCTCCTCATTCGTTCCCTCCTGGGATTGTGCGAAGCCCTTGGCATGCATCCAGGTGTCTTCAGGAGAGGTGAATATGTGGGTACGGTCATTTGATATCACTCTCAGTTTAGCAGGGAAGAGTAGAGCATATTTGATATTGTGCTTGTGAAGGCGTTGTTTAATTTTAGCGTAAGAGTTACGTTGTTTCTGTACCTCTTGGGTGAAGTCTGGGTAGGCATTGACAACTGAGTCTTCGTAATGGAATGGGCCTTTGCTGCGGAACTGCTGTAGTATTAAATCGCGGTCTCTATAGTTTAAGAATCTTGCTATTAGCGGTCTGGGTGGTTGGCCCGGGGCCGGTGGCCTCCCCGGAACTCTATGCGCCCTTTCCACAGTGAAGAGCTTCGATGGGGTCCCATTTAGCACTTCTTTGAGCCATTGCTCTAAAAATAATTCCGTGCTCTGCTCGGATAGTTTCTCAGGGAACCCTAGAAAACGTACATTGTTGCGCCGGGATCTGCCTTCTGCTTCTTCAGCACGTCGCCATAAAGTCTTCACCTCTGCCTCCAGTCGTTGAATTTGTTTTTGATTGTCCGAGACCGTAGGATTCACCACGTTTAACACATCTTCCGTTGCCTTCACTCTCTCTGCCAGGTTGCGATGATCCACTCTGAGTAAATTTAAATCTTGTGATACTGCGTCTATTCTAAGTTCCAGAGAGGATTTAGTGTCCATGATCGCCTGTAGTACTTTTTCCAATTGTGTAGATTGGGCTTGGAGTGTGCTTTCCAGCGATTGTAAGGTTGATATAAGCTGTTGATCGCACGGTGCCGATCCAGGTGTTTTTTCGATCTTGACTTTTCGTGGATTTTGATTTCCCAGCCATATTGCATCTGTTGGGCCACTTTCGTGGTGTAGAGCAGCGTAGCTATGTGCTGCCTGGGCGTCGGATTACACTATAGGTGCGTATCCGCCTCTCAGTAAGCGGTTCCTCATCGCAGTGCAGCCGAGACCTCCCGCATCTCCCCTGGGCGGGCCGGTCAGCAACGACCCAAGTCACAGGCCAATGATTTAGCACTGCCGCTGGGAATTAAGTGTCCTGGGTCTGGAACGCGCCCCCTCCACCGAACTTCCAGCCGCCGCCGGTAAGGCAGCTTCCTTGGTGGCCTGCGTCACTCCAGGCGGCCCGCCTCAAGCATTATTCCTGTGTAAGATTTGACCGCTGCTGGAGACGGGGGAGGAGGGGGCCAAAAAGCAAAGATGGGAGAGAGAAAATGACGAAGAGGGGGGCGGGAGGACTCCGGTCTCTCATGCCCACCTGGCCCCTTCGTTGGCCCTATAAGTCTGTTGACCCCATTGAACAGGGGGGAAAGGAGGTCAGTTCAGTTGGCAGTGTGAGGGGAACATTCCCTCAGATCCCTGGGCATCACCGCCGGTCCCGGGCGTATATTCACAGATTCCCCGCGGCTCACCTTCACCCGCGCCTCAGCTGCTGTGCTCTGCTTTTGTGTGCAGTTATTTCACCAAACGATGAGACCATAGTGAGGAGCAGCGCTCGGCCCCCAGCGCCTCCGCGCCTCTTCCCTTTCAAAGGCGTCACGCCCGCCGGCGGGAGCCGATGGAGACGCAGCAGCCGCCGCTGCCCAGTAAAACAAGAGGGGGGGAGGGGAGAAGCCGGGTCCGATTCAGGCCCCCCCCACCCCCCATTGATGGCCCCCCCTCGAGTCGCTCACCTCACGTCGTTGCTGCACGGCTGGGCGAGCAGGCAGTCCACCGCCCCCCAGGAACACGCAGCCGCGGGCTCCCTCGTGTCCCTCGTCCAGCTCGGAACGCCGCAGCTCCTCACACGATGCCGCTCGACTCCCCGGCAGGAGGGCAGCCTCCTGGGCTGGTTTACTGCGCTTGCAGGCTCCGAGCCCCTCACCAGGAGCGCCCTACAGGATAATTTCTGTGGGCCCGGATCGGAGCTCACTTTTAGGCATCCGACTCGGCCGCCATTTTGCCTCCTCCCTCCTTCCACGAATGCCTTAACAACGCTTTTTCGTTGTAAAGGCGTTCCTGGTAAAGGCATTAGTGATCCGCAAGCATGGTTCCAGCATGCATCCCCCATGGCCCCCCCACCCCTAAAAATTACCTCGACCCCCCCCCACCCCCACAACCACCTCCCCCAAAATTACCCCAACCCCCTCCCCTAAAACCTAAAGCACCTCAACCCCCCACCCCACCCCTAAAACCTAAACCCTCACCCCCCTCCATCGCACCTAAACCTTAATCACCCCGAGCCTCCACCCCTAAAACCTAAACCCTGACCCCCCTGCCCCTAAACCTTACTCACCCCGAGCCCCCCCACGACTCCCCCCAAAAAACAGCCTCAGTCCCAGCCCAACTTACCTCCTCCTTGATTGCGTCGTCTCCCTTCTTCTGTGCCTTAACCATGCATGTATGTGGTTAACACATGCGTGGTTAAGGCCCCAGAACAAGGAAGTCGTGGAAAACGAAACATTTTCGCTTTTGTTTTCCACAACTTCCTTGTTCAGGACTCGTTGTTCGGGATGTTTCCAGTGATAACTATGATTTGTTCAGGGGTTATAATGGGAAGAGTAAATAGCTGTGATGATTGTTGTGCAGTGAAATCTGGGATTCAAGGCAGTGCTTCAGATTTTCCATCCTGTTTGCCTGTTTGCCAGTAGGCAGAATGTGCCACATCGAAATCAGAATCTGAGCAGAACAGAGATCAAAATAACTTTTGGGATATTAATATGCGCACGCTCTTTACTTATTGCAGATTTTTGTGTTCTGTATAAAATGTCATAGTATGTCTGGTATCCAACAATTAATGCCTCCATGTCCTAAAAACGCATTTTATGAAGAGAAGTTCATTATCTGTGACAGTGACGGTCCATCTCCTGCAGTAAAATCTGAAGGGTCTTCTTCCCCTTAATACGGTTAAATATGGTCTGGATATTTTAATATTGGTGGATTAGTCAACATAGCTTTCATCCATTAAAGGGGTACTTCAGCCTTCTTGTTCCACTGAAAGAAAACCACTATTTCCAATAATCGAGAGACGAGTGTCACTATTTTGGCGCATTCTTATATAAAGCACTTAGAAAAATGGTTGAATCCTAGAAGACCTTGCTGGGGTTTTTCCCAAAGAAGGTCGGGGCTATGGACCTCTGCATGTACCTCCTGTGTATCAATCTCAACTCCTTTTACTATAATGATGAATCCCAATAATTCCCTAGACAAAATATAACTCACATTGTTGACAACTAAAGTTCTCTAAACAGATGTATCTAATTCCTTTTTTTCATATAAACCAGGTGTCTTTCGTAGGTGAGTGAATATAACAATATGCCAACTACAAAAATGATAGCAAATTCATCCTGATATTCACATACTGTTTAGCTACTGAGAATCATCCATGGCATTACAAAGCGCAAAACATATTGTAAAATGTAATATTTATAAACCCCAAGGTGCTTTTTTCCACTTTTTCTATTATTGTACTCAGGTGAATTTTTTTGCATTTCGTAAATGTAGTTTGGTAAAAAGTGATGCAGCTTTAATTGGAACCAACAGATGGGATTTTCGGGGCTGTGGATTCCTGTTTTTAGTTAACCAGTCATGCGAATTATATTCAATGCAGTTAAGAAAATCCTTTCTTTGGTTTGATATTTTAAACAAGGGGAAGAAGCAAACGAGTATGGGTTGTGATCTAAACAGTTAGCCAGCTAAGCATCTAAGTATTGTTTAAGGAATGAAGATTCATCTTCTGCTGTTGCGTACTCTCATTATGTTATATAACTGTTGCGGGTTCAAACACCGTTGACAATCATACTCTTTTATATGGTGGTAATACTTTGGTGGTAACATGCTCAAAAATACCGCTATCAATAGAATTCCTTGGTACTGTGTTGATAAATTATAAAAATGCCTCTTGCAGAGCTTGAAAGTAAATTTCAAAGTTATTTTTCCCAATCATTTGAGAGGTAATGGTTGAGTCAGGGAATCCCTAGTATACATTTTTTAATGGAGTGCATCTTTTAAAATCAAATCCCAACTTTTCCTTGTCTCTCACTTGTTCCAGTCAAGTGTGAGGTGACCCGTCAATCTAGTGTAATGGTTGTTCCCTGACTCTAGATAGCACGGAAAGAACCAATAATTTTTTTTAACGAAATATGTATTCACTCCGGAATCAACTAGCAAAGTCAGTTGCATACAGCGTTGGTCCTCATAAATTGTATACACTAATACGGATAAGCTTAGTCTTCTTGGAATCCCCTCCCCACCAACGGCCAGATTTAATAACATTTTGCGCTGTTTGTATCATAAGTGATGCAAACAGCACCAATGTTTTGGGGGGGTATTTACAATATCAGCGCAAAACTTGTTTTGCACTGGAAAGTTGCTTAAAAGTAATGCAAAGCAGCACCAACCACTGCTTTGCGTTACTTAGTGTCAAAGGGGCATTACATGGGTGGTAAATAGTCATTTCCATGCAACCAACCATGCTTTTTGAAGCAAAACCCTAGCTACCGAAAATTTGAGACCCGGTTTTGCATAAAAAATTGATGTCACTTGAAGCAGGCACAAAAAGATGTTTTCATTTCTTCTTTCTTTTCCACTTAGCATGTGCGTTGCACTGTATATCACACATACAAAGTAGGAAGAGTGTTAAAAGTTGTCTAGGCATAGTATTTTGTACTGGAAGGGAGCCCTTAGAGTTCAAAACCTATGCTAGTCTGTCATACACACACGCGCGCCATTGCACTATGACGCACAGGTGTGTGTTTGGTGAACAGCAGCAGGAGAGGGGAGTAGAGTGCTGTATCTCTACAGATATGCACTCTTCTGCTCACGCAGCACATACAGCATTTTCTCACCAGCTTCGCTGCGTTGCATGAGAATTTAGTAAATTTGGCCCCACTAGTGCTAGAACTCACTCCCCAAGCCTAGGTTAAGAGTAGGAGCACAAAACATCTCTTGGTGATGGACTAGGTGTCAGGATCATATATTCCTTCAACCCACTCTAGAATGCTTTTTACACTGGTTATGAGACATTCAGGCCGCTATATCTAGAACGTCATGTACAATAAGCATAATGCCAAGGAGTATGCCCCTGTAAATAGACATTAAGCACGTTACCACGAACATCCTCTTAGCACCTTAGTAAGTAGAACTAATTCACTAAGTTGTATTTGAATTTGAGATAGCGACTTACTGGGAATTGGCAAAGTAAATGTTCTTGGCACACGGCAGCCAGTTGAAAGCCTGTTCATCGGATGAGATGTGGTTGGTGGTGGTCTGTCCAAGAGCCTGTGAGATTTACACACTTGCTTTGAAGTTGATCATTCAGCAATCCTGAAGCACAGCTGCCCACATAAATACAGCAACAGATGTGTATGCTTATTGATGTACAGTAGTGGTGCTAACAAATTCAGTTAAAAAAGATGTGGGTAGGACCGAGGGTGTGGGCATTGGATTTATGGGTTGTAATTTTGAAAAACTTGTGGAAATGTCCTCGTCACATTATTCTCTTAACTTCCACAGTCTAATGGTTAGAGGCTCTTGTAGAAAACAAATGTAGACCTTTCTCCAGATGGAGGCCAGTTCTGGAAACTTTAGCTGCCATGACATCACACTGGTGCCAGGTGGCACTGTGAAGCATTGAAGCTTTGAAGACTTGCATTACGATGTTACACCAGACTTTAAAAACTACCTCTGGGCTGGTGACTGACGTTTCCTTATTTCCATGCCTGTTAAGTTGCAGATCTAGAGACAAGCCTTTTTGAATTTTTTGGATGATTTGGCTAGGTATTTGTTGTTTGTGATGGGTCATGCCTCCTCCAAAGTCATCGGGATTCAGGCCCCGTACAGAATTTAAATGTGAGATATCTGTGATCGACCAACGCCCACAGTATTGTAAAGTGTGAAGACATCTCATAATGTGGTGTTGTCTGATTTCTGGGCCTTGCTGCAATAAAGATTTCAAAAGGAGGTGAAGATCCTCATGGCTTCAAGCAAGTCAGACACCAGATCGCCCGCCAAGTTACATGGTAAGGACTGCACCCATTCACGCCTCATTTCTGAAATGTTCACCTCAGGCGTTTAGAGTGCACAATGAAGATAATGAGGCAGCCAATATGTTGCCTAAGGAGTACTCAGATTTTTCCTAATTTGTGGTGCTGTAAAATGTCAAAACTCCAATAGAGAGATTACAGGGGCAGAGGCAGAGTTTCTACCAACATATGTTCCCCTTTGTTATTGTAAAGAGCTCTGTATTGAGCCTTTATAAAGAAAGCAGTGGAGGCATTTAATATTGCTTTACACACAGAGCAAGCTAACCATATTTTTTGACATACAATTTGGCAGGAAATCTGATGACCGATACAGTGCTTCTTTTTCAGAAAGCACTCGGGGACCACTTGTTTGAGGCATGTTGAAATAACAGTTTGCTCCAGAAGGTATGATATCTACAGCTCAGAAATTGCATCAGATCCTTCATTTATGTCCACTCAACCAGCACAAGAAAGCAGGTTGTGCAGTCTTCTGCTTCCAAGATAAAGCACCTTGATGACCTTGGTTGGACCTTGATACCGGGTATTTTGGCGCTGAAGTCTTTTTTAGTGCTATCTTTAATTTGCAGGCATTCCAATGCCCTGTGGCCACTGAAAATCTGAGAGAAGATTATGAAGGTTTTTCTGAATCTTGTACAAGGGGCAGTGCTTCACCAAAACAGGCAATTCAGATGAGTGTAAAAACTGACAATGTTATGGCGAGTGCTATGGGCTCCAGTGTTGTTTTTAAGAAGGCATGCTTGGGTGTATACGTTTTCTGCTGCTGTCTGGATGCAGCTGGTGAAAATTACTTTTGATGGCCCAGTGCTCTTCGGACAGAAGGATGACTCTTCTTTTGAAAATTTTAAAGGTAGTCATGTTACTGCTCACGTCTTGGGGCTAGCTTCCCCTGCCCATACGTTTCATGTGAACTTCAGGGTGTTTAAGGGCTGTAGCCATCATGTCTTCCATCTGTGGCAAACCCCAGGTCCTTAGCAGAGGCATCTTAAGGATAATGGGGCCGCTGGACTAAACTTTTTTTGAGGGCCCCTGTTCAGAACAGCTTCCAATTTATAATCGTGTTTTAGCTTTTTCATGCCCTCTTTGGCCAAGTCACTGATACTGCACAGGCCAACTGGTCCAAGTTCCAGATGTTTCCATCTAATATTCAGGAAGAGTGATGTGTGTTTTCAATGTTGCAATATAGCAGCAGCTTGCTGATTCGCAAATAATCTCTGCCATTTCTCATATGTAAAGTCATGTTGTGCTCTAAAAGGAGCATTTGTATGGATGTTGCATGGTGTTGAAAATCATAAACACGAGGCTTGTCAAGTAGGCCCACAACTACATGATTAATCAATGACTAATATCATTTACGTAATTTCATAAAATTAATATAATTAGAATTCGTTAATACATTTTCTACTTGTGCACATCAAGAAACATACAATTATGAATTTATGACTGGTTATTACATTCACTGTGGTGTCCACTCAGGTGGGCACATCTTCTGAGACATACATGTTTCTCTATGTTATCCTAATTCATGAAGATTCTTATCATATTAATGCAAATTTATTAGTACTTCATTCAACTCTCGCAGTACCTCCAGCCTCCGTGTCAGAAACTTGTCCCTCAGCACACTCCTGAGCTCTGGCAGCCATAATACTCGCTCCAGACTAAGTTTCTCTCAGCATTCATCGCCTTAATGATTCGGACAATCATCCATCGATCATTCTAAGCCGCTTGGCCTCTTCGTCATTGAATTCATTGAACTTGCAGTTTTTGAGTGTGCTGAGTCTTTCTACTAATTCATCAATTGTTTTGCCAACTCTTTGATGTTCTTGACTGAAAAACTATTGTTCAGAGTTGACATTTGGTCCTGGATTAAACTTGAGATTAACGCATTCTTTTTCTGATGGTATGTGATTTTTTCACCATCACAGCAAGATTTTGGAGATATTTGATAATATTCCTCTTCAGTCTCTTCAATTGCATCTGTGAAAACTTAAAATATCTCTATCCATGCAATCCTTCTACTGGCAATATTTAGCTTTTTGGCTGTGCCAAATAGTGTTGGTGGTTTGAGAAAAGCAGCAGCATTGTAGACCAATAAGGAACTTACTGACATTTGAGATTTCCCTGGCCTCTAAATCAGGATCAGTTATACTTATGCCCTGTCCCTGTGATGGGACAGCATCAGAGTCATCCTTGATGGGCTCCTTTGGCAGAACAGCCTTCTGCCAAGTTCCTCGCCACTGTAAATATAGTCTGCTCCTTTAGCACAGCTTCGGCCACTATCAGCTGGGGTATGATGACTCTGCCTATCAAGCTTGGTAAGTTATTTATTTTATTTTTTCTACACTTAAATTTGTATTGTTTTACACCTGATTGATTCTTGCCTTGAAGTGCTATTCGATATCTGATGCCTTTAACCAAGGCAAACTCCCCCAGGAGAACACTTTCTTCTTTGGGTTACCTATTCCTTATCTTGTACTCAGTTGTAACGTCTTTGACAGCCTGGTACCCGCTAAATAGGTTGGCCACACACAGCTGTAAATCAGATGTTTTTATTCCTCTGCATGCAAATGTGAAGTTCAACATTCTTAACCAAGTTCTGTTACATTCTATTCTAGCAATTTTGTCACACTGATAGAGAGTCCTCGGGAGCCAGAAAGGTTCTGTTCCAAATTGTGCAGGTACTAAGAATAATTAACTTAAACTAAACCATTCATCAAGAATGCAGAAAAGAGCCTGCTGCTACAACCTGAAGAGGAGATAGTGTCCAGTATGGCCAGAATCTGCCTTGACTTGTGTTGAAAATGACAGTTTTTGCAGGGCTATCCCCAAACCTTTTGCGTTGACTTCCTGTTTTGACTGTGTGCTACATTTCATTTTTGCTGGGTTTAGGACTCTGGGCACTGTACCACTGCTGGCCAGTGCTAAAGTGCAAGTGCTCACTGTCTAAATTGTATTGGTGATTGGTTTATCCATGTTTGGTATACTTGATTTATTAGTAAATCAATTGTAAAGTGCACTAGGTGTTCCCAGGGCCCATGAATCAAATGCTCCTAGTGGGCCTGCAGCATTGATTGTGCCATCCACATGAGTAACCCTGTAAACATGTCTCAGACCTGCTACTGAAGTGTCTGAGTGCAGTTTTAAACTGCCATTTTGACCTGGCAAGTGCACCCACTAGCCACGCCGAAACCTTCCCTTTTACTATATGTAGGTCAACCCTAAAGTAGGCCTATGGCAGGAGGCATTGTATTTACAAGGTAGGACATGTACTGGTGTGTTTTACATCTCCTGATAGTGAACTACTGCTAAATTCATTTTTCACTATTGCAAGGACTGCCTCTCGCATAGGGTAACATGGGGATTGCCCTGACCTATCTTTTAAATGAATTTCCCATTGGGACTAGATAGAGATGTTTAGTTTGGGGTCTCTGAACTCACAATTATAAAAATCCAACTTTTCTTGAAGTTGGTTGTTGAATTACAAGTTAGAAAGTGTGCATTTTCTTACTTAACCATTCTGTGCCTCTGTCTGTCTGTGGAATACACGTCTAGGTCACGATGACAGTTGGGCTGTTTGGGTATTTACTCTAGACAGCCACACAAAGAAAGCCAAGGCGTGCCATGTATATCTTGTTGACCCATCACCAGGCTGATGAGTCTTCCTGAGTTAGAATGGTGAGAGGAGCTGACACTTGCACATGAATAAGGCTGTGCCTGTCCTCACACAAAGCAGTCTCAAACTCCCTGGAGTGTGTCTGGGGCCTTGGCAGGGAAAGGCAGGGTCTTGTGCACTACAAAGATTTCTCTTTGACGTTTGCCTACTTTAAAGACAGAAAAGAGTATAAGTACTGGACCTCTGACTCTACATAGTTAGAACACTTCTGGACTGAGAACTCTCTGCCAGGAAGAAGAGCTGGATGCTATAGGAGGGACTGCCACTTTGCCTGTTGCTTTGCTGTTCTGGCCTGCTGCTTCTGTCCTTGGAGTGAAAGAACTGGACTTTGCTTTGTACATCCTGCTTCCCAATGTTTTCCAAGAGCTTGAACTGAGCCTGCCTCCTGTTAAGAATTCTCAGGACATCAAAGACTTCATCTGCTGGCACCTGGACTCTTTCTGAGGGTCCTGACTTGCCTAGTGGTGCCAAATTAAGTTTCTGGGCCCTTGGGAGTGAGTTGTGGTGCAACCGAGAAGAAACCAAGGACACTGACTCCAAAGTAACTTCAGAACCAGTGCTGCTGTCCGACTCCGTGCCTCTGCCTGCACCAGAGCTTTGCTCCCCGCTGAGTACAACAAATGTGACTGATGTCACAGGCCCTCTGATGTCCCGCCACATTGTGAGTGCTGTGTCACTGATGTCCATGACACCGCAAAGTTGACGTCTTGCATCTTGACCTGCTGGATTCATCAACCCTGCCTTGTAAGGAACCAATGCCTAGCCACTGATGCAGCATCACCTACTCAGGAAGTGCAAGGAACCAACGCCTCACCTCCTTTGCCTAGCAGTACGGAATCAACACCTCACCTTCTCTGTAGCAGTGATGAACCGACGCTGCACCGGGTCCAGCAACACCTAACACCCTGACATCTTTGTTTCCTCATTGTTTTCCAAGGTACTATAACTGGGGTCTGTGTGACTGACTTTTCCGCAGTCCCTCATGAGTGGCATCAGACTGTTGGGAACAACTCCGTCAAGATACGGTGATAGCCCGAGTTGGAACTATTGTGTTTTTAAGCGCTTTACAAAGGTTTAATTTTTGAAAATTCTTATCTTTAATTGTGTATGTTGGATTTTTGTCGTTTTGGTTTGGTTTTATTCAGATAAACATTGGCTATTTTTCTAAACTGGTGAGACGTACTTTTGTGGTGTTTTCACTGTTACTGTATGTGTGTACAAATACTTTACACATTGACTCTGAGATATACTTGACTTCTCGTGCCATTCTACCAAAGGGGTGATCAGGGGTTATCTTAGCTGTATGACTCCCTTACCCTAACTAGAGTGAGGGTCCCTACTTGGACAGGCTCCAAACCACTGCCAACTAGAGACCCCGGTTCTAATTATTTGCTTATGAACAGAGGTTGAGTGTTCTTTTTACTTATGGCTTATATGCTTTGCTGCTAAATTTCCCTAGTGGTATATTAAGTAACCTCCTTAAAATTTCTTCTGTAAAGCTTTGAACATCCCTTGCATATCGTTCAGATTAAGAGGTTTATCATCTGCTACTGAATTGAAGAGAATGACAGCTCCAAATCTGTTCTGGGACTACATCGCACCAGGTCCTAGTCATTGGCATGCCCCATCAATGGTATTTATGGCAGAGAAAGTGCACTGACATTCAGAAGAGTGTACGAGTGTGTTTTTGACATGGCTGTCGTCTCACTTCTTACTTTCTTTTTACTTTATCACCCATTCTAACCTTAACACAGGTTCTGCACTGTGTAGTCAAACCAGAATCCAACACATTTGTGTTTACAGCCAGGGAAGAACACTATGGGGGTCATTTCGACCTCAGTGGTCTTTTGACAAGACCGCAGAGGGACCGCCGTGCTGAAGACCGCCAGTGGTGGCGGTTTTCCACTTGGCGTTTTATGACTGCTGGCAGCCCTCCGTCCTTTTTCGGACGGAGAGCCGCCAGCAGCCATACTGGCGGGCGGCAGGGAAGTGGAGGTTGCTCCACCTCCACCGCCACGTCAACAGAACACCGTCCATCGAATCACGTTCTGTGATTCGGCGTGGTGGTGTTCTGTGACGGTGTGGTGGCGGCGGAGCAGCCCCCATGGATCCCGTCCCCGCCCGGAGGATCAACGGACCAAGTAAGTTGATCGTTCGTTAGGGGAGTGCGGTGGGTGGTGTTGTGTGTTTTGTGCGTGCATGAGGGTGTGCTTGTGTGTATGTAGAGGGGGTGTGTGAGTGTGTGTATGCATGCTGGGGTGTTGTGTGTTTGGAAATGAGTGTGTGTCTGTCTGTATGTATGTCTGTATGGATGTGTGCGTGTATGTCTGAATGTGGGGGTGTGCGTATGACTGTGTGTGTGGCTGTTGGCATGCATGTTGGTGTGTGTGCGGGTATGTGTGTTGGTGGTGCGTGCGTGTCGGGTGTGAATGTGTAATGTAATGTTGGGGGTAGGGGTGGGGAAGGGGGTCCTGCCACCTTTGGGGGCAGCAGGGGTGGTGGGGGATGTAGGGGAAGGACTCAGGGTGGGGGGTGGGGGAGACCCCTATCAGTGCCAGGGAAGGAATTCCCTGGCACTGATAGTGCTCACCGCCATGGATTTCATGGCAGTTCCAAACCCCATGAAATCCATGGCGGTCAGCCGGGTCATGATACCGCTGGCAGTATTGTGACGACCGCTGGGCTGGAGACCCAGGTCTCCAGCCCGGTGGTCATCTCCACCCTGGTGGTCAGATCGGAGAAGTGGCGGATGACCATGGCGGTAACCGCCATGGTCATAATTCCAAAATTTTTACCGCCAGCCTGTTGGCGGTAAGACCACTGCTTCTCCACCGACCGCCAGGGTTGTAATGAGGGCCTATGTCCTAAGCCTATGGTGAAACAAGGCCTTTGATGTGACTTGTTTAGATGGATACACAACTGATGCATTACATTATTTAATCCACATGAAAGTAATAGCTATTGTGCAGTCAAAACAACTTCTTTTGCTATTATGCCTATTCTCCCCACTTAAATACTATACATCAAATTAAATAATCTTAAATCTAATTTCTATTGACAGTAAGAAACATGTGCCAAATAAGCATTTTTAGTTAATGCTGAAATGTGTTCCCACCCCAAGACGAGAGCCAAAACCAGTTCCTTTCAGCTCCATTGTTAGACTCTAGCCTTTATTAAGTCCTATTGAGCTTGATACAGAGGACCCTGTTACAGGAGTTCCTTGTGGGGAGGTAAATGGGTTGAAAATACCTGCACCAATTTTACTATTACCACATTGTGTTTACATCACATTATCAGCCATTCCAAGACTCTTGTGCGGAATGTGAATGTGTCCTGCAATTACCAGACTTTTACCCAGTGGCGGCTCCTCTGCTATGGTGGAGGATTGTTGCCCCCCCCCCCCCCACACCACCCCGCCGCAGCTTCAAAAGTTTAAAATTAAAATGGTAAGAAAACAGGTTAATTATCACTTTTTTTCAAGTTCTAACTACCAGGCAGAGTCTTGGGGGTTGGGCCATTGTGGTGATAGGAACAAAGGGGGAAGTGGTGTGCACTGCTATCAGTGTGTGCATGTGAGTTTGGCCAGCCATCTCGGGATGACCAAACCAATATGCGCTCTGAACTGTCTCCAACCTGAGCTGCATTGCCGGGTTGGAGACCGCAGTCACAGGCTCCCAACCTCTCTGGAAGAACAAAGCCAGGGCACTCAGGCCAATACCAATGCTGCTACTATGTTGCCAGCAGTATGAGAGCAGCATCTGAATTGGCCCCAGGGGAGTTTGGGAGCCTGTGCTGCAGTGGAGACGAGCAGTTGATGTGGCGGGCGGAAAGTAAGTCCTTTTAAAAAAACAATTGTGTTTGTGTTGTCATCCGTTTCTTCTTTTTTTTATGTTTGTGTCATCCACCCCCTGCCCCCCACCCCACCACGCTACCCTGACACCAGCTGCTACTGCTTTTACTACTTTTTTCTCCAAATCCCGGGACACTTTTTGCTCACACTTTCACCTGCTTTTGGCAGAGATGAAAACGAGCGTCTGCACAGGTAATATTACTAAGTGCAATTCCACACTGGCCAGTCCTTGTAATTGTGTCTGGTAATTCCAAAGAAAACCTATGTCATTACCACCCTGCATAGCTCATAATGAGGGCCAGTACAGGGCTGAAAGATATGAGGGGGACGAGAGGAAGTATACCATGAAACAATATGTCCCATGACTACTTTCTTCTCAAGATTTGAGGAGATTAAGTAGAAACCTCTTCAAAACAATGCCTGGTTTAGTGAGAAATTAAATGCACGAAGTCTGTGGCCCTAACTCTTTCTTTGTCAGATTTAACATTCTTTTAAATGTTAACATTCACGAGGCTTTGTGCTCCATTCAGAAGATGCTTAACATGTTATACATTATTTATCATTAACACAAACTAAGGCCCTCATTATGACATTGGCGGTAAATCCCACTTACCGCCAAGCTGACTACCGCCAACATACTGCAGCCGATATACGCTCACTATATTATGACACACACACCGATACAAACTGCTGCGCTCAAAATACACACACAAACAAAACAACACTACATTGGTCAGTTTAACACACCTGACACCCATACACACACCACACCCACACCACTATAAAACACACACCCACATGACCCACAACCCCTCACGACTACAAACCATTGGCAAGAGACAGACACCACGATCACAGACAAAACCAGAGCCACACCACCTACACCTGTACACCACCCACGCACCCCACATCACACACCCCAACACATCACCCTACACACCCTCACCTACACAACTCACACAACACTCATGGCACCACAAAGACACCCCAGATCCTCAGAGGAGGAGCTAAGGGTCTTGGTGGAGGAAATCATCAGGGTAGAGCCTCAGTTATTTGGAGCACAGGTGCAGCAGATATCCATTGCTAGGAAGATGGAGCTATGATGGAGGACCGTGGACAGGGTCAACGCTGTGGAACAGCACCCCAGAACAAGGGACAATATCAGGAAGAGGTGGAACGACCTACAGGGGAAGGTATGTTCCATAGCAGTAAGATACCAGCTCGCTATCCAGAGCGCTGGCGGTGGACCCCTCCTACCCCACAACTATCAACATGGGAGGAGCAATCCTTGGCAATCATACATCCTGAGGGCCTGGCCGGAGTAGGAGGAGGACTGGACTCTGGTAAGTCAACTATATACTACTACTACCCCCCTACCTGCATGCCATCACATACCCTCAACCCCACTCCCATCACTCCACCACTTCCCACACACCCCACTATCGCATCTCAGACATCCCAATGCCAAGCCCTGCATGCCATACCAATGCATGGACACCACTCACAGCCCTGCATGGACACCTATCACTAAAGCATGCACACTAGAGAGAATCAGCTAGCTCACCACAAACCAACTTACACAAGTGAAAGCTGCCGGGGCAAATACAACCAAAGAGAGCAACCCACAGATGCACAATATGTCACACACAGAAACAATAACACTTCATTTACATCCCCACAAGTATCCCAGCCAATGGTACTGGAGAAGAGGTGCCAGCAATATCCAGTCCCCCAACTGAAGAGGCCCACAGTGATGACAGCAACTCTGGACGCCTGGATCTGGATGACCAACCTGGACCATCAGGGACCTCTGGACAGTCGGTTACCGAGGCCCAGTCACACACCGCCACAGAGCCTCCCCCATCTGGAAACACCACCATAGCACCCACCCAGCATACCCATACCACTGTCCCCAGGACACGTCAATCAGCAGTGTTTCCACCTCTACAGGGACCCCAGGGCACACCTCATGCCCAAGGCAATCAGGGACCTGGGGTCAGTGGCAGTGGGCACATGGCTCAGAGGCACAGGACAACATGGAAACTGGAAGGACTGCTGTGCACCAGGGGACAAGAGACCCAGGGAACCGACTCTTCAGGAGGCACTCACTAAGATCCTGGGAGCCTACCAACATTCCTAGGATACAATGGGCCAGATCCTGGACAACGTGCAGGAGAAGAGGCGGCTGCAGGAAGGACAGTACCGGGGGATCACAGAGGACTTGCAGGCCATCAACACCACCCTGGTCTCCTTTGCAGGGCTTCTGGCAGACATGGCCAACATTATGAGAGAGGCAGTCTCACAACCGGGGGCCCTGCCACTAGCCAGTCATCTGAACTGCCTTCCACCTCCGCTGTCGCTAGTGGACAGGAGGCCCCTTCACAGGACCAACAGGCCACCAGCACCCCTCCCCCTGCAGAAGGTGAACCACCCCGCAAACGTTCCCTGTGATACAGGCAGAAGCCAGAGACTATTGCCAAGACCTCTGCTAGGAAATTAGACTCTCTAGATTGTCACCCTTGTGTCCCACCCTGTCCACCTTGATCAGCCATTGCTCCCCTTTCTATGTCCCCTTGGACAATGCTGTCAGGAATCCCCAAGGTGCCTCCTGCGTTATCTGTCAGCATACCCAGGTATTAGGGTTAAATCATATCTCTGTTCTTGGTAAACCTTCATGTTTCTAAGTAAACATAATGTGCTGTGTTACACAATTGGTTTCATCAATGATTGTATTACTAATGCTTGTTTGCTAATTTGAGCAGACATGTCCTTCTAATTGGGTGTGGTGACTCATCCACATGTGGAAACTCAACTGCTTTCCTGATTGTCTATAAATAGCAGAGTGAAGCATGCCTCCCTGCTTGGCTTTGTTTTGCTTCCTGATCTCAGCATCTGATTTGGCAGTCCAGCCCCTGCTGTCATCCTCGTATTCAGGACTTTTGAGGCAATTCTTTTCTTCATTCCTGTACCAGCTGACACCAGGCATTCCTCCAACAGTCTGGAAAAGACTGCAGCTAAGTGACTAGTATTCTCCAGAGAGTTTGTTCTTTGAGCACCGCGCTTTCCTAGAACAGCTGGTGTATTTCAGACCTTGTATTTTGGCAGAGTGCTTATCTTGAAGAGACAAATGCATTTCTGAACATTCTGCATTATTATTGTAGTTACTTGCCTAAATCTGCTTCAGGAAATCTGCTTGAGCTCAAGTACTACAAAAAAGTGACAGTGCAATTTTAAAAGAGCATGTACGTGACTTTTCTTTCTCTAATAGCATAACTCTTAGATTTAAATTGTCATTCATGCCTGTGTTTCAGGTTTGAGGAATTTGCTTTTGAAGGGTTTTTCAAACTGTGCCAGCCTAACTGTTTAAACCCAGAGTGGGCATTTGTATTTCTTGGATTGTTTTTGTTCATTTTAGTTAACCTTTAGTTAGCACTATTGAGAACATTGGCTGTGACATTCCTGCTGCCAAGCCCACCGTCACTTGGAAAGAACCAGTGGCCACGAAATGGAGCACTGATAGAACTTGCACAAGAGGGGGGAGATCCCAGTGGGGTGACGGATAGCAGATATCAGGTCAGGCTCCAATTGGGCACACAGCTCTGTTATTGCAGCCCTGTCAAGTCTATAGGTGAGGAGGATGTGCCTGTCCTCCATTGTTGCCAAGTCCACCAGGGGTCTCTACACCGGGGTATGTCTCCATCTCCTATTCATCCACAGCGGTAGCAATCTACGGGACAAAGGAGTGAGGAGCCGGTCACAAACTGAATATTGGAGCCACAACAGTACAATGCATGATGTCAATTTGTATTGGGTAAGTGGCATATGTCCTGTATGTCCATATGTTAACTGGAGGCATTTCTTATCATGGGCCTGCCGTTCCCCCCCTCCTCCGCCCACCCCCTCCCGAAATGGCATCTGCATGTCCTGTATGGAGGGACAGATGGAAGTGAGGTAATTCCGCTGATGTGCGCCGTGCAGCTCCTCATTGGTTAACACTGGGCCCTAAGTGGCCAATGGTGATGTACGCCGGCGGTGATGGCATGCACCAAGGGGACGTGACTGCCATTTTCTATCTGATTCCTCAATTGCTACCTGACTTTCAACAGGAGAGGACCTACACTGCATGTGCTGCTGTGACCTGTGTCTGGAACCTACCATGGCCTATGTGACTGGTGAAAGAGCCCCTGCCTTCACTTCAGAGGAGTCGGAGAGACTGGTGGATGGTGTCCTACCCCAGAATGGACTGCTGTATGGACCTCCAGACCAACATGTGAGTACACTGAGCACAATGCATGTGGCATGAATGCATGGGGTGGTGTGTGTGAAGGCCTCATATAAGGAGGGTGGGTGGATGTCCTCTGGGTGACGTATTGGTTGCGTGCTGGGCCATGTGTGTGGAAATGGTGATGTGAAGGGGTATGGTGGGATATAAGTTACAGTATACAGGCAGGACTGGCTGACTGAAACTATTTTGCTATGTGTATTCCCTCTGCAGGTCAGCGCCCATCAAAAGAAGGGTATATGGCGTGCCATCGCCAAGGACATGCGGACCCTGAGGGTCTGTGGCAGGCAGAGCACCCACCGTTCAGAAACGGTGGGAGGACCTGAGATGCTGGGCATGGAAGACGGCAGAAGCCCAGCTGGGGATGGCCGCCCAATGAGGAAGGGGTGCCGTCAGACCCTGACCACTCTGATGGCCCGCATACTCGCAGTGGCCTATCCTGAGCTGGATGGGCGCTTGAAGGCATCACAGCAGCCACAAAGGGGTGAGTACAGTGCCCATCATTACAACTTACGCATGGTAGGGTGGTATCCAGGTGGGGGATGTGTGCCGGTGGGTGCCCCTAGGCCAGGCCTGACATTGCAGAGTAGGTCTCCTGTTGACAAGGGTCCTGAAGGGATAATCCTGCTACCTAGCTCGTGGGCATCTACTACTTGTCAGGGCTGCGGGGGTCCCAGGTGTGCTGCATTTGACGGTGTGTGCCCCTCACCATGCCTTGGTGGCTAGCAAAATAACTGGTAGTGCAATGCATGGTGCATAGGGCTGTTCCCTGTGTGTGAGTGGTGTGTACCCCAACGGTGTTGTTGGTGCAGCCATTGACCAGGTTTATCCTTTGTCTCCCCCCCTTTTGTTTTTGTCACCCTGTCCTTCTATGCATTAACATTATCTGGCAGAGGAGCAGAGGCACTGGTGATGGAGGGAAATGCATCCCACAGGACCCAGGAGGCAGAGTCCACATACTCTGAGGGCACAAGTGGGATAGAGGGTGAGAGGAGCACCACGGCGGAGACTGGAGGGGACCGTTCAGACTCTGATACCTCCTCCGATGGAAGCTCCCTGGTGGTGGTGGACACCTTTGTGACCACCCCAGCTACAGGTACAGCTGCCACCTGCCTACCAGCACCGCTCTCCCAGCAGCCCCTCAGTGAGTTGCCCGTGCCCGCTCACCGAGGAGGGTGGGCATCTCCTTCACCCCAGGCACCTCAGGCCCAGCCCCAGTTAGCCCTGCTGCCCTGAGTGAGGAGGATAGTGACCTCAGATCCATCTCTGTAGGGCAGTCAACCATGGTGAATGCAATCCAGGGTATGGCAGCCCAAATGAAACAAACAAATGCATTTCTGTAGGGCATTCACACTGGCTTGGCGGCTCAATCCAGGCTCTGGCCTCCTCTCTGATGGCAGCCATTGTCCTTGTTTCCACCCTCCAACTTCTTCTTCCCAATCCCATTCTCCTCAACCCCAACCTATCCCAAGCACACAGGCAGGCAAGCATGCACACAAGACAACACACAAGAGTGGCACAGGCACACACATGCACCACACATCATCCCACAGGCACTCACCATCCAGATTCAGACATACCAACATCCACAATTTCCACTGTCTCCCCCTCCTCCTCCTCATCCTCCATCTCCCTCCCAGTTCCATCTACACTCACACCTGCATGTACTACATCCTCATCCACTACCAGCATAACCACCACACCTAGCAGAACACACACCTCACTGGCAGACACCTCCACAACAGCCATGTACATGTCCCTATGTCCTCCCCCACTGTGCCTGTCCCTCCCCCTCCTAAAGTACACAAACGTAAGCACTCAGACACCCAACAGCCATCCACCTCACAACAGCATCCAGCCCATGCACCTGCACCCAAAATCAGCAGACACCTCCTACAACCACTCCCTCTTCCTCCACTCCCAAACCATCTCCCTCTTCCCACCCCAATGTCCCTAAAAAGCTTTTCCTTGCCCAACTTGACCTCTTCCCTACACCCCCGTCCTTCATGTCTGGCCAGAGTGGCAAGCACCTCAGCCACCCAGTCCAGGGGCCTAGTAATCTCCACACCCACTCGTGGTAGGAAAGGATCCAGGGCACCTGTGCAGAGGGTGAAGGAGCCTGCAACAGGAAGCATCAAGTACAGGGTGCCTGCCCCAGCTGCTGCCCGGAAGACCAAGGAGCCAGTCCCAGCTGCTGCCAGGAAGGGCAAGGACCCAGCCCCAGCTGCTGCCAGGAAGGGCAAGGAGCCAGCTGCTGCCAAGGCGGGCAAGCAGACGGAGCCCTCATCTTCAACCATGGTTGTGCAGCCATCCGAGACTGCAGGGGATGGGCTGGAGCTCCCCCCCCACCACCACCAGCAGGAGCACCACCACCAGTGGGCAGCCATCTGAGGCTGCAGGGGATGGGATGGAGCCTCCCACCACCACCACCAGCAACACCACTACCACCACTGAGCAGCTGTCACCTCCGGCAGACGGTATGTAGTCATGCCTCCATGGGATGCTGTGCGGCCTTCCCCCTGCAAATCCAGTGGGTATGACACCCAACTGAGAGACTGTGGCCTTGCACTCCCCAGGATCAAGCACAGGGCATGTTGCCCCCTCCAGAGCATGTAGGCAAGTCACCCACCTGAGAGACTGTGGCCTTGCACTCCTCAGGATCAAGAGCACAGGTACGATGCCCCCTCCAGAACCAGTGGAGAAGTCATCCACCCGAGAGACTGTGGCCATACACTCCCCAGAATGAAGCACAGGGCATATTGCCCCCTCCAGAGCATGTGGGCAAGCCACCCACCTGAGAGACTGTTGCCTTGCACTCCCCAGGATCAATCACAGGGCATGTTGCCCCCTCCAGAACCAGGGGTCTTCTTTCATCTGCCGGCTGAAGTGTCCCCCCATCCCCAGAGGTGTCTGCTTATTTTCCAAATTATGCCCCTGCAATGTTCTCTCTGTGTTGCTGCAGGTGACAGGTGGTGCCTTGGACTGTGGCCTGTGGCCCAAGCACAATGAGGGCTGGGCAGTATCCTGTACATATGTATATAACAGTTACATTGCATTTTCGCATTTCTACTGTGTTGATATTACACTCACTTTAGCACATTTCTGTTGTCCTTGCATTATTCATAAGGAGTATGGGGTAAATATTTTATTACTGCAGCTGATTGTGTGTATTGTGGGTGTGTGTGTTGCGTGTGTCACTCTTTTTCCTAAACCCCCCTCCCCTTTGTGCTAGGTGGCTGTACTCACTGTGGCAGGCTTCGCCGTCGTTGGTGTTTGTGGTGGAGCAGGACGTAGAAAATCATTGGGAATATTTGCAGCTCGGGCTCCATGGCGGCGTGGTTCTTCCCTGTGTCTCCAAAGGTGGGTCCTTTTCCTTCTGTGCAGTGTTTCTGCCAGGCTTTTGATGTTGTTGGTTCCGTCCCGGAAAAGGTGGCGGTTTCCGGTGTCTTAATACAGTGGGCAGAACATTGGCTTCTGTCTGGCTGTAGGCGGTTACCGCTGGGGTGGCTGTTGTTTCCGCCCTGGCGGTCAGTGTGGTAAAGTGGCTGTCTGAGTTCTCACTACCATGGTCATGGTCATAATTTGGCGATAGTTACCACCAGCTTGTTGGCGGTATTACGCCACTATCACCGACCGCCAGGGTTGTAATGAGGGCCTAAGTGATTTTATAAGGGGTAGTTGTAAGGATGAGATTCATGCGGTCACCTATTTTTGGAATTGTTTTTTATTAGAGTTGCCACTATATTTCTGAGTAGTTCTGACAACTACCGCTGTGTCGCTAAAAAACGTGGGTAGGTTTTTAGTAGCTCTGAATGAGTCTTAGTTTCTCTTCTAGAAAAGAGAGAGAGGGCAATGATACGTCTAAAAACACAAACTTTATAGACTGTTGGTATGCACGCTGGAAGTAGTATTTCACTGAAAGTCTTCATTAATCCCTGTGTGTGATGCCTCTGTGGTGTTTTGGTTTTGGAAAAGGCTACAACAGTTGACCCTTATCAGGCATCTTGAAAGTCCTTTCATCCTGAACTAATACCCTGAGACTCTCTGGAATGTATGGAAACACAGAAAGACAAAACTTAAGTAGATGGCCAAGCACTGCATGTCCTTCATTTGTGTAAGAAGCTGTTGGAAAATATATTTTAAATACATCAATCCTGATCTTCATAGTGACCTACAATGTTTCTTCTTAGATTCCAAACAAAATACAAATATTTAGAACTTGAGGTTAATTGTGAGCACTTCAGCAGGGGAATCAGTTTAGTTCAACATACACAGGGCAGAAGGGACATTTGAAATCAGAGGGAAAAACCCTTTGATCATAAATGCCCTATCTGTGCTACATTTACATAAATGATCCACCCAAAACATAAATGCAATTTGTTCTGTAGAAACAGTGTTAGCTCAAAATCGTGAGCTTTATTATTTCAAATTTTAATATTCCAATATATTATTTCTGGAATGAAACTCTAATTGATTGAACTTTCAGTTGGTGTCTCTTAAATATTCCTTCTATTTTGTGGGCGTGCACAAAATGACCAGTCCTTTTAGCAAGTGGAGGATTTGTTTTATGTTACTTCTAAAACAAGTCATGGTAGTTTTTTCTTAGGAGTGTTTAAAGTTGTGGGTTGCCACATTTTTACGTATTTTGTTTAAATTTTGTTAAAGCTTTTGTAAACTTTGGGATCTTCCTAACATTTGCTTCATTTCAAAGGGGATCATATGAAAAAGCTCAAAGTTTTGTTTTACTGGAGAAAATCCTAATAAGTTACTATCCGCTGGAAAAGTTTCAGCTTAGATATTTTCTTGCAGGAAATATCACTGCAGGGGAAGTTGTGTTAAGTTTAGAATCTTCACAACTTGATGACGTCAAAAAAATGCAATCCTTCCACAACCTTTCTACCAGAATTTTAATTCCACACAACTTCTATATTTTACACAATATGGATTTGATGAATCTTGGAGGTTTTTTGTGCATTGCTCTATCTTGGTACCTGCAGTACCACAATCTAATCACATAGGAAAGGCTGTCTGTTCTACGTAATGGAGCCCTAAATTGGCCCCTATAGTGTCATAATGCCAGTTACCTTTGACAAAAGAATGGTCCTTATCTGACCAGTTATATGTAGATATTGAACCACACAAATGCAACAACTTTTAATTCCAGGGGTATTAGAGGTGTTTGAGTATGCTAAAAAATCCCATGTTGAATTGCTAATATTATTCGGTACGAAAAGCTTTAACTGGACTTTGGGAGAAAAAAGTTGTATTTATCTTAGCTTACTCTTGGTGCCCCATTAGTCTGATTGATTGTGGAAGTGCTCCGTTGGTTTTCTTAGAGAGGTGGGAGCAGAATCAGACACAATGCCAGAAATGGCAATTGTGTATTAGAATCCAGCAAAACACCTGGGGGAGTGAATCATTCCATACCATCTATATCAATTAATTTTTTGGGGGGATTACTCTTTAAGTGAGAATCTCTACTGTCAAAGGGAATCAACAGGCAGGATTCAACAGGAACAATGTGACGCTTCCACTTTGTTCTGGAGTAATGGGACTACAAGAAGCTAAGTTCGTATTAGCCAACAAACCCCTATGATAAAGGGTATGTTCTGGAGTACTGGGACTAGCCTCTCTACAGAACCTAAGTTCATAGTATCCCACAACCCCTTTGATAAAGTATGAAGATTTATGGCCTTAACTGAGAGGCCTCTGGAGAATAAGCGTGCCAGAGCTCTAAAAAGGCTCAAGACAGTGCGTCTAGGACACTTAGGAGAAATTAAAAGGGTGCACTACATTTCTTCTAATCTCCAATGACCAGCCTTATGCAGGATTGCCCTTCATTGGCATTGTCCAAATTAAACTTTTCACCAAGATAATCCATCAAGCCGTTTTGAGTAATTCAAGCTGTCTTAAAGTACAGTTCAAACTCCTCTTGTTGGAACAACGTTTTCCTTCCAAAACCACCAGCTCCAGGGTTCACAACAAATACCAAAGATGCTTTTCAGGAACCTTGAATGGCCTGCTAAATGTGTCTGTGAAAAGCTTCCACAAATGAAAACTCTTATTTGAAAGTCATGTACCAGAGAACCAATCTGGAGGGACACTTGCCTTTTTCCTTATCCTTGATTGGCACATCATGCTTTGGCTTTCAATAGCACTTAGAGCGTCTCCACACTGAAGACTTTTTCATCAGGAGCACTTATTGAGCCATTGCGACATGGTAGAGGCTTTTAGGATAGTACCTTTGATGTGCTCACGAGTGCTTTATGTAGGCAGGTACTGCCAAATGTGAAGTGTTTGCACTTCTTCAATTTGAAAGAGACAGTACTGCACTTCTCAGCAGGGATAAAGGACTTTGGGAGAGTACAGGTATTTTTCAGTAGCAAACAGGTACACTAATAGTCAGTACCTGCACTTTTTACTTCAATTTCAAGAACTAGTGCTCTCATTTAAATAGGGGTTTGGGGCAACAACTGACGAACAGGGAGGTCGGTCCCCCGGGGCTATTGGGTGAATGGTAACACAGTCTAGATGATTGTGCTCCCATTGGGCTACGTCCATTAAAGGATGTAGCCCAAACTTGTATATTTGGGTATTTCGGGCTATCACCCACCATTTTGTGTACGCAGTGGCAGCCCTCTCACAGAGTGTAGTCAATTCACATATATGAAGCTTAGGTTGGTTAATGGTAGCGAAGGTAGTTAACTGTGCCAGTATTTCCATCGCTTCCAATATGTTGTCCGCAGAGCAAAAGGGCGAGGAGGTGCTGTGCCTCCATGAGAAGGCCGGGCACATGGACCTGGTGTTTGGAGACAGTGCATCGATTCAACCAGCGTGATCCTCACCTGCTCATCACCCCGCTGTCGGAAAGAAATGCAGGTAGCTACTACGGTAGCTGCTCGGAGCCACCCTCATGCATGCAATGTGGCCTAGAAGAGTGCCAAAGAGTGGTGCAGAGTGAGGGAGGAGCCACAAGAGATAAGCAGTGCGGGAGGGATGAGGGAGGGCAAAGGGCTTCTGGGATTCCCCCGAGAGCCGGAGCATGCAGAGGATTGTAAAGGTGGTCTGAAACAGCAAGGAAGGTGTGGCACCACCTTGAGAGCATATTCTGCAGTAAAACAGGGCGAGGCCCCAGAAGAAGCTGGTGGGGCTCATTGGCAGTTGGAGGAGGTACAAAAAGCCCAGTTGCTGACTGGTGCAGAGTCACCAAGGGATACTTGGGAGGAGGCAAGCTGGCAAGATTGGGGGAAGAGGCATCAATGAGGCAGGAGGGTCAGGGTTCTGACTGGGAAGGTAGACAGGAAGTATCCTTCAGCCAATGAGCTTAGGAAGGCTTGAGTGGGTATGGTACGACCACGGAATGCGAGTTCTTGGAAAACCCCACAGTGGGGTACTAGGTGCCACGAAGTGTGGCTAGTATGGCCTCTCAGAGATTGGGCATAAACCTCTCAGTGGGTTTTGAGGTTCCCCACAGTGTGGCTTGTTATAAATGAATATTGGTGCAGGAGGACTGGGTGGACAGGGAGGAGCTCGGTTGTGATGAGGAGAGCCCTGGAGAAGGCAAACATGTGGAGGTGCCTGTTCCCAGTGGTGTTGAACAAGAGCGGTGTAAATCAGGGGTGGGAGTGACACACTAACCAGTTTCACAATGTTGTTTTTCAGGCTGTGAGAGGGTCATGGGAGAAACCAGTTGATATCACAGCGACGGAGAGAAACATTTCCCTGGCAAGGTTGCAGGCCTCAGAGTGGGCACCGACCTTAACGCCAGGTAAGAACGCACACACGGGACTCAAGGGCCCAGCACTCATTTCTCAAGGAGTTGATGAACGTTGTGGGGCAGGAAAGTAGACATGCTTTTGCTGAAAGGCAGGTCTGTGGAGGATTCTGCAGTGCGGATGGAAGAAAAGGGAACAAAGGATGGGATGAGTTATGGAAATGGTGACAACAATCAAAGGACATCGGGGAGTCAGTCGGTGGAGCATGCGGGCATTACTAGTACTGCTCCTACAGATGTGGAAAAAGTTGTAGGTAAGCGTGGAGTAGAGGTAAAAAAAAAAGTAAGGAGCTCAAAGTAAAGAAGCTCCCTTACATGTGGGAGACTAAAGTGACTAAACCTCTAGGGGCACACCTGATGGTGACTACAATGAGAAGATTTGGAAAGGGGAATATGTGGAGATGTTTAGGCTATTACATAGAGAAGTAAGGGATAAAGAGGTTTTGAAGAAGGAGGAATACAAATTGGCAAAACATCCATGGGTGTCAATGACCAGCGATAATTGGATGGCAGCATTTCTGATTTACAGCAGAATTTACTGAGAAAAATATCTGGAGAGGAGTGTGCCCTTTTTTAAATATATGGATGTAATCCGCAAGGCACAGATCTCCTTGGAACGCAGCGCATTGGGCACAATATTATGAGGAATTCTCGGTAAGGATGACGGTGGGTCCAGAGGCAAAATAAGAATAGTGGCAGCACAGGATGGGCCCAGCAAACTTCGGTAAAACAGTCTTTACGGCAATTGGATTACCAATAGTATAACGGCCATTTCAGGCTTGTCCACCCAGGGGAGGGATGGGGTCCACAGCTAAGAGTAAAGAGGGAGTTCTGGGGTCCTGTATGGAAAGGCCTTTGCACAAAGGAGTTCTGTAAATTTAAGCACAAATGCTCCAAGTGCTCAGGAAAACATACCTTCGTGCAGTGCTATGACAATACAGGGAGAACAGGCGGAGAACAATGCCAGTCAGTGGCACTAGTCGTCCAGAGGAGGTAATTTCTGGGGTGGCCACGGGACTGGAAGAAAAGGCTTGTGCACTGGGTAATTTGGAGAGACCATTGTATTGTTTCTAGTTTTATCCTGAAAGGGGAGATACAGCAATTTTGTTGGATGGTTTTCAAAGGGATTTAAGATTAAGATATGAAGGACCCAGGGAGTGAAGATGGGCAGAAAATGTTAAATCAGTTGAGTGACACCCACAAGAGGCAAAACAGAAACTTCTGAAGGAAGTCAGGAAGGGGAGGATGGCAGGACCTTTTGACGACCGGCCAATGGAGGTTTTAATTGTGTCCACGATAAGAGAGGTACCAAAGCAAAAGCCTGGGCAATGCCAGCTGAGAAAGCATTTATCATTGCTGGTATGTCTCTCAGTGAATTACTTTATTGATGAAGAGGTTTCCTCAGTGTCCTACTCGTTGGTTGATGTGGCAATGGCTCTGGTGTTGAGAGATCGTAGCTTATATAATCTATATTAACATGAAATGTTTATATCAATATGTGATGATGCTGCATAGAAAACTACAATAAATAGCAATTTTGCTTAAACGTGCACCTGAATTGTGACCACGGTAAATGGCCACCAATGTATACGCAAACTAATAATGGTGAGTAAAGTGTTTATGTTATGATCAAATAAGCTTATATTAACATACATATTACTGCATCTGTATTGAAATTTTTTATAGGCCTTAAGTTAGCGTGAGCTACGGGTTTTAGCTGCCCAGCTCTCATATTAAATGCATTTTTTTGTTTTTCCAGTGTGCTGACTCGCAAAGGGCCATGACCCTGCAAATGTTCTTTTTTTTCAACATTGAAAGACTACTGTAACCATGTTAATTCCGTTCCCAAGTGCATATTCAGTGATTTGGTTTAAAAGTTATGAGAAATTGAAACAAATGTAGATTAATGAAATGTACAAGGTCACTTAGACCGATGAACAACGAATCTGCTGACCCAAAAGACGTGCCAAAGAATGAAGTAACGCCGAATGTGCCCCCTTCTAAGACGTCAATTATGAAGACCAATCAAAGAACCATGAATTAATGTGGGGTGACAATTGAGATTACCAAATGCTAAATTTGATAGGTTAAAGATAATGGGGTATAGTAAGTGTCCAATAGAATTTTGGAGGAATGTACTACGAAAAAGGAATAAAAACCCATGTCACAGAAGGGTCATTAAAATAAATTAGGTAGGGAATGCTATTGATTTTATCCAGAAACTCTGTCACTCTGTTTGGTGACTTTGAGACTTATTAAAACCATCCTCACCCATAGACTGCCGATTTACACTTTTCCTCCTTAGGAGGGAAGTGCCCCTATGTCCTTTAGTTGAGTCCTGTCTGATGGTGTTTTGACTGATGTCCTGGAGACGAAGACCGTACCCGTACACTGACCTAATCCTTGGAGGGTAATTATGACAATGCAATTTGTAATGTGTCTATTTGCTTTTCCTTTCTAGGTACCAACTGCTTGCTTTTGACAGAGACCATAGATAGATGTTTTCCAAATTGGTGTTCTAAATTGTTTTACATGAAGCCCAACATGCCAATGCTAATTAGTGGTTAGGACAGGTGATCATCAAATTGACGCAAATAGACAAACGACTGACATTATGCTATGTTGAACTGATGCGTATTTGACACTCTGCTATATTCTGATCTATGTTTTCGCCATGTTCTATTCTAATGTTTGTGATTTTTGCCTTATTGAAATCTTACCAAAATTGCCATATCGTAACTATGCTGTTGTGTTTCTTGGCTTTAAGATTGACGGATTTAATCTTAGATTGTAACTAATAGGGAATAAAACCCATAAAATTCTATCAACTGGTGTGATTATTCATGACTGAAAGGTCATGGTTGCGTCGTCAATTTGATTAATGACTTTGACTAAAGTGAAATGTATTGTTGTGATAAATATTGATGACATTATTGATATATTGATTGACATATTGATTAGCTATCTCGTCCTACGGTGTCTCTCAACTGGGTCAAAAGATTCATTGGCCTAAAACGAGTCCTAATGTGTAATAAATTAACATAAAAGGACGCGTTAACAGTTCTGGTAGCAGAGCGACGGTTTGGCCCTTTGGGGCCCTAGGACGGAGAATCATTGTTTAAATTGTTTTTCTGTTATAATGCAAATCGGAGGTATGGTGGGTTTCTAAGTTCACCATGACTTTCCCGGGATCTTGGAGCCTGCCTAAGTGAGTTGGGAATGTTCTCGGCCTCATAATGTGTGAGGTATAGGGTTTTGCGCTTGCTCAGCTTATGCCTTTTTTCAGGTGATTGTGAAATCTGTGTGTATCTAGGCCAGGTAAATATTGTTTAGTAGGAGTGGGCGTACTCCGCAGTATGAAAGTAGGGAAGTCAGCGTACTTCATATAAGTGTGGCGCTTTGTGCTCAAAATTATCCATGTGGTTGGTTGTTCATGTACGGACCCGTCGTGGTCTAAAACTCCGGAGTATATTGACAAGTGTGGGAGACACTTGGGTTTATGTTGTAATCTGTGCAGTTTAATAGGTCAATCGGGCGTGGTTGACAAGTCAAGTTTGAGTCAAAGTGTATGTGTGAAACCTTCGATGGAGATGTGGCAAGTTCTAAAGTGCACTAGGATGAACCATTGACAAGTCAAGAGTAGAATTTGCCGGTCGAATTCTGCTTGCGTATGCGGGAGCTGAGAAGGAGAGAGTAGCGGCCGAGGCTTCAAGTGAAATCTCTGTAAAGTTCTGAAGCGAATGTGTTACCCTTCCTGTAGTAAACCGGCAGATTTGTGTTGTCATTAAAGGTGCTCGCAATAATTTTGCATTCGTTTGTGTGGATTCAGTGAGGGGCGGACAAGCCGCAAGACTTTGTCAGCTGCAGTGTGTGAGTGTAACGTCAGTGGTGCCGCACTGAGATAGGTCAGTTGTCGAGAGGGGTTGCGCACGGATTGGCTGCCGTCCGTGAGAGGCAATAGGTTGAGAAAGGTGGGTGAAGAGTGTCCTGGGAACTAAGGGCCAGAAGTAGGTAGGTTTCCTTTTGTGAGGTGCAAATTGCGAGTCCCAGCGACTTGCAATTTGCACCTCGTAAAAGGAAATACAGAAAGGTGTCTCAGACACGTTCTGCGACTCGCTATGGGGTCGCAATGACCCACCTCATAAATATTTATGAGGTGGTTCGCAGTTTGCAACCCCATATCGAGTCTAGGCACTCACGGGGATGGTGGCCTGCTGGAGACAGCAGACCACCATGTCCATGACTGCTTTTCAATAAAGCAGTTTTTTTTTTTCTCTTTGCAGCCCGTTTTCCTTAAAGGAAAATGAGCTGCAAATAGAAGAAATACCGAAACCTTTTAGTTTCGTTTTTTTTCAGAGCAGGCAGTGGTCCAAAATATTATTGTGAGCATTCACAAAGGGGAAGGGGTCCCATGGGGACCCCTTCCCATTTGCGAATGAGTTACCATCCACTTCAAGTGGATGGTAACTGCGGGTTGATTTGCGACCACTTTCGCGGTCACAAATCAACCCTACATCGCGGTGCGACTCGCAAATAGGGAACGCCCCTTCCTATTTGCGAGTCTGAAACACATTTTGCGAGTCGGTACTGACTCGCAATATTTGTTTCAGCATTGCGTGAGGGCATTAGCACCTCGCAAACGGCGTTTTTTGCCGTTTGCGAGGCGCTAATGCCTTCCTACATCTGGCCCTACGTCACTTTCTGATTAAATACAAATAAGAGAAAATCGCAAAATGAATTTTGTCAAGGCATTTAAGAGCGCTCTGAAGGGAGACTCATATATTATGGCAACTGATGGGGAGCCTACACCGCCCGAAGGTACTCCAGCTTACATGGTTTTGGAAGAGAAGGGTGTCGCGCCTTGTTTATGGATGAAACAGTGGTGCAAATTAACGGAGAAAGAGGGATGTTTAGCATTTACAGAACATGGAACGTTCAACCCAAAGGTGCTAGAGAACTTAAGGTGGATACTAAGTACACAAAAACCACCTCCGAGGCCAGCTCAATATGAGGCTTTAGTGATTTGGGATTTGATGGCTCTTAAACATAGACAAGAAAGGTTCTAGAGAAGGCTAAAAAGGGCAGAAAAATCCTATGCAGAAGCTAGGTGGGATAATGAGAACAAAATGTGTAGACGGGGAATTGTTGACGGATTAAAATTGTTCCCAGCAATATCTCAGGGAGAAGAGTCACAGGGAAAGAAAGCCTCCTGTAAAACGAATAAGGACTCTAGTAAGTCTAAAGAGAGTAAGAGACCTTGGGAAGAGGAAGACTATTCATATGATGAGGAATTCATGAACAGATTATTACATGATCGCCCGCCACCTTATGCGGTGAGCGACAGTGTTCCAAGCACTAGCGTGGGTCCTGGGAACCAGATGCAGGAGAAGGGAGTCACTGTTACGGTACAGACTAGTGATATGACTTTGATACAGAATGGTGTCAGTTTACCCACTGCGCCAGACATGCAGATACAGTTGCAACCTCGACCGCAGATACAGAGAATCTATCCAGACGTTCCAGTACTTGAGACTACTACAAATCTGATATTGCCGCCAGACCCGATATATACAAAATCAAGGTTAGTGCAAATTGAGTCAACTCTGAAATTGCTGTCCCAGCCGCAACCACAATTGATACCAGAGTACAACCCAGTAGCTGGTCCTCCATTAGTACCTGTCCCGGGTACCTTGGAACAGACCTATGAAGTTACTGCTCCACGGAGTTTGAGACCAGGTCAGACACCTGCTGCAATATCGTTACCAATTACTGTTGGTCCACCAGTGCCATTGTATGCTCAAGGCAAATCTGGCGTATGTGATCAGTGAGTAATGACCCAAGATGCGATAAGAGGAGGGTCTATAGGAACTCCCCAGATAATGGCCCCAGGAGAACAAGCAGCTGAAAAGCCAAGGTCCTTAATAGACCTTAGCCCAGTAGAAGCACCCTTGGAAGCAATGTGTCAGGCAGGATTAGGGATATTAACTCCACAGACGATAAGTACGAACACTTCACAGTCGCCAGTGATACATGCAGGGAACATTTCACTGCAAGGTTTTACAGTGCAACAGCTGAATGAATGGCTAGAAAAAACTTATACTTCACAAAAGACTACAGTGACTGCAGTGAAACCGGAAAAGGCAGGGCAAGATGACTACCTAAATTTTGTGAGACTAGGAGTGGAAGCTGCTGAACTAGTGGACGGGACCATGGGGGTAAACAGATTAGAGTCTTATACTGAAGCAGAACTGAAATTCCTGTGCCCTAAGATTACCAAAGAAGTGGGCAAGGTGCATCAGAGATCAGCAAACCTGGCAGACAAATACAATATTGACATTGAAAGCAATAAACATTTGAAAAGAAGCTACAGATTAGACTTTGATTCAAAAGATTTTGAGCACATGAGGTCTGCTGGAATGAAGGCGCATTTAAAAGAACTATTGCAAAGTGTGCAAATTTGGGGTGCATTAGAAAAATGGGAAGGCAGATGGGCAAAGAAAAGAGATAAGGAAAAAGGTGACAGTCAATTGTCAAGTCAAGACAAAGCCTCACCCGATGCGAAATCAGTAAAAATACTACCCATGAGAGAAACAGCTGGTGGTATTTTAGTACATGTACCGTGGTCCAGAGGAGACATCCTATCCTTTACTAACGATTATCCCAGATTGAGGGAGAAACCAATCGAGTGGTATCATCAAACAGACAGGTTTGTGAAGCTTGTGAAGTGTCTCTGGGAAGACTTGAATTCTTTGTTCGAGATCATTGTTCTGCCTGATTTGTGGCTCGAGTGTAAGAGAGGGGTAGATTGGCCGACGAAGGAGCCGGCAAGGGATAAGGTGACTGGAGCTCCTTCTGAAGACGTGATGAAGTACTATCATAAAGTGATTGAGTTTTTGAATCAAAAGGTGTCGCCGAAAGTGACTGATTGGCTGAAAATCGACCGGAGGAGGTTAAGGAATCTATACATGCTTATTATGAGAGGTTGTTAAAAGCATTCAAACATAACAGTGGTACTGAGACCATTGAGCCAAAAGACATGAACCATCTTGTGTTCAGATTTGTTGAAGGGTTGAAACCAGAGGTTAGCCAGATGATAAAGAATCATTTGATTTGTTGGCAAGCAAAGCCAATTGATGAGGTGTTGCGGTATGCAAAATATTGTAGCAACGAAATTGAGTTGAAGCAGAAAAAGTTGAAAGAGAAAGTGATGGTGATGCAAATAAGGGCTGCACAGGCAGGAATACAGGGAAATGGAGTCCAACAGATGATACAGCAGCAACCGCAGATGAATAGTGTGTTTCAGACGCAACCGAGAGGTCAAGGGTTCGTGAATCGCGGTCTAGACTTGAATACTGTTGTGGATCAAAATGACGCACAAGGGATGAAAAAGATGTCGCCATGTCACGCGTGCGGGGGCGTGGGACACTGGAAACGGGAGTGCTCGAATGTGGTGCAGGATGGTGTCGTTCAACAAACACTAATGTCGGTACATTGTAAAATGTAAGAGGTCCAAAACTGAGACATCAAAATCCGAATTTTCAAAATAACCTGGTACAGATGCAAGGGGTACAGCCCATGCAGCAGACGCAAATGCCGCGTTTCCAGCCAGCACAGATGCAACAAGTACAACAGAAGGTTCCCATGGTACCTAGACAGCAAATGCAATTACCGATGGCTCCGATGGGACAGCAACAGGTCATGCTTCCTTAACAGGTCACAGGTCAGGTAATGAGTCAAAATAATACAGTACAGCAATTCCCATTACGAGGTGAAAAGGTCATTAATGAAGAATGGTCAGATGATAGCTCAGATAGTGAAGAGTGCAGGCTTGCAGCATCTTTAGAGGTAGACCAGAGGGATCCCTATGTGGAGGGGAAGGTAATGGGTTACAAAGTCTCGTTTTTGGTCGACACCGGAGCTACACGCTCTACAGTGAGGAGGTCGGAGGTTCCGAAACTACCATTTTCGGGGCGTACCATAAGGGTAGTCGGAGTAGCAAACCAGTACCTGACAAACCCGATTACAGATCCAGTGCAAGTTGAGATTGGCAACTTCCAGGGACTACATAGGTTTGTAGTCTGTGATTCAAGTCCAGTATCCCTACTGAGAAGGGACTTACTGTGCAAGACAAAGGGGCTCATTACAACCCTGGCGGACGGTGTTAAAGGTGCGGTAATACCGCAAACAGGCTGGCGGACAAAAAAAGGGAATCATGACCCTGGCGGAAACCGCCAACAAAGACAGCCACTTTAACACACCGCCCGCCACGGCGGTACAGACAAGCAGCGCGGCGGTCACCGCCAACAGACAGGCGGAAGACAATGTACCGCCCATAGTATCACAACCCGCCAATCCACCACCTTTTCCGGGGCAGATTCACCGTGGATAAAAACACGGCAGAAACAGTTTCTGCAATGGGAAAACGCTCACTTGAACACATCCCACGAGGAAGGAGGACACCATGGAGCCGGAATTACAAATCCTACCGGCCCTTGTATTCCTACTCATCTACGAAGCCCAACGCCGGCGCCGGCGAAGACAACGGTGAGTACTGCACCTACGACATAGGGGAGGCAAAAGTCAGGGGGACACACACACGCAACACCCCCACCCCCACCCACGCATATTACAACACACACACCAATGCATTTAGAAACATCACAGTAACAACCCACAACCCCCCCGGAAGAATGCAAAGACAAAACAAAATCAGTCCAAACATTGTAATGTATCAATATACATGTCTCAAATATATACAGATATATTATAAAATAATTAAAGTATATACATTACGAGAAGTAGTGCACCCCTAGTCCAAAAATGCATGGGCGAGGCCCACACAAGATACCTGTCCACAAACGGATAGAACACTGCCGGGGTATCAGAGAGAAATACAACAGGCACCTCAGGGGGAAGGGAAGGGGGGGGCACCTCAGCCGGATTACAGCACCACACCACATCCACGACTGGGCTCCATGCCCATTGATGTATCCTGGGGAGTGTAAAGCCACAGTCTCTCAAGTCTCTACAGTGGGTGGGTTGCCCAATGGACCATCCTGGGGAGTGCAAAGCCACAGTCTCTCAAATCGCTACAGTGGGTGGTTTGCCCACTGGACCGTCCTGGGGAGTGCAAAGCCACAGTCTCAAGTCTCACAAGTGGGTGGTTTGCCCACTGGACCATCCTGGGGAGTGCAAAGCCACAGTCTCTCAAGTCTCTACAGTGGGTGGGTTGCCCACTGGACCATCCTGGGGAGTGCAAAGCCACAGTCTCTCAAGTAGATAACAGCCTCCACTGGTTCTGGAGGGGGACTGGTGCCCAGAGTGCTTTATCCTGTGAAGGACAGACAGAGTGGATGGATCTCTCCACTGGTTCTGGAGGGGGACTGGTGCCCAGACTGGATTAGTCTCCCCGTGACAGTTCCTGTCCCGTCACTGTCCCAGCTGCACATGGGATAACGATGCTTGATGTGGCGGTTTTTTCCTTCTTCAGCGGGGCTTGCCCTGTTCAGCGGCGCATGCCCTGTTCAGCTGTGCTTTGCCATGGCGGTCTCTGGACTGTTCAGCGGTGCTTTGCCATGGCGGTCTCTGGACTGCTCAGTGGTGCTTTGCCATGGCGGTCTCTGGACTGTTCAGCAGTGCTTTGCCATGGCGGTCTCTGGACTGTTCAGCGGTGCTTTGCCATGGCGGTCTCTGGACTTTTCAGCGGTGCTTTGCCATGGTGGTTCTGGACTGTTCAGCGGTGCTTTGCCATGGCGGTTCTGGACTGTTCAGCGGTGCTTTGCCATGGCGGTTCTGGACTGTTCAGCTGTGCTTTGCCATGGCGGTCTCTGGACTGTTCAGCGGTGCTTTGCCATGGCGGTCTCTGGACTGGGCATTGGTGTGTGGCATGACGGTCCCTCATTGCCCAGCGGGGCTATGGCTGCCGGGGCCCTCCTGGGCAATGACTCCGGCTGTGTCGGTGGTCTCCTGACCAGTGACGATACTTGGGCCCTCCTGGGCACTGACTCTGGTGGTGGTCTCCTGACCAGTGACAATACTTGGGCCCTCCTGGGCACTGACTCTGGCAGTGGTCTCCTGACCAGTGACGATACTTGGGCCCTCCTGGGCAATGACTGTGGCGGTGGTCTCCTGACCAGTGACGATACTTGGGCCCTCCTGCGCACTGACTCTGGCGGTGGTCTCCTGACTAGTGACGATACCAGTGACGATACTTGGGCCCTCCTGGGCAATGACTCAGGCGGTGGCAGTGGTCTCCTGACCAGTGATGGTACCTGGGCCCTCCTGGGCACTGACTCTGGCGGTGGTCTCCTGACCAGTGACGATACTTGGGCCCTCCTGGGCAATGACTCCGGAGGTGGCGGCGGTCTCCTGACCAGTGACGATACTTGGGCCCTCCTGGGCAATGACTCTGGTGGTGGTCTCCTGACCAGTGACGATACTTGGGCCCTCCTTGGCAATGACTCTGGCGGTGGTCTCCTGACCAGTGACGATACTTGGTCCCTCCTGGGCACTGACTCCGGCAGTGGTCTCCTGACAAGTGACAACGGTGCTGGCGGTGGCGTCCCGGCCGCCGGGAAGGATGCTGCCCTTCTCCGCTGTGATGCTCACACCAGGCTGTGCAGACTTCTTCTGGCCCTTCCCCACCTTTGGAGGAGTCACAGCTGACTCTGCAATCACCCAGGGACCCCTCTGAGTTGTTTTGCCTCCAGGAGTCTTCACACGGTCCCGTCGGCCACTTTCCAACTTCAGAGCCTTTACAGGGGGTGGACTGGCAGTGCCTTGGCTCCGTGTCACACTGCCTGCCCTGGTGGCCGGTGCACTCCACACACCTTTAACACGCACCACTGGTACTGGAGGCTTTTTGGCTGAGGCGATACGACGGGACTGATGAATTGGAGGGGTGGGAGTGGGGGCAAAAAGGTCAACTTTGCAGAGGGACAGTTTCTGACGAACACTGGGATGGGTAGCTGGAGGGGGTCTGGGAGTGGAGGAAGAGGAGGTGGTTGTAGGAGGTGTCACTTTAGGTGCAGGTGCAGGTACTGGAAGCTGTCGTGAGGTGGATGGATGTTGGGTGTGTGTGTGCCCGCGTTTGTGTACTTTGGGAGGGGGCGTCACAGACACACTGGGAGAGGACACAGGGGACGTGTCTTTGGGAGTGGAGGTGGTGATTGCAGGTGAGCGGGGTGTGGTGCTGGCTGTTCTGGTGCGAGTCCTGGTGCCTGTAGATGTAGTGAATGCAGGTGAGAGTGTAGACGACACTGGGAGGGAGGAGGGAGACGATGAGGAGGGGGACACAGTGGAGGCAGTGGATGTTGCTTTGTCTGTATGTGTGTGATGCTTGTGTGAGTGCCTGTGGGATGTGTGGTGTCTATGTTTGCCTGAGCTACTTTTGTGTGTTGAGGCGTGTGCATGCTGGTCTGATGGTGTGCTTGGGATGGGCTGGGGTACAGGGGATTGGGTCTGGGTGGAGGAGGTTGGAGGGGGAAGGCTAGACACAGTGACAATGGCTGCCATCAGTGCTGAGGCCAGAGATTGTAGGGTTCGCTGAAGGGCAGCCTGACCAGAATGAATGCCCTCCAGGAATGCATTACCGTGTTGCAACTCCCTTTCTACACCCTGGATGGCATTCACAATGGTAGACTGCCCAACAGTGAGTGACCTGAGGAGGTCAATGGCCTCCTTACTGAGGGCAGCAGGGGTGACTGGGGCAGGGCCTGAGGTGCCTGGGGCGAAGGTGATGCCCACCCTCCTGGGTGAGCGGGCACGGGGCGAACGCTGAGGGGCTGCTGGGAGGGCGGTGCTGGTAGGGGAGGTGGCGGCTGTACCTGTAGAAGTGGGGCGCACAGATGGTGCCGCCACCACAAGGGAGCTCCCATCGGCGGGCGAGTCCGTGTCGCTGGTTGGTGATCCGGTGGCCGACGTGAAGCTCCCCTCGCCCTCCGTCCCACTGGTGCATTCTGAGACTGTGGTGTGGCCCTCCATGGCCATGTGGGATGCAGCTCCCTCGTGCTCCGGTGCCACTGCACCTCCACCTGATGATGCTGATGCACAAAAGAACAGGGAGAGCACAAAAAGGGGGGGAAAGACAGAAGAAAGACAGGTTGAGTGCATGGCATACCGCTACCGTTGGCGGACAATACAGACACAGCAGCCCCCTGCACTACGCCGTGCTCCTGGCCTCTACAGATGCAATTTCTGGGATCTGGCCCACATGGCTATGGTGGACATCTGCACCCATGGATGCCACAGGGGCATGTATACCTGTAATTGGCACTCAACTGCGGTGGGGTGGAGTGCCACATGGCCTGCATTACGGACGGGCCTAGCCTACATAGTTCTGCCTGGCCTAGGTACACCCACAGCCCTCCTCCCTCAGCCAGCCCCTCCACTGCGCGCCAAGTACCCAGAATGAGGTTGTACTCACCCCCTTGTGTCTGCTGTGATGCCCTCAAGCGCCCATCCAACTCCGGGTAGGCCACCGCCAGGATCCGGAACATCAGGGGGGACATGGTGCGACGGGCACCCCTCCCACGTTGGGAGGCCATCCCCAGCTGAGCCTCCGCCATCTTCTTGCTCCAGCGGCGAATGTCCTCCCATCTTTTACGGCAGTGGGTGCTCCGTCTCTGGTGGACCCCCAGGGTCCGGACGTCCTTGGCGATGGCACGCCAAATGTCCTTCTTCTGGTGGGCGCTGACCTACATGACATGCACAAGGGAAGAAGAGAAGTCATTACCAACTGCACCGTCGATGTGAGTGTCCCCCCTCCCTACCCTAGCCATGTGGCACATTCATTCACATGCATTAATGTTCCCTGAACTCTGCCCCCTTCCCTCTTACAACCAGCCCTCTCCACCCAGGCCTAGCCCATATAACTTGCTACCTGTGTACTAACCTGTTGGTCTGGAGGACCGTAGAGTAGCGTGTACTGAGGGAGGACCCCGTCTACTAGTTTCTCCAACTCCTGAGCAGTGAAGGCAGGGGCCCTTTGCCCAGACGCAGCAGCCATTGTCGCTTCCAGACCGAGGTCACAGCAGCACTTGCAGTGTAGGTCCTCTCCTGTCGAAGATCAGGTATCTAGTGATTGAACACATAGGAAATGGTGGTGACGTCCGCGGCGGTGATGTCCGCAGCGGTGCGTATCATCACTGGCGGCGCACTTGTTCGTTGGCTCCTGGGACCCATAGGGTCCAATGTTAACCAATGCAGCATTGCCCCGCGGTCTACGACCGCCTACCGCAACGGTGTGCAACGGCAGCGCAGTTACCCCACAATCCCATTGTCCCAGTTTAGAGGTCAGGCAGCCGCCATTTCAGGGGCCCACATGGCTTCATTTACTTCTGCGTCACACATAGCTAGGCCTACACTCAACAAACATATAGGAAGGGTTTTGTGTTTGGTGTCGTGTTCTGTGTAACTGTGGGTACATACCTGGAAAAAAGTTGACTCTGTGGTCACTGTTGTCCTTCCTAGGCACCGTCATTTGGGACAATTGAGAAGATGGCGGAATTCTCTGGTGTACCGACCGCTGGTGGACCTGTTGACAATGGAGGAGCAACATTTAATCGTCACCTACAGGTTTGACCGTGCCACTATCCAGGAACTATGTACCCAGTTGGAGCCAGACCTGATGTCACCAATCCGCCATCCCACTGGATTCCCCCCTGACGGTAGCGCCTTGAGACCCGCACAAGTGAGTAGCGCGCTTTATAAATGTTAATGATTTGATTTGATTTGACGTGCAGGTGCTGTCAGTGCTCCATTTCCTTGCAAGTGGGTCTTTTCAGACAACAGTGGCCATGGCATCAGGGATGTCCCAGCCTATGTTTTCCAACGTGCTGTCCAGAGTGTTGTCTGCCCTGCTGAAACACTTAAGGAGATACATCATTTTCCCGGAGGTGGAAGATTTGGCTACAGTGAAAGGTGACTTCTATGCCCTTGGACATATTCCCAACATCATAGGTGCTATTGATGGCACCCATGTAGCTCTGGCCCCCCCCACAGGAGTGAACAGGTGTACAGGAACCAAAAGAGTTATCATTCCATGAATGTACAGATGGTATGTTTGCAGACCAGTACATCTCTCAGGTAAATGCTATGTTTCCTGGCTCAGTGCATGACGCCTGTATCCTGCGGAATAGCAGCATCCCTGATATGATGGGTCAACTCCAGAGGCACCGTGTGTGGCTATTAGGAGACTCTGGTTACCCCAACCTGTCCTGGCTATTGACCCAAGTGAGGAATCCCAGGACCAGGGCAGAGGAACGCTACAATGAGGCACATGGGCGGACTAGGAGGGTGATCGAACGCAGCTTCGGCCTCCTGAAGGCCAGGTTCAGGTGCCTCCATATGACAGGTGGTTCCCTATTCTACTCACTGAAGAAGGTGTGGCAGATCATCATCGCCTGCTCGATGCTTCACAATCTTGCATTGCGACGCCAGGTGCCTTTTCTGCAGGAGGATGATCCAGATGACGGTGTTGTGGCAGCTGTGGAGCCTGTGGAGCCTGTGGAGCCTGTGGAGCCTGTGGAGAGTGATGAGGAGGAAGCTGAGGAAGAAGACAACGACAACAGGGAGTCAGTCATACAGCAATATTTCCAGTGACACACAGGTGAGAACATTTTCATTTTTACCATTACATTCACTGTCACACATCTTCCTCTATCCTGTGTGTAATTTCATAGGATTATTTGGTAACTGAGTTGTACCTTTCCATTACGGTTTCACAGGTGTGCTTACCAACGTGTGTCATCTGCATGCATCCTTCAAGGACTTTTGATGTGTGACATAGGTATGTTGCCTTTACAACTAGAAACGCATTTTGACACTGTCATTGATAATACATTTTACCAAGTCATAGACTGACTCAACATTGCTTTGTGGTTCAAGGGTGTTTATTTAAGTGCTCAAAAATGGAGGGGGGTTGAAAAATGGTGAGGGGTGATGGTGGAGGAATGTCCATGGCAGAGTCCAGTCTATTAGTCTCACAGGTGCACTGCCCATATGGGCATAGGAAGTGGAGCTGGGGCAGTTTAAGTATGGACAGGGTAACAAAGTGGGACAGTGGGAGGACAATCAGGGTGGTCTCATTTCCTGGCGGGGGTCTTGCCATCTTGCTCTGTCCTGTTCCTGGATCTCAGGGACCGCTTGCGTGGTGGTTCTCCGTCTGCAGGGGGTGGGGTGCTGGTGTGGTGGTCCTGTGGCGGGGCGTCCTGTCAACTAGCGCCGGCGGAGGTGGTGGGCAGTTCATCATCCATGCTAGTGTCAGGGGCCCCTTGGAGTGCCACGGTGTCCCTCAAGGTCTGCTGTATGTCCTTCAGCAGCCCTACGATGATGCCCAAGGCGGAGCTGATGGTCCTGAGCTCCTCCCTGAACTCCAAATACTGGTCCTCCTGCAGGCGCTGGGTCTCCTGAAACTTGACCAGGACTGTCGCCATTGTCTCCTGGGAGTGGTGGTATGCTCCCATGATGGAGGAGAGGGCCTTGTGGAGAGTGGGTTCCCTTGGCCTGTCCGCCCCCTGTCGCACAGCAGCCCTCCCAGTTCCCCTGTGTTCCTGTGCCTCCGTCCCCTGGACCATGTGCCCACTACCACTGCCCCCAGGTCCCTGTTGTTGTTGGGGTGGTGGGTTATCCTGGGTTCCCTGTAGTGGTGTGGACACAGCTGATTGACCTGTCCTGGGTACGGAGGTTTGGGGCCGCTGGGTGGGTGCTGTGCTGGTGTTACCAGAGGGTGAAAAGTCAGTGTTGGGCCGTGCCTGTGCAAGGGCAACCGACTGTCCCGAGGCCCACAATGGTCCTGGCTGGTCATCAGGATCCAGTAGGGCAGAGCTGCTATCGTCACTGTGGGCCTCTTCTGTGGGTGGAGTGGAGTTGTCTGGACCCTCCGGTGTGGTGACGGTCCTTCGTGATCCTGCAGGGGCATAAGAGCATGATTATTGCATGTGTGTGTGTCATGGTGTGCAATGGGTGGGTGTGGGTGTACCCCAGTGCAAGCATTCCTGTGTGGGGCTTGTGTGATGATGGTTGTGGGGGGTGTTCTGGGTATGTGCAGTAAGCATGGTTTAGTGATGGGTGTCCATGCTTAGTTGTGTCATGCAGGGCTTGGTATTGGGATATGTGGTATGTGTTCTTAGTAAATTAGTGAGGAGTTTGGGTGATAGGGGAGGGTGTGAGGGTGGGGGTGTGTGATAGCATGCAGGAAGGGTGGGGGATCTGATAGTTAAGATGTGACTTACCAGCGTCCATTCCTCCACCGACTCCTCCGAGGCCCTCTGGATGCATGATGGTCAAGACTTGCTCCTCCCATGCTGTTAGTTGTGGGGGAGGAGGTGGGGGTCCGCCGCCAGTCCACTGAACCGCGATGTTGTGCCTGGAGACCGCTGAACTCACCTTCCCCCGTAGGTCGTTCCACCTCTTCCTGATGTCCTCCCGATTTCTTGGATGCTGTCCCACAGCGTTGACCCTGTTGACTATTCTGCACCATAGCTCCATCTTCCTGGCTATGGATGTGTGCTGCACCTGTGAGCCAAATAGCTGTGGCTCTACCCGTAGGATTTCCTCCACCATGACCCGGAGCTCCTCCTCGGAAAACCGGGGGTGTCTTTGGCGTGACATGGGGTCGTGTGTGTGATGTGTGGGGCGGTGTCAGTGTTGATGTGTGTGGTGATGTGTAGTGGTGTGTGGTGTTTTGTGCGTGGATGTTGTGTGGGTGATGGTGTTGTGTGCCTCTTTGTGGTGGGATTGTCTATTTTGTGCTGTCTCTCTGGCCTTCATGACTAATTTTTGGTCGTAGGTGTTTGTGGGTGATGTGGGTGTGTGTTTTATATTGTGCTGGGTGTGTGGGAGTGGTGTTTGTATGTGTATCAGGTGTGTGTATTTTGAATTGTCCAATGTGGCGGTGTTTTGGAGATGTGTGTGTATTTTGAGCGCAGCGGTGTGTACCGCCAATGGAATACCGCGGTTCAAAGACCGCCGCGTGGATTCGTGGGTCGTAATAGCATGGGCGTGTTTCTGTTGGCGTGGAGGTGGAGGTTTTGTTTTCGCCAGTTCAACACTGACATTTGGTGTGGCAGACTTGTGTGGGTGTCTGAATTTCGGCGGATTCCGAGATGTGTGTCATAATAGCTGTGGCGGAATTACGCGGCCGCGGCGGTGTATTGGCGGTCTTCTGCACGGCGGTAAGCTGCTTTTACCGCCAATGTTGTAATGACCCCCAAAATGTTCAATTACCTGTTCCAATGATGGAATCGAAGTACAGACAAATAGTGACGATGAAGGAGATGAAGGTCATTTCTCAGAGGAAGAGACAGGGACGGCAAATGAGGATTATCCTTTGATTACCTTGTTTCCGATGCTTACAATGATTGACCTACCTGTCGAGTTACAGGGAACTGTCACAGAGAAAGTGTGGGATCTGACAGGAAAGGAAGTGGGACTGATAAAAGGTGTGGAACCAGTTAAAGTACAAGTGAAGCCAAATGCAGTGTTTCCCCAGGTGCCACAATATCATATGGCACAAGATGTTCTTATTGAAGTGTCACAAATAATTGCAGATTTCTGAAACAGGGAGTCCTGAAGGAAGTTTTGAGCAGTCCATGTAACTCTCCAATAATGGGTCTGAAAAAGCCCTGTGAGAAAGTTCGAATTGTGCAGGATTTGAGAAAAATAAATGAGATTGTGGTAAAATGTTGCCCCATAGTGCCCAATCCAGTAGTGATCATGTTTCAGGTTCCGTGTGATGCTGAATGGTTCACCGTTATAGACTTGTCACAAGCCTTCTTTTAGATACCTCTTCACGAGGACAGCCAATTTTTGTTCAGTTTCAAATTCCTGGATAAGGTGTATAGTTGGTGCAGAAATCCTCAAGGGTTTTCTGAATCACCGTCCATCTTCAATCAGATATTGAAAAAGGATTTAGAATCCTTAGTACTGCCTTTTAATTCGACTCTAGTGCAGTGCATTGATGACTTACTGATTGCATCCAAAACAAGGGACAACTGTAAATATGATACAATTGCCTTACTGAATCATTTGGGAAAGAACGGACACAAGGTGTCACCCAAGAAGCTGCAATACTGTCAGAAAGAGGTGAAATACCTAGGGCATCTAATTGAAAGAGGGTCTAGGAGAATATCGAAGGAAAGAATAACAGCCATTCTGCAAATGAACCCCCCTACAATGAAGAGAGATGTCAGGATGTTTCTGGGAATGGTGGGCTACTGTCGCCAGTGGATACCCAACTTCTCCATTATCTCAAAACCTTTGATAAAACTGACAGGCAAGGAGATTAAGGATGAGCCATATACCATAGCCTTGTCCAAAGAAGAGCTTGAGTCATTCATGGAATTGAGAGAGTACATGTGCAGGGCACCAGCGCAAGGTATGCCTGATTATACGAAACCTTTTTTACTATTTTGTCATGAACGTGATGCTTGTTCTTTGTCTGTCTTGACACAGGTCCATGGAGGTGCAACTCACCCTGTAGCGTATTTTTCAGCTACCTTGGACCCCGACGCAGCAGCCTTACCGGGTTGTTTGCGTGCAGTTGCAGCAGTTGGTCAGAGCCTTACGCAGTGTGAAGGCATAGTCATGGGATATCCCCTAACAGTAATGGTTCCGCATTCAGTTGAAATTTTGTTGACTCGAACCAAAACTCAGCACATGACAAACGCCTGTCTTACTAAATATGAGACAATCATACTGGTGTCACCAAATGTTTCTCTGAAAAGATGTACTGTGTTAAACCCGACAACTCTACTTCCTGCTGAAAGCACTGAAGTCAATAATGAAGAAGAATTTGAACATGATTGTCTTGAGGCAACGGAATTATGTACCAAACCACGACCTGATATTCAAGATACAAAGTTAAAAGAAAATGATTGCATTATGTTTGTTGATGGGTCTTGTTTGAGAGACTCCATCGGTACACTGAGGGCTGGTTATGCTGTATGTACCATAGCTGGTATAATTGAAGCTTCCTGGCTCAAGAAAGTGTTTTCCGCACATGTGGCAGAATTAATTGCCCTTACTAAGGCATGCCACGCAGCTGTGAATCTTAGAGTCACTATCTGTACTGACAGCAGATATGGATTCAGAATTGTACATGATTTCGGCCAACTGTGGTCACAGAGAGGTTTCATGACCTCTTCCGGTTCTCCTGTGAAAAATGGTGAACAAATAAAGGACTTGTTACATGCAATTCAGTTACCTCTTGAAATTGCTGTAGTGTAATGCAATGCTCACGTTAAGTCACAAGACTTTGTGTCCATGGGAAACGGTTATGCAGAACAAGTCGCAAGGTTTTGCGCATTGAACTGTATATTGCTCAAGGAACAGTGGGAATTGTTACCGCAAACTGAAAATGACACATGTTTGAACCTTGCATTGAGGATGGTCGATACCCTAGATGAGTTAAAGACATTACAGGGTCGTGCTAGCAGAGAGGAAAAACGTTCCTGTCAAAGAATGCAATGTGTACAGAGGGCTGATGATTTGTGGATCTCAGAGGAGGGGAAATTAGTCTTGCCAAACAGTCTTTTATCACAATTCGCTAGGCTATACCATGGACAGGCTCATCTTGGGAGGGATGCAATGATCAGGTCATTCAAAATCGATTGGTTCAACCCAAAGTTCAGACATGCCGCAGAGCTTGCCTGTCACAGATGCATCATCTGTCAACAGATGAATGCCGGAAAAGGGACTGTGGTAACTTTGAGCCACATTGGGAGAGCTGGTGGTCCTTTCAGCAAAATGCAAATGGACTTCATTGAGATGCCTGTTTGTGGAGGATTGAAGTACGTGTTGGTGATTGTGTGTGTTTTCAGTCACTGGATTGAAGCCTACCCCACACGTAGAAATGACAGTCTCACAGTTGCAAAGCTGCTGCTTAGGGAACTAATACCAAGGTTCGGGTTTCCAGTCTCTATAGAATCAGATAGGGGCAGACACTTCGACAATGAGGTGATTAAACTCCTGTGTGCCGCACTAGACATCGAACAAAAGCTGCATTGTAGCTACCATCCTGAAGCATCAGGACTAGTAGAGCAAATGAATGGTACCTTGAAATCAAGAATGGCAAAGATGTGCGCAGCTACCAATATGAAATGGCCAGATGCATTACCCTTAATGTTGCTGTCGATGAGGAACACCCCTGATAAGAAAACGGGATTGTCCCCCCATGAGATCCTCATGGGCAGAGCTATGAGGTTGCCAGCAGTGCCTGCGAATGCTCTAGTGAATATCACAGATGATATGGTGTTGGACTACTGCAAAGTTTTGGCTGATGTGATTCGCTCTTTCTCTCACCAGGTAGAGGCTAACACATTGCCACCGATTGGAGATCCAGGTCACACCCTACAGGCCGGTGACTGGGTGGTTGTCAAGAAGCACGTGAGAAAGTCGTGTTTGGAGCCGCGTTGGAAAGGGCCGTATCAAGTAATTTTGACGACAACCACTGCTGTGAAATGTGCAGGCGTCCCAAACTGGATACATGCCAGTCACACAAAGAAGGTAACATGTCCAACTGATGAGGAACTTGAAGTTTCTGGCACAACAGTTCCAGGAAGAGAAGTCTCAGGGCCAGAAAGCAGCCAAGAAGGAACTGAGACTGCAGGACAGCCCACTGAGAACAGCCTCGTCCCTCAAACAGTGAATGAGTTCAAGAGAGGTGACAGAGTGCCTATCTCAGTAGAGGCGGCAGGAGAACTAAGTCAAGGAGAAGTTCTCCCAGAAGTAGACGTATACGGGTTAGAACTTTAACCCGTTACAGATCAAGAAGAAGAAGAAGGGGAGATAATAGAAAGAGATCAGAGTGTACCGGCATCCCCTGAGCCAGTTGCAGGTCCATCAAGTGAAAACACCATATTACAAGAGGAGGGTGCTGTCCAGCGTCCTGAAATGACATATCGGAAGAAGACGCAAAAGGGTGATAACTGGCCAGAGAAACCACTTCTAAGGATAAGAAGTATACCAGGTGAAACAATAACAGAGGAAACTGATACATCCCAAGTGGAAGATCTAAGTGAAGGTGAACAGCAAGGTGAACGCAGATTGAAGAGAAAGAGATTCGCAAACAGAAGATATACAGGTCCTAAATGGGCGTGTTCTACAACATCTGAATGGCAACAAGAATTCCTAGCATTCTGTTTTGATCGAGAAGTACCAGGTCAATACTACGGTACCTGAATTAACTCAAAGAAAAGACTTTGTTAAAAATCTAAATTGAAAAATAAGAAAGAGATTTATAAACTACCAGATGAGACACTGATAACTTGATTTGACTTTGAGAAACCTGATTATGACAAGCTGCTAACCTGATTTGACAAGGGGGTCCTGGAGCGAGTGAAAACGCTGTAAAATACACGCAGAGAGCAAGAGAAGAGAGAAAAAAAAAGTTCTATATCATACTCGAGTTGATGGTTATTCTGCTATCTGATTCTATATAGACATGGCTTATAATAGAGGTAGTAACAAGGGAAGTAAGGTGTGTGGTTGGTTAGGCCTTATAATAGGTATTGTGTGTGCAATAATAATTGTGGGAGTGATTGTAGGAATGTCGTGGTTGGAGAAAGACTATTAACGCTACTTCAAAACCTGAAACTACAACACTAATACAGTGGGAAAGGTTTGAGCAGGATGCAAGACACTTGCATGAGGGAACTAATTCAAAGGGGCTACTTTCTACTAATGTCTTCTATCGCTTGCTGAATGAGTATTTAGAGACCATAGATGCGAAAGACTGTTATGTGTGTACCAAGATTCCTTCATCTGTGCAAAAAGGGGTTACCTATCATAGCCTTCCTCTAACCTATGGGATTAGCTGCAGTTTGCTACTAACCAGATGCTATAATCAAGAGCATGTGCAATACTTTTACTCAAATCTGGATGTTGTGTTTTCTTTTGTGCCTGTGATTGAATTCCTGAACAAGTTAGCTAAGGAACATGATATAAAAATAGTTAGAGGATTCTTTGAGCCGACGCTTACATTTGGAACTGCTTATGCACATTGCAATAATCTGACCTGCTTATTATCACCTGTAGAGAAAAGCTTTTTAGATCACACTGATGATAGGCGAAAAGCATTAAAAGAAAGACTAGAAAAAGGGTTAGAAAAACGCACACATGCAAATGATTATGCTTACACCGCAATCAAAACGCAAGGTAAATTAGCTATAGATGCATTACATGTAGGTAGGCTTTGTATATATAGGCCGAAATCTGAGCAGGACAATTTGTTTGTGGGAACGAGTGAATGTAGACATGTGTTCTTGTTTCAGAGTAAGTGGACATTTATGTTGAATGGACATGATCCAGCGATCCCTGGGATCTATTACATCTGTGGACTTAATGCTTATTACCTTCTCCCTAGGGGATGGTATGGGACATGTTATTTGGGGATAGTTTTCCCAAAGATTTACCAGATTGATGACTTAAAACAATTACCTAAAACGTCTGAATTACAGCATGCTAGACAAAAACGAGAATCAGTGGCTGCTGTCATTGGTGATATATTTGGAGCTATAATCCCTTCAGTAGGGGTTATCGTGAATTCTATGAAAATTCAAAAGTTGTCTACTATTGTGGATAACATGCTGACAAATTTTACAGGGGCTATACTCCTGATGGATACTGAACTTGCTGCAGAAAGAGCTATGACTCTTCAAAATCGGCTTGCTTTAGACATTCTTTTAGCAAAGAGTGGAGGGGTTTGCAAGATGCTCAATGAGCGTCATTGTTGCTCATTCATTCCGGACAATAGTAAAAAGATTAGAGGTATGCTTACTAACTTAACTAGAGATAGTGCAGATTTGAAGGATTTGAAGGAGCCTGGAGTTTGGGAGAAGTTTGGAAAAGGAATTGCCAGAGTAGGGAGCTGGTTTACCAACATTTGGAATGGGGTACTTGCAAAAATACTAATGGGTTTATTAATTGTTCTGGCCTGTTTATTAGGATTATGGGGGGCCTTCAAAATTAATGATAAAATTAGGAGAAATTGGACCAAAAGAACCAGGAAAAATGAAGAAAGTGAAAGAGAGAAAACGTTCAATGAAATTTGGGAAAGCTCACATAAGGGACAAGATGTTGAAATGCGCATTATGCATTAAGTGAAAAATGAAAATGAAATGTTAAAGGGAAAGGTATGTGTGATGACGAGCGTCATCAGAGGAGGGACTGAGAGAGCGTAGCTTATATAATCTATATTAACATGAAATGTTTATATCAATATGTGATGATGCTGCTCAGAAAACTACAATAAATAGCAATTATGCTTAAACGTGCACCTGAATTGTGACCACGGTAAATGGCCACCAATGTATACGCAAACTAATAATGATGAGTAAAGTGTTTATGTTACGATCAAATAAGCTTATATTAACATACATATTACTGCATCTGTATTGAAAATTTTTATAGGCCTTAAGTTAGAGTGAGCTACGGGTTTTAGCTGCCAAGCTCTCATATTAAATGCATTTTTTTGTTTTTCCAGTGTGCTGACTCGCAAAGGGCCATGACCCTGCAAATGTTCTTTTTCTTCAACATTGGAAGACTAATGTAACCATGTTAATTCCGTTCCCAAGCGCATATTCGGTGACTTGGTTTAAAAGTTATGAGAAATTGAAACAAATGTAGATTAATGAAATGTACAAGGTCACTTAGACCGATGAACAATGAATCTGCTGACCCAAAAGACGTGCCAAAGAATGAAGTAACGCCGGATGTGCCCCCTCCGAAGACGTCAATTATGAAGACCAATCAAAGAACCATGAATTAATGTGGGGTGACAATTGAGATTACCAAATGCTAAATTTGATAGGTTAAAGATAATGGGGTATAGTAAGTGTCCAATAGAATTTTGGGGGAATGTACTACGAAAAAGGGATAAAAACCCATGTCACAGAAGGGCCATTAAAAAAAATTAGATGGGGAATGCTATTGATTTTATCCAGAAACTCTGTTTGGTGACTTTGAGACTTATTAAAACCATCCTCACGCATAGACTGCCGATTTACACTTTTCCTCCTTAAGAGGGAAGTGCCCCTATGTCCTTTATTTGAGTCCTGTCTGATGGCGATTTGACTGATGTCCTGGACACAAAGACCGTACCGTACACTGACCTAATCCCTGGAGGGTAATTATGACAATGCAATTTGTAATTTGTCTGTTTGCTTTTCCTTTCTAGGTACCAATGCGTGCTTTTGACAGAGACCATAGATATATGTTTTCCAAATTGGTGTTCTAAATTGTTTTGCATGAATCCCAACATGCCAATGCTAATTAGTGGTTAGGACAGGTGATCATCAAATTGACGCAAATAGACAAATGACTGACATTATGCTATGTTGAACTGACGCGTATTTGACACTCTGCTATATTCTGATCTATGTTTACGCCGTGTTATATTCTAATGTTTGATTTTTGCCTTATTGAAATCTTACCAAAGTTGCCATATCGTAACTATGCTGTTGTGTTTCTTGGCTTTAAGATTGACGCATTTAATCTTAGATTGTAACTAATAGGGAATAAAACCCATAAAATTCTATCAACTGGTGTGATTATTCATGACTGAAAGGTCATGGTTGCGTCGTCAATATGATTAATGACTTTGACTAAAGTGAAATGTATTGTTGTGATAAATATTGATGACATTATTGATATATTGATTGACATATTGATTAGCTATCTCGTCCTATGGTGTCTCTCAACTGGGTCAAAAGATTCATTGGCCAAAAACGAGTCCTAATGTGTAATAAATTAACATAAAAGGACGCGTTAACAGTTCAACAAGCAGGTAAAGACGTATACATAGCAAAATATGACATCAAGTCAGCATGCAGGTTGCTGCCGGTGCACCCAGATGATTGCCAGTTGCTGGGTATCCAATTTGGGGGACAATGGTATGTAGATAAGGCACTGCCAATGGAATGTTAAATTTCATGCACACTTTTTGAGAAGTTCAACTCCTTCCTGCAATGGTTATTCACACGGTACACAGGCCGCAAGAGGATGACCCATTATTTGGACAATTTTTTCTTTGTCACTGACTCTGGTTCTGTGGATTGCCAGAGGTTACTGGTAAGCTTTCATGTGCTCCTTGAGGATGTGGGGTTCCTTTGGCACCTAAAAAGACAATAGGGCCAAAAGCGACAATTTCCTTTCTGGGGATTGAACTGTTTTCGTAGAACATGGAGACACCTTCCGCTGCACAAGGAAGTAGGTATGCAGTTGTTGCTTGATACCATGCTTGCCAAACCTAAGGCCACCATAGTAAGTGCTGGCAGCACTTTTTTTTTTTTAGACATCTAGGTTTGGTGCTGACTGGACTCTCTGCCACAACATCACATAAGGTTGTCTGTACGAGAGAAGGAGGATTTGCACATGTGGCAGCTCTCTCTTGTAATGGCAGTCCCATACATACCCAATTTAAAATGGAGTGGGATGTGCTGATGCTTCAGGAGGCGTGGGGTTTGGGATATATTGGCAGGATCATTGGTGTGTGGAGGAATGGCCAACTGGGTGGGAGAAGGGGGGCGGGTTGGAGCATTGCCTTTTCGGAGCTTTTCCCTTAGTTGTGGCCATTCATTTGTGGGGTCAGCTTCTGCAACACAATAGAGTTCTAAGTGTTACAATTGCTGAAAGTATTTGTGCTTGCATGCTTGCAGGATGACATTTTGTGTAAGGCCAAATACATACTGGGTTTGGACAATGACATTGTGGATACTTTGTCTCATGGGAGAGGTTCCATGGACTCACCACATAGGTGGAAGGGGACAAGACTCACATGCCACCACATTTTTGGATGATAGGAAACAAAGGATGCTCCAGATGGTGGTGAGGTCCCTGGTGACGGCCAGCTGGAGGGGTTATGCTCGGGCATGGGAAGAGTCTTTGCACTTGGGGGTGTTTGTATGAGATCTGGGAAGTGGGAGTGGGTTGAAGATGTGGTGCAGTTTTCTATGTGGCTGATTGACAGAGGTCTTTCGCAGGTAACAATAGCAGTAACATTGGCTGGCATTGTGTTTATGGACAAGCTGTTATGAGGCTACACGCCCATGGCTGGTAAAACCATGCCCAAGTGATGGTTCATCGAAGCAAAGCACTCAGCACCTTATGCTGTTTTGTGACTTTTATAAGAATCTTAGGCGTACTATCCCAAACCAATTTTCCGTGCCAAGAACATCTGAGATTACAGAAACACTTTGAGTTATTTGTTTACTTTTGGGAATCCTCATGTTTGTTTTTATTGTTGCTTTATACATAAGGGAAGTAATCCAGCTCAGAAAGAGTATTGTGCGTTAGGCATGATTACGTGAGGAGCTTCATGTGTTTATGTTGTTTATTTATGGTACCTATTTTTAATGTACTTTTATAGCTGTTTTTAAGCCTGCAGAACAAAGTTATCAAATCAATGTTGATGTTTTTGGAGCCATTAGGGTATCTGAACTTTTGGGGACTCTGCATGCAAGGACAAGGATTGCTTTTGGAGGAAGTCTGCTTCCAGCCACAAGGGGTGACAATTTATTTGTGCAGTTCCAAGACAGATCAGAGGTTGCATGGGGTGATCGTGTTGCTGCTGGCACACCTAAGGGAGGAGATTTTCCCATTAATAAGGGGTAGAAAGCTTTGCGACTCATGTCTCCGTCAGGTGGCTTCATTTTTAGGCATGCAACTAGTGATCCGGTCACCTCCTTTCAACTGCTGGCCATCATAAGGAAAGCATTTGCGTGTTTAGATTTGCCAGTGAATGATTGTCACACATTTATTTAGAATTGGGGGAGAGGTTGGTCAAGGAAAGGAATTATGAAGCTGGGTAGGTGGCCATGCGCCTGTTTTCAAACCTATGTCAGGTTGGGAGGACAGGAAGTAAAGGATGTTTAGTCTACACCACTGTCTTAACTGCCTTTTCTTTTCCTGTTTCAGTTCCTGGCTCACTGTCTGCCGGCTTGAAAGTCTGGATTATAGGACATTAATTCATAAAATGGGCAACCAAGGAGGCGGGGAAAAGCACAGTGGGCTGTAATTTTGGGTTTGTTGGGAATTCTTTTTGTTCTAGCAGTGTAAAGGGAGGGGGTATAAGGTGGAAGGAACTATTGCCTTCATTGAATAGGTTGCGGTGAGGGGCAGTGTGCCCGGACATTTTATTGATACACTTGGAAGAGAATCGCTTTGTGCTAAAAAATGGATTGCCTCTGCGGCATGCCATGAAACAGGATTTGAGGGAGATTACAGCACAGTGGTCGGGTTGTTTTGCCATTTGGACTACATTTATCCCTAGGAGGAACTAGAGAGGAGCAAATAAGACATCATCTATAGATAAGGATAGTCTAGTCTCTGGGATTTATAAAGCACATAGCAACTCAGTGGGCTTTGAATTGTATCCTTTTACGAACTGGGAGCCAACTTAGGTATCTTCTTGTAGCAGTCACTGATTGAGATTTGGGAATTCCTCTAACAGTTTGAACAGCTATGTTATGTATGACGTGTAGTGTGTTTATGCCTGTCTTTGGACTTCCTACATATACAGAATTTCCGTAGTCTAGGCGAGCGTTGATTAATCCTTGAATTACTACTCTCCATGAGGACTCTAGTAGCCATCGCAGTACTTTTCTTGACATTCTACGGAATTCAAAGCAGGTGGCAGCAAGTCTTTGCTTGTATTCCCATTGTCAGTTTGATGTCCACCCAGATTCTGAGGCTTTTAAATTATTACTTAGGAGTGGGTTTGATGCCCATACAGGAAAGCCAGTTCAGCTTGATCTACCTGGTGGGACTGGTTACTAATATCATAACTTCTGTTTAGTTTACATTTAATTTAAGGCTGTTGCCTGCCGTCCATTCAGCTACATCTGTCAGACAGTTATCTAGGAGGCTGGACGTACATTCTGTTTGGTGTTAGAGCTTCAGGATAATTTGTGTGTCATCAGCATAGGATATTGCCATAAAACCATCTGATTTTGTAATCTCAGCCAGTGGGCAAACATATACATTAAATAGCATAGGGTTGAGAGAAAAGCCCTGTGGTACCCCACACTCTAGTTGATATATATGCAATTGTTTATCGCCTTACTGAACTTGAAAGGTTATGCTGTCTAGGGATGAGGCCAGCCACTTAAGTGTGATTCCTATTTCTGCCAGCCTTCCAATTAGAGAATTATATGATACAGTATTGAAGGCTGAGCTTAGATTCAACAGGATTATGGCTGCTGTACCTACTTTGTCCAGTATTAGCCTAAGCTCCTCTGTGGCTGCTAGAAGTGCTGTTTCTATACTACTTCCTTCCCTAAAACCAGTCTGAAAAGCGTGGAGGATTTCATTTTCTTCTAAATACTGTGAGAGAACTGTATTTACATATTTTCTACTACTTTACTTGGTCCTGCCAGCATAGAAATGGAGTGGTAATTTTCGCACATCAAAGGGTCAGCACTTTTTTTTTTTTTTTGAAATGGCCATACTGCCACATGTTTCCAACCTGCTGGCACTGATCCTGAATTTAAGGAGTAGTTAGAAATATTGTTCAGGATTAAGATGATGGATATTCTTCCTTTAAACATTGTCCGGAGGTGCTGGGTCCAGAAGTGAACCTAATTTAATGGATGCTACTATCTCCTGTTTGTCATTCAGCGTCATTGCATGGAAATTGCATAAGTTACCCTGCTTCCGCTGCAGGATTTCCTTCCTTTCCTCATCTCTTCCTAGAGTTAGATGAGTTTTTTTAATTTCTTCCAGGAAGAATTTTCCAAGTGCATTGCAGTGTTCCATAGATGGAGGGGGCAGCTTTATTATTCTCCATTTTCATTAGGTTATTCACTATATTATATAGTTTTTTTAAGTATTAGGGGCAATATCAGTTTTTTTGTCCAAAATGTTACTGCAAATAATGCATTGTTATTATCAGTTATGTTATCAAAGATGTCATGAGTGCCGTAATTTGTGGGGTAATTAGCAGTGCATGGCGAGGGTGCGAGTAATAGGTACCTTAAGGCATGAGTTATAGTTAATTGAGATAACTCTAACCATAACTGGTGAATTTCTACGGTTTTGTACGTTTAAAATGTGAGCCTAACTATAATGTCCCTTGTAACCTTTGTTTTTTTTAAAGTGAATTTCTATCTTTTTTTATAAATCTGTTTCCTAACTATAATGTCCATGTAACCTTTGTTGTTTTCAGTGAATTTCTTTGGCGTTTTTAACGTATAGTAATTTTCATGACTATATGTTAATCCAACCAGCGCCACGCATGGCTTTCGGCTGTGAGCGGTGGCGGTTGGCCACAGGGCCTGAGACCAACCCTCTATAAGCACCCAACCTTGCACCATGCACAGCCTTTGCCTGTGCGCAGCAGAAGTTGCCTGCAAGACCTGGCCTGCAGCCAGACCCTGCAGCCAGCCCCCCTAACCACCCAACCCCACGCTGTGCACTGCCCTTTGGCCGTGTGCAGCAGGAGTCGGCAACAGCCTCTCTGGATGTGAGAATAGGTGTGAGAGGGTGTATCTGGGGGAGGGAGTGGCTGTTAGTGTCTGTCACAGTGTGAAAGTGCGTACATCAGTGTTTTACTGGGTGCGTCAGTGTGTGAGCAGGTCAGTGAGTGCGAGCATAAGGGTGTCAGTGGGTCTGTGAGTGGGTGTTTGAGAGTCAGAGTGGGTCTGTGAATGGGTGCATGAGGGTTTGAGTGGGGCTGTGAGTGGGTGCAGGAGGGTCTGAGTGGGTCTGTGAGTGGGTGTGTGAGTGGGAGAAAGGTTGAAAGGGAAAGAGTGAGGGGGAGAGAAAGTTTTTTACACTTTGATGTATGATATACTTAAAATGAGATTTCTGCACAATTACAAAAGAAAAATGTATTTGTCATTTAAAAACAGTGAGATCACCTTTCAGTGTGAGCCTTAAACATTTGAATAAAAAACAAATAAAGGAGGGAAAATGGCCAGGGACACACCTGGATTTGAACCCTAAACGCTCAATGTAAAAGTTTGCGACCTTCACACTTGATTTATTGATTTATTTTTTCATATTTTTTTCAGTCCTTCATTTTTTTTCTGGGACCGCTGGGGGAGCCTTAAGGCCTCCCCCGCAGTCCCTGACTATTTTTTACATTTATTTTATACTATACCCTTTACAGGCTCTCTGGTACTGCGGAAGGAGCCTCAAGGCCTCCCTCTCTGTCCCATTGCTCCAGCAAGAAGGCAGCTGCTTTAAGTAGCAACTCCGTGCTTGCTGGAGAAATCCTTTCACCTCTGTTCCCTGCATGCATATCTGCGTGCAGGGAACAGAGATGAAAACTCAATTTTTCGACAGCAGACCTGTTTGACAGGTCCAGCTGTCATAAAGTGGAGTGTTTGCTGTGACTTGGCTGCAGCTGTTAAAGCTGCAGCCAAGCCACAGCAAACAGGTATGTCCTGGGGATGGCACCCAAGGACATAGCAGGAGCAGGCCCTGAGAGTGGCGGTCCCCAGGGCCATCAGTGGCTCCATGAGAGAGGCCATGCAGCCCTCCTCATGCAAAATGGAGCCCCCGGGAGTTGGTGGTCGCCTGGGCTAAAGGGGTCTGAAACGGACCCTCTTTCCATTTTTTCCAGTTTGCCCTGGGGAGGTGGTTGTCCCGAGTTCTGCGGGGTGGGCCACGTAGCCCCCCCCCCCCACATTAATGTTCTTTGATGGCCTGGGAAATACGTGGTCTCCGGGGCTGTGGGTGGCCGTGTGGGTGCTGTGTGGCCCCAGCAGTAATACATCTCATCGCCCCAGGAAGGTGGTGGTCCCCAGGGCTACAGTTTGGGGCCGTTGCAAATCAACATTGTCCTAGGGACGTGGCCCACCCGGAGGTTTGGAAAAAAGGAAGAGCGGAAGCCTGCATTTAATTTTAAAAAAATGTTTGCCAGATCTGCTGTGAATTGCAGTAAAACAAAATTTAAAATGCCTTTCAGTCCGGGGGGGTCCCTTTCGACCCTAGCACCAGAGGTAAGGGGTCAGGGTGTCTGTACCCTGGCCCCTTTTCTTTTTGTTTACATTTTGAAGGGGTGGGGCCACGGGGTGACATGCACTGAAGGGGAGTGCTCAGCACTCCCCCTTCACAGAGCATGTGTGTTTGGCTGGCCGTCTCGGGCCGCCCAACACACATATGTCCTGTAGGCTAGCCTGCACAGGCTCCTAGTCTGCCTGGGAGCTCTCTGCTTGGGAGCTCCCTGGCTGGGCACTCCCAGCCAATCCTGACTCTGCTCTGAGCAGCTCCAGGATTGGTGCAGAGCAGGCTGGGAGCTTGTGCCTGCAGAGGAGCGTTGAGGGACAGAGGAGCGGCAGAGGAGGTAATTTGTTATTTTTTTTATTTATTTGAATGTTTATTCCCTCCCGCCTCCCCCCTCTTGCACCTCCCTACCCTGCCCCTTCAACAGCCCTTGAGCCACTACTGAGTCTGTCTTGTCTCTTTCTTTTCAGGAATGCTGCAGAGACTCCCACGGGACCAAGGAGAATCACTGTGAGGACGCCATGATAAAACCCTGTCCAATGAGCTGAGCCGACGGAGAACGGCACGAACAATGAGGGAAACCTGGAAGTAGCAGGATGCTACAGGCAGATCATGGCTAAACGTCAAGCAGTTTCCTGCCTGTCCATGCAATCTATATTCAGTGCATTCCCCACCTCTGTCACATTCAGGAACAGCCCGGGACTATCGGCTAGTGCACTCCACCACCCTGTTGTACGGTGATTGGCAAGCGTGACAGTGGGTAGAGAGGACTGTCTGTAGGAGCACTGTGTGTCTTCTGGGTTTAGTTGAGGCAGGGAGAGCTATTGAAGTTCTCTTCTCTGCACTCTTATTCTGTCACTGCCTCTGTTTGTCCTGGCTCCTATGTCATGGACATTGCGGGGGCAGCATCTCACTGTGCTTATCCCATCTTGTAGGAAGGTGGCTTTCTTCTAGCATGGTTACCCCCATTTTTTACCTGTTTGTCAGTGTGTTTTTACTGTTTCACTGGGATCTGCTAGTCAGGACCCCAGTGCTCATAGTTTGTGGCCTATATGTGTTGTCAGTATGGTTGACTGTGTCACTGGAGTTCTGCTAACCAGAACTCCAGTGCTTATGCTCTCTCTGTTTACCAAATTTGTCACTATAGTTTAGTGACTCCATATTCCAATTCAGATTGGCACACTGGATCCCGCTAATAAGTCCCTAGTATATGGTACCTAGGTACCCAGGGCAGTGGGGTTCCCGGAGATCCTTTTGCCACCTAAAAGGAGCTTATACAAACACTCCTTCAGGACTGCCACTGCAGCCTGAGTGAAATAGTGCACACACTATTTCACAGACATTTTCACTGCACCAGGTAACACACAAGTCACCTATATGTCTAACCTTCAGTTACTGAAGGCTAGGTGCAAAGTTACTGTGTGTGAGGGCACCTTTGCACTAGCAAAGGTGCCCCCACGTTGTCCCAAGATCAATTTCCCAGACTTTGTAAGTGCGGGGACACCATTATAAGCGTGCACTAAATATATGTCAGTACATATAGGTAGCTTCACAATGGTAACTCCGAATATGGCCATGTGAGGTGTCTAAGATTGTGAAAGTGAACCCCCAGTACAAATCTGGTATTAGGGGGCTAATTCCATGCACCCTGGGGACTCCACCGTAGGCCCCCAGTACTGCCAAACCAGCTCTCTGAGGTTTCCACTGCAGCCACAGCTGCTGCCATCACACAGACAGGTTTCTGCCCTCTTGGGGATTGAGCAGCTCAATCCCAGGAAGGCAGAACAATGCATTTCCTTTAGGAGAGGGGTGTTACACCCTCTCCCATTGGAAATAGGTGTTACGGGTATGGGAGGGGCATCATCCCAGAGCCTCTGGAAATGCTATGAAGGGCACAAATGGTGCTCACCTTGCATAATAGAGTCTGCACCAGTTCAGGGACCCACGGCCCCTGCTCTGGTGTGAAACTGGACAAAGGAAAGGGGAGTGACCACTCCCCTGTCCAATACCACCCCAGGGGTGGTGCCCAGAGATCCTTCAGAGTGTCCCTGGTGTTAGCCACCTTGCATTCCAAGGTGTGGGGACCCTCTCAGAGCGCATGAGTGGCCAGTGCCAGCAGGTGATGTCCGAGACCCCTCCTGATAGGTGCATACCTGAGTAGGTAGCCAATCTCCCTCTCTGGGCTAGTTAGAGTCTCTCCTCTGGGTGTTTCCTCAGTTTTGGTTTGCAAGACTCCACCAAGACTTCTCTGCATCCTCTGCTTCAGCTTCTGACTGTCGGATCAACGCAGACTGCTCCAGGAACCGCTGTAACTGCAACAAAGTATCCAGGAAGGCTACTGTGACCTGCAACTTCAGCTCCAGCCAGCAATTGCAACATTTTCCAGGTTGTGCATGCTCTGAGGACATCTCCCGTGGAGTGACAGAGTCACTTCCCCGCTTCAGCAGGCACATCTCTGCAACGATGACTGGTACTATGGGACTCCTCTCCTGTTGACGAGCATGATCCCTGGAACACAGGTGGTGGACCCAAGTGATCCTGACCGTCCAAAGGTCCAGCAATCCAAATTTGGTGGAGGTAAGGGCTTGCCTCCCTGTGCCAGACAGTACACCTGTGTATTGCGTCTTCTGCAGCTTCTTGGGCTTCTGTGCACTTCTTCCAAAACTTCTTCATGCACAGCGTAGCTCTGGTCTGCAGCACTATATCCTGTGATGGTCAGCTCCCTGAGTTGTTCTCCGGCAGCGTGGGATCCCTTTGTGTAGTGCTGCGATGACCGCACTCTGCAACTCCTTTGTACCCATGCCTCGGGACTCCTGTGGTGCTGCCTGGTCTTCTGAGGGCTCTCTGAAGTGCTGAGAGCCCTCTCTGTCTACTCAGAGTTGAGACCCCCAGACCCCTCCTGAGTCGGGGCAGCGCCTCTTTGACTCAAAACATGATCTTGCGTGAGCCAAGGCTTGTTGGCGGAATCCAGTTACGCAAACAACCTGAGTCCAAAGACTCGACATGGGACATCTCATGCACCAAGCAGGAGCCCGCAGCTGTCTTCTTTGGTGCATTTCTGTGCTTTACTCCTGTTTTCCTGGGCTCTGGGGTGGGGTACTTCACTTACCTTAGGTGTTTTCTTACACTCCCAGCGCCCCTCTATACACTACACTTGCCATGGGGGGAATCCAACTTTCGCATTCCACTATTTTAGTATATGGTCTGTGTTGCCCCTAGGCCCATTGCAGTCTATTGTGTTTTTCACTGTTTGCACTGTTCTATGACTGTTTACTTACCTGATTTTGGTTACTAGTGTATATATTGTGTATAATACTTACCTCCAGTAGGAGTAATGCCTCTAAGATATTTTGGCCTTGTATCACTAAAATGAAGTACTTTTATTTTTAGTAGCACTAAGTATTGTCTTTTATTGTGTATAAGTTCTGTGTGACTATAGTGGTATTGCAAGAGCTTTGCATGTTTCCTAGTTCAGCCTTGGCTGTTCTGCTACAGCCACCCCTAGACAGTCTATGCTGCTAGACACTGCCTACATTTCACTTAGGTGTATTACTGGACCTGGTATAAGGTGTAAGTACCTCTGGTACCCACTACAAACCAGGCCAGCTTCTCACACATCTCAAGTCCATATCCAACAAATATGATTTGTGGGCAAGGAGCGTGTGGCTGAATTCTGCTTACCTTTCCAGGTGAGTGTGGGAAAAGAGGTCAAAGGAGAAGACTGGATTTTAGAACTGCAGTGCCTTATTTTTCACTTATTTGTTTTAAACAGTTTACAGTGTAAGCTGTAATAAATGACTCCGGGGGCTGTAAGATCCTTTCACTCACTTGCAGTGAAGTAATGCTTTGGTGCTACAAGTTTCTCTGTTCCTTGGAGTGACCCCCTGCACTTGTGAATCTTTTGCCTTTAGAGCAAAGAGTTGACTTTCTCACTCATTGGTATTGTAATGTCCTAGCAGGGCCCATTTTGCTCTCATCCTTTCCCTCTTTCCTTCCATATCTGCAGTCAGAAGCGCCTAAGAACTGAAAACAAGGCATAATGTATACAAGAGGGGTGTTCCCCCATTGGGGGGCCCAAAAATATGACACAAAGAAATTCAGAAGATTTCTGAGCGTCATTTTTTTCAGCATTTTTAACACCTGCTCAGAGCAGGTGTTAAGAGGGCACAAAGCAAAATCTCAAAATAAAATGATGGACGTAGAGTTGAAACTTTTCAAATAACCACCCCCCAGTCACAGATCTGGGTTTAATCCATCGTTATTTTGCTTGCCACGTCACCACAGTTCGGACCCAGCTATATGCAAATCAGTCTTGACCCTGCTCCCAATAGGAGCAGTCCAACCCAAACTGCCAAGCCAGGTCCTCCCTGGACAGGATTCAAGCATCCTGGGACCGGTTTCAGGGTATCAGCCTTCATCAGCCAGGCCAGCTTGAATCCAGTGGCACAGCAAGCAAGGGACATCCTTTTGTGTTGCTAAAGTTGCACTAAGTGGGAAGGGTATGCCAAGACATGGGTCCCTTGCTCACTGGGTTGTACCAGCATGGAGGGCATTGCCATAGTCAAGTCTGCTGGTAACTAGGGCATGGGTTACAGTTTTGGGGTAGTCCTTTGGGATCCATTTGTAGAACTTCCAGAGAAGTGGGGTGTGTGAAAGCAGGAGGATGTGACTGAGTTGACTAGGCGGGTCATGGTGATCAATAAGTCCAGGATGACACAGAGATTGCATGCTTGGTTTGTTGAGGTGGGGGGGGGAGTTGATGGCCACCAGGAGTCATCCCAGGATGAGGATCTCAGTCTTGTCAGAGTTGAGCTTGAGGCAGCTGTCCTTCATCCAGGCGTCAATAGCATTCATCCAGTTGTAGAAATTCTTCCTGGCAGTAGTAGGGGTTTGGTCAGGGAGATGATCAGCTGGGTATCATCGGCACAGGAGACAATGTTCAGTGCGTGGTCCCTGACGATGGACGTGAGAGGGGCCATGTGGATATTGAAGAGTGTGGTGCTGAGGGAGGAGCCCCGTGGAACGATGCAGCCAATCTCCATACATTCTGACAGATAAGACAGGAGTCTGACTCTCTGTGTTCAGCCAGACAGAAAGGAATTCATCCATTATACGGACTTTCTGCAGATGCTGAGTACCTGAAGCCCGGAGAAGAGGGTGAGGTGTGAGACTGTGTTTAAGGCGGAGGATAGGTCCAGTAGGATGAGGCCTGCTGTCAGGCCGCGGTTGAGGAGCGAACTGATGTCATCTGTAGCTGTGAGGAGGGTGGTCTCCGTGCTGTGATTGCTTCTGAAGCCTGATTGGGAGGTTCCAGGATGTTATTGTCCTTTATATGCTTACAGAGCTGAGTGTCGATGGCTTTTTCCATAACCTTGGTTGGGAAAGACAGCAGAGAGATGGGGCATAAATTCTTGAGGTCCACGGCCATGAGTTTTTTCAAGAGCAGGCGGATCTCACCGTGCTCCAGTCCTCTGGGAAGGTGGCTGACTCTGTGGAACAGTTGAAGATGTGTCAAAGGTTGGTACAATTAATGTGTTGGCCTTGTTGAAAATGTGGTGAGGACAGGAGTCCTTAGGGGCTCTGGAGTGGATTCTACTCATGATGGTGCAGGTCTCATCTGTGCTAAGGGTGGTCCAGCAGTGCAGGGTCTGTGGTGGTTCGATGGGACAGATCTGGTGGGTTGCTGGAGGGCTCAGAGGGTCTTGAGATCCGAAGCTGTTGTATATATCTCTTTGCTTTTCCAGTGAAAGAAGTTGGCCAGCCTGTCGCAGAGGCCTTAAGATGAAGGGATGCTTGCTGTTTTTGATTTGGGGTTGGCAAACTCTTTGACCACGGCAAAGAGCTCTGTGGTGTTGTGAGTGGTGTGGCTGATGCGGTCCTGCAAGGTGGCTTTCCAGGTGACTCTGATGAGGTGGTGGTGGTATTTGGTGGTCTCTGTGAAAGCCTCAAAGTCTTCTGGGGACTTGCTGTTTCTCTATCTTTTTGCTAGCCATCTGCAGGTGTGCCTGGCATCCTGGAGTGTGGTGGAGAACCAGCTGGCCTTCTTGAAGTGGTTTTTAGCTGAGGTTTTACAGAGAGGTGCTAGGTTTTTGGTGCATTCTGAGATCCATTGGTGGAAGTTCCATGCTGAGATGTTAGTGTCTGTGGTGGGGGGTGGGGGAGACTTGCTGAGAGTGTTGGAGAGCTGTTCCTCAGTGATCCAGTTCCATTTCTTGCTTGAGGCTTGGAGTTTGTGGAGTTGATGGTGAAATAGATGCAGTGGTGGTCAGTCCAGTGAAGTGTGGATGTGTTGTCAACGGTGATGTTGTTGCTGGTGGAAAAAATGGCATAGAGCGTGTGTCCTGCAATGTGTTGGCGAGATGACCAGTTGCTTTAATCCTATTGTCGTGAGGTTGTCGAGCAGGGAAGCGGTGTTGGTATTGTCGCTGTTGTCTATGTGGTGGTTGAGGTCACCGAGTAGGAAGTAATCGAGGAGGCAATAGCGTGAAGAGAAATTATGTTGTTGATGGCGTCACTGAAGGCTGGACGAGGGCCGGGTGGCCTATAGATGAGGGTGCTGTGGAAGGTTGACTTGGGTGTGGTGTGTATCTGGAAATGGAGGTGCTCCATGAGGGGGGAGTGTTCCTCTGCGTTGGTTGTCAAGTGGAGGGAGGATTTGTGTACAATGGCCAGGCCGCCGCCTGGGTCAGAAGGCTGATCTTTGCAGAGCAGTTTGTAGTCCCTGGGGATGGCGATGTCCAGTGCAGAAGTTGGGTTTGTCCAAGTTTCAGTGAGAAAGGGTACATCCAGGCAGGTGGAGTCCAGTAGGTCCCAGAGTTCTCCTGCATGTTTGTGGAGGGAGCAAATGTTGAGGAGGATGCAGCTGAGATGATCCGGGTTGGTGTTCGATGGCTCTGCAGCAGGAGGGTCTGGTGCTTGGTGTAAGATGAGGGTACAGTGGCATTGGAGGCAGGAGAATGGTCTATGGGTGTCTCTGGATGAATGGAGATGGCAGGCAGCGGATCGTCCTGTGTTCAGTCTGTGTGGGGTCTCTGCGATGGAAGGTCGGAGGAGCAGGGTTCGAGGTGCTGGGTGCAATACAGGTGCGGACGGGCACAGATAAGCTTGCCTTCAAAGGCCTGTGGGTTCCATTTTGAACATCCAGGGTCGTCCAATCCCTGTGCACAAGTCAGGGGTGATATTTTACCAGACAGTGAAAGTGGATGCAGGCGGGAGGAGACCCAGACAGTGAAGTGAGGACAAACGAGCCAAGTCCCAGATAGAAAGTCAATTAGGACCTTCCTGTGGCTCAGCCATTTGGTAGATGTGGGGGTGAAGGGGGATGCAGTCTTTTGTTCAGTGTGAGAGGGTAAAACCATACTTTTGTCTCCTTCCTAGCCAGTGTCTTTGTGGCTATTCATAGCCAGATACACCTCTTTGTACTTCTGTTGTGGGTGCTACAGGCTTCAGACTACCCTGCTATAAGGAGCATTACACTACACAAAGGCTGTCTGCAGAACTGCTTAGAGAGACGTACCTGGAAAGCAAACCACACCAAAGCAGTTAACTTGTCTGCAGGATTCTGGAAAAAATAGCACTTCCTGGATCTCAGGGGTGTGACGGAAAGTAGGGAGATGCATGCTTTTATGTGTTCAACTCAAGACTAGCTAGCAGATCTTAGAGAACACAAATATGTATGGCTCTGAGGCACACTATTATAGAGGATTTATAACACCACTAGAGCATGGTAATTCCTTCAAAACCTGTGCCTTTGCCCCATATGCCAGTCTTGCTGCACCTCATAGCAGAATATTGACAGCTGAGGAGCACCTGTCCAACAAAGAAAATCCTTCACCACATCAGGGACAATGTGCAGCACAGCTTTGAAATTATTACATTCTGTAATGATGAGGTAAAATAGTGTGGGAACAAGAGTGTTGTTGAGTAAGACACAATCAACAGGGTACTCCAGTGGCAAAGGAGATGTGCTTTGTGAATAAGGAACATAGAGTTATATGGTGTAAGTTTACAAAAGCTGCATGTTAAAAACATACCATTTGGAGCGAGTCGGCCTGCTTTTTCTGTGTGCCTTTCAGGCTCCCAATTCAAAGGTCACACTTTCAAACACATCAAAGAGTATCATGAAGCTGTCTTTTTTGTGTTAAACTGGAGAGGTTATTTAGAATATCAGATAACCACTATGTCAAAGTTTCCCAATGAGAGGACAGTCCTGCCAAGTGCCATGCATGTCGCGTTAGAGTAACACAATTTAAGTTCCCTCATTACAGCATGATTGGTAATTTGTCATGCAAACAAGATACAGAGAAAAGCTAAGGGGGATATCTCTAATTGCCTGCCTTGTTGTGAATGGCCTCTACTCTTTGAAATTAGCTTCCAAACAGTGACCCATAGTTGCAGCCAGCTGCGTTAGTCAAAACAGCAGTATGAGTGATCCTGACACATGGCCAAGCTTACATAAGTACCTGAGAAGAGGTGCCCTTATACAACTAGACCAGAGAGTGTTCCAGAACTATGTTGCAGCTGCTAGTAAGAGTATTGAGGCCAAGTAGGTGGGGCAGTTTAACACTGGCTGACTGTAGTGCATGGGTGGCAAAATAAATCCAATCTCTCAAAAAGGTGCACTGTTCCAAAGTATGACAACCACTGAAAATCTCCAGGCTGTCTTCAAGTATGGCTACTTCAGAAGCAAGGGCCCTCAAGTGCCATCATTGGGCTTGCTCCACGTCAGACTGGCACTGCAATGTCTGACGGGACCCTAACGGGGGCCATTTAGCCAAATTTCTGTGCAAAAAAAAGAATGAAAGAAGATGGAGAGAAGAAAAAGGTGTTAAAATTTACTCAACTCTCCCTAAAGAACTCTTCTAATTAGCATCAGAGAGTGTTGGTCAAGGTTAAAAACAAAAGCGAGTTAAGGGAATTGATGATCCTTTACTCTAACAAAGGGTGGTTTAGAATAATATTTCTTATACCACTCTGAAAGTCAACATGTTTCATGCCTTACCCTGTCATCACAGATCTAAAGGCTCTTCTTCAGGACTGAGTGAAGTCTTCTCCAACCCAAAAAAGAAACAATGTTCAATAGTCACAATAACTTTTGGCACAGACATCTAATAGTGAGACGCTACTCACATGATTTCTCAGTAGGCTCCTACAAATGAACCATACCTGTAGTCAAAAACACATACACAAAAGAAAAGTTTTTTTAGTGTGATACATAATAATGTGATAGTATATTTCCCACCTTATTCCAGGAAAGTAATACAATTAGTGCAACTTCATTATTAAAAATAAAACAACACGGCCATTATAGCAGACTCAACGGAAGAAAGTGTATGAAAATATGCTTACCATCCAGTTATGGGCACGGTTTTTTGCAGGGATGGGCAAACCGACAATGTAGTTTCTAAGAAAACGTGTAAAAGGGAAAAAAGTGTGTACACGTAATGCAAAAATCCAGTTCACTCATGATTCTCAGGACATCTACACACTTAGAATGGGAAAATGTCACATTCCAGCAATATCCGTTTTTATTTTAGCTTGAAGCGTAAAATATAGATAAAATCGTATGAGAAAGTGCAAAAAGGGAAAGAGAAGATAGCTGGGTATTGACAACAATACTGTCTCACCCATGCGTTATCCGGAGTAAAATGGAGAACAAATGTTTTAGGTCACATGGGGTACTGCAGGTGAGGAATGTCGAGCTCATAGCTCATGTTACGTAGGGCAAAACAACCTCAAAAAGACACCTTCTTAATAAACTGAGGCAAAAGCTTTTGCCTGCCTGTAAAAAAGTCTATACAACTAGAAGTCAAAAGAAACCCTTCCTGTACAAAAATAATAATAAAGGGGGTGCTGTCCTCAGCGGACGTCTTTTGAGAGTGTTAACCTATATAGCCGTGTACCTGACGGGTCTCGGTTATAAAACTCGCACAGAAGTGAGAAAACACATGACTTACAGCTAAGGATCCTGATTCTGGTCTCTCCAGGTGCCGCCGAGCCTCTATTTTGAGAGGGACGCGGTAACTAAGGTAGAGAAAGGACGCATAAGAACTCTGCATCCAATCGGAAAAAAAGGGGGAGGGGCTTAGTGATGCATACAGACATCGAAAGCAAAGGAAGGACTAATTAGTCACTTCCACGTATTCCTGTTCTGATTATAAAAGGGGCACAACCCACAAATTACTGTACCAATTATGGAAGGGGCTTTACTTGCAAAAAGGAGTGACAGGATAGCGAAAAGTAATTACCATCAAGAGACTGCAGGGAATAGTTAGGAATTTATGCACCGTCCCAACAGTGAGTACATTTGAGACAAGACTATGAGTACGCAAGTAAAGTGTTCTCCACACAAGGATACTTTGTGTGTATTCCTCAGGGACAAGACAATTTATAGTGAAAAGGACCAAGAAGTGTCCTTTATCAAAATGAAAATTATTTGAGAAAGTTATTTCCGATGAAAGATTGTTGTAGAAAAACAATAGTTATCTCATACCCCCTGCAATGCTCAGCCAAGGTATATCGTCATTTAATCCCTGGATGTGGGTACCTAACTTGAACATCCAGCATTGTTCAACTTCTAAAAGCACTTTTGTGGGTGATTGAACAACTTCTAGGATAATCCACCAAAGGTCATCGGGAGTATGTTTAACATCGCAATAGTGGATGCTCAATTTCATTGTGAGACGACCACATCTGATTTTGTTGCGATGTTCATTTATTCGGATCTTCACTGGTTTTGTCATCATGCCTATTTAACGTTACCAACATGGACAACGGATCATAGAGATACAATTGGAGGTGTTGCAGTTAGTATGCTTGTTAAGGTACCAAGGGCCAATGGGTTCCAAAGTGACTACTTTAGTGCGTTCGGTAAAAGGGCAAACATTACAATTACCGCACGGGAAATTACCCTTAGCAGGTGGTAAAGCCCATAAGCTTTTCTGGTCACAAACCTTGTTGAATGGTAATGGTCTAGTGTGTACAACTGAGTCTTTTATGTTAGGTGCTCTTTTGAAGGCAAATAAAGGTTTTGGTACGTTGGTTCCCCCACTGGTGAGAATCGGCCAGTGTTTGTTAATCAGTTTTTTCAGAGAGTTCGAAGCTGGAGAAAAAGTAGACACACAGGTTAGGTGTGATCCAGCACTTTTCAGTGTAGATAATAGTAAAGCCTCTCTGTTGTTATTACGAGCTCGTTTATGTGCTCAGTTGATAGTACTAGCCGGATAATGTCTCTTAAGTAGTTTTAGAGTCAGGCCGTCTGCTTGTTGTTTAAAAGTGGATAAGTTGCTACAATTACGATGTAGTCTTAGAAGTTGACCGGAAGGTAAGTTATATCGTAAGGCCTTTGGATGGTAGCTTTCGTATAGTAGCAAGCTATTGCGGTCAGTCTTCTTGTGGTAAGTACAGGATTGTAACTTACCACAGCTGATGGTAATAATAAGATCAAGAAAGGAAATGCTCTCCGTGGATACTGTGGAGGTGAACCTCAGAAAGGGATTGAGACTATTGATCCAGTCAGTTAAGGAAGGGACCAATTGGCTATCACCCTGCCATATGATTAGAATATCGTTGATGTATCTTCGCCATAATCTAATGTTGTCAGAGAAGGGATTTGTGGTTTTGAGAATATAACATTGTTCAAAATCAGACATACAGAAAAGCTAGACTGGGGGCAAAGGTGCTCCCCATAGATGTTCCGTGAGTCTGATGATACTATTTCTCTTCAAATTAAAAACAAAATTCTGTGAGTGCTAGCGTGGCACAATGCATAATAAAATGTACCGGTGTAGTGGTATTCGGCGTCCTACTTAGTAATGTCTCTTGTTGTAGGATGTTAGTGTACAGTGACTTAACATCTAGAGTGATCAAAGCCTGCACTGTTTGTCGCGTTGATCGACTCAATCAGATTGAGAACCTCCTTAGTGTCCTTCAAAAAAGTAGATGATTCTCCTACGATGGGTTGGAAGAAAATATCGCAGAAGGTGGAAAGAGGTTCTAGTATTGACCCAATGCCTGAAACAATTGGACGACCAGGAGGGGGTATAGTACTTTTGTGAATTTTGGGGAGACAGTAAAAATAAGAGCTCAGTGGATTGTTCAGGTCCAAAAATTCTGCCTCCCTTTGTGTTATCCACGAATTGGATACAGATTCATGAATCTGACCCTGAATCTGAAGTCAAAGTCCTTTGGTAGGATCAAGTGAAATTGGAGTGTAGTAGGTCGAATCACTTAATAATCAGAGATATTCTGCTCTGTATTTAGCTGAGTCTTGGATCACAATGGCTCCACCCTTGTCCGCCGGTTTAATAACAATAACATGATCCTGTCGGAGGGTTTTCAAAGCTGTTCTCTTTAGTGGTGATGTTGCAAAAAGCACGTCTGGGTTGTTATTGTTGTACATCCAACATAACTGCTTTCTCAAAGGCCAGTACTTCACAAGGGACAGATGCTATAGGTGGAACAAAAGTAAAGGGAGTCCTAAAGCCTGAGTCTTCTTGTTGGGACTCCATTGGCGTGTCTTTAAAGAAGAAATGCAATCTGATTTTCCTAAAGAGATTGGCCAATTCGCAGTTGATTCTGAAAAAATCATCTGCAGGGGTAAGAACAAAGCCTAAACCTTTATTGAGGACTGTGTTCTCCTCTGTCATGAGTGGTCTCGTCGACAGGTTGACAACTAATTTCTCGCTGGAGAAATCTTACCTTGGCTCCGTGTTATCTGTGGTTCTTGCTGTGCCCAATGGACGTCTTCCTCTTCCTCTTCGCCTGACTCTTCCTCTGCCCCAGCCTAAAAAAGGGAGGTAGAGTAGCATGGGACGTCGTTGGTAAAAAGGATACAGGGTTGCCAAATAGGAGCTTGCTGCATGGGTAATGCGGAAAATTGTAGTATGGTTGTGGTATCCCTTCATCAGTGCTCCAGCCATCAGAAGAAAAGCTATTACTAAACCTCCGGTAGATTTTCTTAGAGGAGGTTGACTCTTCTGAGGACTGTGATGCAGTGTCAGGTTTGAAGTCTTCTCTTATGTATGGATAGACTACCTTAGTTACCGTGTCGCTCTCAACGTAGAGGTTCGGCGGCACCCGGAGAGACCAGAATCAGGATCCTTCGCTGTAAGTAATGCATTCTTTCTCGCTTCTGTGAGAATTTTTTTGACCGAGTCCCGTCGGGTACGTGGCTATGTCGGTTAACCCTCTCAAGAGACGTCCACGGCACCCCCTTATTATTATTTTTGTTCAGGAAGGGTGTCTTTTGACTCCTAGTTATATAGACTTTTTTCACGGCGGAAGCTTTTGCCTCAGTTTATTAATAAGGTGTCTTCTTGAGGTTGTTTTGCCCTACGTAACATGAGCTATGAGTTCGACATTCCTCACCTGCGGTCCCCCATGTGACCTACAACATTTGTTCTCCATTTTACTCCATATAATACATGGGTGAGACAGTATAGTTGTCAATTCCCAGCGATCTTCGCTTTCCCTTTTTGCACTTCCTCGCACATTTCCAATCTCATACGATTTTATCTATATTTTGAGCTTCAAGCTAACATAACAACGGATATTGTTGGAATGTGACATATTTTCCCTTTCTAAGTGTGTAGATGTCCTGAGAATCATGAGTGAACTAGATTTGTGTATTACCTGTAAACATATTTTTCTCCCTTTTACTCGTTTTCTTAGAAACGACAGATTGTCGGTTTGCCCATCCCTGCAAAAAACTGTTCCCCATAACTGGATGTTAAGTATATTTTCATACGCTTTCTTCCATTGAGTCTGCTATGATGACCATGTTGTTTTATTTCTAATAATGAAATTGCACTAATTGTATTACTTTGCCAGAATAAGGTGGGAAATAAATTATCGCATTATTATGTATCACACTAAAAAAAATTTTTTGTTTTGTGTATGTGTTTTTGTCTACAGGTATGGTTCATTTGTAGGAGCCTACTGAGAAATCTTGTGAGTATAGTCTGACTATTAAATGTTGGTGCCAAAAGTTATTGTGACTATTGAACATTGTTTCTGTTTTTGGTTGGAGAAGACTTCACTCAGTCCTGAAGAAGCGCCATTAGATCTGTGATGACATGGTAAGGCGCGAAACATGTTGACTTTCAGAGTGGTATAAGAAATATTATTCTAAACCACCCCTTGTTAGAGTAAAGGATCATCAATTCCCTTAACTCGCTTTTGTTTTTAACCTTGCCCAACACTTTCTGATGCTAATTGTTGGAAAATGGGTTATTGGTAAGGGCAGGTAAGTACCTAACCTAACAATAGGCCACAAACCTCCACTTAGGTCCAGTTAGGTCTCAGTAAACGAAACCCAGCTCAACCCTTGGTAGCTCGGCAATGAGCGACAAGGCTTAAGAGACAGAGTGTACGGCATTCAAATATCACAAAACAGTAATTAAATAAAACACAGGAAACAGTTTAAAAATCCAAAACTATAGATTAGATTATATTTTTATCTTTAAAATGACACAAAAATGAATAAAATTGGATAAGAGGAACCAGAGATATGAATTTTTAAAGAATTATTGTTTTCTAGCACCTAGAAACAAACCGCGCTTAGAAACTAAAAGTGCCAATCTGGCCATCTGGTCGCACCTCGAACGGGGCAAAGTCAAAGTTTAAGGCTGACCGCGATGGAGCCCAGCTCGGCTACAGCCCGCGGGAGGCCTCGGTCAAAAGTTTACCTTCGGACTTAGTTGTTTTTCTGAAGATTTTCTTCAGCGGGATGAACCTGCCAGTCCAATCCGACCTCCTTGAACTCTTCCTCAGATACGCGTCACGGGAACCCTCTGTGGAGATTTTTACCTTCGGACTTACTCGTTTTTTTGAGGTGAAAATCCTTCGACCGGGATCTTGATCCGATGTCCTTGGACGCTGGCTGGGAAGTCCCGGTCAACTTCCTACGTTCGGACTTAGTCTCTTTTTTGGAGATTTTCTTCACTGGGACGAACATGCAAGTCAGGCCGGGTCGCGGTTGAGGCAAGCCGGCTAGAGTTGCTGCAGCGGGTCGGTCCCTCGATGGAGCTTTTTTCAAAAGTTCTCCAAACTTCTGGATCTTCTTCCAGATGTTCCTTTAAGGTTCTTTTGGTGTCCACAGCTCACCCCAAGGTTCCAGAGGCTCTGAGATGATCCTTGGGGGTGTGGACTACAATTCCCAGAATGCACCTGGCACAAACTCCTTTTTGGCCACTGGACAGTGGTCAGCTGGTTGGTTTCTTCATTTGTTGGTGCAGGGGACTCTGGTTAGCAATTTTTCACCTGTAGCAAACAGGGAGTCCCTCCTTGAACCCGTTGAAGCCAGGCAAAGTCCTTCTTGTGGTGAAGCCCAAGCGTGCAGCTGATGCAGTGCAGTGTAGTGTCCAGGTGCAGGCCAGGGGTCCAGCAGGGCAGTCCTTCTTCTCCTGTGGTTCTTCCTTGTTGGAATCTGAGGTGTGGGTGCAGGTCTGCCAGTTCTATCCCTGCTCCTGGTGAAAAACAGGGGGGGGTCCTGGTTCTCCAATCAGGTGCATGGTCCTTCCCCCTGTGATGACCAATTCCTGGGAAGTGTGGCAAAATCAATCCCAGGGAGCAACATTCCTCAAAAATCCATCATGGCTGAAAGTGATTTTAGGAGGTTACATCTGGCTGAGCCCACCCACTGGTGTGGCTAAAAATCCTAAACACACCCCTTTCCTGCCCTCTCCTAATCTAATCAATGGGACACCTAATTGTCTGGGTTTGCAGGATGTGGGGGTGTTGCTGGGTTGCTCCAAATGTCCTTCTCTGCCTTTGATGACCAGTTTGGCAGCCCTCCCCCTTCCTGCCTCAGCATCTGCTGAGGGGAGATCTCCTCCCACAGGCACATCTCTTTGTGTTAAGCCAGGCCACTTCACCCCTCATCAAGGCAGCCTGGCCAGGCTGCCAGAGGCTGGCCAATAAGAGCACAGGAGCAAAAACACTGCAGGGCTGAAGCTGGCAACTTTTCAGGTAAAGTTTAAAACTCTTTACATGAACAAGTTATATTAAATCCAACAATTGGAAGTTGTGGGATTTATTATAACAATTAATTTGATACCAAACTTCTGGTATCTGTTACTTTTTATTTTATGTATTTTTTACAAATTGTATTAGAACATACAACAACAAAGCCCAAATAGTTGAGCGGAATGTCTTATACCACAACAAGAATATTTTCAGATATCAAGCATCTCTCGTCTATCCTCCGAGGAGGAGTGTCAATGAAACGTATAACATACTGCAACCATGTAGTTTCTATCAACTATAAAACTTTTCCTAGCCAGTAAAATTGCTGTTGGAGATGCATCTTAATACTGATATCACACTGCATCACTCCATAGGGTGGAAAAGACAGAGTTAAAGAGTGTGGAAGCGGGTGCGGAGGCAGAGGTTGCGATTCCCATTTGTACATGCATCTATATCAGCGGAAAGAAAGCATGGTGCAACCATTCAGCAGAACAATCTTAATTCTCGATTCGTATTTCAGGGTACGATGTCACAGCTAATTTATTTACTGTGATTCCAGAAAGGAGCGCAAAGGTGCCCAGATGCCGCGCAGGCGGGATCCCTCCGGGGCCAATTCCCAGAAAGCAGTTAACTGCTCCTGGCGGAAAACAACATCTCTGAGCCAATCAGACTCACACGGAGCCCTTCCACGCCCCCAGCACATTGCCAATCTGCGCTTAGCCAGTACCATTAGCAAGCCTACCAGACATCGCACATCTGTCGTCCATCCATCCACTATTTCAAGCAGCGCAATCGCAGCTGTAAGAGGCAGCACTACGCCAGTCACTTCCGTAGTCACATGTTCCACCTTCATCCAGAAATCTTGCACCTTCTCACAGTTCCATGCTAAATGTAAAAAGTCAGCGCTTGGCATGTGGCATCTCTCACAGTCAGCAGTTGTGCGAAGTCCTATCGCATGCAAGCCTTGAGGGGTATAATATAGGCGATATATACATTTAAAATGTATAAGCCGCAGACGGTAGTTGGTGACAGCAATCTCATGTGCGCGCAGCATGTCTTCCAGGTTTCATCCGAGATATCCTCCCCGATGTCCACCTCCCACTTAGTTCTAGCGGTCGCAACTATGGTGCTCTGCTGTTCCTGTATACAGCCGTATAGCTTAGTGATGAGCTTCCGCGGAGATTGAGCTCTCCACAGTGTTTCCAATGCCTGACAGACCTTCGGGGGCGATGTAAGATCTGTAAGTCGCACCCGGAACATGGCTCCGACTCGTAAAAGGTGTAGGCGGTGCAACGCGCTATCCGTTCCCCTCCCAATCGCCGATTCCAAGGATATTAGCCATCCTCCCTCAAACCACTCCCCCAAGGTTGAAAATTCTGACACTGCCAGGAATTCCCGCAAGTGGCCATCCCAGTACATCATCTCATCTGCTGCAGCAAGCACTGGCATCGAGGGGGCATACGGTTCACTCATCCCAGATCTGCGCACCAGGGCAGCCCAGGCTCTGGAGGTGCATGTCACAGTATTTATACCATGGGTCCGGAGACGGGACGGACTCCAATGATTCGCGGCAGATCATCCGGCCAAACCATCTCACTTTCAGGAGCAAGATGTGGTAAGTATCTCTCTGGACGAATCCAGAAATACGCAAACAGAGCCTGCGCACAGTAATAATAAAGTCCCAAATCTGGTGCAGCCACTCCCCCCACTGGTATCTGTTACTTAAGGGGACTTTAAAATTTTAAACAAAGTCTCCCCATTCTAGCCTATGGAGGCCATTCACTACAATGAGGGAAAAACAAATTTGCCTGTTTTACCTTACCAGGGCTTATAAAACTATTTTTATAAGGTCCCTGCTTATAGTTACATGGCACACAGCCCTAGGGGCACATAGGGCACACCTTAGGGGGGACGTATTTGTAAAACTAAGATAGTTTAAGACTTTGGAACTACTTTAAATTCCAAAGTCAAATTTGCATAGAACTTTAATTTAAAAGCAGCCAGCAAGGCAGGCCTGCCTTTAAAATGATACTGGGCACCCCAGCAGTGCACCTGTGGGTCCTTCTCTCCATCTTCTTTTTCATTTTTTTTTCCCACAGAAATGTGGCTAAGTGGCCCCTATCAGGGTCCCGTCAGACATTGCAGTGCCAGTCTGACGTGGAGCAAGCCCAATGATGACACTTGAGGGCCCTTGCTTCTGAAGTAGCAATACTTGAAGACAGACTGGAGATTTTCAGTGGTTGTTATACTTTGGAACAGTGTACCTTTTTGAGAGAAAGAGTATGATAAGGGAGGATGTACACTGGACCAGTTAACCTCCTAGTCACCTCTATTCTGTAAGTAAAATAAATCCAATAACTTCTAATTGCTCTGCTTCCTAAAGTCTAGCAAGTGCTACTAGTACCTTCTCCAATTCTTACTTAATTTAATTTTCACGTGTCTTGATCATTGGCCCAAGTAAACTGGGAACTTAGGACAGTGCTCTTCCATTTCTGGGAGGTGAATTAACCTGAAGAAAGTTTTAATTAGTAGAAAAATGAATAACGTAAAAAAATAATGTGCACGTTTGAAATTGTGACCACGGAGTGTGGATGCCAATGTGAATGAAGATATTAAAAGAAGACTAACTTATATGTAAATGAAGAAAATGTAATACAAAATAATATAGTAATCTGACATATTGAACGACATAGCCTATGTTTTATTAATTATGTGCCTTAACTTAGCAATTGTGTAAACCTAGGCCTCGTCGCAGAAGCTGTGTTTCTAAATGGTGAAGCTGAACTAACTGTTAACTGCCCATTGTTTAATAAAATCTGTTTAATGAAGAAACTTCGTAGGAACCGACGGACAGGAGATGGTAGAGTTTGGTTTGTAACAACTGTTGTGTAAATCGAACAGGGTGTACTTTCCCAGGACTGGAACAATGAAGACACTGACTGGAGAAGATGCAACATTTTCAATACCCGACGACCAGGATTATGAGGACATTGCAAGATAGACCAATCAACAGTCTGAGAACCATGAGATACTAGAATCTATAGATTTGGTGTGTTTTAGTCATTGGCTATGTAAATACTGTGTGACTAATTGACCATTTAGGAATTAGGGGACTGTCTGGGTGACTTGGTATAACATCATGACAGAGGGAAAAGATTTCATAGAATGGATAGGGAGAGGGGAGCAGATTTTATTGAAATTCGAGAGGCGACTAGAGATCTGTCATTGGGCTCGACTCTCTGATTGAGAGCCTGATGTGATGCTTATCCACTGATGACCTGAAGGACGAAGGCTGTTTCTGTAACTGACCCATACCGAGGATAGGTATATATGACAATATGACTGTATTGCATTTTTTTCCTTTTCTTGGTACCAACTGCGCTGTCTCTATAGTTTTCCTTAGATGTTTTTTTTCCTTCTTCAAATTCATGTTCTAAATTGTTTTCGCATGATGCTCCACATGCTAATGCTTAGCTGGTTTTGTTAAAGTTTTTCTATGTGACGGGACTTGACATGACTGTATGACAATTGATTGATGGACAAAATTCTGCTACACTTCTGCCATTTACTGTGTTATTGGGATTGATCTTTCTGATGATATGTGCTAATGCTTTAGAATATATCTCAATGCAAGCTTTTATTAGATTATGTTAATTGAATAAAGTTTTGGATTCATCTCATGACTTAGTATTGTAACCAAAAGGGCAATAAAACTACTAACCTATATTCTGAGGTGTGACTATTCAGGACTGAAAGTCATTGTGTCTATGATTTGGTGCTTTTGATTAGTTGTTAATACTTTGACTAATGTTACCAGAAGCTACACATTTGATTATTGGGTACACTTGTCACAGTGTAGCTAGGATAATCTATGTGAATCAAAAGGTTCTTCGGCCTATAGCCTCACCTTGTAAGTTTACTTATTAAGGACAGACGCACTATCAGTGACTTCAGTGTAGGTTTCGGTCAGAATATGTCCATGTTAAGTGGTCAGATTTAAAGGTTAAAAACGTGACTTCCGAGGAGTTGTCTGTAAACCCATTTTGTTTCTCTGACCGAGAGGAGGAAAACGGCTCTGTACACGGAAAAGAAGACGACGGGCCGAGGGGTGAAAGGTCGCGCCCACGACCACGCACCGGTAAATCAGCTGTGCCAGTGTGTCTTTATCTACTGTGACATATAATCACCCAATATAATGATTTCTTTAAAAAAAAAAAAACTCTCTCCGGTACTCATGAGAAGAACGCAGCGGTAAAAGACGGGGCAGAAATTCAAACTGCCGGTTATTTGACACTGGCTGGTCTAATTGTGTTTCCTCGCGTCTCATTCTCGCTTTCTCGGTATGGCTAACCAACCCTCTCTCCCTGTAGTTACATGGAGCTGCGGGTATTCGTCTACCACTTAACTAACTCTCTCTCCCTTTGCAGGAGAAAGGTTATATAACTCCTACTTCTCTACCTCTTCAGCCCCCGTCCTTTCATTTCCCTCCTTAGCTTTCTTTATCTCTCGTTTCCCTCGTCTCTCCCCTCCATTGCCCTCCCCTGCTCTCTTGTTCTCTCATCTTCTTTTCTTCTGTTTTACAGTCTTTTTTTCTCCCCGCCTCCCTCTCCTCGGTACCTCTCTATTTCACTGCTCTGTACCCTCTCACTCTTTTTCTACCACAATCTATCTTGTATGGCTTTCTCTTCCCAGCAGGCCTTTTATCCTGTTTTCTTCCCACATTTCCTCTCGTTTTATTTCCGTACTGTTTCTTTTCATTTCCCCAAACCGTATCTCTTTCTTTACTTATATTCTCTCTCGGTCTCCACTACCCTCTCTCTCCCCGCACTCTCACCGCTTTAATCTCGTTCCACACCTCTCTACCTCCCTCCCTTCGTCTTCCCCCTCCCATAATTCTTAATTCACCCCTATCTCTAACCTGGTGCTAGTTGCAGCTCCCGTATTTATCTCCTTACTTTACAGTAAGGTGGAGGAGCCGCGGCGCCTCTTTCATCCCTCTCTCTCCCCCTTCACCCTCTCCACTGCTCCAGGAGTGAGCTGTGCTGTGTCAGGGGCAGTCTTGCTGATTGCTGTTGATACGGTCCCTCTTGCATTTTTATCAGCATTACCATCCAATAATCTCCAACTCCTTTGTCTTTGCTTTGCATTTTATCAGTATTACTGGCTGATCCCTTGGTCCCCTCCATCACTTTATTAATTTTACTCTCTGATATGTGGGCAGCCATCATGTTTTATATTCCAGACCATTCCCGGCTGCTCCTTTCCTAGACGCCATGTTTAATTAGATTTTCCCTTTAGCTTCAGCCAAACAGAAGCTGAGCTCCTGTTATATATCTCCATTGAGTAGGATGAAGTGTCTGGCAGTGACAGGCTGCTTCTCTCTCCCTGACGTTAATATGCTGAAGTTGCATATCCTGGTCTCGGAGGGCTGAGACACTGAGCCTTCACAGAGGCACCATTCCGGGTCCTGTGATGCCATTAGCTAAAGACCTACTTAACCAGAAACCTAAGCCTGTGTCCAGGCAACTTCTAGACATTGACAACCTATCTACTATCATGTCATATACTTGACTGGTCAGCCCAACAAGCTACAAGATATTAATGATAGTTAATAACGCTAATACCGCACTGGGAGGTAGCGCTTTAGTGTGTAATCAGTCACCAACCTTAGGCACTTGGGAAGGTTAATTTGCCTACTTCTAGTCCATCTAGCTATTAGCAATCCATCTCAGAGCAAAACACCAAACCACATACTATCTGCTTATAAATCCTTGCCTACAACTCTAGCTTCAAAACCAACCAAACCACTCCCTGGTCAAGCACACAACATCAAGAATTAACAAGCCATAAAATCTTCCACATCTAACTGTAAAGCACAATATTAATCAAAATAACTACTTGCTTACAAATAAACCAACATGCCTTCTTCAGATTACCATGCTGACAAATAAAACATCATACTTAAGGCCCTCTATCATCAATCACAAAGCCCTGCTATCATTCAATGAATGCACTGTGTTTGAGTATGCTCCTAATAAACCAAACCACCAAAATCAACTTTCCCACCGACCCACCAAAGATCGGTCAATATACAGTTCTGTGAACACTCAAAGTAAAGGAAGCATTTAGTTACATTACCTACATGATGGCCATCCTGTGGGAATAACATAACCTCCAAGCACACTTCAATAGACACCCTACTACCAACAGATGTACAGTAAAAGTACTATCAAACAAATGAGGCGCTAACATATGCACTTACTGCTACTCCTTCCTTTTTCATTAATGGCAAACAGCCGCCACGCAGTGCTGGTCATCCAAGATGGTGTGTTAAAACACGTAGGCCTTCATTACAAATTCCCAACCATGTGCACACAGGATTTTGATGGTCTTAAGTGTTAAGGACTCCCGATCAATTATTTTATTCCCTACCCTGGTGCTGTCCTGCATACCATAATTTGAGCTATGCCCCTAGTGGATATGGATTTTTTTTTGGCTGCCAAATCATCTAACGTCCACTCCAGGGTCCATTGTTCTGCTGCACTAAATTGAGCTAGGTGCCAGAAGACTTCCGGTTATCGTTATTCATTCAGAGAGTTCTCATCCTCCCACATCCACTGCATCTCTTCTGCATTTCTTCCATTCCTTACTTCTGTACTTTTCTTAATCCAATCTTTCTTTATTCTTCTTCCATCTCTAACTCTTGTTTTTCCATGTCTTGTACTTCTTACAATGCCTACTTAACTCCTACCACAACCTTTGCTTCTTTCTTCTACTCTTTTTTTAATTCAGTCCCTCTTCCATTTTTTGTTTTCCACCACTATCCTTTCTTTTTTTCGTACCCTCTTTGCATTCTTTTCACTTCTGTCTTCCTGTCAGTTCATTATTCCCCAAATAATCTCGTTCATTTTTCTCCATTCCTCTTATTTTCCCACCTCCCATCACATCTTAATTCATTGTCAACAAACTACATTCATTATTCGATAATATAAGGTTTGTTGTTTCTCAATTTTGTCCTCCATCTCCTCCTCGTACCTCACTACATTTATTTTGTTCTTTCTCTATTACTATCCCCACTTCCTTCTCCCCTCCTTTCTTCCCTTTTTGCCTCTCTTTTCTCTTGCATCCACTCTACCTTGCTCACCTTTATTTGTGTATCATCCCTCCATATAGCCCTTCCTTTGAACCACCCTTCCTCAGTCTTCCTCCTTTCCCCTCTTCCTCCCTACATTTTTTAACCTTTCTCCCTTATTTTTCCCTCCCTCCTTTCGTCTCTTCCTACTTTTCTTCCACTATTTAATCTCTCTTGCCTCGTCCCCTCCCTCTCTACTTTCTTCTATTTTTTCATCATTCGTTTTCGTTTCATGCTTCCTTTCATTTTCAACTTCCTTCTGTACTTCATTTCGTGTTCCTTCCTTCTTTTCTCCATCCATTTTGTGCTTAATTCTTCACTTCTTTCTTAGTTTTCCTCGCTTTTCTCCACATCCCTTCCTCTCCTCTTTTGTCCACTTACGTTCTTTCTCTCTCTTCGTCATTCCCTTCTTGCTTTGCCTCTTCCTTCTTTTACTCCCTTCCCTTCTTCGACCATTCATTCTTTTACCATTTCCTTCATTCATCCCTATCTCCTTCTTTTCTTTTGTTCATCGCTTCCTTTTTTCCCTCTCACCACTCTCTTTTTATCCAACTTAGTCTCTCTCATTTGCTTCCTCCCTCTATTCATTCAGTCATACCATTCTTCTGAAAATCCTTCTCCTACTTTTCTCTCTTCGCCCTTCTGTTGTTTTTCTCGCTCCTTACTGCCTTTGGTGGGTTCATTGTGCCTCCATTTTTTTTAACACTTTCACATTCAGTGCGTGTGTGACCGAATCAGCACAAATCAATTAGGCGTTGTATCTGTGCAGAGCATGTGCTATGTGTGGGAGCTTCTGTGAAAGTGCCTGCTACCAGAGGAACAGAAGGTGAAGAAAAGCAAACAACCTTCTGTACTTCGGCAGTACAGAATAAGTGAGGATTTGTCCTGCTTTTCCTCCTCTTCGTTTATCTGTGTAGAGGTAGGCCAGGAGGATGGGCCTATTCTTTCTGGTGGATTACCTTGGAGAGTCTGGGTGGGTATTTGGGAAAATTTATTCTACTGCGGTTTTGTGTGCCATGTAAGAAAGGGGAGAGGAAGAAATATGCGAGTCAGACAATAACACTGAATGACTACTGATGAAGCAGAAAATGAAGGTTTTGATTTATTAACGCTTAAACGCAGTGCTGAAATAATCATGTGTGACTTTAACCGAACTAATAAAGATTGTACGGGGACAAAATGTGCCCTCCGAGTAGTTTGCCATCATTTATACGCGAGCTCTATATAACGTGGTGTATTAGAATTGCACTAATCCGACATAATCATAAACGTGTGCTACGATTTGCTTGTTTGAATTGCTTTAGCTTAGCATGACTTTAGCGGAGGCTTTGGCCTAGTTGCCCGGTCTCACGGTTTAGGTGCTCGTATTTTTCCACTGTGCTAATAAACGTGTATTTTTGCTTGAAGCTGTACTTTTCCACAGAAACTGTTCACATGCTTATCTTAAGGTTTCGTGCCAGCCTGGCATATTTTCTCCTTACTTCAAGGTCGATTTGCAGGTGCGGACAATGGAGGCTCTGAAAGTGAGCTAATTGGTAGACAATGTTGCAACTTGCGTACCCATCTCCAAGGATAATGTATGCTTAAGTAAAAGCTTGAGAACTGTCGTTTTTGATTGGTCAATTTGAGGCTAACCTATGAACCCTCCAATGGAAGATCCTACTGGACTTGAACTGTTGTCTATAAAAAACCAGGTGCACGAGAGGAAACTCTCTCTCTATCATCGGACATCCCGCCATTTTGACTTCGTAGCTATTATGGCCCACTTTGCTGCGACGCCATTTTGAAAGAGACTTTGATTCTTTCTCTAATCGAGAGAAAGAGACTTTAAATGATTCTTGCCCTAGAGACTTTAACTTTGATTTGTCCCTTTGCATGAAGTAGTAGTCTTACCTTGCCGCCGTGAGGCAATTGCCCCATTCACCCTAGCCCCTTTGTCCCGTCCTATGCTGATCGAAACGGTACCCAGGATGACCGAAGAACGATACCTGTGAGACGAAGACTTCCTTGTATGCTGATCGTAATTGGTAAATATGAAAGGAAATTGTACAATTGCATTGTGTTTCTTTTAGGTAACCAACTGCTGATTTTGATAAGGTCCCTAGAAGGAGTTCTTCTAAATTAATGTTGCTAAATTGTTTTTGCATGAAGTCCCACATGCAGATGCTAATTTGAGGTTAGACGAGGATTCCATATGTCGCACGATGCAATTTGAGATCTTGTTATGCTGACTAAATGTATGCAATTAGTTCATTACAGATTATCGTATTAGTGATTTGCATTGCTATTATCGAATGCCTTGTGGTTCAAATGCTACATAGATTGCACTTGTTCCGCCGTTATGGACAGCTATTAATGTTCATTTACGTTTATCATTTGGTGTTGAGACACATTTATATTGTGCTAGCTTTGTTAATATAGGGAAATAAAATTCACTAACTTCGAATAAACTGGTGTGGTTATTCCTGACTGAAAGGTCAGGGTTCGTCGAAATGTATTCTGGATTAATTGTTAAGTGTTATGTCGAACAAGGTATTGCTTATGTTCGTTATTGATTATTGATTTTAATGAAATTGATTGATTAAGAGTACAGAGAGTTCCCACTAAGTCAAAAGATTCATCGGCCTAAAGAGCTTTAGTACGGACCGCTCTATCACTACCACATATTTATGATAAGGACAGGTTGCCCTGCCCCCTCACCACAATACTTGAGGTGATCAGTTTTGGCCTGGGTGATAAGAGCAAAGATTAAGGCCAGCCTCTCAATATTGTCATTAGGGACAACAGAAGTCTATTGAAAATGTAACCATCCAACAGTCTTCTCCCACACACCTTTGGATTATTCAAGGGAATGACCTCCTTCCCCAGCCACAGTGGCAAGCCTTACATTTGTCCACTTAGACCTTCTCTTCGTCGTATTCGATGGACTAGCTGGACTTGAAGCTACTTTCCACTGACACAGTGACCTTTCTCTGAAGCCCGTGTACTGTCATTTGGCCACACTAGAAGCCCCCTGCATTGAGTCAGGGTGCTAGCTTTTCAGTTCTTTGATTGAGTCAATGTGCAACCCTAGGTCTCTGCTCCAAGACTATGGACTGACTCCGAGTCCCTACCATTTGTATTTGAGTATGTATCCCAAACAAAAATGGCGGGCAGAGCACACAGTAGATGGTTGTACGTACATAGGCAGCAAGAAGATTTGTCATGTTTCCATTGCAATTCCATCTCATTGTAAAAAAATAATGAACGCAGAGCCTCACTCACTCTGTGTTATGGGAGAGTGCTGACCTGAAGGCTACTGCTTGACCAAATGGCATTCACCAGTCTGAGGGGCCCATATAGATCCTGGTGGATAGTCAGTGCTCAATCTCCAAAAAACATAAGTGCCAGGGCCCTCGTCAGGAGGCTGCTGCAGCTTGCACCACCCATTGCCCCTGCTCGCGCTTGCCAATGACAGTACCAACGCAACTACTAACCATCACACTCCTACAAGTGTGACAATTCAGAGTTGTAATATACATTAAAAATGAATAATACTTGGCACCCACACCTTTTATTATAGCTTTAGGTGGCAGGCATTAGTAACTTTTAATGTATATTCAATTATTAAACAATTGTTGTGTTCGTCCCCAAATTAACCAAAAAGCGTCATCATGTGGCAGGCTTTCATAAGTACTGGTGTTTATAATAAAGTGTTGGTGCTGAGCGCTGGAAACCACAGGCACAAACTAAGCACTGCAGATGGTCTGCCATTCTGCTGGACAATAGTGAGTGAACTGACATGATTACCCAGAAAGAACTTCTTTTGCACATGCTCCAAAACTTCTTTAGAGGCATATGTGTCAGAAGAGAAAGGAGGCTGAATCTTAAGGAGGGGTCCAAGGGAGAAAGATAAGGGAGAGAGAGAGGATGGTGTGTGTTGAAGCAGAGAAGGCACTGCCAGGTGGATGAATAGGGCATCACCGGAAGCAATGTAGTTTTCCTGTTTACCTAGGTTTGCAAAATCCTTCCAGTGGCTTGAGCATGAAGAGAGGGACAGAACTAGGAGACAAGGAAGTGTATAAGAGGAGGTAGGTGGCAGAGGGGAGTGAAAAAGAGGCGGAAAGATGGAGGAGAGAGATTAGGGTGGGAAAGAAGAGGGAGGGAGCCTGATAGTTGTGAGGCACATGTGAGAGAAAACTGTAAAGTAACAGAGTGTAGTAGAAAAAGGTGTGAAACAGAAGAGATTTATAAGTGAGAGAAATGAGAGCAGCAAGGGGAACGTAAGAGAAAGATCAAAAGAAAGAGTGGCGATAGCAGAAATAGGCGAAAGACTGGAGAAAATAGGGCGGGGATGGTAAAGTGCATTTTTGTGTTTGCCAATGGAATCTAATGCCTTGAAATGGACCCTCTGATCTTCCCCTCTAGTCTCTTTCATACCCACAATAGGAAGTGTCTTTGTCCAGGTAAGCAAGTGCTCACTCTGTCACAATGACGAACCCTCAGTGAGTGTGCATTGATCTTATTATCGGGAACAGGAGGGTCTGTTGCATGGTAAGTTTGAGGCTGATTGACTTGGCAGACCTGTATGGGTGTGTCCCAGTGCTCATCGGATGAAAAAGTTAGGACCATATTTATGAGCCCAGTTGCAACACACTTGCACCACGCAATGTGGTGCATGCATGATGCAACTCAAAAATGTGATTTCTAAAGCCACGCAAGGCCACTTTGCTTGGCCTTGAGTGGTTTCATAAATCTGGAGTCAAGCAAAGTTGCACAAATTGCCACATTGCTTTACTCTGCCCCAGGAAGTTGTTGCAAGCATGTTCTGTTCCCACACAACATCCAGATTTACCTGAAGTGATAACCTTGGAATATGCTAAAATGCTATGCCTTCCCAGGCGAGGCACAACAAGGAGAAATATCTTTATTTCTCATCCTTGTTATCCTCTTTCTATGTGTACTGCATTCTACAGCATACATAGATTGATGAAAATGTCTCGGTATAGTTTTGCACAGGAAGGTGCCCCTTCTTGCACAAAAACAATCCTTCTGGTAATGCAGGCATCGTTGCACCATGGTGTAGGGGGGTCTGCATTGGCACTAGGCAGCTAAGATGGTGCTAGCGCAGGGACAAAAACATGAATGTGTTGTATTTTTTCAAATATGGTGCATTCTACCCTTTCCTTGTGACGCAGCACTGTGTCACTTTGACGTAAATATGGCCCTTAGTAACAGGTTGCTTTTCCTGGTCTGCGCAATTCACTGTTATCCTGATGCTGAGACACTCACAAGGCTCTTAAGATGTACCTCTACACTGACCTACCATGTGTACTGTTACCCCCGTACCATATATTCACAGTTTACTGAGACATTCATAGTTCTCGACTTTCACACTGCATGCTTTGCTATCCCAGGGCTGGAGCATCACAAAGCCTCAGAGAATGTGCCTGAATCCTGATGTGTAACACACAGCATTGTACTTCTAATATATCATCTTGGCTCCTGCAAAACACTTCTTATCTGATCATCTCTGTGCTCTGGCCTTACAGCAATAAAACAGCCCCTAAGCTCTCAGAATACACCTCTGTATGTATTTGATTACCAGTACTGATACATCAGCGCAGCTAGTACACTATCTTACTTATTTGGCATGCACCATGTAATAATCTTCCCATAGAGAAAGAGGAGATGCAATAACATGGCTCTCATACCAGCTCTATAAGAGCTTGCACTAGGTAGAGATATTACTTTGTTGACACATTCCCAGGGCTCTCACAGTGCATCACTCTGCTAACTTGTAGCAATGCACTGCTATCCCACCACTGTCCCCCAACTGAGATGTTTGCGTAGCTTTCACAGTGCCCTCCACATTAATTTCCCCAAAGCACTAAGATGTTTGTGGCGCTCTCATAGTGCACTGTTAGACTTGGCATCCTTTGTGTGGTCTCCCCTAACTTTTTGCCTCTGTTTCCCAGGTTGTTGATGTGTACTGGACTCTGCTTTTGCCGTTTTTGTTACTCTGGTCACTCTACCACTGCTATCCAGTGCTAAAGTGCAAGTGCTCCTATGTAAAATGTATGTGTAATTGGCTTTCCATGATTGGCATATTTGATTTACTAGTAAGTCCCTAGTAGAGTGCACTAGAGGTGCCTAGGGCCTGTAAATAAAATGCTACTAGTGGGCCTGCAGCACTGGTTGTGCCACCCACATTAGTAGCTCTGTAAACATGACTCAGACCTGCCACTGCAGTGTCTGTGTGTGCAGTGTTAACTGCCAGATCGACTTGGCAAGTGTACCCACTTACCAGGCCTAAACCTTCCCTTTTCTTACATGTAAGACACACCTAAGGTAGGCCCTAGGCAGCCCCATGGGCAGGGTGAAGTGTATGGTTAAGGTTGGACATATACTAATGTGTTTTATATGTCCAAACAGTAAAATACTGCCAAATTCGTTTTTCACTGTTGCAAGGCCTCTCTCGCTCATAGGTTAACATGGGGGCTGCCTTTAAGTATAATTAAAGTGTAGATTCCCTTTGAGAACAGATAGACATGTGGAGTTTGGGGTCTCTGAACTCACAATAAAAAAAAATACATCTTTTAGTGAAGTTGGTTTTGAGATTGTTTGTCTGAAAATGCCACTTTTTAGAAAGTAGGCATTTTCTTGCATAAACCATTCTGTGACTCTGCCTGTCTGTGAATCCCCTGTCTGGGCTAGTTTGGCAGTTGGGCTGTTTGCACCTCTCTTCAGACAGTGACACAAAGGTAGCTGGGGTGTAGCCTGCACATCCTGATGAGCCATCTGTACATGGAGAGAGGGGAGAAGTGGTCACTCACACCTGAAAGGGCTGTGCCTGCCCTCACACAATGCAGTCTCCTATCCCCTTGTATGTGTCTGGGGCCTGGCCTAGGCAAGGCCGGATCTTACAAAGAGGAGAGACTTTCCTTTGAAGTATGCCTACCTCAAAGGCACAAGGGAGTATAAAAACAGGATCCAAACCCACTGGAAATTAGATCACTTTTGGAACTAAGAGGTACCTCTGCTAAAGAGAAGAGCTGAGGAGAAGTGCTGCTCTGCCTGTGACTGTGCTTTGTGGACCTATCCTGCAGTTGCTGCTTCTGCCTTTGAAAGGGGACAAAGACTAGACTTTGTTGTGCATTTCTGCTTGTGAAGACTCTCCAAGGGCTTGAACTGAGCTTGCCTCCTATTGTTGAAGTCTCAGGGCCATCAAAGACTTCACCTGCCAGCATCTGGACTCTCCGCTGAGACTCCTGACTTGTCTAGTGGTGCCCTATCCAGTTCCTGGGCCCTTGAAAAGTGAAGCTGGAAGAAAAAGACTGAAAATCCATGCACAGACTGCCGTGCAGGGACATTTTCGATGCACCTTCCGTGACGCGGCTGATAAACTATGCCCCACCGGCTTCGCAGCTGAAGTCAACACTCCACCTGCATCGTGGCTGGAAGATCGATGCAACACGGCTAGAGAAACGATGCGCAACACCTGCTAACGAAGGCTGATAACGGGGCAAACCCACCGAGAGTGGTTTTGTGATACTGTGCGACTGGATTTTCAACGCAACATCGTGGGCAGAGAAAAACAATGCAGCCTGCCCGGACCCGAGTGCCTGTCCGGATCGACGCATCGCTCTCTTGCGAGAGAGGAGAAACAACGCACGCCAACCTGACGGGAGGAGGAATGACAGACGGCCTCGCATGCAAGTGAGAAATCGACGCATCGCTGGCCTTTTCTGACGCACACTCACTCATGCGGTGTTATTTTGACACTACCAAGGAACTTTTGTATGCTAACAATTTTCTCACTGTTTTCTAAAGGATTTAAGACTTTTCTTCTTTTAAAAATCATAACTTGACTTGTGTATGTTGGAATTTTGTCGTTTTGGTCTTCTTTTATTTAGATAAATATTCCCCAGTTTTCTAAACTTGCGTTGTCATTTTGTAATGTTTTCACTGAATTACTGTGTGTTGGTAAAAGTACTTTACACATTGTTTCTGAAGTTAAGCCTGCCTGCTCGTGCCAAGCTACCAATGGGGTGAGCGGGGGTTAACTGAGGGCGATTCTCCTTTACCCTGACTAGAGTGAGGGTCCTTGCTTGGACAGGGGTAACCGGATTGCCAACCAAAGACCCCATTTCTAACAAGAAGGTAAACGGAAGGTAGAGTATTAAAAGGGTTCTGGGAGGACTGGTTGCGGAGGAATTGAGCTGCATGGGCGCAGAATAAAGAAGCTGATTCCTTATATCAAGCAGTGTATTTACTTCAAACTCTCACTCACACTCCACCATTCTCTCTTCAACTACTCTCCTCTTTTCCATGCTACTATCTTCCCCTTATTTACTTTTTCTGCCACCATCACCCTGCCACACTCTGTTCCTATGTGTGAATATTTCCCATCACTAATAGGAGTTCACATAAAAATTACAGCATGGAAGCAATATTATTTACATTCTCCTTGACTGTGATTAAAAGACACATAAACCCACACATATCAGTGCAGGATCTAATCATAGTGCAATAGAAGTAGGTTACATGAAAGGTAGTGCGTGGCTCTTAGACATGTCCTTGCATTGCCAAAAGAGGATGCAGGTTTGGTCATGAGATGTGTAAGTGAAAGAGCAGAATAGCATTGGTGGTAATGTTGGGGAAATAGCTGACGTTACCTAAAGTAATATCTGCTTACTTGTTATGCTGAGCATCCATAATACAAGACACAATGGTAGGATCAGATTGAGAAAGATTGATTGATGTGGGCAGGTCCACAGTGATGCAGGGCGTTGAAAGTGTGGGTGAGGAGCTTGAACCAGCATTTCTCCTGAACTGGGAGCCTGTGGAGTTTTTTGATATGGGGTAATGTGGGTGTGACGAGGGAGAGCTGGTTGAGTCTTGATGTGGTGTTCTGGATGGCCTGTAGTCTTTGAATTAGGTGGGTCTTGATTCAAGGGTGTTCCAGTATTCTAGTTGACTGGTGGCGAGGTCATTGGTGATTGTGCATCTTGTGTTTTGGGGAAGTCATTTAAAAATCTTACATAACACGCGCATAATCACAGTACATTAGAAGTAGATTACATAGAAGGAAGTGTGTGGATCTTAGACATGTCTTTGCATTGCCAAAAGAGGGTGCTGATTTGATCATTGCCATAAGCAAAGGAGACGTAAAGGCAGATGTTTCATGATGTGTGTAAATTAATGAGCAGAATAGCATTTGTGGGAATGTTGGTGAAACAGCTTAAATCACCTAAGTAATGTCTGCATTCTTGTTATGCTGGGCATCCATAACACAAGTCACAATGGTACGATCAGAATGAGAAAGAACAAGTAGGCCATAGGTAGATGTGTGGAAACACTTGTGCACCACAAGAGCACCAGAATTCTCGTGAACATGTTATACTGTAAGGAGGGCCAGAAACTAGTATGACAACGAGGATCAGGAGGAGGATGATGATTATGCAGGGGTAAAAAGTGAGTAGGACGACCTGGATTAGGAGGCACACCAGGATAACCAGGATCAGGAGGACCAAGGAGAGAATGTCAAAGAGAAGGACACAGAAAATGAAGAGTAGGACTATCAGAAGAATGAGGACCAGGGCAAGATGACACCACTTTTGACACCGTCTCCCACCATATGCTCATTGGAAGAGTTCACAATGTAGGCATTCAAGGAGCTGCCTTCAAATGGATCGCCTCCTTCCTCACTGACAGGAACCAACATGCCTACCTTCCACCAGCCACCTCCGAACCCCAAACCAATCATCTGCAGAGTCCCGCAAGGCTCATCACTCAGCCCCACCCTTTTCAACATCTACATATCTCCCCTTTCCAATATAGTCAGATCCCATGGACTTAACATTATATCCTATGTCGACGACATGCAACTCATCCTCTCCCTTCTAAAAACTCCCCTGCCACCAGAACCAACATTCACCAATCCATGATCACCATTTCCAATAGGATGATGAATAACTGCCTCAAGTTCAACACAGACAAGACTGAAGTCTTGATCTTCTGCAGCGACAACTCACCCTGTTACACCTCCTGGTGACCTAGAGAACTAGGGACCACTCCATCCACAGCAGAGTACACCACAAATCTTGGTACCATCCTGGACAGCGAACTCGCAATGAGGTCCCAAGTCAATGTAGTGTCACCCTCATGCTTCTTTGTCCTGCACATGTTACTCAAGACTTTCAAATGGCTTTACCAAAACGCAAGTTGCATCATCACCCAAGCCTTTGTCACCAGTCAACTGGACTACTGAAACACCCTCTGCTCTGCCTCCCCCACACTGGCCCATAATCACCACATGCAATGCAGCAGAGCAGGAGGATGCTATTTCTCCTACCTGGCAGGCAAAGCCTAGAATGGCCTCCCCCTGCACCTCAGGACCTCCCCTGCTCTACAGGAGTTCTGTAGGATGCTGAAAACCTGCCTCTTTGACTGAGACCCTGGGCGTTGCCAGTGCCTGGATACCCTCCTGGGTGACAAATTGTGCTCGAAAAGTCGAATGATTGGTTGAAGAGGAACATTATGGTGATCAGGAATAGTAGGCAGGCCAACAAATATCAGGGCGACCAAGACAGTCAAAATCAGGACCACCAAGAGAACAGAACTTGAGGAATTGTTTCAAGTGGTTCAGGAAACAGATGACAAGGAGAAAGTGGACCAACAGTTTGGAGGTTTTTGTGTGTTTATGTGTTTGTGCATTGATAACAATTAGCAGAGTGCATTTCCAATCTTGATTTCACATGTACATACTTATATAGTGCTATTGTTTTTTTTTTAAAAAGTCTATGGTATGTGTAAGTGTGTTTTTCTAACATGTTAAGTCACAGATTAGACATAAACACCATCTTGTCCAAAACGGAAGCCACTCCTTTTCTTCTTCCCCTTCCTGCTCACCTTCTCTCCTCGTAAACTCTGCAGGACGCAGCCAAGCTGAGATGTATTGGTTTATTTCCACTGTTATTATTGTTCTGCTCTGGGATGAACTTTCAGTCACAACTTAAAACATTACCAAGATCCTTCTGGTGGTTCACTTTGCCTATTTATTCATGTAACACATTGCTGTTCATGTATCTAATTTCTTTCTAAAATCCCTGGGTTGTATTAGCATAGCGAGTGCTAAATAATTATTCATGGAGTGGGTTAGTGCTTAGGTGTTAAGGCAGTGTGATGTTTATTTTTTATGTGCTCTGATTTGCTGATGAATTGTTACATTTGGTCACACCTTAGTGTCTGCAGATTCTCTGATATCACATGCAAAAATAATGTATAACAAACTCCTTGATTTCAGATGTATAGAGAAGACTTTCCTTTTCTACAAGGGACGCTGTCTGTTTCTTTCCCGATTTTGCTGCTCATTTGGGGCTTAAAACTCTGCATTGAGAGCCTTCAGGGCATTAACTTTGTACTACTTTATTTTTGAATTCTGTAATAAAACCCTTTTAACTTTTCACTGATTTAGAACTAAAATTATTGAATGGGTTCATTGAATCTCAATTATTGATTAAATTGATTGTAATTTTCTGACTTGGGACGTGCCTTAATGCGGTCACACATTGCCTCTTTAAATTGAAATAACATCTCCGATTAAATCCAGTAAAATCCAGAGGAGGTGACGAGGAATACCAAGAGAAGGAATATGACCACCAGGTGAATCAGAACCAGGAGGAGTAGGACCAGTGGGATGAATATCAGAAGAGCCAGGAAGGCCAAAGATGATTCTAGGAAAGACATGCCAGGATATGCCCTCAGCGCTGCATCTATTTTAAATGGTTCTTATTTAAGCTCTTCAGTCCATGTTATCATCAGGGAAAATTCAGCACCCTATTTTAAACACTGCCTACCATAATAAAAGCAGCAAATGCCCCACTAATATGTCTGTACTGCCTTTGCTCCTGCCCCTTTACCTAAGCCTCTGATGTCCGCCTTCTTTTTTAGCTATACATCTGGCAAAATTGGCTGCACTAAAGCGAACCAAAGCTTCTGGAGTATGCAGACTATGTAGGAGTAACTAAACTCTTTGGGGCAGATCTATGGAAAGTGGTGCTGCACCAAGTGCAGTGCAACTTTCCCTGTGCCCCTTAGAGCCCCACTGCCGCCACCATGTGTATGCCGTATTTAAAGAGTGGCTCACCATGGCGCAGGTTAGGGGGCAATAGCATCATTTAATGTGACGCTATTGAAGTACTCTGCAGGAGTAGCGCCAAAATGTTGGTGCTACTCCTGCAGAGTACATAGAGGCCCATTCTAAATAATGGAAGCCTCATTTTAACCCCTGCCCTGAGCAGGCGTTAAAAGTGCAGTAACAAATGGCACAAGGAAATAGATTTTCTAGCGCCATTCTTTTGGACCCCTAGTGGGGGAACACTCCATTTGCATACATTATGCCTGGCGCAGGCATTATGTAGCGCAAAGGGTTACAATACATGCATTGCGCCACTCTGTAAATATGGGGTGGGTATTTCGGCCTCGTTGGGCTTCATTAACGTAAAAAATAATGATGCTAATGTGGCGCAAGATGGCGCAAGGGGATTATAATTGTGCCCCTTTTGGGCTGTCCTGGTGCTAATTTATGTTTGATTGGTAATATTTAGATCTTTCTCTATCTCAATCTCCTCCCAACACCCTTGACGCACCCATCCCACGGCCAACCTCCACCTGTCTATATTCTGCTCCTCCTTCACTACCAGCTGTTATTAAGACAGAGAGTACAAGTGCTTTACTGAAGGTCAATTTATTGATACTCCTCATTCTTTCCCTTTTCTTTGAATTTTTCCCTCCTACTGCTTCTTACTGGCTTACTATCCAATCAGTGCTCCCACTCTATGATACGTCGTTAATGTGTTTAAACACTATTTTTCCTAGTTTTCTTCTGTGGTTTGATTGCTGCACTATCCAGCTATTATCCAGCTAGTGGTTGTGATAGACTTTTAGTTGAAGAAGCATACTGTAAAAAGATAGATTATAACTAATCTAGTGGCCCCGGAAATTGAGTGAGATCTTTGCACCTGATAAAATCATACTCCCGGAGTTCGAATTTATCAGGTCCGATATTACCACCTGTTAGAAATGGGGTCTTTGGTTGACAGTCAGGTTACCCCCTGTTCAAGCAAGGACCCTCACTCTAGTCAGGGTAAAAGAGAATCACCCTCAGCTAACCCCTGCTCACCCCCTTGGTAGCTTGCAAGAGCAGTAGGCTTAACTTCAGAGTGCTAGGTGTAAAGTATTTGTACCAACACACACAGTAACTCAATGAAAACACTACAAAATGACACAACACTATTTTAGAACAAATAGGAAATATTTATCTAAACAAAACAAGACCAAAACGACAAAAATCCGACATACACAAGTCAAGTTGTGAATTTTTAAAGATTAAACTCAAAAATAGTGCTTAGAAACACAAAATGCTTAGATGAGGTGTATACACGGCATCGTGACGGAGTCATTCCCAATAAGCCGACACCAGCGGCGCCGGACACTGAGTCGCATAGACCCCCAAGTACAGTACCTTTGGTGAAGAGTGAAAACAAGTCAATGTGAGAAGTCGGGGATCGCGGCGTCTGTGCGAAACGTTGAATCCGCGCACTTTGAGTGGCGTCGGTCACGACGTTGTGCGGCTTCCACGGAGTCACAGACTTCAGTGGGGCTGCAGCGGCCTCGGGCCTGTGAAGGTCGTTGCGTTCCAGCGAAGATCACGGAGTCGGTTGCAGGCGGCATCACCGGATTCAGCAG